>NC_133414.1:74542500-75142500 GCF_049350105.2 Macaca mulatta
CTCACCTGTTCAGTACCCAGCTGCTCAGACCTCTAGAGGATCATATAGACGGGTAGGCTGTGGGGCTGTGACCCCATGGCAGTGTCTAGGGGTGAATGTTTACAGCTGAAGCCCCAGTGGGCGTGTGTTACAGGGTGCTCTTTTAGTTTGCTGTCTATAGGCGGCTGGTGTTAACCAGCTCAATTAGACCTCCTTCCTTATCACAAGGACAGAGGGATTTCTGTATCCCGGGGTTTCTTGCCTTGGTGTATGGGAAGCATCGGATCACAGGCAGGCTTGGGGAAAGAGTGCAAGGCTTTGTTGAGTAGAAGTAGCTCTCAGCAGATGGGGGAGCCAGAAGGGAGATGGTTTTTTCCTGGAGTTGGGCCACTCAGCAGCCGACTCTTCTCCTCCGACCGCTCTGGCCAAACTCCGCATCGTTCACTGGTCATGGCCTGCAGGCCTGCCAGTGCCTGTCGGCATGATCTTCTGCCGGCGTGCTCTTGACAACCAGCTGCTTGTGTCTTCTTCTGCCCATGTGTTCCTCAGGACGTCCAGCCGCTTGTGTGTCTCAGGTTTTTATAGGCACAGGATGGGGGCGTGGCGGGCCAGGGTGGTCTTGGAAAATACAACATTTGGATGCCAAGGCAGGAGTGCCTGACCTCACCTAGGTCTGTAGGGGTGGAGCCCTAGCCAGGGACCTGCCTTTCTCTATCCAGCACTTCCCGGCCCTCCTCGGGTATCAGGAGCTCACTTGGCTCTGAAGGATCTTCGTGGGCAAAAGCAGATCTGTGCTGAGGGTGAGGAGAGAGGCAATGGTCCTCTGCATCAGACAAGCTGGAGCCCTTACTGGGGACATTTCAGTCATGGCTGACACCTGGGTTGGGTGGGAACCTGTTCCTGTCTGCAGGTGGCTGTCCCATGGCTGTTGTCAACCCCACAGTAGATGAGGAGCTTAGGGGAGGCCCTGAGGCCAGGGGCTGGGCTGTGAGCATTTTCCAGCAGCCCCAGGGAGGCCCAGTTGAGTCCCCCAGGGCGAGGATGAGCAGCCTTCACCAAGCCTTCCCCAGACACTGCGGCCTCGAGGACTGGCAGTGTTTCCTGTGCTATGTGTCTGGCACTGTTCCAAGAGCTTTCCTAACAAGCAGGAATCATTTATTCCTCATAATTGCAACAGCTCTATGAGGGGTGGACAGCACAGCACCATTTCAGATTGGACACAAAGACACAAATACTAAGTGTTCTGCCCAAGGTCATGCAGCCTAGACAGGGGCAGAGGCCAGAACCCAGTGTGCCTCAGAGTCTGGGGGTGCAGCCCCTTTGCCCTGGTGCCCCTCAGTGGGGGTAGAGGCCTGGTGGCATCTCACTCTCCTACTCCTCTCAACCCCTAAACTCCAACCAGGGCCCCTCTCCCGGGGAGGCCCGGCTTGGAAACAGCCACTCCAGGTTCCCAGGCCAGGAGTCAGCTGTTTGTCCTGTTCGGCCTGATTTCAGAGCAGATAATGTTTCCTCTTCTCGTGACCATTCACGTTTCTGGGCCCACCCCTTCCACAGTAATGAGGGGGTCAGATCTCCTAGCAGCCTGACACAGTGACCAGAGACTGACTAGCTGGGGAGAGTCCTTTCTCCTACTCTCTTGCATGTCACACAGGAGGCGATGGACCCTGTCATCCACAGGACAATGCTCAGGCTCACACAAGCCCATCTCCTCCGCCACAGCCTCCCTACCAAGACCTCCGCCCCGGCCAAACTCCTCCACCCACTCTTTCCTATTCTCTGCTGGGAACACAACTCCCAGTACAGCTGGCAATTCCCCACCCACCCTCCTGGCTGCCTCCTTGTCCCTGCTCCCTGAAACCCTCTTTGAGCCCATGCGGATGTGCCAAGGGCTTAGATGATCTCATTTAATTCAGCAACCAGTGAGGTGAATGTTATCCCCATTTGACAGATGAGGAAGCCGAAGCCCAGGTAGTGAGATTCCAAGGCCCGTGAGAGCCACTTGCTGCAAATTTACATGACTCTGGGCTCCACTCTGGGGAGGGAAGCATACAGAATTGAGAGGCCCAGGCATGCCCTCAGGAGCTTATACTTTGTGACCAAGAATATAGTGAAGTATCTGTTGCGGTGGGTTGGGATGTGGGGCTGTTGGGTTGAATCCCATTTGTACCCCTTACTAGCTTAGTGTGTTGTTTCTTAACCTCCCTGACCCTCATTTTTTCATCTGTAAAGTGGAGGCAGTTATTCCCTGTCTAGAAGGTTTCTTACTTTTTTTTTTTTTTTTTAGACAAGGTCTCATTCTGTCACCCAGGCTGGAGTGCAGTGGCGTGATCTTGGCTCACAGCAACCTCCGCCTCTTGGGTTCAAGTGATTCTCATACCTCAGCCTCCCTACTAGCTGGGATTACAGACATGCACCACCACGCCCAGCTCAATTTTTTTTTTTTTTTTGTATTTTTAGTAGAGACAGGGTTTGACCATGTTGGCCAGACCGGTCTCGAACTCCTCACCTCCAATAATCTGCCTGCCTCAGCCTCCCACAGTGCTGGGATTAGGGGTGTGAACCACCGCGCCTGACCGAGAAGGTTTTGAGAGTAGATAATCACTGCGCACACAATAAAAGCAACATGATCATTTCCCTGGGTCCAGCCAAGGCCTTGATTTCTCTGCAAGCTTTTGTGGGTGGCAGATTTAAGAGGTGGCAGCCTTAGCCCCTCGCCTTCCCAAGGCCCAGAGCGTCTCCTGTGTAGCATCTGAGACAGGACTAGTGACGAATAAGTGGCCTGGACAGGAAGTGGTGGAGCGGCAGGACCATGGTGAGGGCTGCACCTCCCGAGTCTTGCCCTTCCCCGAACAAGGAAGGCTTGTTCTGAGGTGAGGCCCAGTGGGAAATGGTTCCTGTGAAACCGCCTGTGGTGTTTCCACACATCTTCAGAGGGAGTGAAGGCCCAGCTGCTTAGGATTCAGGAACCACAATGGGCCTGGTCAGACGTCATGGTCTAGGTCTCCAGTGCCAGAGCTCCCTCTCCCCTGGCCACTTGGGAAAGTCCATCCTGGCCGGCTCCCTTGTCTGAGAAGGAAGCTGAGAGTGGCCTCCAGCCTCCTCGGGGTTTCCGGGAGGCCCGCCTCTGCCAAACCAAGATTGGGGAAATCAATTAGAAGTTCATAAATTACCACCCCAAGCGCTTTGAAACCATTTGAAGAGTTAATCAAACAAGTTCATGACATCAACACCATCAGAGAAGGAACATTAAATTACTTTTAAAATGAAGGCTCTTCTGTATTTTTAATAAAAGGATTTTATATTAATTCACATAATTGCCTCCTGTTAACATACTTGCCAGAATCCAAAAGAAAAAAAAATCTGTTAAACTTGGAATAAGTCTGATACATTAGGAATTAAATTATAGGCCACAAAAAATTCCTGGGTTTTTACATCCAAATTTTCATTAAAAAAAAAAAAATCCACTTATTTTATTCCCTAGTTGGGATCATTTTTGTAGATCTAAAATGCATAAAGACAAGCACTGACTTGTACTAAGTTAAAAATATGTACATATTTACATATGGACACTGCTGCCAAATTCTACCCCTCCCCACGTACCCCGGCAGTAGGTATTACTCTCCTAATAGAGTAATTCACCCAACCACAATAACGTTTTTACTCTCCCCCTTCTTTCCAAGCATATCCAAGCCCAACTTGGGTGGTGTGTGGAAGAAACATGGTACACAGGCACTTAAACACAGACCAGCTTTCCCCATGAGCTCCATGCTTTAGAAACATGAAAATGCAATGGATGTACACACAGGCACAGATACAGAATGCCTTTGAAGGGAGAGGAGGATTTTTCATATTTAGAAGGTTCTCACTCTGTCATCCAGGCTGGAGTGCAGTGGCATGATCATAGCTCACTGCAGCCTCAAACTCCTGGGCTAAAGCGATCCTCCTGCCTCAGTGTCCCAAGTAGCTGGGACCACAGGTGCATGCACCTCCATGGTCAGCTATTTTTTTTTTAATCTTTTGTAGAAATGGGGGTCTCATCATGTTGTCCAGGCTGGTCTTGAACTGCTGGAATCAAGCAATCCTCCTGCCTCGGCCTCCTAAAGCACTGGGATTACAGGCCTGAGCCACTGCACCCAGCCTTTACTGTATTTTAAAATGCTAAGGTGGTAACTTTTCTGTTATATGTATATAATTTTTAAAAATTTTCTTGTAGAAGGCTGGGCACAGTGGCTCATGCCTATAATGCCAGCACTTTGGGAAGCTGACGGGGGTGGATCATTTGAGGTCAGGAGTTCAAGACCAGCCTAGCCAACATGGTGAAACCCCGTCTCTACTAAAGATACAAAAATCAGCTGGGCATGCCAGCGAGCGCCTGTCATCCCAGCTACTCTGGAGGCAGAGGCAGGAGAATCGCTTGAACCCGGGAGGCAGGGATTGCAGTGAGCCTAGATTCCACCATTGTACTCCAGCCTGGGAGACAGAGTGAGACTCTGTTTCAAAATAAAATAAAAATAAAATAAAATATTTTCTTATAGAGACAGGGTCTCACAATTTTGCCCAGGCTAGTCTTGAACTCTTGGGAGAGGAGAATTTTTTAAATGTTTACACTATAAATTGTTCTACTCAGCTAAAAACCTCTAGAAGGCAGAGACCTCCCTGGCCTGGCTCAGCACACCCCTTTCCAATCCCCTCCCATGCTGGCCTGGCCCAGCCCCACCCTACCCAGGGACATACACAGTAAAGTTTTGGAGTCAGGGCCAGGCCTAGAGAACGATGCCACTCCCCATCCCTTCTCATGACCCGCCAGAGCACCCCAATGTCCGCTGAGTTAGACTAAGACCAAGCTAAGCAGAGTCAATGATGCTGGCTCTGACACTGTAAGGGATGGGGTGGGGAGAGGGGCTGCCGTCTTCATCTGAAGTCAGAGGGGAAGGAAGGTCCCCCCTGCTCCGAGGTGGATTTGCCCCAAGCTTCAGAACTGTACGCTTGCACCAGCCTCTTCCAAGGCCCTATACCTATTTGGTTTTTTTACTTAAAAAAATTGAGGCCGGGTGCAGTGGCTCATGCCTGTAATCACAGCACTTTGGGAGGCCAAGGCAGGCGGATTGCTTGAGGTCAGGAGTCCGAGACCAGCCTGGCCAACATGATGAAACCCCATCTCTACTAAAAATACAAAAATTAGCCAGGTGTGGTGGCACACGCCTGTAGTCGCATCTACTTGGGAGAGGCTGAGGCAGGAGAATTGCTTGAACCCAGGAGGCAGAGGTTGCAGTGAGCTAAGATTGCACCACTGCACTCCAGCCTGAGTGACAGAGTAAGACTCTGTTTCAAAAAAAAAAAAAAGAAGAAGAAGAAGAAAGAAATTGAATAAGCTTCAAGATCCACAAAACCTAGATTCCTCCTGCTTTCTCAGGAGGCACGGGGGGCTAGGATGACCTTCTGACACCACGGAGGCCTGGCTCTGCCATGGGCGGCCTTGGGGAGGACACAGAGCTGCCTTCAGGGGCTTCCCACTTGACAGGAGGCACTCGGTGCCACTGGAGAGATGTGAGGAGCAGGGTCAGACCTTGTCCCGAGGGTCACCTTCCTGCCTCGGCCTGGGGATTTGGGGCGAACGTCTACTAGGTGCAGAACACTTCTAAAATAGAACTTTCATGGAATTTTGTTTTTTTCCCTCCATATGCTCAAGTAAAACATGTCTAGCACAGAAAATTTAGAAAAGATGGTTACTTTAAAAAAAGAAAACAAAAATCACATATAATTTCGTCACCCTAAAACGAGCATGTAGCCAGTGTTAATATTTTGGGGAAATTTATTTTTGTACAAGAAGGGGATGGTTCTGTATTTGCTGCTTCACAAACTTCTGCGTTTTCTCTCCGCCGGCGCCAGCCTCTTTCCCTTTGATTTCTTGGAGTCACCGAGAACATGCCTGTTGTGTATAACAATTCTGTTGAAGGGTTAGGGTCCCAGTGAGAGGGCTGCCACGGCTATGGGGCACTGCCACGTTGAAGGTTGGGAACCCCCGTTCTCAGTAATCTCGTCGCTGTTCCTCCCCCAGAAACTCCTCACTTGGTGGTCTCTGGCCCCAACTGCTCCTTTCCTCAGCCCTGCCGCAGGGCCCCCTCATACTCCTTCTAGAATGTTCTGGGAAACACAAAGTCTCTTGCTTTATTGTGCAGAACAATTTAGTTCTCTTTGTTTCACTGCACCTCTTTCTGGGCCATGCTGCAGAACTCATCTTTTTCCCATCAAAGGGATCCTCAAATAGGCCAAAGTGGCTCACTTTGTAATTATTTTACTTTATGCCTGTAATCCCAGTGCTTCATGAGGCCAAAATGGGAGGATCGCTTGAAGCCAGAAGTTGGGGACAGGCCTGGGCACCATCGCAAGACAGTCGCTACAAAAAATAATAAAATAAAATAAAATAAAATAATAAATAATAATAATAGTAAATTAGCTGGGTGTGGTGGCACATGCCTGCAGTCCTAGCCCCTCAAGAGGCTGAGGTGGGAGGATCCCTTGAACCCAGGAGATTGAGGCTGCAGTGAGCCATGATTGAACCACTGCACCACAGTCTGGGCAACTGAGTGAGGCCTTGTCTCTATGGAAAAATAAAAAAATTCTTAAATTGTGCTTTTTGTTAAGCAAGAAGCCTGTATGTGGCTCTTCAAAATGTTAAGATGGCCGGGCATGGTGGCTCATGCCTGTAATCCCAGCAATTTGGGAGGCCAAGGTGGGTGGATCATTTGAAGTCAGAAGTTCAAGACCAGCCTGGCCAACATGGTGAAACTTCATCTTTACTAAAAATACAAAAATTAGCTGGATGTGGTGGCGGGCACCTGTAATCCTAGCTACCCCAGAGGCTGAGGCAGGAGAATTGCTTGAACCCACGAGCTCCAGCCTGGGCGACAGAGCGAGACTCTGTCTCAAAAAAAAAAAAAAACAGAAAAAAGATAAGCCTTCTTTCCTGACACATGCTCTCATTCCTAGGCATGGCTCCCTAGCCAATCTCTGCAGCCTCAAGGGTTCTACTTAGAGATTTTAATTTTCCCACTGAAATGAATTATGCATCTCTCCAGGCCGCTTCTCCCATCTGCCACCTTAGCAAGTAAAAGAGTTCAGCTTGAAGGTTTTTTTTTGTTTGTTTTAAAAGTGTCTTTGCCCCTCTAGCTTTAGCTCCATTTTTGTCAAAGAGGGCACCGGAGCTCAGGGAGGATGGAACATGCAGATCTGAGGGTCTCTAGTGATTGTCGGGGCCAGTGACAGTGCCAGGTCCCAGGAGCAAGTGAGATGGGGTGGAAATCGCAAAATAGAAGTCACAAGCAGCTTCCTGCCAAGACTGTTCTGTTTGGCCAGCACACTTTAAAAATATACACGTGGTTATTTATTATAAAATATCACTATTTATTAAAAGAATCCCAAATTAGGAAACAGAAGAAAAAGTCACCCATAGTATTGACATTTTGATGTATTTTTTTCTAGCTTAAAAAAAAAAAAAAAAACTATAAAAAGTTTTTTGCTTGTTTGGGTTTTTTTATGCATGAAGTAAAATAATGGTGTCAAATTACAGTTTCAAATTCAGATTAAGGCCTTTCGTACTTGGGCAAAGGAAACCTTGAACCAAATGCAAGGCTTGCAATAGAAAATTCTGAAATAAGCCAGGTGCAATGGCTCATGCTTGTAATCGCAGCACTTCATGAGGCTGAGGCAGGAGGATCACTTGAACCTAGGAGTTCCAGACCCGTTTGGGCAACATGGTAAGACCCTGTCTCTACAAAAGACTTTTTTTGTTGTTGTTTTTTGTTTTTGAGAGGGAGTCTCGCTCTGTCACTAGGCTGGAGTGCAGTGGCGCCATCTTGGCTCACTGCAACCTCTGCCTCCCAGGTTTAAGCAATTCTCCTGCCTCAGCCTCCCAAGTCACTGGGACTACAGGTGTGCGCCACCACACCCAGCTAAATTTTGTATTTTTAGTAGAGATGGGTTTTCACCATGTTGGCCAGGATAGTCTCAATCTCTTGACTTTGTGATCCACCCACCTTGGCCTCCCAAAGTGCTGGGATTACAGGCATGAGCCACCATGCCCGGCTACAAAAAACTTTTTAAAAAAATTAGCCAGGTGTGGTGATGCAACCTGTGGTCTCAGCTACTTGGGAGGCTGAGGGAAGAGAATATTGAGCCCAGGAGCCCAGGAGTTCGAGGTTGCAGTGAGTTGTGCCACTGCACTCCAGCCTGGGTGACAAAGAGAGACCCTATCTCAAAAAAAAAAAAAAAAAAAAAAAAAAAAGGTCTGAAATAGAGTCTGAGTTAATGAGGAGTCCCTGTGCTGATAGCTCTTCAAAGGCAAGGTCACTTTCACGAAAGGAAATGGCACTCTAGGCCTTAGTGGTCAAGTACTGCTCGGCCTTTTGCATCTTCTGTTATCATGGTATCTTTATTTTTTCTTTTCTCCTTACATTTTTATTTTTAGTTGACAAATAATAATTGTATGTATTTATGGGATACAATGTGATGTTTTGATATATGTATACTGTATCTTTCACCTTTAAATGTTTTTAAATTAGCTGTACCTTGGTTTAGTTTCCTTTAAAAGCAGACCCTGAGACAAGAGTTTGGGTGCATGCTGTTTATTTGAGAGGTGCTCCTGGGAGTACAGTGTGGCATGCAGAGCACCCAGGAGGGAGGAGAACCAGTAAAGGATGTGTGAACGAGCAGAGTCCCACTGTGGGCAACTGGAGAGCTCCAACACACGGGCCAGCCTCTGGGAGACTGTGCAGGACATATTTCAAAAGTGGCCCATTCAGGGTTGAGGAAGTGGGGAGGTTGAGGAACTGGGCAACTCCTGCCCCTAATTGGCGATAACTTATGGGGGATGTTTCCGCACACTGCAGGCCTGACCAGCACAAGGACTAGAAAATGCCCTCAAGAGGAAAATAGGCACCTGAGGTAGGAAGGCTTTTGTGTATAAAGAACTGTCCACTTCTGCTGCAGTGACTTGAGCTGAGGAGGCACCTGTAGGCACCTGTAGTAGATGCTTTCCTTGTAACGGGACAAGGATAGTATTGACTACAGGGGCTTACATTTAAAAATCAATAGATCTCTCACAACAATCTATGTGAATCATAAAAATATCAGAAAATCTGGGCTTGCATTCCCACGTGGGATGGCAAGCTGCTGCCCCCTTAATGGGGGTATATGCTCCCTGGTGTGCCACACTCCCCACCACTCCCTAACGTCTCTTGCCTGAAGCCAACAGTCAGGTTTTTGTTTGTTTAATTTACTTCTTAACACCCAACCCACTTCCTTCCTCTATGTTATCTGCCTGGTCCCTCGCTGAAGGAGCCTGAGTTTGTCACCTTTTAAGGAGGAGACAGGCTGCCGTTGCATGTAGGCCAAGTCGTCTCAGAGATAGCATTTGATTTCCTGGGACCAAATCCTTAAATATGAAGCTGTAACAGGAACCTGGAGGCCTCTCTTGACAGCCTGCCCAGCTCTCATTATGACATTTAGCCTGTGATTGATATTGTGTGTGTCATTGAGACCTTGGCAGTTAATCTCTGGGTCGAATCTATGGAAACCAAACAGAACAGATTTGTCTTCCCTTCCATGTTGGCTGTGATCTGGGAAACAGATGCTCCTGGCCTCTCTGAGAATTAGAGAGTTGGGAGCCATGCAGAGAGGGTGCACACAGGCCGCCTTCAGGATTTGGAAAGATTACAGGTCTGTGGTTTCTGGACGGTTCCACACTTTGTTCTCTTTCCCCATCAAATCTGCATGCTGGAGGATAATAGATCCCAGGGCTCACTCTGCGTGCCAAGCTCTTCAGGGTAGACCGCACCACTTCCTCTTCTGTCTGGAAATCCAGCCGAGGCTTTCAGCACAGCGATGGAGACGGGTATGGTTCCCTCCACAGTGTAATGAAGGAAGAACAGCCTCATCAAGGGTGAGGTCAGCTTCAGTGATCAAAGGAGGCAGACGGAGGTTTCAGAATGGAATTGACCCCAGTGTCTCCTGAAAATCACCTCTTCTGAAGCTTCCATTAACCGCAGGCAGAGTTCAAGATGGCCTAAATCACCACCCTTAGGTGTATGGTGCCCAGCTTCTACTCACTTCGAACAAGAAGAGTGGGTGCCATGGATGGGCTGAGCTTCAGATCTTCAGACACTGTGGGCCTGAAGCAAGGAGAGCTATAACTACTTATGCTCTTAGGGGACTGAGGGGTCTGGGCTCGTTTCTGTGAGAAAGATTTCTGGCCACTCCTTGAAATAATTTCTTCCTTCCTGACTGGAAATACAGAAGACAGGCCCCAGAATAGTTTGGGCCTGAACGACCACCCGTGGCAGGAGGGCAGCCCACCCTGTGCCTGCAGTCCCCTCACCTTCACCCTCCTCCGAATCAGCCTGGAGGCTCAGGCCTGCCTTAGCAGCTCTTGCTGTGCCCCTAGCACAGGCCTCACAGCCCTTAATCATTCCTTCACCCCTCAGTCACTCATTCCATTCATTCACTAAGCCACTTCCTCATCCAACCCATATCTCCTGAGCGCCTCCTACGTGCCAGACACCAAGGCTACACAGAGAAGCAACACTCAGGAGTCCCAAGGTCCTCTCTCCTCCCAGCCTGCAGCTGCATTCTGGGCTAAAGACCAGGTCTCCCATCCCACTGGGACAGCGGGAGGCATTTTGAATAAGCGCCCTCACTACCTTTCCCTTGACTCTGCAGTGCCCTGGCTCTCTAGCCACATCTCAGACAATTATTATCAAACTTCACTAAGTGTCAGACTCACTTGGGAGCTCACTAAAATACAGATGCCTGCGCCCCAACTCCTGGTCCAGGGTGCAGCCCGGGAATCTGTATTTTTGGTCAGTGCCAGGTGACTCTGACAGAGGTGGTCTTCAGACCACACTTTGAGAGACTCCACAGGAGGGTCCCTTCTGCTGCCCATTGCCCTCTCCACACCCCACCAGGAAGCAGGAAGTTGCTGGAGGAAGTCACAAATCCTGGCTTCCCACAATCCCTACAGACACACACGGCTAGCTAGTGATCCTTTAAGTCATCTGCTATGGACTTGGGAGAATCGAATTCCCCAAATCAGTGGTGTCAACCCTTTCGTTTTAAATTTCTTTTTTTTTTTTTTTTTTTTTTTTTTTTTTTGAGACGGAGTCTCGCTCTGCCGCCCAGGCTGGAGTGCAGTGGCCGGATCTCAGCTCACTGCAAGCTCCGCCTCCCGGGTTCAGCCATTCTCCTGCCTCAGCCTCCCGAGTAGCTGGGGCTACAGGCGCCCGCCACCGCGCCCGGCTAGTTTTTTTGTATTTTTTAGTAGAGACGGGGTTTCACCGTGTTAGCCAGGATGGTCTCGATCTCCTGACCTCGTGATCCGCCCGTCTCGGCCTCCCAAAGTGCTGGGATTACAGGCTTGAGCCACCGCGCCCGGCCTCGTTTTAAATTTCTATCATGGAGAATTTCAAACACACCTGAAGAGAAACAGCAACTGGCCAGGTGTGATGGCGCACGCCTATAATCCCAGCACTTGGGGAAGCTAAGGTGGGAAGATCACTTGAGCTCAGGAGTTCGAGACCAGTCTGGCCAACATAGCGAGACCTCATCTCTATTTTAAAAAAGGAAAAAAGAGAAACAGCAACTGCTTTATAACCATCATCCAGCCCCAATCACCATCACTCATAGCCAGCCCATCTCATTCACACCTACATCAATACCCTGCCCCAACATTGTATTATTTATATTTTCTAACTATATTATTTTTGAAACAAGTATTTCAGAATATTTTTCTAAAAGATAAGGCCCTGTGGTATGACGTTACTGTCCTCGGAATCTCCAGCAAGTTGGCTGATAGATACAGACCTGAGGACCCTGAGAAGACCGAGGTTATTTTTTGGTGAGATGACTCCTGCCATGGTGGTGTGCTCTTCTGTCCGAAGGCATATAATGTCTGATCATCTCTTCTTATTTGTATGTGGTTGGCAGTTTATGCTCAGTCTCTGGATGCAGCAGCTCATCAGGTGGTGTGAAATGGTGCTTCCTTCTTTATTCATTATCTGGAATACTTCTATAAAAGAAAATTTCCCATATTGAGCCAGTAGTATATAGTTTGTATAAGAGAGGAGCAATACATGCAGATTCTTCTCCTTTATCTATCCATCTTCAAAATAAGGAGCTGGTTCCCAAACATCTTCCAACTGTGCATAATTAAGTTTTGGGTTTTTTTTTTTTTTTTTTCTGATAGGGTCTCACTGTGTTGTCCAGGCTGGAGTACAGTGATATGATCATGGTTCACTATAGCCTCAACTTCCTGGGCTCAGGTGGTCCTTCCACCTCAGCCTCAGCCTCCTGAGTAGCTGGGGCTACAGGCATGCACCACCACACCCAGCTAATTTTTGCATTTTTTGTAGAGATGGGTTTTGCCATGTTGCTCAGGCTGGTCTTGAATTCCTGGGCTCATGCAATCCACCCACCTCAGCTTCCCAGAGTGCTGCGATTACAGGCATAAGCCACTGCACTTGGCCTGTTCTCAGTATTATTATTATTTTGAGACGGAGTTTCACTCTTGTTGCCCAGGCTGGAGTGCAGTGGTGCAATCTCAGCTCACTGCAACCTCCGCCTCCTAGGTTCAAGCGATTCTCCTGCCTCAGCCTCCCGAGTAGTTGGGATTACAGGCACCCACCACCACACCTGGCTAATTTTTTGTACTTTTAGTAGAGAAAAGGTTTCACCATGTTGGGCAGGCTGGTCTTGAACTCCTGACCTCAGGTGATCCACCCGCCTCGGCCTCCCAAAGTGCTGGGATTACAGGCATGAGCCACCGCGCCCAGCCTTCAGTATTATTATGACTTAAGTGTTTGATGTGTTTTGATCCACTGGAATTATTGTTATTTTTCATGTTCAAATTGTTCCATTTTTGATAAATGGAAGCTTCTTCAAGTTGTATTCTGAGTCCCTTTGACATGTTCCTAATGATCTTTGAAGCCATGAACCCTTTCCTACATTCTCTGCATCCCGGGCCTGCCCCTGCTCACACTGCACCTCATCTCCCTCCCCATCACACTAAGACCCTGTGCTACAGAGAGCCTCAATTCATGATCCTCTTTATCTGTAAAATGGGGTTAATGATAGGGTATTAGAATAACCCTACCTCAGTGTTGTTAAGATTAAATGGATTTACAATCATCAAGCACTTGGAACAGTGTCTGGCACACAATAGGTGTTATATAAGTATTTGTCAAATAAATAAACAAATAGCACTCCCTCCCAGTCACTCACCTCTATGGTTCTCCGTCTTCCCACCTTTTCCTCCTTCTCTCCAGTCTCAGAGTAGGAGCACAACTTCCCTTCCCAGGTTGACCATAGGTGCATCAGTTACTCAACTCCGGAAACAATCGCTGTCCAATTCCACTGCAAATTCCTCTCCTTGGGGACAATGGAAAGTCCTCTCTTGCATTCCACTGGCAGAGCCTAACGAGTACTCCAAATTCACATTTCAATCTGGAGGCACAGCTTTCTATCTTGGGGCATCTCTTCCAATCCCCTTGGTAAGTTAAGGCAATGATGGCCAGGCTCCCAGTGTGAGAGCATGAGCACTGCCTTCAGCTCTTCTGACAGGTTAACTCTCACGCGGCCACGTGTCCTCCTCTCTCGAGGCTTCTGAATCCTGCTGACGTGCATGTGGCCCAGACCCAGGCCCGGGCAGGTATGGCCTTGGCGATGTGCTCTTTCCGCTGGCTGATGGCTCCCTGCACACGCTGAGAGGGCCATGGACCTGGAATGTCAGGGATCTTCTGGGCCTTCCTATTTTGGGTCCAAAATGGCCCAAACCAGTAGGTTTCAATCAGATGAAGGAAAAAGTAGGCACCAAAGGAGTAAAGTCTAAAGAAAGGTGGGAAGGGACTGGCTGCTGCTTGCAGGATTTCTTAGCCCCAAAACCTGCCTTGGCCCACATCCAAGGACCCCAGCTCTCCTACTTTAGAAAGATTGGAACATTGGGGAAGTGTCATTTAACTGTCATCATGGCCTTCCTTGTTTACCTGGGTGGCCTGGGAAGAGGAAGCAGGGGCATAGCAGGTTGGGGAAACGCTTGCCAAATTTTAAGATTAGCTTATTCCCACCTCTTTTCGTAAAGCCTATTCCCTGCCTCAGTGTCCCCTGCTAACCCCCATCCTGCTTCTCTCTCATAACCAGCTGCAGAAAGGAGAGAAAATCCCTTAGCTCTAAAATGACATCCGGAGAAGTGAAGACAAGCCTCAAGAATGCCTACTCATCTGCCAAGAGGCTGTCGCCGAAGGTGGAGGAGGAAGGGGTGGAGGAGGACTACTGCACCCCTGGAGCCTTTGAGTTGGAGCGGCTCTTCTGGAAGGGCAGTCCCCAGTACACCCACGTCAACGAGGTCTGGCCCAAGCTCTACATCGGCGATGAGTAAGTGCCATAGTTAGCTGTGCCACAATTTACCCACAATTTCTCAGATGCGAACATTAGGGGAAGGAAGGAGAGGGGTGTACAGAAACTCTAAGGTTTTCTCCTTTGAATTCGGCTTTATTGAGAAATAATTCATAGACCATAAAGTTCAGCCTTTTAAAGTGTACAATTCAGAGGTTTTGTTATATTTACAGAGTTGTGCAACCATCACCACTCTCTAATTTTGGAACATTTTTATCACCTCAAAAGGAAACCCCGAACCCACTAAACAGCCACTCCCCATTCCCTACCTGCCCTTCGGGCCCTGGCAACCACCAATCTACTTTCTGTTTTTATAGATTTACTGATTTCCAGACATTCTGTATAAATGGAATATTATAATATGTTCTTGGCTTTCTTTTACTTTGCATAATGTTTTCCAGGTTCATCCAAATTGTACTTGTATCAGTATTTTATTCCTTTTTATTACCAAGCTCCATGTGACTTTTGCACTTTTCTGTAAGTCTAAAATTAGTTCCAATTAAAAAAGATACACATACACTTTGACCCAAAATATCACTTTAAGAAATGTAATTTACAGAAATAAGAGTAGCAATAATGAGAAAATATGTGCAACAATGCTTATCATAACAGTGTTTGGACTAGCAAAAAAAAAAAAAAAGGAGGGACTGACATCTCTAGCCTTTTAATAACAAAATATTAATTAAATGTAGTAAATATTTCCTATAACGAAAGTAATAGGCCGGGCATGGTGGCTCACCCCTGTAACCCCATCACTTTGGGAGGCCAAGGTGGGAGGATTGCTTGAGCCCAGGAGTTTGCGACCAGCCTGGGCAATATAGCGAGACATCATCTCTACAAAAAATTTTTAAAAATTATCTGGGCTTGGTGGCACACAACTATAGTCCCAGCTACTTGGAGGGCTGAGGTGGGAGGATCACTTGAGCCTAGGAGGTCATGGCTACAGTGAGCTGTAACTGTGCCACTGCACGCTAGTCTGGGTGACAGAGTGAGACTCTGTCTCAAAAAAAAAAAAAAAAAAGTAACATATGCTCATTGTGTAAATAGAGAAGTCTCGGTTTCCCTGTTGGTAAGAGGCTAATAAGATAACCTTCCTCATGGGGCTGTATGGATTAAGTGGGATAATGTGTGTAAAATAGTACACTGCCTAGTACATAGGAAGTGCTCAGTAAAGGTTAGCTACGATAAAAAAAATGATAAATGTAAGAAAGATTGCTTTCAATATCCCAAAGCAATCACCAAAGGCCATTACTCCAAAGATACTCCTATTAATATTGTAGTATATTTCCTCCTAGACTTTCCGAATATTACTTTTGGTTTTGGAATTTGTTTTTACATAATTGTAACTATATTGATTATTCATTTTCTCTTATTTCTCACATAGCATCATTCATAAACATTTTCTTTTATTACTTCTTATGTATTTAATTATAATAGACATGACAATATATCAGATGAACAGAAGAGCGTTCATTTAACTACTTCCCTATTGTTGGGCATATCAGTTACTTTCATGTTTTCACTTTTATAAGCAACGCTGCAGTGGACATCTTTACACATAATGTTTTTTCTATATTTAGAATTATTTCCTTAGATCTGACCCTAGAAATGGTACAACCAAGGAAAGAGGGATTAAGATTTTAAGACTTAAACTGTCTCTGTATCTTTATCTATGCTGTTCCCTTTGTCTAAAATGTCTTTCCCTGCACCTCATGTCCGAGTCCAGATCCTATGCATTCTTCAAAGTCCACTCAAGTCATTTCTGCCATGAAGCTAGCTTCCCCCAATCCCCATAGTGAGAAGTAAGCTTTTTCTCTGTATATTGTATACTGTATTTATGTTTCCTATGGCTTATAATAATAGTAGCTAAGTTGTATTGAATTCTTAGGTGTTAGGTGTCATGCCTTGTGCTAGGCGTCATTTAGACTCCACAATAACCCTATAAAGGAGGAACCATTATTATTCCCATTTTACAAATGGACAAGTCACAGCTCAGAGAGTTCATTCATTCATTCAGTCAGCCAGTAACCGTTTACTGGACACCTTGCTTAGAGCTGCGGGGGAAACAAGAAAGAAACTGAGGCTCAGAGAAATCAAGTGACCAGCCCAAGTTCTCACCACCAGAAAGGGGTAAAATTTATACTCAAACCCAGATCAAAAAAAAAAAAACAAAAAAAAAAACATGGTCAGGCTGGGTGCAGTGGCTCACGCCGGTAATCCCAGTACCTTGGGAGGCCGAGGCGGGCGGATCACAAGGTCAAGAGATCGAGACTATTCTGGCCAACATGGTGAAACCATCTCTACTAAAAATACAGAAATTAGCTGGGTGTGGTGGCGCTTGCCTGTAGTCCCAGCTACTCAGGAGGCTGAGGCAGGAGAATTGCTTGAACCTGGGAGGCGGAGGTTGCAGTGAGCAGAGATTGCGCCACTGCACTCCAGCCTGGTGACAGAGTGAGACACCATCTCAAAAACAAACAAACAAAACATGTCAGGTACAGAAGCTGTTTCAGAGTTGAGGAGGGCAGAAGATGGAGATGAGCAGAGATGTAACAGGGAACAGAAACAGCAGTGAGTACTGGAGGGGAAGGAGCACAGGCTTGGAGTCTTGGCTCTGCCACACAACACGCCAGTTGTGTGACCTTGGACAAATTATTTTACCTCTCTTCACCTCATATGGCAACAATAATAGGACTTCTCTCACGGGGTGAAGATTAAATGAAATCAAACAAATGCTAGAGTAGTATCTGGCACATAGTAAATGCTCAGTAAGTGCTTGGTGCTATTATGGATCTCAGAAAGATCACAGAAGACATGAATCCAGGCTCGACTTTTGAAGATGGGTAGAATTTCAAAGAAATTCCAGGCAGAGGAGGCAGGATGGGAATAGCTACAGAGGTGAGAAAAGCAGGGGGATTCATCTGGAATATAGAGGATGAATGTGGTACACTTTCAGAAGGTCTGAGATTAAGCCAAATTCTACTGCTGTGTGGTCAGTTTCGATTAGCTGTGCTAGTCTAATAGCTCACCCCAGCATCTTGACGGCCTGCCACAGCAAGGTTCTTTTTCACTCCCACTGCAGTCCATGGTGGGCCAGCTCCGCTGCATTCCCGGCCACTTTACTCTAGGACCCAGGGTGACACAGCAGCCCCGATTTGGGATCTTGCTGGCCTTGCAGCAAAGAGAAAAGAGAGACCTGACAAACCATAAGCTGATTTAGAAGTGACACTTGCCATTTTTGCCCACATTTCACTGGCAAAAGCAAGTCCACACCAAAGCCTTATGTCAGTCGGGCAGGAAAGTATAACTAGCACAGCCGGAGGGGCTGCAAACATTCTAACAGTAACGCCATCTGGCACAGTCTCCTAGTCAGGTGCATTGGCTTTGGGCAGGTTATTTTACCTTTTCCTCAACTTAAAGAATAATTGGCCAGGCGTGGTGGCTCACGCCTGTAATCTCAACACTTTGGGAGGCTGAGGCAGGTGGATTGCTTGAAGTCACAAGTTTGAGACCAGCCTGGCCCCGTCTCTACTAAAAACACAAAAATTAGCTGGGCATGGCCGGGTGCAGAGGCTCACACCTGTAATCCCAGCACTTTGGGAGGCTGAGGCGGGTGGATCACGAGGTCAGGAGATCGAGACCATCCTGGCTAACATGGTGAAATCCCGTCTCCACTAAAAATACAAAAAATTAGCCAGGCATGGTGGCGGGAGCCTGTAACCCCAGCTACTCAGGAGGCCAAGGTGGAAGAATGGCGTGAACCCGGGAGGTGGAGGTTGCAGTGAGCTGAGATGGCGCCATTGCACTCCAGCCTGGCAACAGAGTGAAACTCCGTCTCAAAAAAAAAAAAAAAGTAATAGACAAATGCAAATATTATTGTTACTTAACAACATATTGTTACTTAACAACAACCACAAAAAGAAATCTGGAACGGTAGGTCAGGGCCAGCTCGAGGAAGGGTAAATGACAGCCAAGGGACTTCATTCAGAAAGCCATTGAGTATCTGAGCAGAACCGACGTGTTCTAGTTAATCAAGTGCCAGACAATAAAATATGCTTGCCTCCTTGATGTTTGACCTTGAACTTGCTTCTTTCAACCAAGAAGATGGAAAATGTCACTGCCCTTGTAATTCAACTCTGCCTAATCGAGCCCCAATACAAGCACACACAGGTGTGTGAGGCTTGCACTCCCGGCTGGGGGCCGGAGCCTCAAGTCAGCATGGCGTGGTGCTTGTCCCTGATTTCTGTGACACTCACTTAACAAGGTTAAGGACACTCACAGATGCTTATTGCAAAAGCAGTTAGCTCCACTGCCAGTGCAGCCATGCACAGGCCATAAACTGGGCTGTGAGCCGGCAGGGCTGCCTGTGTTTCTTGGTCTTTTTGCAGGGGTTGCCCAAAGCAGCCAAAAGCTCCAAGCTGGTTCCTCGTGCATAAAACCTCAGTTTTAACTTGATATTTACATTTTGGTTAGGTTTTTCCTTTCCCTAAAAGCACCTAAGATTTTTGAGCCCAGTACCAAGGTACCAAGGCTCTGGAAGTGAAGGAGGTCAGGACTCAGGAGTAAGGTTGGATGTCCTGCAACGGCCAAAGCTACTATCTATCCTTGGAGCCCAGGCCAGTGACTGTTGGGCCCGCAGAGGGGCATATGTACCTCTAAGATGAAGCTCACTCTTTTCCCTGCTCCTTTTTGTGGAGAGAGGTCGAGTGGCTAAGCATCTGCTCTGGAGCCACAGTGTCTGGACCCAATACTGGTTTCTGTGTGGCCTTGGGCAAGTCACTCAAGCTTTGTGACTTTCAATTTCTTCACCTATAAAATGCGGATTCTATGCGTTAATGCAAACAAAACATGTCTCACAGTGCCCAGTACCTTCATGCACTGAATGACAAATCAGGCAGGTTCTGGAAATTCGACTCACAGTGTATGAGGAAGATAAAGAACAGTCACTGTGCCTTTCCACCCAGGGTCCCCATGCTAGGAGAAGAAGCCTTGGGACAGCAAACAACTCTGGGTCAGATTTCTCCCATGAGATTCTATCATGACCCAGGGCAGAGTGCTGGAAGGAGGGCCTGCCCTCCTAGACCTTCCAGGGAAGTGACCTAAGGCCTAAGAAGGCAGCCACATCAAAGCTCCTTGGGCCTGTGGGTTTCAAAACTGCTAAAGCATTTTCTCAATCCCAGGTTAGCCCAAGGGGATTCACCAAGTGGGCTGCCTGGTAACTCCAAGTCCTCATTACTCAGCAGCCCAGGGGAGGGGAAAGGTGGCCCTGCCACTGCAGCCTGATGAGAAAAGGCCACAAACAGGACGGTGATGTGAAGGGTGCTCATTCTGCCGGCTCAGCAGAGGGGTCGAAGGGGTGGGGCCTGGCTGGCCACCTTGCAGATATTCCTGGGGTTTGGGGGAAGTCTTCTTCACACAAGGTGTAGCCACCCACTCCCTACTCATTCCCCTAACTCGACAGGGGTCTGAATCTGCCACAAGTGGAACCACAGGCTCAGTGTGGAGTGGAGGCCTCAAGCATGACTGGGCACAGTGTCCCAGTCCCCACTGTGTGTGGGTGGCCACCAACTATGGGTGGCCTTTGGTAAAGCATTTTATTGTTCTGGGACTCAGTTTCTTTATTTGTAAAATAAAGGATGATTTCAAAGGTTCCCTTCTAGCTCTAAAATAAAATTATTTAAGAAATGGCCTCTTAAATGAATTAGGCTTTATTAGTTTCAAGCACACACTTGTTTTATTACTTTTAAGTCATTCAAATTAGATTCAAATTAGGTTAACCAAGTGTTGCCCTCCAGAGAGCCAGGGACTGGCGTCAATGATGAGATAAGAATAATTCATCACCTCTTATCAATCAGCAGTCCCTAAATGGGTGCTTCAAAAATGCTTGAGTATGCTCGAAAGCACTAAGTTTCTGTAATTTAAATATTCTCACTTTAATCTCGTTCACATCTTTCATTTGCTTAGCAAAATCTTTTTTCAGTCCTTTTTTTCCCTATAGTCAGCAGGAGGGGAAATATCCTGGCTACCGTCAAAGTGATTGCAAATTCCTAGGCAGGGCAGCCTCCAGTGATAAGGCTTGGCTGAAACAGGATAATTGAGAAATCCCTCTTGCCTCTCCACCATGCGGGTGTCAGAGCCAGTGCCAGGGTGCAGTTAAACTTCCGCTGTTCATGGAATGGTGGGGGCCCTCAGGAGCTCCTTGTTTTTGCTTAAACTACAGTTGCCTCTAAGGTCCAGCATTTGGGGTCAGATTCCTGCCAAGGCCTGCGGCCTGTCCCACCCACCCAGCCCAAGGTGGCTTTCCAGGGAACCCTCTGTCTTGTTCTTTCTGCTTTCCTGCTTCTGACTGGACTCACAGCCTCAGAAGCCAGAGGCATCTCCAGGGCTGACCTGGCCTCCAGAGCCTGGGAAGTGAAGTGAAGACAAGTCAGTCAGCTGAGACAGCTCCTTCTCCTTGAAAAGGAGGAAACAATTCTGCCTTAAGGCACCGAGCAGGTATGAAATTAACCTGCTTCTTCAAGGTGTGGGTGGCCAGTTTAGGATGCAGCAAAACACAGTTAAGGTTGCCAATTTAACATGCTGGGCATTACCTGAAATAACTAGGACTTCCAACTACTGAAGGCCACTGAGGCATAGCTGGGCGGCGGTCACGGGCAAGACGGTCGGGGAGAGAAGCCTGAGGCCTTGGCCTGGCCTGGCCTTCTCATTGCCAGAAAACAGCTTAGCAGTCAAGGCCTCAAGCAACATAAACCATCTCCTTGCATGGTTAGGCAAATGCCAAGCCCAATTACTCACACCACATCATTTCTCAAAACCAGGCCTCCTGGGTATTCTCTTCTCTTCACCTCCATCCTTGGAGGAAGACAGTTTGAGAGAGAGGAGCAGACAGGAGATTTCCAGCAGGAGTTAAAAACCCCGAGGCCACCTTATGCCTCTACAATGGTCTCTCCTGAGAACTAAGGAAATAACAATACACATCATGCTATACATTTACATAGTAAATGAATATATGACTGGCTCATTAATGAAAATGTACAAAATGTAGAAAGACAAAAACAAGAAAATTTAAATTACATATAATCCCATTACCATATTTTGTCATGGGATAAGCACATTCTGACATACATCTTTCCACTGCCTTTTCCCCCTGGAGTCATCTTTTAACCTCTCAAAGAAGCTTCAATGCTGCATCATTCAACTTCACAAGACTCTCACAAGGAAAGTACTGCCAGTGTAATCGGTGCTGTTTAGCAAACAAAGAAAACGCAGGCTCCCAGTGGTTCTGCCGCCTCAGTTCACAAGTCAGTTTCAGCTGTCGGCCCTGTGTTTTCTCAGGTGCCTCAACACGGAAGAGCTTCACCATCAGCAAGTAACAAGAACACCCAAGACGCAGGAAGGCCAGTTCATTTCACTTTCCCATCGGGTGAACTAACAAAGATCAGATGCCAGAAATGTGCCCACTGTTTTAAAGTCCACTTGCAAGGAACGGGCACACTCAAGACTGCACGGTTAAGACTCCACTGGGTTTGGGAGACGGAGGCAAGTGGATCATCTGAAGTCAGGAATTTGAGACCAGCCTGGCCAATATGGTGAAACCCTGTCTCTACTAAAAATACAAAAAATTAGCCAGGTGTGGTGGCAGGCACCTGTAATCCCAGCTACTCGGGAGACTGAGCTAAGATAATCGCTTGAACCCAGGAGGCAGAGGCTGCAGTGAGCAGAGACCACACCATTGGACTCCAGCCTGGGCAACAAGAGCAAAACTCTGTCTCAAAAACAAAAGACTCCATTGGGGAAGGTCACCATCAAGGCCACACCCATGAAATGATGTGTGACCATGACAGTGTCACACCCTACCAAAAAAATAAGGTGCGAGATGGCAAGGTACAGCCTGCCAGCAAACAGAAATCCATAATCAGGTGTGGGAAATGTGCGGATTCTCCGCAGACGTCAGAGTGTGGGGAACCATTCCGATCATGAGGGCACTTCCTTCAATGCCCAATGTAGAGTCTGTGTAACATGGGAGCAGCCTGCTGCTGCCTGAAGGAAGCTTCAGGGGGTTTGTACAGACACATATATTCAGGGCTTGCACCTCCTCCCCTCTGTGCAAGGGCACACGCCTGGGAAAATGGGCTTGCCAGCAGAGGCTGAGGTATTTAGGCTGACAACAGGAGAGTGACAAGGGATCTGAACAAGTGAAACGTCAGGAGCACTGCCCAAGAAGACCGCCTCACGGAAAGGCAGCTTATCTGTCATTCCTCTGGGGTGGGGGCTTTGAAGCAAGCTTCCTGGGAACAACTCCAGAGGGGCTGGCAGGTATCTGGGCCAGGCCAGAGAAGCAGGCAGGGAGGGAAGGGCTTAGCTGAGGAAATTGGGCCATGCAAGAAGGAAGTCGTTTCTTCAGCCCTCCTCCAATCCGGAGTCCAAATCCAGAGCTAGGCTGGAAGTTCACAGGAAGGGAGAAGAGTTCAAGAGAAGTGAGTCAAAACGGGGATATGACTGATGGTGTTCTTCAAAAGTAAACTGCATAGGCCAGGCATGGTGGCTCACGCTTGTAATCCCAGCACTTTGGGACGCCAAGGCAGGCGGGAGGAGGCCAAGGATCACCTGAGGTCTGGAGTTCAAGACCAGCCTGGCCAACATGGTGTTACCCTGTCTCTACTAAAAATACAAAAATTACCCATGCATGGTGGCACGTGCCTGTAATCTCAGCTACTCAGGAGGCTGAGGCAGGAGAATTGCTTGAACCTGGGAGGTGGAGGTTGCAGTGAGCAGTGAGCCGAGATGGCACCACTGTACTCCAGCCTGGGCAACAGAGCAAGACTCCGTCTCAAGAAAGAAAAAAAAAAAGTAAACTACACGATTCCAATGAACTGGAAAGAGTCAAAAAATGTTAAAAAAAAAAAAAAAAAAAAAAAAGAAAAGTAAACTGCATGAGTCCAACAAATGTGTAAACAAAGTCCCTCATTGCTAAAATGAATCAGTGAAAACAAGACACCATTTTTCTTTTGTCTATGAAATTGACGAAGTATATGGACTGCAAATTTTAGCAAGTTTTCTGTAGGGTAATTTAGTAACAAGTATCAAATGTATTTTAAAATGGCCATATCTGTTGACCTAGCAATTTCACTTTTAAAAATGTCTCCTATGAACATAATCAGAGGAGTGCCCAAAGAAACACAGCAAAATGTTTGGTAAGAAAAAATTGGGACTTACCTATATAATGAAATAGCATGCAGTTATTGAAGTCTTGTATGTTGCCATAGGAAGATGTTTACAATATATCACCATGTCAAAGGTTTTGAAACTTTATATATAGTATTGTACCAAAAAAAAACCACTCTCTATAAAATATGCAAATCTATGCATAGAGGAACAATGGGAGGTTCCTACATCAAAAGCTAACAATAGCCTTTATCTCCAGGGGAGTAGAAATACAGGTGATTTTTTTGGAAGGGGGAGTATGTTTTCTGCATTCTACATTGAGCATTTGTTATTTTTGTCATGAGATGACATATTATATAAAAATTGAACAGATTGATCACATCTAGGATTATGCCTAACCAGAAACGAAAGCTCCTGTGTCATCTAGATTCTGGAATTACATTCCTAAATCTGTTTTTCTTTCTGAAGTCTTTTCTTCCTCAGCAGAGGCATTTATGTGGACCCAGGAGTGGGGCACATGGCCTTTTCTCCATGCCCATCACCTCAAAATGCCCCTGTGTTTCTTAGTCTCTTTTCAACATATGTGAGCAGATAATGTATCTGGCCCTGAAATTTAAAAACAAAACCAAAGCAATCTAGTGTCAGACACCACCCTCTGAGCCTGCCCCACTCCCAGTAATTGCTGAGCTGGGTGTCTGTCCCAGCTGGGGATTGGACGATGGGTGTCTGTGATGATGGCTCTGCCTCCCCCACAGCATCTGTGTAAGAGGCACTCCGTTTATTTGCAGATTCCCATTCTGCTGTGGATGCTCTTTCAAGCCCTCAACTGAACTCTAGTGAACGAAGCTGGGGGGAGTCCCCCGAGTGATGTGTGAGGATACCGACTCCCCTTCCCATCCAAGGAGCCAAGACCCTGAAAACTTGTGGTGGGCCTCAAATACCCACCAGGTCTTGGAGTCCTCACGAGCCTCTTTCTCTCCCTGAGGCACAGCCAACATCAGCCTGATTCGGTGGATATGGAGGTGTCAGGCAATGAGTCTTGTTGCATATCTACCCCACTCCCCAAAAGTGGCAAAGTGCAAACTGTTATTCATTCAAACTGCCACTTGATTATGTTGAAGACCAGTTACTGAACCCAGAGAGAACAGTCTTCACAGTGGGTAGGAGCTTCCTGTCAAGGAGAGTTAATTTTAATTTTTCCACTGAGCTCAACCTCAAAGTGAGGTTGATTGCTATTCAGCAAGATGGACCACATTAGTGGCGGCTTTAATTGGGCGCAGAGCTACATCCCCAAAGCATAATGTTTGTTGTATACATACTTTGGGGCAAGACGAAAAATGAAAAGCAGACCTTTCTGAGGAAAAACGGAAAGCACAATGTGTCCCACAGTCAGAATGGCCACACCAAGAGCCAAGTGGAGGGGGGCTCAGTGGGACTCCCCACCTCCCCATGCCACAGTTCCGATGAGCTGTCTGCAAATGTTTCCAAATGCTCAGTTCCCTTCCCAAACACTGGACACCATCGTGGTTCTTATGCCAGATAAAAAGCTCCAGGAAACCAGTGAAAGACGAGCGCGCCCTTGGCCGAGGGGCCATGGCATGTATTTCTGGTGTGAGGCTTCCTCCTGGCCCAGGGTGTTGGTCCCTGCTAGCATCTAACATGGTCACTTCTGTCCACATGCTTTTACCAGTGGCCTTGAGATGAGCCCTCAGCTGGAGTGCAATGCCACTTTTACCCTCTTACTGGTACGGCTCCAGACCCTTGTCACGTCTTCCCTGAGCTGAAGTACTGGTCTTCACGCAATTGAGGGAGATGTCTTCTTAAACCCAGGTTGTATCACTTCTCTTTAAACACTCTCTAAAGCTCTCCTTGACTCCCAAACACAGATCCCAACATCCAGCATCCCCACACATCAGCCCGATTGATTTTTCTTTTTCTTTTTTTTTTTTTTTTTAGACACAGTCTCTCTCTTCTGCCCAGACTGAGTGCAGTGGTGCAATCACAGCTCACTACAGCCTCAACCTCCCTGAGCTCAGGTGATCCTCCCACTTCAGCCTCCCCAGTAGCTGGGACTACAGGCACATGCCAGCATGCCCAGCTATTTTTTTCTTTATATTTTGTAGAGATGGGGTTTCATGATGTTGCCCAAGCTGGTCTTGAACTCCTGGTCTCAGGCCACCCTCCCGCTTTGGCCTCCCCAAAGTGCTGGGATTACAGGTGTGAGCCACCTTGTCTGGCCAGATTGATCTTTAAAAAAGTAAAAAATGCTTACTTCTTTCTTAAAATCCTCTAGCAGACTTCCGCCACACTTGCAATAATACTCAAACTCCTTCCTATGGCGGGCAGGGCCCACCACGATCCAGTCCCTCTACCTTTCCAAACTTCTGTACCACTATTCCCCTTGCCACTTCAGCCACTGGCTTCCTTTCTGTTCTCAGCACTTGTTCCCTCTGCCTGGATGAAACGCTTTCTCTCCAACTCATCCTCAACCTTCTCACCCTCAGTCTTGGCTTAAACACCACTTCCCCACAGTGGCCTTTCCCAACCACCTTGCCTGAAGCAGGACCACGGTCATTCTGTATCATGTCATGAAGTTTTAGGTCCTTCGGACAGCTCTCACTGCTCCCTAAAATTATCTTTACTTGTTTATTCCTACCCCCATTAGTATCTGACCTTCCTAAGGGACCTTCACTAACCTGTTCACTTTTGTTTTTTGAGACACAGTTTCACTCTGTCGCCCAGGCTGGAGTGCAGTGGCGTGGCCTCGGCTCACCACAACCTCCACCTCCTGGGTTCAAGCAATTCTTGTGCCTCAGCCTCCCAAGTAGCTAGGACTGCAGGCATGCGCCACCACGCCCGGCTATTTTTTTTTTTTTTTTTCGTATTATTAGTAGAGACAGGGTTTTGCCATGTTGGCCAGGCTGGTCTCCAACTCCTGACCTCACGTGATTTGCCTGCCTCGGCCTCCCAAAGTGCTGGGATTATAGGCGTGAGCCATTATGCTCAGCCTCTGTTCACTTCTTTACCATCAGCACCCAGCACAGTGCAAATAGATTGCAAATCATTATTTGGGGATGGATAATTGATTACAGGAAATAGACAATGCTTCCTGAAAGGCCTTCGTTGTCTCCAGGCTCCATACCTTAGATGGTGCTGTTTCCTTGGCTTGGCCCGTGCTTGCCTCCTTCTTCCCCTCCATCACCAAATGTTGACACTTGTAGTGACACAGGTCCCTCCCTGCCCCACCCCACAGGCAGGAAGAACCCATGTTTCCTCTGTCAGCCCATCTCCACCCCGGCCCCACCATGCTGCCTTCTGGTCGAGTCATACTCCAGAGCCATCTACTTCAAGAGGACTAAATTTACTGTTCCTGGAAATTCTTGCCTAGAAAGATAAAGCTGTAGCCCATTAAATAACTTCACTGCTGGCTTCAAGAACTTCCCTGCAATCAATTCAAACAATAGATGGCTCGAAATGCCCTCCTTCTCAGAACAATGCTCTGCCCAGCTGGGCAACAGCTCCCAGCTCCCCAAAGCAACACCTTCCCGTTCACATCGTGCCAACGTGAATTTGTGAACTTTGCTCAATCCCAATCCAATCCTCTCATGGAAGGCCTTGCTTTAAACCATTCAGTTGAGCCTCCATCTCCAAACCCTAAAAACATACGGCAGGTTCAGAGGAGAGGCTGGGTGAAGGCAGCCCTGATGAACAGGTTATTTTGGAGGGCTTTCAGGCAATTTGGCAGGTCCAGATCTGCGACCACCATAGAGTCCAGCACCAGGCTCCACTGTGTATAGTGAATGATGAAAGAACGAATGGACGAACGAATAGCTCAGCTCGCCTACCCCAGCCTACACCCTGTCCTTTCTTGAGACAACTGAGCCAGAATAACAAAACAGTGCAGGTGGCGTAGGGGACTGGGTAAGAGCAGAGCTTTGGGACTTCATTTGCAATAACTAGTCCTTATTCTGGGAACTGGAATCCACGGCAGAAAGCGTGGGCGGCCCCTGAGTTTCCCGGACCTGGGGCAGGGCGCCGCGCGCCCACAGATTTCTCTCCCCTGCGCCCAGGGCGACGGCGCTGGACCGCTACCGGCTGCAGAAGGCGGGGTTCACGCACGTGCTGAACGCGGCCCACGGCCGCTGGAACGTGGACACCGGGCCCGACTACTACCGTGACATGGACATCCAGTACCACGGCGTGGAGGCCGACGACCTGCCCACCTTCGACCTCAGTGTCTTCTTCCATCCGGCGGCCGCCTTCATCGACAGAGCGCTGCGCGACGATCACAGTAAGAGACCCGCGGCCCCGCCCCGCCCCGCCCCGCCCCGCCCCTCCCCTCCCCGCCCCGCCCCTCCCCTCCCCGCCCGGATCTGCCCCGCCCCGCCCCGCCCGGATCTGCCCCGCCCCGCCCGGATCTGCCCCGCCCCGCCCGGATCTGCCCCGCCCCGCCCGGATCTGCCCCGCCCCGCCCGGATCTGCCCCGCCCCGCCCGGATCTGCCCCGCTTGTAGTCTAGGCCCCGCCCCTTTCCTCGCCCCGCCAAGGCTCCACCCCTAGCCTAGGCTCCGCCCTTAGCCCAAGGTTTCCCCGCCCGAGGCCCAGGACGGAAGCGGGTTGTACGCGTGCGAAATCGTTGTCTGTCGCAAAGCCAGGCCACTGGGGCTGCTTGTGGCCTACGGTAAAGGTCTGAGCCCCTGGAAGCTGTGAAAGTTTAAGGACCTGCACCACCGAGCGTGCTGCTGGCGGGGTTCGGACCTTGATTGCAGCTCTGGGGAATGGAAATAGGGCGTAAAAAAAAAGGCCTTTTGGTCGGAGTCTTTGCTAAAGGACATTTGCCGTCCTTCAAAAGGCGGAGGCGGTCTGGGAGCCCTCAAAGCTGGGACTACGGCTGGAGACAGTAATTGTGCCTGGGCCTGAACCCAACCAGTAGCCAAGGGCTTTGATGCCGGAAAACCCTCAGGGAGCTGACTTGAGTGGGAATCCATGGAGAGACCTTAAATTCTCCTGCCCACCATCCAATTTCACAGCCCGCCTTCTAGCCGCCATGTCCCCATTTACACTTAACCTAGTGAGGCCTCCAGTAGAAAGCTGACAAGCTGAGCTTTACTGGCACACTGCATTTGAGGTATAATTTGGGTTTTGCACTTCCAGCTTCGAAGTTTTCCCAGCGTTAATTATCCATCTTTTAAATCACAGTGCTAGTCTTTGTGCTCAGAATGCACTGCTGGCTACCCTAATCCAGCAAAGACTACAAGGCTATCTTGGAGAGAAGGGCACAGCTTAGGGACGCATCGGGGGTAAGACAATACACAGTTATTGCTGCAGGGTGTACTTTAGTGGCATTCCACAGAGGCCAGAGGGACTTCAGCTCCCTAATCTGTGCTCTGACTTCAGGCCAATGTGTCACACACCCCTTTGTGGAGCCATCACATAATTCAGGGTATCCGGTTACTGAAAGCCTTTCTTGCCACAAGAGGTCAAGTCTCAGTGACTGACCAAACTGTCTGCTGCAGGAACTTGCAACCTGGGGCTGGGCCTAGGCCAGGTCTGCTGGACAGTATCAGACTTTAATGGACATCCCAAGGTGGCCCTGGCCCCACAGCCAACCATAGCCACCAACAGTTTGTCATTATTTTGGCTCAGAAAGCAATGTCACAATGAAAAAAACCCTTAGAGCTAACATGCTTGTATTAGAAGATGCCTCATTTCCAGGCCTTCCTTTTATGAGCCTATTTATGAACCATCTTTTGTGCTGTGTACATTCTGGGTTTCCAAGTAGGATCAGAAAAGCAACTGAACTGAGTCATCACCACAAGGTAAAATTTGTCTCATAGTATTTGAAGTTAACTGAAAACATATTTGACATGAAAAAAAACAAAGGCTGCAACAACCTAATCCTTCCGTTTCTGTTTAATGCACTCACTTGCCATTACTATGTTTTAGACCTTACCCTTCATGGAAAGGGCCTGGCAGGCTTCGGAGAACACAGGGCCGGGTTTACATTTCTGACACACAATTTACTAACGATGTGATTTCTCTGAGCCTTGGTTTCTCCATCCGGTGATAAAAATATTTACCTTCAGAGGTTATAATGAGGATCAGCAGTAATGCACATAAAGTGCTTAGCATAGAACCTGGCGGACAGCAGGCTCTCGGATGTATTTGATAAAGCATGGTCATATACCGTGAAGCATATAACCACGCCAGCATGTGCACATCATCATCGTAAAGTTTCCAATCCTCAAAGAAAATAAAAAAAGACATTCCAACTTTGAACTGTAAGATATACTCACATGAAAGCTTGTTTTAGGTTCCTGGCACTCAATTTTAGGGTCTGCCCCCACTGCCAAATCCAGAAAGAATCAGGGTCTCAAGTTGAAGCTTAGGCCTAGGCAGATGACAGAAAATTGTGAGGAGGTGTCAGGCTGCTGTGGATCATGACTATTAGACCAGGTGGCACCTAGCAAATGAAGGGCCAAGGGAGGAGAGTAGATACTAGGATCAGAGACTTTGAGGGGGGTAGAATGAATGGATAGGGGTGCCGGGACTCGACCGGGTGGCTAGAGATGGGGAGCAGGACATGACCCCACTGGAGATGGCAGGGTAGGCTCTGCTCTCAGCGCCTTTGCACTGACATGTCTAAAGAATTCAAGTCAGGGCTCAAATGCTTACCCTGCAGAACCACGCAGAGTGTAAACAAATGAAGCTGGCTGCGTGTACAGCACGGAGGTGTGGGTAGGGGGCACTTGTGGCTAAGCAGAGAGCCCTGTACCCCCTTCACAGGGGCACCTACCACTCAGCCTCAGCTAATGCTTGTCTTATGAGAGTCAGTGCAAATGTGGGAGATCTGACTTTTCAGAAGTCTCCAATCTGGATTTTACTATAAAATCGCTTGATTTTTAGGTCTTGGCAAGATTGAAATTTCTTAAAATGCTGCAAAGGACAAACTAAAGCAACCCAGTGGCCATCAGGTTGTAACCTGTGCCGTGAGTGGTCACAGCAACCAAACAAAATGGCCGCTAGCTTAGGAGCAGCAATACCATAGACTTCATACCCACTGGATGGCAGGTGCTCAGCCCACCTGCCACATGCAATGGATGGCCCAGTTGTGTCTAGGCAAGGGACACTGCTTAGCATTTTAGTGCCAGACCCAAGGGAAAACCAAGGGACACTGCTTGGCATTTTAGTGCCGGAACCAAGGGAAAACCAAGGGACACTGGTTGGCATTTTAGTGCCAGACCCACTTGTATGTTTCTTACACTCTATGTAGGAGGTGTGGATAGATAGTCTGGCCAAAAAGGAAGGCATCACTCTTTGCTTCCTCTTGTCTATGTTCTTCGTTCTCATTGACTGGTTTCAGCCAAGTGTACACCATTCCCCCCACCTGGCTTCTCACAGCCAGTCTCTTTTACTCTTTTTGAAAAGCATTCCTTGTGGAGCTGTACTGTGGCTGTAATCAGCCCCTGGGGCCCTCTCCCACTCCATCCCTACCCTGACTTGACCCTTTAGAAAGAACTCCCCAGGCAACCTCAGTCACTCTTAAAATACCTCGGAGATAATCTAGTCCCCGGTCCTGCCCCGACAGCTGGGCAAACAGAGGCCCAGAGAAGCCAAGTGAGGTGCCCAGGGTCACAGAGCTAATCAGAGGCAGCGCCATCAGGACACCTGCCTACCAGCGGGGATTCCTTCTGTCACCGAGGCCTCACAGAAGAGTCCTCTGCCCTTATTTTGAGCACCTGGTGACTTTGCTGTATAAGAGGTCACCAAATATCACGGAGGGCGAGGCATGCCAGCTGGTTATAGGATCTGAAAAAACTGAACTTGTCACTCTTCATCAGAAAAATAAGTCCTCACAAAATACTGTCACAGGAACCCCACTTGGGTTGCCCTAACTGCCCCTGATGCGGCATCCTCTGAGGTGAATTAGTGTGGTTTTAGTTTAATGAAGTCTTCTAAGAAACTCCAGGGCAAATGCCACGAGGCGCTTTAGTATCATGCTCTCCTTTTGTCTGCTCTTTCTTGTTCTTAAACAGTCCGTAGTCTGCTTTTGAAGGCATCTTAAAATTTATGAGGCCGGGCGCAGTGGCTCAAGCCTGTAATCCCAGCACTTTGGGAGGCCGAGATGGGTGGATCACGAGGTCAGGAGATCGAGACCATCCTGGCTAACCCGGTGAAACCCCGTCTCTACTAAAAATTACAAAAAACTAGCTGGGCGTGGTGGCGGGCGCCTGTAGTCCCAGCTACTCGGGAGGCTGAGGCAGGAGAATGGCGTGAACCCGGGAGGCAGAGCTTGCAGTGAGCTGAGATCCGGCCACTGTACTCCAGCCTGGGGGACAGAGCGAAACTCCATCTCAAAAAAAAAAAAAAAAAAAAAAATCTATTATGGATAAGGGAGGTATGAATAAATAAATGAAGCCTGCTTTCAAGCAGGAGGTTGATTCTCTGGTGCTTCTAATAAGCTTTAACCAGACCAGATTTTCACTGTTTTGTTTTTGTATTTGTTTTTTGAGATGGAGTCTCGCTCTGTCACCCAGGCTGGAGCGCAGTGGCGTGATCTTCACTCACTGCAACCTCCACCTCCTGGGTTCATATGATTCTCCTGTCTCAGCCTCCCGAGTAGCTGGGAGGTGCTCACCACCACACCTGGTGAATTTTTGTATTTTTTAGTAGAGATGGGGTTTCACCATGTTGGCCAGGCTGGTCTCCAATTCCTGACCTCAAGTGATCCACCCGCCTTGGCGTCCCAAAGTGCTGGGATTGGAGGCGTGAGCCACCACACCCGGCCGATTTTCACTGTTTAAGGGTCTCCTGCCCTATCTCCCTCCAGCCCCAGCAGTTCATAATACACCTTGCACCTTTTTTTCTCAGAACTTCCACACACCTAGAACCTCTTGGGAAGAAGTAAGGGCTCTACCAGAATTTCTTTGCAAGTTGATAAGAAAGGCAGGTTCCCAGATAGTGCATGGGAGGTGGGCAGAGAGCATCTCCTGAAAGCAAGGAAGGAGTCTGCTTAGCAAGGAGCACACCTGGCTGGGGCGGGCCATGGTGCAGGGTGACAGCCTTAGCCCATGTCTGATTTTCGTGACAGAGGCCTACCTTCCAGTCACTTCTAAAAGCACGCAGTTGAGGAGCAGTAGAGATTCTGGATTTGGGTTTTCTTTTCTGGAGATGGGGTCTTGCTCTGTTGCCCAGGCTGGAGTGTAGTGGCGCAGTCTCGGCTCACTGCAACCTCTAACTCCTGGGTTCAAGCAATTCTCCTGTCTCAGCCTCCCGAGTAGCTGGGACTACAGGTGCTCCACCATGACTGGCTAATTTTTGTGTAGAGACGGGGTTTTGCCATGTTGGCCAGGCTTTAACCACATGGGCTCCAGGTGCTCTGATTGTGAGAACATAAGGACCTGCAAGCATAGGTATGCACTAGCTGCTGCTATTCCTAAAGATGAACTCTGGTCAGGCACACCTCAAGGGCTCTGACTGTAGTCATGAAGAAAAGGATCTCCAAGCATGAGAGGGGTGCTGATCTCTCCCACTGTGTGCTCTGGCCAGGGGGACCCTTGGAGCTCTGACAGAAGTTGGGAAATAAAAGCCCAACGCAGGTATAGTGCTGGCCCCTGTGACTGTGAGAGATGTGCTCTGGCATGATGGGTCTCAGCTAATCTGACCACAAGAAGGAACAAAAGTGTTGCCTGGACCTTGATTCTTCTCAATGGGGCTGACTCCTCCAATGGTAACAGATGTGCGTTCACCCAGCTTAAACTCCCAACCTCAGGTGATCCGCCCACCTCGGCCTCCCAAAGTGCTGGGATTACAGGTGTGAGCCAACGCGCGTGGCCTCATGCCCTAGTCTTGGAAACAAAATTCAGCTCTTGGAGCTCCTACCCGAGCTGAGTTTCCTCTGTCCCTCCTCTTCCCCTTTCTCTCCCGCTCTTTCCACTTCCCCCTTTCCTCCCACCCCCTCCACTTCCCCCTTTCCTCCCCCCTCCCTCTCCCTTCCAACTCTTTCTCCCCTTCCCCCTGCCACTTAACAGACTTGAGGCCCCCAAAAGGCTTAATGAACTACAGCTTTCATCTGTTTCAAGTATTGAGTCATGACAGAAAGAATTACTGTTTTCTGGGAGAGGAAGAAACGCTTTGGTTATCAGCAGGGCTGGCCAGGGGCCCGGCAGCCTCCGGAAAGATCTGTGGGATTTGAATGCCAGGGGTAGACATTCATCCAGCTGGACACGTTCACACCCCAGGAGCACGGTCATGCCCGGGAGAGCCTGGGACCAGCCTCCCTGAGATCCGAAACAGCAATCAAGAAGTGGGTGCTTGCTTTCTGGCCACGGTGCTCAGGGGAAAGGCAGCCCGGCCACACTGTAGGAGCTCAGCAGCCATTCATTAGCACAAATTGTGCTAAAATCGAGTTATTTACAGGGTTATTTGCCTTCTCAACAACCCTATGAAGAAGACACTGTTCTACAGAGGCAGCTGTGGGGCACAATGCTGAGTCACTTGCTGTGGGCGAGAGGGTGACAGTCAGGATGGGAGTGGGCCCTACCTGTGCCTCCAACGCCTGCCCCTCAGTGTGGGTTTTCTCCTCCCGCTTCTTCTGCAGGTAAGATCCTGGTTCACTGTGTCATGGGCCGCAGCCGGTCAGCCACCCTGGTCCTGGCCTACCTGATGATCCACAAGGACATGACCCTGGTGGACGCCATCCAGCAAGTAGCCAAGAACTGCTGCGTCCTCCCCAACCGGGGCTTTCTGAAGCAGCTCCGGGAGCTGGACAAGCAGCTGGTGCAGCAGAGGCGACAGGCCCAGAGCCAGGACAGTGAGGGGGATGGCAGGGAACTGTAGGGCCCAACTCACCTGGCCAGCAGAGGCACTGGGGACAGAGGGGAGAGGCACAACATAGCCCTGGCCTAGGACTCCAGATAAGGGACAGTTAAACCAAAGTTCGACTTCTTCCAAACCATCTTGTTCAACTTCCCCATGTGTGCTGGGGACAGGGAGGACCCAGAGTTGCCCCCGGGCAGAGCCGAGCACTCAGTCTCTCAGTGAAATGGGAGGGACGGGCTCCCGGCTCTGGGTCACAGAGGAGCATGCGACGCTGCACAGTCTCCCTGCCTTGCTTTTGTTTTTTTTTGATGAGAAGGAAAGGATTTTAAAATGTGTAGGCATTATGTTGTGATTAAACGTTTGGCTTTGTCTGAAAGGAAATTCACGTTCTTATAAAAAGTATTTTAAAATAGAAATTGCTTTTCCAACTACGGAACAGTACTGGGTGAGCGGTGTCACAGGAGCGCCCGCGTAGCCGTGGAGGCTGCTTCCCGGCATCCTGCGTTTCTGTGGCATCCCCTGCACCCTGTTTGTCTTTTCAGCAGAACCCCCAGGCTCACGCCACCATCTCTAGATGTGCTCCTCCAGCTGGGTGGGGAGGGGTCCTGAACCCCCGTACAGAGGCCCCGGCTTCAGGCTTCCCCCACTTTCCTGAGGGACCCAGGGCTCCTCAGACTCTTAGCCAGGGCTGCCACTACTGAGAAAAATTCAATGAATTGTGGTGAATTTGGACAAGTAGGAGTTTGACTTTCTAATTTTGGGGGAAAAAAGGGAGGAGACCCTCTCTAGCGGGACCTCAGGGAGGCTCTTTTCACGTGGGTTCTAGTCAAAGCAACACGAGCTGGTTTTCAGGCACAGCAGAAGGTATTTGCAAATTGTTGTCTGCTGTGGAATGGGAGGATGGGGCAGCCAGGTAAGCTCAGGTGTGGCGTTTGCCTCCCCGAGAGCTAAGCCAGCACCATGGCTGCGTGATTTCCACTCTGAAGGAGAAAACGGCAGCAGGCACGAAGCGGGTAGTGACAGCTTCCAGGGTCAGGAATCCCAAACCCGACAGAACCCAAAGAGAGTTGCTGCTGTTGGAGATGCTGGCCGTCAAGGACCAGACACGGAAACGGCCTGGAGAAACCAGAATGTGATAAAGGCCTTCTAGGAAAAAACGAAAAGGGGCCTGGTTCTTCAGTTTGGTTGTGGTTTCCAGCAGAATGAAAGAGGAAGTTATTGATGGGTGGAGGAGAGAATCCCGGGCCTCAGCAGATGTGTAAGCCACCTGAGAGTCACCCTGTGACCTTTGGGGATATGCCCTGCTTTGTGCCCCTGTGGCTGGGCCTGGCTTCCTGGAACTGCCTCGAGTCTGCTCTGAGAGTCGCCTTGGCTCACGAGGAGCCAAGGCCCTCATGTTCACATGCACATGGGGCTTGGGGGGGCATCCCCGGGGACTCCCTCATGGTAAGAGCACTGGTCTTCTAATACATTTTGAAACCTGAAACACTGCAAAGGGGTTGCAAAGCAAAAAGGCAAAGATGATACATAAACAGAAATGTGCAGTGAATTGATGTGTCCTGGTGCTAAGATAGAAAAGGGGTACATGTTCCCTCTGAAAGTGCGAGAGTCCTGAACTGGACAAAGATGGAGTGTATCAGTCACAACTCATGTGGCTGTGAGGGAGAGAGCAATACTGGGTGTGGGACGACTACAGATGATGGAATTGCTTAATGACTCATACTTGGGTGTGAGGGGACCATATTCCGGCTCTTGGGAAAGAGATGCAGGCCAAAAGGGACCTAGGGTCATAGTGGCCCCAACCTGGGCTTCCCCATCAGGATCCTGCTACCCCCGTCTGAACTCTCTTATTGCTTAGCTCTGATCTGTTCCATGTCCAGAGAGAAGTCAGTATTTCCATTTTAATGAATATTTACATTTAGATGAATTCACGTTGGGGAGGATAGAGCATAGCTAGGTGCATTGCTGGTGTTTCCTGAGCGCCCCACACTTTCCTCATGCTCTCATCTCTTTGTGGGACTCTGGGTCCTGCCGAAGGCAGCAGAAGCTGAGAATGGCAAAATTGCAGTTATGGTCTCTTCTAGATGACTCCTGGGAGCCAGAGGCAGGAGAAAGGAGGAACAGAAGTTTTTGCAAAAGTGTTTCAAGTCTTCAGAAGTAAGGTAGGAAATATTTGTTTGGTTACCAAGTGCCTATTGAGAACCTACCACATGCCAAAACCTGGGTTAGGGGCCAACAGGAAAAATGAAAATGCACGTTGTGATAAAGCACAATGCAGGAAATAGGCATGGAGGTGGAGAAAAGTGGGGAAGGGGAGAAACCCTCTTTAGGCGGGGTGGTCAAGGAAGACCTCTCTTAGACATGAAGACACAAACCTTCCGAATGTGCTGGAGCATTCGAGGCTGAGGAGCTGCGCATCACTGAGGCCGGAGCTGGCGGCTGAGAGCGGGAGTGGAAGGAGGGGCGGAGAGACTTGATTGTATTCCAGGTGCACAGAAGATTCACTGAAGGGTTTTAAGCAAGTGTTTCAAGATCACTCTGGAAAGATCCTTTGGCTGAAGTATGGAGAACAGGTTGTAGGGAGTTAAGAAGTGAGGCAAGACCAGTTAGGAGGCTGTTGACAGGAGAGGAGGAGGTGGACTGGCCTGACAGCGCCAGGGGATTAGTATTCCAAGATTATTTTGGAATTAACCCAGAAAATGGACAGGACCTGCCGAGACGGGGAGGGGAAATGAGGGTTAACTGATCTGGTCTCTCGGCAGTGCTTTAACACTGAGATGGGGTGGACCAGAGCAGGAATGGAGGAGGAGTCAGAAATCACCAGTTCGGTTGTTATGCAGATGTACAAAAGGTGTCCCAGGTCATTTGATGTGGCATCTAAAGCTCAGAGGAATGTTCACAGCTGGGGATGTAATTCTGGGTGTCACCTGCAGAGAGGTGGAATTTGAAGTCATCATACTAGATGAGATGATGAGAGAAAAGAGAGAAAATACTCCCGGCCCGAGTGTTGCAGAACATGAATGTTTATAGCTAAGCCTGGGTGGAGGAGGAAGGTCCAGGAAAGGGGACAGAGAAGGTAGAAGGAACGATGGAACCCTGGGTACAGAGAAATGGAAGGTGCTGCTTCATAATGTAACAGTACTTGTACTTTGAGTATCTAAGATTGATTGTAGACCAAGGCTTGCTTGCAGCCACAAAGGGACCTGTATTTACATAGCACTTAACAGTTTTTACAGCAACATGCATTCATTAGACAAGCCTTTAAATCAGAGAGGTGACAAATTAGGGCCTTTCAGAGCACAGTGTTCTAGAAAAAAAGAGCTGGGATTTGGAAAGACCTGGGTTTGTTTCAGCTCACACATTTTAGCTGGGTGAATTTGGGTAATTAATGTAGCTTAATCTGAGCCTCAACCTCCTGATCTGTACATTGGAAAGAATGGCCCCATTTCCTGCACAAGTTGGGTGTGTGGGAGGAGTTTGTGAAAGCTTTGTGACAATATTGTGAGTCATTACTTCTAAAACAGAATGTTGGTGAGGAAGGCGGATGCCCTCATACCTGGGCAGGCACCACTTGCAACTATTAAAAAGTGAGGCTGGCAACTGACCACCACTTGGTACGACTCTTCTAAATAACAGACCACAGTTACGATTTTAAACAATGTGGCCTGTTAATGAGTCTCAATCTAATGGTGTATTTCAGCTTTGATGAATCCAAGTTCCTGTTTCGCCAAATCCTGGGCGTCACATTCAGATGTGAACTGATTTCTCTAGTGAGACTGGGTAAGGTGGAGGGCAGGGTGTTCTGAGGCCATCTCAGATCAGCAGTTTCCTTCCCATGCTAAGCCTTTCTGTTCCATCAAGGAATGTGGGGACTGGGGCCAGCAGGGAAGCTCCCAGTCCTAGCTCTGCTGCAGTTCTTAGGGAGCCTGGACAACCGAGGTGTCCCTGGGACTGTTCTTAGATTTGGGTTTGGCAGGTCTGGGGCAATGCCTGGGACTCTTCCACAAGCTCCCTTAGAAGGCTGTTAGGCCGGCAGGGTATGGGAACCCAGACATCGCACAAACCACAAGGTGTGATTAGCAGGCCACGGCCAAAGGGAACACAGAGGGGAATCTCAGCCCCCAGAGAATCTTAACCCAAGAGGAAAGAGACAAAATATGTGACAGCTTCAGGTTGGGGCCCGTGGGGGGCTCTGTGTAGCTTCCCCATCAGATTGCTTGCAGGCCCCAACCCCACCTCCAGGGCTCGGGCAGCCTCTTGCCCGATGTGTGGCCCACTGGGCTGCCCAGTCCTTGGCCACTCCTGAATGGACGCAGTGTTGGATTTGTGCAGGCACAGACCACCACTTCCCACTCGGAGCATGTTTCAGAGGTTTCTTTTCCTACTAGCACAGCACCTTAAATGGATCTTTTCCCTTTGTGCCTATGGCCCTTGCAGACGTGTCTTCTTGGAATCCCTTCCTCAGCTATTACATATATTACCCCCATTGACTTTGCACTTGAGGAAGGAAGGGACTAAAAGATAACATCGTGACACTAAACCCAATATACTTGGTAACTGTGAAAGAAAATAACCATACGGGTGAGAGTACAAGGCAGAACTCCACTGGGCACCCTCCGTCTGCACAAGGCCTTTTATTCTGGTGTGTATGCTCTATCCTGCCTTTGCATGATTTTGGGTCCACTTTAAGGCTTATATCTATGCTTTGTGCAACATCTAATTTTTTTGTGTTGGACCAACAGTGCAAAAGCAACTTTTTTCCTCCACAGGGTAGTGACCTGCTTAACAGGAGTTGCGAGCACACATGTTCAGACACCTGGAGAGCTTAACGGGCCAGTTTCACACGGGTGCTAGGTCAAGAATTCATTTCTAGACTTACTGCTCCAATAACCAAATTCAAGCAACACTCAGAACTTTCTCTGAACGCTATACTTGTGAATATTCACTTTTGGCAGGGGGTCTAAACTTTAGGCTCTAAAGAAAACATACAATTAATCATTCACAACAGAGCAAAACGTTCACACTTTTTAAAAAGAAGACGATGTTTCAAACACACAATCCCAGATTGGGTGTTTTTTGGTATTAATCTTTATAAAAAGGAAGTTTGCGACCCTGGTGCGAGGCTCGGAGGGTGTTTCTACAGACGGTGCGAGTGAGGCAGCTGGATATTTGTGCGGGATCTCTTTGCAAATGAAGATCAAAGTCCAAAAGAAAAAAACAATTTCACTTTATTTTAAAGACAATGATTGGCATACAGAAGGTATGCACTCGCATAAAATAAACTTTCATGAAAAGCATTAAAATCCATTATAAATTAATTTATTAAATAGGTATTTGGTATATGTGATGGTTTTATTAGATATTACTCTTATTTATTGCCAACCCCTCCCCCAAAGTCAAAACAAATCAGAAAATCCCGTAACTCCAATTTACACTAAATAATTTATTTTCCCAAAATGTGTATGTGTTCTGAGGCGTGACACATGATACAGTTCCATTGGTCATTCTCTATCAATCATAATATGACAGGACACAAGAGGCTAAAAATGGCTCATCATAATTTATTTTATGTTAAAATGTACAGCTTTTTTTTGTTTGTTTTTTCTTTTTTTGAAGTGACTGACTAAAAAGAGAACAGATAAATACAAGAGTGTCGCTGGCTCCTATTTTATACAAGGATTACGCCTCTCCTGCTTGGCCCTTACTGTCACCCTGTACAGGTACAAAGGCTACAAAAAAGGAAGCAATATAAACAGACACAAATAACTTTTTTGCTTTTTTACATGCGATTTGTAAGCTTAGTTTGAGCTATTCACAAGCTACTTTTCTATTTTTCCTTAAAAAATAACTCCAATATTTTATAAAGATAGAAAAATCTACAGATGGAATGAAAATGTAAAGTTAGAGGCATTTCCATAAAATAGCAACTTTACACCAAATTCACTATTTTTTTTTAAATCCTGCCAAGTATTTGGACATATATGAAATGTTTCAAAACCTGACAGATAAACACTGAGATATGCTTCATTCAATAAACAGAAGTCTGCATTTATAAAACAGAAAGCTGCCTTTTTTCCCCAAAGAAATCTGTCACCAAAATGGAAAAGGGTCTCAACTTTACACCAAACATTTAGCAATAAAACCCTTTTGACTAACCAAATGGGAATAGCTTTTATAGCTCTTTACAGTTTTATAATTAACAAAAATATAGTTTTTTTTAAAACCCTCAAATTAGGGCACCCTAATCAAGGCAAAAAACTTAAGAAATGGCTTACTGTTAGCACAACACTTGTACAGTACTACAAAATGCACTGTCACTAACAAAGACATTAGCGGCATGCTGAAGTGTCACCTTAAACAAAATATACAATAACTGAAATGCTAAAGGCATTTACATGGAGTGGACAGGGAAGGAAAAAAAAAGCTCTAGGTTCAGTATTAAAACAGATAATTTGGGGGGGCTTGATATCCACATTGTTTAACAGAAGCAGGCACAACAAGTGGCTGCCTCCATATTGTAGTCCAAAGAGAGGCCTTCCTTTGCAGAGAATTTTATATAAAAGTAACAGAAATGAAGGTACCAAAAAAAAAAAGGAAAAGGAAAAAAAGAAAAACAACTTGTATAAGGCTTTCTGCTGCATACAGCTTTTTTTTTTTTTTTTAAATAAATGGTGCCAACAAATGTTTTTGCATTCACACCAATTGCTGGTTTTGAAATCGTACTCTTCAAAGGTATTTGTGCAGATCGATCCAATAGTGATACCCCGTAGGTGTTGTGGACTGCCCACGTTGTCTACCTTCTCATGTAGGAGCCATTGAGAGACTGTTTGGACATGCCTGTGTTCATGTAGCCGTGATGTCCAGGGGCCGTGTACATCATGTTACCGTGGGGGGGGGTCTGCATTGGCTGCTGGGCATATGGCTGGGTGCCCATCATGCCCATCTGCATCTGCATAGGGTATTGGGGCGTTTGATTCATATAGCCATGATTGCTGTGGTAGCCACTGTTCATCATTGGCTGGGACATGCTGTACCCATTCATGGCATTGAGAGTGTTCATGTTCATGTTCACAGAGTTGACATTGTAGGCTGGGGCTGGCATCAGGTTCACACTCATGTTCATGCCTCTTTGCATCGTTAAAGTCCGTGCAGGACCCTGCATGGCTACAGTCTGGGAGCGCCCATAGATTTGTGACTGATGGGTGGCAGCGGCTGGTGACAGAGACGCTGACTTGGTTCTCATGGAGACGTGGCCCTTGCTGGCAATCTGGGTTTGCAGTCTTTGGCTGTGAGAGATGCCAATATTTGATGCAGCCATGTTTCGTTGCAAAAGAGGCGGCGGCAGATTCATTGGAGGAGGAGTCAGGTTGGGGGGTGGGGTCATGGTAGCTTGTGCTTGGGGTCCCCCAGGGACGGAGTGTGGAGACTGAGAAAGCTGAACAAGCCCTGTGTTACTTAATGGTGTGGACAAAGAGGCACTGTTTGCATAGGAAGTCACAGCAGCGGAATGGCTGTAAGGCAATGAATGATCAATAAGTGTATTAGTTAACTGCTGCAGTTTGGCAAGGCTGAAGGTGGCTGACGGCTGTGGGTAATGCCCAGCCCCAAAATCACTCTGACCCATTCGCTCGTATAAGCCAATGTTGGCGTTGCCCGTCTCGGGGATTTCAGCCAGCTGCATGGGTGGGGTGAAGTTAGCAGCCATGCTGCACTGAGCCAGCTGCTGGCTGCTGCTCGGAGGCCTCTCCACCACACAGCCTTGAGGAGACTTGACACTGCAGGTCGGAGGGGAGCTGATGCTGGTTTGCTGCAGCATGCTGCAGCTCCCGCTGATGTTGGACATCTGCTGGGTGACAGCACAGCTGCTCTGTGTCAGACTGCTGGAGGTGAGGTTGCTATAGGAGCAGCTGTTCTGTGAAGAGCCATTTCCACAGATGCTGCCTCCCATAGTAGAATCGTAGCTGCTTGGGTTTTCGTAGTTCTCAGTTGTGCTCTCGATACTGCCCAGGTCACTAAATCCACTGTCTACGACTTGCTGTGAATGATCTGAAACTGATGGGACATCCATCATGGGACTGGTTTCCATGTTCTGCAGAGATGGCACTGAGATGGCACTTTGATCTGGGCTGATTTGGGCATAGCTGTTTTCCAAAGCAGGGACACTTGGGCTATTGACAGAACGTACGGACTGGCCAGGATGGGAGTGGACGGATGAAACCGGGCTACTGTGGTCTGACTGTTGGCAATCGTCCAGAGTGGTGGCAATCTGTGGACTTTGGTCTGCACGGGTGTAGTTCTGTAGGCTTCTACAGGCCTCTTGAGTCTCGGCACAATCCTGAAAGGTGTCGTCCTGTTCACTGCTCTCCTGGGTCAAAGACTGAACTGCCTGGACGGTCTCAGAGTCGATTTCCATGGTTGCTGGGTTTCCCTCTTTGAACTCTGTATCGACTTCTTTGCTGTTCTTTTGGTCCTGCTTCTGTGCCTGTTCTCCTGGGGGTGGCTCCTCGTCAGATTCGGGTACGGCTTCAGGGTCCCCAGCAAGCTCCTTGGGCTCACTGTTACAAGAGGCTGTCAGGTCGACGCCACAGTCCATTAAGACCTCTGGGTTCGAGTGACTAGGCTGCACATTAAGGTCTAAAAAAGCCTCCTGGTTTTCCAGTACTTCTTTAAAGCTTTCTCTGGGCAGCTCTTCCTTCTCCACTTCGGCAGACTCCATGTGGCTGTCATCCTCGTCATCGGCATCATGGTCCTCGTTGTGAGATGGCTCTTCGTCCTCTTCCTCCTCCTCTTCATGATCATCCAAACGTGCAGAGTCTTCTTTTTCCGGGGAGATTTCTGGTTCCTCTTTTTCTTGGCTTTTAGCACCATCTGGATCTTTTTCTACATTTCCTCCTTCTTCTTCTTCTTCTTCTTCTTCCCCTTCCTCTTCTTCCTCTTCTTCCTCCTCCTCCTCCTCTTCCTCAGGTTTGATGAGATCATCTTCTGGTTTTTCACCTGGTGATGTATTTGGACTTACAGGGGCACATGTTTCTTGCCTTCTGTTTTCCTCTTGAGGCAGCAGGGCTTCCCCAGCTTCCTTGGCCTCCTCCTCAATGCTGATGGGAGTGGGGCTGGTTTTTCCTTCTGAAGTTTCCTTCTGTTCTTCCACTGTTACCTGCTCATCAGGCTCCAGGGGTGTTTCTGGTGGGGTGTACAAATTCAGTTTAAATCCGGTCTTCCTCTCTTTGTTTTGCCTCCACTTAGACAGACCACGCTTTGTTCCTTTTGGCCACGCTTGTTTGCACTTTAGAGGTTCGGGATTGTCTTTACTGCCTTCTTTCAAGTTACTCGAATCATCATTCATATTGTCTTAGTGAAGAGACAAAAAGGGGAAGGAAGAAAAACAGTCTTAGAAAGCATAACCATGGGCAACTTGAATTCATTCCTCTAAATTAATGAGCAAACACTGCTTTCAATTTGGCATGTTAAGAGTTGATGGTAAAGACATAATCAAGGCTAATGTGTAATAATATTGTGGTATAAACCAAGTAAATAACCTAGGCCTGGGAAAGTAACATATTGGGAACACATGGATATAGGCAATGCTAATGTGCTTATTTGAGTTTAATGAACAAGACATTCTCTGATGCAAAAACCTAGAGTTCCACAGTGTAAAAAAAAAATCAATTTGAACATTTACAAATTAGGACATACAGGGGAAAGGAATTAATGCTAGCTTATATACAAATCATTACTGTCCTCGAAAAATGACTAGAAGCCTTAACTCTCATATCTACCTAGAGAAAGTAAACCTCTGTGGACATTTATAGGATGTAAATGTTCTTGGATGACATGATTTATTTACTTTGATTTGAATGTGCTCTCTGGCATAAAAATAAGCTGTATACCTCTGAAACAAATCATAAATAACTAAATACCCAAAACAAATGCACTTGTCATCATCATTTTTAGGATCATCATTTTTGCATGATACAAACTACAATGTAATTACTAGCAAATTCCTGAACATTTAAAATACAGGTATTCTTTTTATCACTAATTCTGTCCACATTGAATTCTGGATCAGCATGTTGCTGATGTAAGGTTTGAACATTAAAGACAATCAGAAACAAACCATAATTGTGAAGTTCATTTCAGTTCAGGTGACCTTATTTTTACTGAACCTATATGCACATGTGAATATAGATGTAAACATGTACATATTTATATAAGCAGATGGATAACTACATACATATTAATAAATATATAAATAAATATATGTATAAAGCACCCAAGTATTCTTACGATCTTTAGATTACACTAATCTTCTAGAATCAGTGGTCAATTTAAAGGAAAAGCTTTATATAGAACAATAGTTTTATTAGAAACTCTGGAGAATAAAAATAAGATGTCACAATCATCATAAAACAGATATCCCTTCTGCCAGAAGAGAGTGAGTTCTAGTCCAACCGGTGAACAGCAGAGTAAGCACTGGCTGATTTAGGTAATAAAAGGATTATAGAAAAACTTACCTGCAAGTATTACTTTCAAACTGACCAGCTGAAAAGAACACATATATGATGCAGAATGGTTCCTTGAGAAGTGCCCAGTACCATGCCCGAGTTAAGAGTCATCTCAGGACATTTCTATTCACAATGGCAGGTAATAGCCATGCCAGTGCCCCCGGATTCCACATTCTTTTTATTTTTGAGACGGAGTCTTGCTCTGTCACCCAGGCTGGAGTGCAGTGGCATGATCTCGGTTCACTGCAACCTCTGTCTCCCAGGTTCAAGCGATTCCCCTGCCTCAGCCTCCCAAGTAGCTGGGACTACAGGCATGCATCACCACGCCTGGCTAATTTTTTTGTCCTTTTAGTAGAGATGGGGTTTCACCATGTTGGCCAGGCTGGTCTTGAACTCCTGACTTTAGGTGATTTGCCTGCCTCAGCCACCCAAAGTGCTGGGATTACAGGCATGAGCCACCATGCCTGGCTGGATTCCGTATTCTTATTCTACATGCTACTGGACCTACCAGCTTTTGTTGGAACAACTTCCAAAATCAGAAGATGAGTTTTCTGACAATTATTCTTAAGAAAGAAGGACATCCTGAAAGGAGTCAGGCATAATACGAGAAGACAGCCAAGAAGGGGAAACAAAGCTCATTCTCACACACAAAATGATTGCTCATCGCAGTTTGTTGTGGTTTGTATGTTGATTTGTTTAAAGAAAAAAAAAAAAAAAACCCCAAAGAATAAGGCTTGGTTTCTCTATACCCAGAGTAAGAAGTCATTCCTTCAGCAAAAATATGTATGCAGGAATAGCATTTCTGTGAACTAAGAACGTCAAGAAGATGCTTGTTCTTAAAACTGTGGCTTTTCAAAAGCTAGAGTGATCCTGTGGTTCCCAGGAAAATGAGATTGCCTGTTCCCCAGATTAGAGTAAGTTCTGAACAGAGTCATCTCGGCCAGAGAATAGAGACAGTATGCCATAAACCCTCATGAGTCAGCTGGGAGCACACGTTCTCAACCTGACAGCAAGGATAGGTGTTTTATTTTTTTATTTTTATTTTTATTTTTTTTTGAGACGGAGTCTTGCTCTGTCACCCAAGCTGGAGTGCAGTGGCTGGATCTCGGCTCACTGCAAGCTCCACCTCCCGGGTTCACGCCATTCTCCTGCCTCAGCCTCCCGAGTAGCTGGGACTACAGGCGTCCACCACCTCGCCCGGCTAGTTTTTTGTATTTTTTTAGTAGAGACGGGGTTTCACCATGTTAGCCAGGATGGTCTCGATCTCCTGACCTTGTGATCCGCCCGTCTCGGCCTCCCAAAGTGCTGGGATTACAGGCTTGAGCCACCGCGCCCGGCAGGATAGGTGTTTTAAATACAGCAGGAAAGACGATTCACTGGTGTTCAGTATATTTTTTAGAGGATGGGGTACAGGTGTCCCTGTCAACTTAAAAAGGAAGGTTGTCCCTGTCAACTTATATCAGTTTACTGATTTCTATATTATACAATATTATCAAAGCTAATCTTGATGTGTGGGTAAATTTAGATGATTTTTTTTTTTTTTTTTTTTTTTTTTGAGAAAGGGTCTCATTTTGTCACTCAGGCTGGAGTGCAATGGCATGATCATGGCTCATCCTGAGCTCACGTGATCCTCCCATCTCAGCCTCCCAAGTAGCTGGGACTATAGGCACACATCACCACTCCTGACTACTTTTTGTATCTTTTGTAGAGATGGGGTTTTGTCATGTTGCTCAGGCTGGTCTCAAACTCCTGGGCTCAAGTGATCCACCTGCCTCAGCCTCCAAAAGTGCTGAGACTACAGGTGCACACCACTACACCTGATTAATTTTTCTATTTCTTGTAGAGATGGGGCTTTGCCATGTTGCCTAGGTTAGTCTCAAACTCCTGGGCTCAGGTGATCCACCTGCCTCAGCCTCCCAAAGTGCTGGGATTACAGGTGTGAGCCATCATGCTCAGCTTAGTTTAGATGAATCTTTATAGTAGTATATACTAAGACACCGCTGATTATAAGATGTACTATTGATTCACTAATATTTGTTTTCCAGGAAAAAAAACGATTCCATTCAATGCTCACATTGATAATAATATATACCTTGATTTCAGAAATACTAAATGTGGGAAAAAAAGTACATATTAGAATCAAAGAAATGTAATGTGTTTCTTACCAACAGACTTAAAAGTTTTGGGGGATAAGCCAATTTCTGGTAAGTAAGATGAACCCACCTAGAAGAATGTTCTGGCCTTAGAAGTTGTTTAACATAAAATCCAATTCCAGGAAGAAGGGACAGAAGCTTGTAAGGATGGGAAAGGGCAGATGGGCACTTGCTCCAGGTGCATCAGCACCACTTCCCAGGTACCTCTGGGCATCACGCCAGAGGCCTGCTCTTTGGCACCCAGTCAGATACAGACATTCTCAAGGGTAAGGTTTTTATCATTCCTCTACTTACTTCTACAAGGGTCAGCATTCTTAAAGCAATGATTGTCTTTTCCTTCCTCTTCCTCTGTTTGTCTTTTCTTCCCAGGCTGATGTTGGAATGCTTTTCTCAAGACTGGCTTCCTGCCATCTTCCTCCACTTCAATCTCGCAGGTAGGCTCCAGCTGTGGCATTGGCCTCTCTTCATCTGAGTTGTCGAAGGGCTCATTCAGTACTTCTGTCGTCTCTGAAATGGTCTCTGTTGTTACACTGCTGTTGATCCTCCTGCGTTTACGACCCCTTTTCTTCTTTAGTACAAAAGGCCTCTGAAATTAATTCCAAACATAACACATAAGAGCTCATGAGAAATTAAACGGTTGAGTCGACATGCAGTGGACGTGTACTGAACACGTGTCTGAGAATCTTACACGTAGAGACTTCTGTAATGCCTTTGTACTTAACCTTCCATTTGATGTTTAACATCCCTCTCGGGCTCCAACTACACAGGCAAGTGTTTTCCAAATAAAACAGTTGTTTACTCAAGCAGATGCTTTGAGAGGGAACATCCTAGCAGCTTGACGGGAGATTTTAAAAACTAAGCTTTGCTTTTCTAGTATATATTTTCCAAGTGGTACTTGCTGGCTTCAGTACTCCTCACATCACAGACATTTAAGGTCATCACAGACTCTAATGTCTTTATAAATGGTGCCGTAATTAACTAGCCACAGGGTTAACACATTTAATACTTGATAACTCTTGAAGGAGCACCCACTATATGGACAGCACTGGGAAATATGATACAAGACCAACCTACTTGTTCTTATTCCACAGGACTTCAGGAACTATGAAAATGAAAGGAAAGGTACTTGAAGAAAGGATTACTGTTTATAATGTTAACAGAGTCAAGTACTGGTGGCTGCTGAGATGTAAGCAACTGATAACCTGGCAAAATATTTTAATAGAAGGCATCTAAAAACGTTAAAGACCTGCCAGATGTCTTATTTGTATGACATAAAAATATTTTTTCTTTTATTTTTCTTTTTTGTAGAGACAGGGTTTTGCCATGTCGCCTAGGCTGGTCTTGAACTCCTGAGCTCAAGTGGTCCACCCGCCTTGGCCTCCCAAAGGGCTGGGATTATAGGCGTGAGCCACCGCACCTGGCCTAAAAATATTTTTTCTGTTTGCACTAAACGTTGGCATAAATGACTCTCCATAATTGTAATTATAAAATATTTTCCCCCGAGCAAAAAAGTTTTTAATGACACAAAATTCAAAGAGGAATAGCAGGTAGATTTGCTGCTAAGATGTAATTGTTGCCCCCCAGATTATTGAAAATACACTGCAAAGAAGGGTTCAATATGCTTGGTTAAAAGCTAACCTCCAGGTAAACTGTACTCAAGAATTATTATTATTATTATTTTTAAAATATTTATTTATTTATTTATTTATTTTTTATTTTATTTTATTTTATTTTTTTTTTTGAGACGGAGTCTCGCTCTGTCGCCCAGGCTGGAGTGCAGTGGCCGGATCTCAGCTCACTGCAAGCTCCGCCTCCCGGGTTTACGCCATTCTCCTGCCTCAGCCTCCCGAGTAGCTGGGACTACAGGCACCCGCCACCGCGCCCGGTTAGTTTTTTGTATTTTTTAGTAGAGACGGGGTTTCATCGTGTTAGCCAGGATGGTCTCGATCTCCTGACCTCGTGATCCGCCCGTCTCGGCCTCCCAAAGTGCTGGGATTACAGGCTTGAGCCACCGCGCCCGGCCTATTTATTTTTTATAGAGAGTCTTGCTTTGTTGCCCAGGCTGGTCTTGAACTCCTGAGCTCAAGTGATCCTCCTGCCTCAGCTTCCCAAAGCATGGAGATTATAGGCGTGAGCCACTGTGTCTGGCCTCCAAGTATTCTTGTGTCTTACTTTTGTAATGCTCTGAATGCTCACTGAAGCACACACACAGCCGGTTAATCATATTCCGTAATTTAACATTTACGGTTATTATTCCCCCAGTCTGCCTGTCCTCTTTAATCCACGAGGGAATTTTCCCTAATATGAAGGAAGCAAAGGTAGAGAACTCGTTTTCTTCAGGTTGAGTCCAGTTCAGATCATGCCTTGGATGATTCTTGTTTTTGATAGTTTTATAACAAGTTTCTTTTATTATATATAGAACACATGAATACACACTCCTCCTAAGAAATGGAAACATTATTCTTAAGCCTGACGTCTACTTTGTGGGATGTTCCTTTCTACCACCTCCCCATGGAGACCCTTCCAGAAGACTGCCAAGCCTAGAAGAGCGCTGAGCTGGGAGTTAGAACAGCAAGTTCCCTAACAGATGCCATATCGGATGGCCTTGGGCAGAGCCTTAAGCTTGTATTGTGATATCTCTATCAGTCTTGGCTGAACTAACAATATTGGCTCTCCTCTATGTCCCAGATAGATACGGAAGACAAAGATATCAGATCTGGGTGAGCAGTTACCTAAAAACAATGTCAATTCTTTACTTTCTGTACCATTGAAGATGATATGGTCTATCTAGAGACACCACTGGACTACTAAGATCTGAGGAGATTCAGTAATGCTTTCTAACAATTCTGTGCCAAGAACAAGAGAAAGAAACAGCATAAAGAGCACTGGGCTTGGAGTCTTTTGGTTTTGTTTTGTTTTGAGACAGAGTTTCGCTCTTGTTGCCCAGGCTGGAGTGCAATGGTGCCATCTCGGCTTACTGCAACCTCTGCCTCCCTGGGTTCTCCTGCCTCAGCCTCCTGAGTAGCTGGAATTACAGATGCGTGCTACCATGCCTGGCTAACTTTTTGTATTTTTAGCAGAGACGGGGTTTCACCACATTAGCCAGGCTGGTCTTGATCTTCTGACCTCAGGTGATCCGCCCGCCTTGCCCTCCCAAAGTGCTAGGATTACAGGCGTGAGCCACTGCGCCCGGCCCAGGCTTGGAGTCTTGAGCACGCATTTGGTTCTGTTTCCATCTCTAATGAGTCATATGACCTTAGAGAAGTCTCCTGGCCTCTAGGTCTTGGAGGGTGGTTTAAGTGCTCTCTGGGGCCCCTTTCTGTTCCCATAAACCTCAGTTACTCTACTCCTGCAGACCAGCAGGTGGCAGTGACTACTAGACTACAAGGCTGGCCTGTCCCTGGTTTCCTGTCACAGTGCTAACAAACCTCAAAAAGTAAACATAATCATGACTGTGAGATAAACGATTATGACATATGATCAGCAGGACTGGGTACACACACATAAACTACGACTAAAGAACAGAGAGTGAAATACTAATAGAGAGAATGTCTGCAATGACAAATAAGATTTGATGGAAGGTGACTCAGATAGAAAATCTAAACAGACACCGACCTTTCTCTTTATGGCAACTGACTGTGGTTTCGTCAATCTCGGGGGAGAGCTTTGAATATTTTCTTCTTCTTCTTCTTCTTCCTCTTCTTCTTCCTCTTCTTCCTCCTCTTCGTCCTCTTCCTCCTCCTCCTCTTCCTCCTCGTCCTCCTCCTCCTCGTCCTCCTCCTCCTCCTCTTCTTCTTCACTGCTCTCTTTAGAGAGCTCCAGCAGCTGCCCTCGCTCCCCTGTGACTGGCCGGCTCTCCGGGGAATGCAAATATTTATTTTTCGATTGTACTTTTGCAGGTGATTGCCTACTGTTAGCTCTAGTTGACAGGACTTCTTGTTCCTCCTTCTCCCAGCAGCTAGCTTGTTCCATTAGCCGCTCAGCCTAAGTGGGGAGGGTAAAAATGGTGGCCAGTGAGAGGGCAGTTACACAGCCAGAGCCTCTGAGGATCAATGGCAAAGTGTCTCTAAGTCGGTTCTGATCAGGACAGCCAGCCGGCCAAGCACATTCCAGCTGCATCATCTCAGGAACCTTTTGCATCAGTTAGGATAACAAATCAAAGAAGATTGGGTTTCATGGGATATTTAGCAGTATTAATGATGCAGCGAATTGATTTGAGTCCTTTATCACTACATTACATGCTCACTGGCATGGAGCACTTTAACCAAGTTCATAAACACAAAGAATCGATTGACACTGCAGCCTTGGAGCTCAGCACCGAATTTGATCTGATTACATGCTCTCAGTAGTGAAAAATGCTGCTTTGTAATCAATGATAAATGTTTCATTTTTCATACTCAATTCAATAAAATTATCATGTCTTACCATGAAACCTCAGTTAGGATAAATTAGTGCCATATCATTTCACATGCTATCTCTACATAACCAAGCTTTTGACAACGATCTTAATGACTTTCTTAGCTTAAGAATGCTACAAGATTGAGGTTACACAACTTAGGATGATAAAGACAATCATTACCTCTTTCTCAGCTTCTCGCTCTTCTTCAGACACTGCAGCATTAGAAATTAAAATTGGGGTCCACCTCAGACTGTCTGGATCAAGTTCATTGGCTCTGGAACAGGTTTTCAGCTTTTCCATGTGGCTCAGTATCAACTTTTCCCGTCTAATGATGACAAATCTGTAATGTGATAAGGCAGAACAAGATGTAATCACAAGCTGAAATTTCACTTCAGCTTCACATACGGACATATGCTAGCACTAACGTTATCTGGGTTAGGAAAAATCAGAAAGCACCTCAACGAGAGGGTATAGAACACTGGAATCCAACCGGCAAAAAAGTGTCATTTCATGTATTATTTTTAGGAGAAAAGGTTTGTTAATACTGTTAGGGAACCTCGATCTCTAACTGGAATGAATGCACGTATCTCCAGGGACCCTTTCTGGTGTGGGATGCCTGAGCCACGGAGCTGCCCAGGACTCACCTGCCATCTCTCTTGTCGATCATGTGGAGGTGCTGCAGAGTGGTGGCAATGTCATGTGGGCACATGCCCGTCGCTCTGCTAATTGCTTTGATGCTGATGTGCCTCTCATGGTGGTGGTAGAGATACTCTAAGATGACGCTCTTCCAATATGCCAGGTAGGAGAGACGGCCCAGATCGGAGAGAGGCTTTTCAGGAGACCCTGCTTGGCCTTCTCTTCTAGAAAGCAAATAGCCTAGGGCAGAAAAAATAAAGGGGCATTCCTCACTTTGGCATTCCCAGAGCTTAGAACAGGAGCCACCAGAAGTAATATGAGTAGCAACAAGGTAAAAACATCACACCAGAGAAGTGCATTCACTTTAAGAATGTAGCCTCTTCCCAGTTATAGTGATTTGATCTCTGTGAAGTTTATGCTCCTGAACCTTTGACAGTGGCACTCTAAGTCAATTTACGCAGCTAGCAGCAGCATTCCAAACACATATTGTGGCATATTTCACAAAGACTAAAAGCGATGGCTGAAGACATTACTCCTGGTGAGTCTCAACATCTAAGTCTCTTACAGCTTTAGATTCTTCCAAAAACGAAATGTCAGGCACTTACTCAGAAATCCTGTCAAGGGACCACCCCAAACATTAATGGGCAAGTTGTTTTCCACAGGAAGGACCTAATGACCCTTTGACAGCTGGGTCTTAATAAAAAGAGAACGATCTCTGTTGACTCAAGAGTCTATATTGCTTGTTACATTTAACTAGCAGGTTGATCTGAAGCTTTGTTTTAGGACTAATAAAAGAATGTCTTTCAAGTCAACTGCTGCGACTCACATCAGCTCCACTAGCTCGATTTTCACCTCTTTCATAGAAATTAATTTACAATCCAATCCCAGAACATTGCTCCTACAAATTAAGACAAAACAAAACAAACTCCTTAAAACAACCTATTGCATGTATGCTCAGAAAATCCCCCAGCATCTTAAGCTTTTGAACGCATTTTACAGCATTACTGTGAAGGTTCCTTGGCAAAGGAACTTTAAAAATGAAAAAAAAAAAAAAAGAAAGAAAAAAAAAGAAAAAGAAAAAAAAGAAACCAGCCCTTTAAATCCACTTGAAGGTAATGAATGAAAGCTGGCAGCTGTCTCGGTAATTAAGAGCCACTTATGGAGTAGAAAAGAAATGCTATAAACTAATGATGTCTACCTTGCTCTAATTATCTATTTCAACAGCCTCACCTTCATGAACTTCTAAGTTTAAACAAACATCAACCACATACAGTAGGTGGCAGCAATGACAAAATCATACTGCTCCGTAAACCACCCAAATCTTCAGCATTTTTCTTCTTTATCTACATTTCCAAAATGGCTGCATTCTCAAGAATTTTCTCAATTTTAGGGTTATTTTTTGTTAAAGAAGAAATCAATGCCTCTGATGCATTTTCCTGCCTCTCAAAATCACTGCAAATACAGTAATGCAGATATATAAAACAAGCATCCAGCCTGAACCCTCGAAGGATATAATCACAGCATTTTGCATTTTGATGGCTTTAATCTGAATGCCATTATAAAGAATGGGCGTAAATTTAACTTCAGGTTTTGCTAAGGTCTTTTGACTTACTTGTCTCTTTAACCCATGTTTAAGTGCAAAGTATTTGACTGAATGCGAACAAGCACCACAACATTTTACAGTGAAACCACTGTCTACATGTAATTTGGCAGCAGGCTGGGGCTTTCAATAGCAGTGTGTCAGGAATGCTAACACAGTGATGGCCACTGTGCCGAAGCCAGACCACACTGTGTCCTGTCAACACGGAGAAGAGCTGTCTCTGTGTCGCCAGAGTACGAAGGGGGCCCACACCTCAGAATACAGATGATTGGCACATCCGTCACCTGCCTCCAAAGTGCTTGGTACATGCTGAGAAGTGTACTCAGGTGGCCGGGGGTTGGGGGGGGGGTCCCAGCTTTGTACTCCTGGGGGGTGAGAACCATAGAGCCGTGGATATGGAACTATCCCCTTTTGTCCATGAGATCCCACAATTAAAAGTCCCCTGCAGTGAGTGTGAAAGTCCCCAGGTCCTCTACTGGTTCTTATTTGAATCCAGCAGTCAAGGACAGAAGGCCCCACTCCTCTCAATCTTGCAGAAAGAATTCTGTACAACCAAAGTGTTCATACCAAAGTGGTATGTGCCCCCCCATACCTTATGTCCCCCACTACGATGGGCCAGCTTACCCAGGAGCACATGTGTTCCTTTGTTCTGTCTCCCCGCTACAGCCCCTAATCTGGAAGGCAGCAGCAGCCAGCATCAGGAAAAGCCACGCTTTCCGCAGCTGTTCGTGCTTTCACACCCTGAAGTGGCGCAGACACACCCTGTCAGGGCCTGAGCCTAAATGGGTTAGGCCACTCAAACTAGCAGGCAACTTGGGGTCCATGGGGAGCATTTAGGCATAAACCTTTTTGCACCTGCTACTCCTACCATGTTAAGTGGCTGTCTCCTGGGACACTCCCTTGGACACAGACTTCAGGCTATGAGTGATAGTCACGGAAGAGTCCTGGGGAGGTGGCAACAGGGTGATGAGCCCTGATGGGCGTGGGTACACTGACAGCCCAGTGGTCTTTTTCAGCAAACACCCTTGCACGGTGCTTGCAAAGGCCAGGAGAAAGCAGGGAGTGGCCAACACCTGCCAGGAGGCCATGCTTCCCTGGGTGCTGGAAAGAAGACAACTGCAAACCCAAGCTCCAGCCACAGCACAGCAGGCGGGTGTGCAGGGATGACGTGCACCAACACTGCAGACTGCCCAAGGCGACTACCCGAAGGGACCACTGCATGGTTTGCAGTGGGTTTTTCCCTCTCCTCTCTGACTCATGAGACCCTCAAGGAACTAACAATAGCAGCAACCGGCACTTACGCCAGGAGCCATTTGGAAGTCCACAAAGTCTCCTCATGTAAGAGAAAATAGAATCCATCAAAACGATCAAAATGAACAAAGATACATTTCTGATTCCTTACTAGTTAAGTGAACTCACTTGTAATATGTTAAACTGCAGAGCTTAGAAGAAAAGTGTGTGTCATGTCCACTCCACTGGCGCGCTTGGCGGATGTAGGACAGAATTCCATTTGAACGTGCAGCAGCACTTCCTCTCAGAAGGCTGCAGCTGGTGGCACTTCACTACTCTGACCCTCATAACATGCGATGTTTTAAAAAAGGAATTTCTTGCCACCTTTTATTTCTTTGTACTTTTATTTTTTTGAGACAGAGGCTTGGTCTGTTGCCCAGGCTGGAGTGCAATGGTGCGATTTGGGCTCACAGCAACCTCCACTTCCCAGGTTCAAGCGATTCTCCTGCCTCAGCCACCAGGCCTGGCTAATTTTTGCATTTTTAATAGAGACAGGGTTTCACCGTGTTGGCTAGGCTGGTCTTGAACTGCTGACCTCAATCCCTCAAGTGGTGGGATTACAGGTGTGAGCCACTGTGCCTGGCCTCTATTTTCTCTAGGCTTTTCACAACATAATTACAATATAGCTTATTTAAAGAATAATTTTTGGTAAGAACATTTTACTTATTGAGTAATCATAGAGATGTGGTGGTTTAAGTTACAGCTCTTAAATTTAACTTACCAAAAGGATTCCAAATAATTGATCTAAGATGCAGGGAAATAAAAAGCACTTATCTTGGCCAGGTGCGGTGGCTCACGCCTGTAATCCCAGCACTTTGGGAGGCTGAGGTGGGCAGATCACCTGAGGTCAGGAGTTCGAGACCAGCCTGACCAACATGGAGAAACCCTGTCTCTACTAAAAACACAAAATTAGCCGGGCATGGTGGCGCATGCCTGTAATCCCAGCTACTCAGGAGGCTGAGGCAGGTGAATCACTTGAACCCGGGAGGCGGAGGTTGCAGTGAGCCGAGATCACGCCATTGCACTCCAGCCTGGGCAACAAGAGTGAAACTCCGTCTCAAAAAAAAAAAAAAGGCACTTATCTTGGAAGCTGGTGTATTATCCTGAAGCATCTGAAACAAGTACAATATACCCCTGACGAACAGATTCCCATGGTGCTTTAACACTTCTCCTTAACTCGGGATACTTTCAATCAGAAAACCTCAGCTCTCCCTGGAGAAACCTGGCTGTTTCAGATGGAAAACAAAGTGATGTTTGGAGGACAAATCCCAGTAGCTGCAGTATAATTAATCGCTGGTGAAATTATTCCCTTGAACTTGTCTGTGAGCCAGAGGTGCTGGTGAACAGCACCTACACTGTGAGTGGGAGCCTTGTAATTGAAAACGGGGTAGCCCATAAACCCCTCATCCACATCAACTATCTTGATCATAGCAAAAGCTGGCTTCCTCTTTTGCTTTACTGGAATTACTTATCCTGGGGAAAGTGACATCTGAGTTGCAGTATACAGGCCACATAATCAATTCAAAAGATTATCAAGATGTCTGCTTAAAGGGAAAGGAAGAACAGTGCAACTTCTGTCTATAAAAAGTAAGCATTTCTAAGCTGTACTGCATGGAACCCAAGTGTGCCTCACCTCTGTTAAGGCTGAACTACTTGTAGTAAGACAATCAAATCTCATGTTAACTAGCCCTGATTCCCTGGAGTTTGAAACAGTTAACTTTCCCCCAGGGGGAGAAAATCAAAGTGGTAGAGAGTTACCTCATGTAGACGGATCTATTAGGATAAGGAAGGAACTATCTAGACAAGGTCAAGATTTGTTTTTGCAGACCCAAATACCCAAATTAAATTTAATTCCCAGCATAATAACTGTAATGTTAACGTTCACTGAAAATGAAAATTCCTTCCCTTTAAACTAGTGGTATTCAAGGGTGTAAATGGACCATAGTAGAATCGTGTTCTCAGGGAAGGGCATGGATAGGGACAGGGATCTCCCCTGACAGGGGCAGACACCCTCACCCCTGCACACCTCCATCTTCCACTACCTGGGACCAAACCATATGAACCTCCTCAAACACCAAAGTGTAAACTTTGGCAACCTACTCACTCCCAACTTCCATCTGTCTGGATTATGTGAGTTTGGGGTCACCAGCTGCTTTTAGGGGATGATAATCTTTGAGGATTACACACTTTTCATCAGACACCTGTTTAGTTCAGCAAATCCTGCTGAAAGGTCTGTATCAGTCGACAGCACTGGGTTTGCAAGCCTGGGAACAGACACCAGGCCAGGGATTTATGGCAGCTTTTGAGCACAGGAAATCTGATGACTCTAACCAAGTTATCTCATGCTTGGAGATGGCAATTCACTGGTCTGTACGCTCATCTGTTCCTGGTTTCTGGTGCAGAGCAGCACTGTGACCAAGTGGATGAATGGCATGTTATCAGTTTAAATAATGATAAATGAACCTGACAGCCTATTTATATCTCCTCGTTTAAATTTTGTGGTGATTTTGCAATTAGTGCAGAGGAAGCTGAACCTTAGTCCTCACAGCATTTTAAGAGAACAGCCGTGCTCTAAATGACCTGTGACCTGCCTGATATCTTACTGCTTTCCACTTATTAAAAGATACAGGTGCCTTCTTGGCAAAGATGGAAATTTTGAATTTTTCAGATATTTTACATTTTAAGAGATTGGTGTTGAAACTGTGGAAGTTTAAGAACTCTCTCCTGGCCGGGCGCGGTGGCTCAAGCCTGTAATCCCAGCACTTTGGGAGGCCGAGACGGGCGGATCACGAGGTCAGGAGATCGAGACCATCCTGGCGAATATGGTGAAACCCCGTCTCTACTAAAAAACACAAAAAACTAGCCGGGCGAGGTGGCAGGCGCCTGTAGTCCCAGCTACTCGGGAGGCTGAGGCAGGAGAATGGCGTAAACCCGGGAGGCGGAGCTTGCAGTGAGCTGAGATCCGGCCACTGCACTCCAGCCTGGGCGACAGAGCCAGACTCCATCTCAAAAAAAAAAAAAAAAAAAAAAAGAACTCTCTCCTGTAAGTCCTATGGGCATGACGTCATTATATAAGAACTTGAATAAATGCTGCTTATCAAGATCTCAGTGTGGAGACCTGTGGCATCAACATCACCTGACAACTTGCTAGAACTTTAAATTCTCAGAACCTATCTCAGACCTGCTGAATCAGAATCTTTGGTGGGGAGAGGCAGAGCCCAGCATCTGTGCTTTCAGAAATCCCCCAAGTGATTCTGATGTACCCAAGTTTGAAAACCACTGCTAGAAACCTGCTCTGAAGCTGCTGGCTTTGATGAGGGTGTGGCCACTGAAGAGAGTATGTATGACTGAAGAGTCTCAAATAGGTGAGACCTCACTCAGCTCCTTGGATGGCAGATAACTGGAGAATGGACTCGCCAAAGCCCCACCAAACTGAAATTTGGCTAGAGGTCACTGAGTTGCCAAATCGCTTTGTGCAGACGTTCTATGCCTCTGCTTAACAGCACGGACTCCGGTTCAGTAGGTCTGGGGTGCGGCTTGAGATTCTGCACGTCTAACAACTTCCTGTGGCATGGACCACACTTGAATAGCAATGGTTTATACTTTAAATCGGTGGTTTTCAAACGCTTTGGTCTCAGGACTCAAAGAGCTTTTGCTTATAAGGGCTCTATCTATTGATTTTACTGAGAAATTTGATAAATATTAATTTAGTTAAAAGATAACAATAAACCTATTATGTAACATTTTTTAAATGAAAAAATACCCTACACTTTCTAAAATATAAATAAAATTTATAGTGAATAAGAGTGGCATTATTTCACGTTTTGCAAATTTCTTTAACTTCTGGCTTAAGAGAAGCCAGTCAGATTCTCTCTTTCTCCCTTTTTCTCTATTTTGTTCTTTCTTTTTCTTTTTCAAGAAGACAGGGTCTCCCCATGTTGCCCAGGCTGGTCTCAAACTCCCAGGCTCAAGCGATCCTCCCACCTCAGTCTCCCAAAGTGCTGGGATTACAGGCGTGAGCCACCACACCCGGCTTGCTAGATTTCATAGATTGCTTTGGTATTGAATCTGTTGTGATACCACAGGTCATGACATTCTGGAAAACTCTTCTGTATACTCATGAAAAAATGAAAGGAAAAAGGAAAAAGAGTATCCTAGTACTACTAGGAAAATAGTTATGACGTTGTAGACTCACTGAACCATACTTTGAGACCATGTACATTAAACAAAGATGAGAATTTTTTGAAGTTGGGCAACAGGGCACTGGTATTTAAAAACAATATGTCATATATTGCATACAACATGACAGATCGTGAAAGGCTCTATGGGTGGGTGAACAGCATGGGCTCTGGAGCCAGACTGCCCAGAATGGAATCTGGGGTCCACCATGTACCAGCTGTGTGACCTGGGGGATTTTATTTAACCTCTCTGTGCTTCAGATCTCTCATCCATATGATGTGAATAATAATTGTACCTAACTCTTACAGTTCTGGTAAGGATTGAGTTAATATGAAGCATGCAGAACAGTGCTTGACACATTACAGTAATCCTAATAAGTGTTAGCTATGATTATTATTCAACATATTGAATGAATCAACTCTCAAGGTGATCATTTGGGTAACTAAATATCCTTAAGGTAGGGGAAATAAATAAAATTTGGACAGAAGGAAAGCAACAGAGACAGACTGCTCTATAGAATCAGATTGAGAAAAGCTAACTTTCTTTTCCTACTTTTGTCTGAGGAACCTGAAAACCATTCCATGGACTCAGACAGAAGCTCTCCTCTCATCCCACCCTTCCTTCCTCTCCCCTCCCCCCAGCTAACCACCCAGATACAAATTGAATTAAAGAAAGAGGCCACGAAAAAAAATTCTGCCTCAGGAGTGGTCTTAAGAAATGGCAACAAAGTTCCCAGCAAACACAGTTCTGTGTCCCCAAATTCCCTTTGGCCCCTTAGTCCTTAACTTCAAGGACTATCCTTAGGAAATGGCAAGCCCATGCTACCACAGAAACAATGACTGGTAAGGGCTTCCGCAGAGCCCAGGGACAGTCCCGAGACAGATGAAAGACTCAAATATTTTACAAGACTCAAGTGTGTCTCTGGAAAAATGGCCTGACCCAGTGAAACCCTGAGCATGGAGACAGCGTGTCTTTGGGGAAGGAGGCTGGCTGCCCTGGGTCACATTCCAGCCTGTTACTCTAAGCCCCTCTCTTAGATCTCTCTTCTCTGGGATCCCACAAGCTCCTCAGCAGACCTCCAGCGCTAAGCTCTTCCCCAAGGGGCCACTGATTTTTCTTACTGAATGTCCCTACCCCTCCAAGTCCATTCCAGGGCGGAATGGTCTTCCTTCAACCTCCGCAGTGGAAGATGTATGGCAGGTGCATGACTCCTCCAATGCTGTGTGGTGTGCCCGTGTCTCTGAGCTGACCGACCATGCTGGGATTTACCAGATAGTTCCATGGTTCTGTGGGTAGGTGTGCACTCCCTTGCGGGGGTGGTCATTCTGCATGTCAGTCCCCAGGTAAAAGGTACAGGTGCTTAGAAAGAAAATGAACTCACAAGTAGGGCATCAGGCAGCAGGAAAGGGGACTTCCCTCCCTCTGCACCGCCCCTGTGTTGAGAAGCGTGCACCTCTGTGGATGTGCTCCTGAGCCGGAGGTGCCGGGGTAGCACGTGCCACATGGAAGCAGCCTGAGGGCCAGAGACAGCTGTGTGAGATGGCATTTATTCCTGATTCTCTTACCCAGTGAGAGAATTAATTACTCCTTTTTCTTTTATTTTTGGGACAGGGTCTCACTCTATCACCCAGGCTGGAGTGCAGTGGTATGATCCTGGCTCACTGCAGCCTCAACTTTCTGGGCTCAAGAGATCCTCCCACCTCAGCCTCCCAAGTAGCTGGGACAACAAGTGCACACCACCATGCTTGGCTAATGTTCGCATTTTTTGTAGAGACGGGGTTTCACCATGATGCCCAGGTTGGTCTCAAACTCTTCGGCTCAAGCAACTCTCTTGCCTCGGCCTCCCAAAGTGCTGGGATTACAGGTGTGAGCCACTGAGCCTGGCCTATTGCTCCTTCTTCTGTCTTCAAGTGTAGCCCAGTGGTTCTCGACCCTGCCTGCACGTCAGAATCACTTGGGGCTTTACGAAGCCACAGATGTCTAGGTTCCACCCAACCTCATGACTTGTCTGGTTTCAGATATATTATGGGTTCCATTAAGGAAAGGGCCTTGGGGACTATACTTGGGCCAGAATATTAAATGGGGTGCAGCACCACTTCTTCATTTTTGCCACCTCACAGGGCTGTGGTGGTAGCAGTGGTGCCTAATGAGAAATCCCAGCAGCAGGCAAATCTTAGAGAAATAGAGGCACTCCGAATTGAGGTGGGGGAGGATGGCCACTCCATAAAGAACTGTGTGATACCCTTCAAAGAGTTTCATTTCGTTAAACATTCAACTGAGGAGTATTTGTGAGTGTATGGTGTGCCACCACAACCGAGTTCCTGGTCTAGTGGATTAGAAGAATAAATTTTTTTTAATAAGATGACTACAAAATAGATTCATCCTTCAATTTCCTTGTTAGGAAAATGAGGTACCTGCCACACGATAAAATGATCATGGAATGAGAGATGTTATACTCTGTCAGTATCATTTATGCCCCAACTAAAATTGTTTGGAGAAGGCGAGAATTTTTAAAACTATGTTGACGTAAGAATAGCTTACCAAATTGTTGAAGTAACCAAATTGTTCACGAAGCCCATTGCCTATCACCAAGCTAAGTTAACGCTCTGATTTGTGACCGAGAGGCACTTTCAGTTAGGTGATGATAAAGCCCCGGTGCCATGGCCTTCGGCATGACAGAAATGAGAAAGGCACGCAGGGGAAGGCCTTCCTCTTTGACCTTTTAAATTTTCCACAGTTCAAACCACTTTTAAATTCTGGGATATTTTAGGAAGAATACATTTATTTTTAAAAATATAAAGATGAAGTAATTTGGCATTTTAAAATTATTTCCTCTCCTATAAGTAGGCAAAAGTCTACATTAGAGATTCATTAAAAAAAGAAATAGTTTTTGAAATAGAAAATAACACAATTGAAATAGAAGATAACTCACTTTTTCAGTTTTTACTAAAATAAAGCATTTTTAAATATCTGGCTCCCCCCAGGTTTGTTCCCCAACTTGGATAACATTTTCATGTCTAAGTTACAAAATTCTGGTAACAAGAACTTACCATTGAAAGGCTTTAAGATGGCAAACTTGATTGAACACATATACACTTCAAATAAAGCATCTGCGCCAAACAAATGACTGCATGCACTTAAAATGCTTTACCTTTAAGACCATTCTCCTGCTGTGAAAACACTGCAATTGAATATTTGCCTTAACTAAATCACTAAATGCAAAAACTGAGACATCTTTTGCCTACTTTTATAGGTCTGAGGATCTATTGAGGCAGCTGAGATAGTTCATTCTAGTATCTAGTCATCTGATCTGGTCCAGCCCCACAGACGGACAGTGGAGGGTAAGAGAGGGGTTGTATTTACATAATCATGGCAGTACCACTGATTTCAGAACCAGGTTTGGGAGACAGGATGGTTGGAATAGCAACTTGCCTTTCCATTTGCTGTCCTACAAGCCCCCTAAAATGCTGTGTGTATATGTGGAAGGGAGTGTGTGTGTGTGTGTACCAGCTGTAATTTTTAAAAATAGGACAAAGTTATGTTGTAATTCCAATTCTGGATGATGAGCTTTCACACAGCAAACAAAAATACACAGCAAGATTGAAGAAAGAAAAAATGAGAATACAAATCTCCTTAGAAATTTTCTTTGTTTTCAAACAAAGTACATTTCAAAAGGGAATCTGTCAGTTTTTGAGATGACTTTCTAAAATCAAAGTATAGCCTATCACCTAATCTGACTGATCAACTACTGTTGGAAATGTAAGACAGAGAAACTGTTGCTAGTTGTCCTCAGGTTATCTAGACAAACAATCCCACTCCACTGATCTACTTTTCTTTTCGCTTATTTTTTATTTATCTCCCAAATGCTTTGAAACATGATTTGAGGTAAAAAGCCTCTGGAGGTCAATGGCTGTGTCGCCCCAGGGTTATTGCTGAGGCCCCTCTGAAGCTGTGCAGCACACAGGAACCCTAGGCAGCGGACCTGAGGTGGGGGGGGCGGCGGGGGCGGGGTGCCAGACAAGTGGCTGGCTGGTTTGCCCAGGGACTTGGTGTCATGTAGGGACTTAGCTTTTTTTTTTTTTTTTTTTTTTGAGAGGGAGTTTCTCTCTTGTTGCCCAGGCTGGAGTACAATGGCGTGATCTCAGCTCACGCAACCTCTGTCTCCCAGGTTCAAGGGATTATCCTGCCTCAGCCTCCCAAGTAGCTGGGATTACAGGCATGTACCACCACGCCTGGCTAATTTTGTATTTTTAGTAGAGACGGGGTTGCTCCATGTTAGTCAGGTTGGTCTCGAACTCCTGACCTCAGGTGATCTGCCCGCCTCAGCCTCCCAAAGTGCTGAGATTACAGGCATGAGCCACTGCGCCCGGCCAGGGACTTAGCCTTTAATCTTAGGGAATCTTAAAGTCCAAATTGGCTACAGTAGATGTTAGCTGTTAGAAAAACAAAACACATATGCAATATCATCACCAGCAGTGTTAAAGATAGCAATGACTACCCCTTCGGTTATAGATGACACATTTCTCTGAGCCCCTGGAATGAGCTGCTGTTCTGTCCACTGTTTAGCTAAATTTGAGACTTAGCAACAATACATTAATATTAGCAGAGCTTCACCACAATATACTAATATTATCACCACGAGACTTTATATTATGTTAATCAAAGAATCTCCATTCCACTTTCAAAGGCTTGAAATGGTTTTGTGCTATGTCCAACAGTTGAGTGCCTACTAGGTACTAGGCACTTTTCCGGTTAGGTTGTATACAGACACTCTATTTTCCAAATTTAATGAGAAAAAAAGCTCTGGGAGTTTAATTTGTTAGCTGGTATGCAACTGCTGAACGCAAGAACCACGAACTACGTAAATAACAGGAACTCAAATAGACATGTTAACAGCTAAAGTTCATTTTTTTAAAAATCAATTCAATATGCTACATTGCAAGGAATCAATCACACTGCAATCATCATTTACAAATCAAAGTACAACACACATACTCATGGGGGTATATACAACTAGGTAGAAGTGTGTGATTATGGACAAGTAGATTGAAACTGTAAATTATGTAACTGTCTCTTGTAATTACCCTGCTTGAGAACTGAAACAAACTTCCTGTATAATTTTGCAGGAGAATGGAGACTGAGATACAGAATTGCTTTTTAGTTGGTTTTAACCCTTCCACAGCTATTTAATTATGTGTGATGAGGTCAAAGAAAGTTTATGCTTAATTTATGAAAAATTGGCAGGGAGGTATTTCAAAGTAAATCCTCTAAAAAGCTTCCGATTATTAATTAAATCTGGTGATTTCTCTTCCTCTTCAAGGAATATTTATATAAATTATTAGGTAAAATAAACAATGTTTAAAACAAATTCACGGGCATCATTCATTTTATTTCCTCTCTAAAAACATTCATTACGTTCTATAAGTTTTTAACTGGATGCAACTGAAAAGCTACAGGGATGAAAGGCTGTCTTCAGAGGCATCTTCTGCTTCGGTAGAGAAAAATCTTATTAATGTCCTTAACTTCACGGAGAAAAGCTCCAACGCTGGGCGAACCCCAGGGCAGGACTCTTAGTCTACGAAGAGAGAATCACCCTCTTAAGAAGAAGGAAACCCGTTTTTCTCATAAATAGCAGAGCCTCAGTTCAGGACATTTTAAGTCATCCTAGCCTTTTTCTTCCCTTTCTTAAAAATCTAACTTTTAACATCTTTTCTCTAAGTTCTGTTTCTAGTGGCTAAAGATCTACCCCAAATTTTAGAACTGCTCAGCAACCAAGGAGGAGGAAAGGGCAGTTTTCCTGTACATATCTTACAGGGTCTGCTGGTGCTATTCTTCCCACAAAAAAAGAAAAATGGGAAAACAGTTCTCATGCTGCAGTGTCTCTTCTTTCTCTCCTCGGGCTCACAGTTAAATACCTTCTCTGTACTCCATCCTCACTCTGCATCGCCATTCCTTGTCCGAATTCTTCATTTCATCCTCATTCTGTTAATGCACAACCCTTCAATTATGTTTTTCTAAGTTTAAGAGTGAAAGTGAAATTTACAGGAATGCTGTTCTCTGATGAACTAGACTCTACACTTCAGAGGATTTGATTCAAGTAAATTTCAGTACATTTCCTTCACATAAAAATGGCTCTGCAAAGGCTGACATGGAGTTGATGCCCGTACACTAAATACTTGTACACTCAAGTTTTCATTTTCGAGCAGTCAAGGTGAAAACCGTGTCTCTCTTTAAAACATGACTAATAGGATGCCACCAATCGAGTAAGTTTCAGTTTTAAGAGTTACAAAAACCCAAGCGCTAAGATACCATAGGATGTCACCTCCCATTTTAAGATGATCACTTTCTAAAAAAACAAAAATAAAACACAGATACAGAAAATGACAAAAAACAAATATATGGCTTAATGGATTATTAGGCAACTGTCCTTGTAACTATCACTCAGGATCAAGAAAGAGAACTTTGCTGGCTACTCCAGAAAACCTTCTATCTGCTCCAGCCAATCACCCCTTCTCTCTCATAAGTAACCACTAGACTGACTCTCACAATAATCTCTTGTATTTTTTTATACTTTCATCACCAAAACAGCCCAGCCACTAGAATAGTCTTGCCTATTAAAATAAAAAAATATCTTAATGCCATTTTAATCTAGGAGTTCCACCTTCACCCCTTTCTTTTCCTTGTAATCTATCTGTGGATGAACTGGGGCCACTTGATCTATACTGTCCACACTCTGAGTTTTGCTGATCTCCTACTTGTACTGCAGCTCAGTATGCTCCTCTTTATTCTGTATCTCTTGCAAAATGGCAACTAGATCCAATGCTTGCTTGATAAGACTTGGGTTCAATCCACTGGCAAGACTACAAATATCCTTGATCAGAAGATACATAATTTCTGGTTGTCCTTTTTGCAACTGTTGTTTTTGTTCATTGTCTACATCCATTAATTCACAGTGGTGGTGGGGATTACAAAACGGTTGTATTTTAATTCTGTCATTTTCTTTTCTTCTTTTTTTTTTTTGAGATGGAGTCTCACTCTGTCGCCCAGGCTGGAGTGCAGTGGCGCGATCTCGGCTTACTGCAACCTCTGCCCCCCGGGTTCAAGGAATTTTCCTGCCTCAGCCTCCCGAGCAGCTGGGACTACAGGCGCATGCCACCACACCCAGCTAATTTTTTGTATTTTAGTAGAGACAGGGTTTCACCATGTTGCCCAGGCTGGTCATGAACTCCTGAACTCAGGCAATCCGCCCGCCTCGGCCTCCCAAAGTGCTCGGATTGCAGGTGTAAACCACTGTGCATTTTATTTTCATTGGTTAGCTGGAATATGTTTATAAAAAGATGTTTCTAGCCAGGTGCGGCGGCTCATGCCTATAATCCTACCACTTTGGGAAGCCAAGGCAAGTGGATCGCTTGGGCCCAGGAGTTCAAGACCAGTCTGGACAACATAAAGAGACTACAGAAAATGAAAAAATTAGCTGGGCATGGTGGTGTTTACCTGTAGTCCCAGTTACTCAGGAGGCTGAGGTGGGAGGATCTCCTGAGTCTAGGAGGTTGAGGCTGCAGTAAGCTGAGGTCGCACCACTGCACTATAGCCTGGGTGACAGAGCAAGACCCTGTCTCAAAAAAATTTTAAAAATTTAAAAAATAAAATGATGTTTCCCCTCCTTTACTACTTGATTACTTCACTGTACAGTTTATATAAGAAAGGCAGGATAAATGCTTTAATTATATTTTTTGCGGTTTTCAAGATAATAAACTGGTTCCTATTATCCTCTAAATCAGTTTGTTTTTAAATATCATTATGAACTTATGAATTTAAACATTTGATAAGTTGCAATAAATTGCAATTTTTTATCTTTATTATTATATTTATTGTCTGGTCAGAGCCTCTTCAAATTGACTCCTAAGTCTTTTTGACATGACCCTAACAATTTTTGCTTCCTTGCTGTCTAGTATGACAAGCATGACTTTTGTTTTGTTTACAGAAATAACTCTTCGACTTCATTTAAAATGATGACTGTATTTGCCCCAAAAAAGGACATATGCAAATTTATTGTGGAGAGTGATGTCCACCTGTATTATATTTTCTCATGATTTCAGCAACACCTTTTCGTACCTTCTGCTGTGTAATTGTGCTACATATTTATTTCCATGTGGACAAATGGTTACGTGTGAAACTGAATTGCTTTTAATCCACTCAACCATTTTTATACACTTTAGAAACATTAATTTAAAACAATTTTGCTGAAAAAAAGAGTTCCTCTATGATGTTAACTCAAAGCAGGACTCCATATAAATAATTACAAAACAGAGGTTTTTATATTGGTAAACATGAAAATGTAGCATGAATATTAGGGTACAAACATGCTAACCACAATCCCTCTGTGGGGGAGAAAAAAAATCAGATTCCTAACTAGTATTTTCCTGAACAATTCTAAACAAGTTAAGGAAAACCTTCTGTTTTACCCAATATGAAGTTATATTTAAAAACAAACAAACACAACACCAACAACCAACCAACCAACGAACCAAAAAACTACCTTACAACCAGCTGAAGTCATAAATATGTTGTTTAGGGCCAGGCGTGGTGGCTCATGCCTGTAATCCCCAGCACTTTGGGAGGCTGAGGTGGGTGGTTCGCTTTTACTCAGCAGTTTGAGACCAGCCTGGGCAACATGACAAAACCCTGTCTCTACTAAAAAATACAAAAATTACCCGGGCATGGTGGTGCGTGCCTGTGATCCCAGCTACTCAGGAGACTAAGGCAGGAGAACTGCTTGAACCCGGGAGGCAGAGGCTGCAGTGAGCTGAGATCGTGCCACTGCACTTCTGCCTGGGCGACAGAGCAGGACTCAGTCTCAAAAAAAGAAAAAAAGAAAAAGAAAACGAAATACCATCATAAGAGGGGTAAGTGCAGGCAAACTTTTATCTTAGAATATTCTATCTCAAACATAATGTCTCTATTACAAGCTGGAAAATATGTTCAAGGGGGAATAGAGCTCCTGAAACCCAAACCAGGTATAGCACTAATTTCAGCCAAGCAGAGCAAAATCTTTCTTGATCTTGTTTTAACAATGGGTCAGGGCACAGTGGCTCACACCTGTAATTCCAGTGCCTTGGGAGGCTGAGGCAGGAGGAGAGCTTGAAGCCAGGAGTTTGAAACCAGCCTAGGCAAAAAAGCAAGAGCCTGTCTCTACCTGACCCCCCACCTCTCCCCGGGAAAACAGTCGGGAATGGTGGCATGTGCCTGTAATCCCAGCTACTTGGGAGGCTGACATGGGCGGATCACTTGAGCTCAGGAGTTCAGCGCTGCAGTGAGCTATGATCAGGCCACTGTACTCCAGCCTGGGTGACAGAGTGAGACCCAGTCTTAAAAGAGAAGAGAAGAGAAAAATGTGAAAATGTGTCTCTTCCATATATCTTAACTGGGTAAATAGAAAATAGAGTTGGAAGCATTTCCTCCTCTGCACTGCCACAGCCTCTCTCACATTTGAAACTGCAGGGCTGGGAAGAATTTTGTGTCTGATGCTCTACTACCCTATGGGCAAGGACTAAATCATTCATCCTTATATCCTCATCACCTAGACCATCCCTGGCACAGTGTATTTAAAGCATGTTTGCTGAAAGATGGGACGAAGGGATAAATAAAGTGTAAAAAACAAAGACTGAGAGGAAGTCTGAGTTTAAGCACTACTGGTCAAAAGCTAGCTGGATGTATCTGGCAGGTGTTGACACTCATACAAAGAAGTGGATGAACTAGACTCAGGCATGCACTGATTTCCCCCAACAATCCTTTATTGTGTATCCTCTATGTGCTAGCCACTGTGCTCATGGCTTGGAGTTTAGCAATGACCAAGTCCCTGCCCTCTTGACGGTCCCACTAAGGTTTCATTTTGTTCCAGTTACCGCTGAAGATTAGGTTATTCTCATCCCAATTATTTGAATGGAATTTGTCCAGTAGTGGGTTTCAAAATGACTCATTGCAAATGCCAGTCAATGTTAGAAATCCAAACAGACAAAAAATTTGTTTGGAAAAAAAAAAACAAACAAACAACCACCTGCATGCCAAAACTCGAAAAAATTCTGAGCTATGTAAGGCAAAACACTAGCTTTCAGAAAAAAAGAGAGAGACTGCAGACCGTATGTTTCATATTTACAATGTTTTCATTGAGGCAATGAATACAAACTATTCTATAAGAGCTATTTATTTGCTCTTATTTATGACAAGCTTAGCTTAAAAAAAGATACACAAATAAATCGTTAGCCGCACTGTCTCATGCAACTCATTTCAATGCATTCAGCAGCAGTCAACCTCTGAATAAATCACTGAGAGCTCAATTTTCAACCTTGATGTTATCTTTAGCATATTAAAACATATTGTACTTCAGACCAATGTAATAAAACAGTAATGGCAAAAGCTTTTAGTGAAACATATTATAATGAGAAAATAAGGAAAAATAGCCATTTTCCTTATTATATTACAGACTAGAATCCTATTAAAATAAATGTCATCATTATACTTGAGTACATAGGTCAAAACGTGTCTTCCAAAACCCAGCGAAAGCCCAAGGATATAGCTGCTGGTCCAGTATTTTCCAACAAGTGTCATGGGGGTGAAGGTGGGAGGCTCCTTGTCTTAGAAAAGGCTATGAAGTACTTGAGCACCATTTCAAAAGCATAACTTATTATTCCTTAATGACTGCCTTGACTGCACTCACCCAGGAGCTGCTGGGAAGGCTAAGCAGAGGAAGCTTTCTTGACAGCTTCTTATGGCTAAAGCTGGAATTTTCCTTTCAAAATAAATGCAATCAAGAAATGAATTATCTGATAAGAGAAAAAGTAAGGAAAAGATAAGTGTCTCTTCAACCAGCTATGTACAAATGTGGATTATGTCACAGCTCTGCTTTCTCCGCCAAAGGTTTAGAGCAGACAGTGACATCTTTCTGATGCAACTGAAATGATCTTAAGATAGAGGCTGCATTTCAGCAAAAGTACCAGACCTTGAAAGAAGACAGGGCATACCTGGCATCATTTGGGAGTAAGTAAACCAGTGCTGATGGTTTATGTTCTAATAAAATAAAATTCTCCCTAAGAATCACACACAAGAAGGGAAAGCACATTTTAAAAGTTCTTCCCATCATAATTTAACATTTGTTCAACAATTAAGAACCTACTAAGTGCCACGCTCTTCTAGAAGATCAGATTGCAGCAAAAAGCAAAGTCCACACTCTCATGAAGTTTACTTTTGATAAAAGACATGGGCAATCAACAATAAATACAGTCATGCACATACACGGATATAAATATGCATGCTATCCAAGTTCTGTCCTCTGAGAGGGCTAGAAGCAGTGACACCCAAGTAGCCATGGGCACATTTAAGTGATCAGAACTTGGTTTCCTTCTTTTTTTTTTTTAAGGCAAAGTCTTCCTCTTTCACCCAGACTAGAGTGCAGTGGCGCAATCTCAGCTCACTGCAACCTCCACCTCCCGGGTTCAAGCAATTCTCTGCCTCAGCCTCCCAAGTAGCTGGAACTACAGGCACCCGCCACCATGCCCGGCTAATTTTTGTGTCTTTTTGTAGAGACAGGGTTTCACTATGTTGGCCAGGCTGGTCTTGAACTCCTGGCCTCAAGAGATCCGCCTGCCTCGGCCTCCCAAAGTGCTGGGATTATAGGCATGAGCCACTGTGCCCGGCCCAGATCCCGGTTCCTAAATACTGTTCTCCACCATAAGGAACCAAGGCTCTTGGGAGAAATGGATGATTCCAGCGCTGGCTTAAGAAAAGGATAAGCTAAATCTGGAACATCATGCTGTGGCAGAAAGGAAGAATCCACAGGACGGAAGCATGTGGAAAAGGCACAAGAACCCACTTGAAACATTTGCTGCTAAATAAATCCAGCACAACTTGATGTTTGGGGAACATAAAAATCAATCATGGTAATGACAAGATATAACCTATAGAATAAAATTAAAACCCAAAATTATACCAAAAAAATTAAATAAATGGGGAAAAAGAAACAATTCTTCCTTATAGAATGCCAATTAGTAAGTTGTAGAAAGAATGAAATTAGAAAATTACCATTTGGTAATTATCATAGTAATAATTATTTTAGATAAGAGCCATAAGTGAAGGTAAAAGTAGGAGGTGAAAATTGGATGAGAATTGATATTTATATAATCCCAAAGTATCTTCTCACCAGACACTTACTGATTACAAAGCGAAAAATGGTAATTTCACAGTGAAGAAGCCTGGCAGGTACCACCTAAACCCAGTGATGAGACAAATGTATTATCATATGATCCTGATGAAATGCACTGGGGAGGACATACGGTCACTTCTATGGTATTCCTGCCAAAAAATGTACAGCCTAAATCTAACTGTGAAGACACATCAGATAAACCCAAATTGAAGCACATCATACAAAGTAAGTGGGTTGTATGCTTCAAAAATACCAAAATCATGGAAAACACAAAGCAAAGCAAAACAAAACAAAAAAACAGGTACTATTCCAGATTAAAGGAGGCTCCAGGGACATAACTACATACTCCACGTGATCCTGGAGGAGATTTTTTTTTTTTTCCCTCTAGAAAGAACATCAGTATAAACTGGTAAAATTTAAAATTTGAACAATGCGCAGAGATTACTTTAATATCTTGATTTTAATAATTTGTATTATGGCTATATATGAGAGCATCGTTGTAGAAAAACACTGTAATATTTAGGGATAAAGGTGCCACACGTCTTCAACTTACTCTCAAATGATTCTGAAAAGAAAATATGAGAGAGAAAGAGAGAAACAAAGGGAAAGATTGAAAATAATAGAGCAGAAAACAGACGTGATAAAATGTGAATATGTGCAACAATGTATGGGAAATTGTGGTATTATTCTTAGAGCTTTTCTCTAAGTCTGAAATTATTTCAAAATTAAAGAAAAAAATAGTGAGACGCATAAGGCACTGCTGGCAGCCCCTGCAGCAGAAGCAGTCCAGGGCTTGGGAGGGAGCACTCTGGGGCCCCAGGGCTCAGCAGTGGCTGGGAGAAGAAGGCTCCTTGCCTTGTCGGTGTGAGGCTCTGAAGTAGGAACTGCAAATGTTTTGTGGGCAAGGGAGTTCTCTGCACGTCTGGTGGGGATGGAGGGAGAGAGAGATAGAAAGACTTTACAGACAGAGATGGGGAAGACTTTCAAATTTTCTGATTGAGAAAGGGAATCCTAGAATTCAAGAGAAAGGAATGTGTTCTCAACCAATCCATGATAGTCACTCTCTCCTCCACCCATTCCAGTTGTGGGCAAAGAGTCATAAAACCCACTAGGGAGTTTATGAGCAAATTGGGAGTTGGTGCCCTTTAGTCACTCTGGCCAAACTCTGCAAATGGCCTCCTCGGGAGCCTTGTTCTGACAAATCCCAGAGAAGCTGTTCTAGGAAGTGACAGACAAATGACTCATTCTGCAAGCAGCACATGGTCCCACGGATGACCATTCCACCTCACTCGGCTGCCCTGAAGAACAGTGTTCAAAGCACTGCATTTGCAGTTCTTTATACAGATAGTCCCTGGCTTACAATGGTTCAACTTTACTAAGGTATGCAAGCAACACCATTCAGTAAAAACCATACTTGATCATTTCCTGGGCTAGCCATATGTGGTACAACACTCTTACATGAGATACTCAACACTTTATTATGAAATTGGCTTTGTGTTGGATGATTTTGCCCAACTGTGGGGTAATGTAAATGTTCTAAGCACATTTAAAGTCCAGGCTAAGCTATGATGGTTGGTGGATTAAGTGTATTAAATGTATTTTTAATTAATGATATTTTCACTTTATGATGGGTTTATCAGCCCATAGCCCCACTGTAAGTCCAGGAGCATGTATATACACACAATGCATTACATTCCACTTACATCTGTGATCAAGTGTGCAAGTGGGCAGCTATATCTCTCTCCCTGCTTGTGTCTTGTTTCAGCTTACTAAACTGGCAATTATAAAGATCTACCTGATTTACAACCTCATTTGACTTACTGAAAATACATCCCTGACTAAAAGACCCCAGGCTCATGTACAAAACAGAAATAAAATAAAGATAACCATTAAAAGGTCCTTTAAAAAACCAGAGCAGATTTTATAAAACCTGTAACCTAGTTAGCTTTCTATCCTGGGCTCCAAATTATGAGGTCAAAAATGATCATGAGAGGTCATGTGACTCACCCCTACCTTCAAAGGCTGTATTTCAATCATTCTGGAAAGATATTTATCTACTATTACTTTAAGTAACTTCCAAGAGAAGGTGCTATTAATTTCTTCAGCAGCCTACTCTATCTTCCTTAAAACTTTTATAGCCAAGAAATTCTTTTGGTTTTAAATTGAATTTCTATTGGGTTTACACCAGTTCGCATTTTCTTTGAGTGCTATAAAATTCTTCCCCTAGTCTCCTCTTCTCTGAGGGAATAACACCAATCCCTTTTCAACTTTATTCAGATGTTTCACCGCACTTCTTAAACCCACTCCAGCAGGGGCAATGCTAAGTGTACAGGAAAGAGAAAATCAAAAACCACGCCCTCAGCACTGCTTTGCCTGGTCACATCCTGGTAGACAGCATTCATCAAGGTTTCAATGTGTTCTGTAGTTTTAAACTACAAGGTAGATTTTAATAACAGTTTTCACTAAAATGGTTTAAAAAAAGACATAGCATTTGAAGATAATGTATTTGTTACCCAGATTGTTTTCTTATGTAGAAGGCCTTAGTGCCAGATCATGCTGTACAAATAAGATGCTACTGAATTTTGAGCTTGAACTTTTACCTGGTAAGTACCAGTTCCTTTTTAATTTTAGGTAGACAATTATTGTGGACAGCAAACATATCAATTTGGAAATTTAGTTTATATCAATACAATTTAATTTATACCATCTAATACATATTATTATATAGGAAACTGTACTACTGGATACAGAGAAGTTGGAAGTATGACACCTCCATCAATAATTATCACAAAAGGGTGAATAGAGTGTGTGATACCATATACAATATGGGACCAATAAATGTATGAGATAAAATTCCAGGAGGTGGGATCAAAAAGCAGAGATACTTGAGCTGGCTTGTAACAATGGGCAGGATTTTGAACAGACAGAGACTAGGAAAGGATTAGGTGATCACTTCAAGGAAGGACTGCATGGACAAAAAAATGGAGGTATAGGACCATGCTCAGACTATTTGAGAAAAAGGAGATTAGTAGATGAAAAAGCCTAAAGGACAGGCTGGAACTAGATGTTGGAAGACATTAAATATTGAGCTAAGGAGTTTGCCTTATTCTGTAGGCATACAGATATGACCAAAAATTTAAGGCTTGAATGGCTGCTATGCACACCAGAAACTATATTTACGGACTACTTATGAATGGAAGACACACAAAACTAGAGAACAAGATAAATGGTTTTGCCCTCAGAAATGATTACAGCTAGGACTCTATAAAAATAAAAATGGTACACTGCATTTGGTAAGATGGCCCTCCTTGGGATTACTGGTTTCGTGGATAACTAGGTCAGGAAAGTATAGATAAGACTAGGGTAATCAATCAATAACTAAAAATATTATCTAAAAATGGAAAAATAATCAAAATTTTTCTTTTAAAAGAATCACATTCTTCAATGTCAATAAATTATATAAATCAGTCAAAACTGCTATTCAGTTATTTTACACTTTAATCAGACATTAATCTTTATAATACCTGACAATATAGATTTAGATTCACTGTATTTCTTCATGGTTTTCTGTGAGAACATTTACATTGTGGTTTTTGCATCTGATATAGCTGACGAACATTGTGCAAGGTCCTAAATTTTCCTCCTTTCAGTTAACAAGCAGATAAACTACAATCTGGTAATCAAGAAGCACCTGGTTCCTAGTGACAGATTTATTTTTATTTATTTATTTTTTTTGAGACAGAGTCTCTCGTTCTGTCGCCCAGGCTGGAGTGCAGTGACACCATCTCAGCTCACTGCAACTTCCACCTCCTGGGTTCAAGTGATTCTCCTGCCTCAGCCTCCCCAGTAGCTGGGAGTACAGGCGTGTGCCACCATGTCCAGCTAATTTTTGTATTTATTTTTCAGTAGAGATGGGGTTTTACCATGTTGGCCAGGATGGTCTCAATCTCTTGATCTTGTGATCCACCTGCCTCGGCCTCCCAAAGTGCGGGATTACAGGCATGAGCCACCACGCCTGGCCAATGACAGATTTTTACATGACCAGAAATGACTATTATCATGGGATATCTGGTCATCATGTTATCTAGATATTTTGAATCAATTCTCCAAATGTACCCCTAACACAACATTTACACATCCAGTATCACATAAACAAGGAAAAAAACAAACTACCAATTTTTAAAAACATTATCCGTGTGCGTACTTTTATATATTATTCTGGTTTTAACAGAGAAGGCTCAGAAGATATGAGTGCATATAAGATAAATATTTCTTGGGAAACCTCTAGATACAAACACTGTATTAATTTCCGTAATAGAAAAGGGAAATTAACAAAACAAGGTAAGAGTTATTTCTACTAGCAAGGCCCAGGACAGGCTGCCTAGAAAATTATTTTTCTAAATGGAAATATACCTTTTCTGCTTTGCACTGTACAAGATTATAGGCAAAATTTTAGAGAGCTGAAAATCCTTTCAAATAATACTTCCTTTAGCTTTAATCATGAATAATTGCCTCTTTTGGTGCTAATGAGCATGAGCACCACAAAATGGAATGTAATTCTGTCGGTTCATTCAGGGTAATGGCTTTGTGCATGAGGCCCGCTGCCGAGAGATCTAGTCTCAATTTCCTAGAGTACAATCACTGAGCAGCAGCACATTTTTCACTTGAGGAAGATGTTCTAACCTATGTAAATATAAATAGAAAACTCATTATCTATTGATAAAAACAACAATGCAGGTTAAATAAAGTTTTATGTGTTACTGTTTCCTGTAACAGCCATCAGCCTCCTGGATCATGAAAGTAAATAAAGTACTTCACTTACTGAAATCAATGAGAAACCGTCCAAATCCTTGCCTTTGGTGCTGGGGCATGATCATTATGCAGGAGACATTATACTTCTGCTGGCAAAGCTTTTCCTGAGGGAAGGAGAAACAGATCAAGTATGTCAGAGCCCTGCTGAAGTGGGCAATTCCCTGCACCTGCCACTGTCCTTGTAAAACTGTCCACTAAAGAAAGCCAATGGGTTAGGTCAGGATCAAGCAGAAAAATCCTACTATATTAATCAATCAAACTATCAACTAACAACAAACCATCGACTCTGGCATGCCTCTCAACTACATCTTTATTCTTGAAAGTAAGTGCCATAAAATATGCATAAAGAATCCAAGGAAATATGAACCAAATAAAACAGAATACAGACAGTATAAAAGAAATGCTTTCCTTGCTCAAATAACTTCAGAGATAGAGAAAATAACATCCCAGGGAGTCACCCAGTGGAGTAAGTTAGGATTTAGCCAGCTATCTTGCTAAATATAATAATAATCTACAACTCTGCAACAGCAATCTGTCTTCTGCCTTTTGGCAAATGCCCCAGTGAAACTAAAACAGTATCTGTGTGGGTAGATGTGCACAAATATATTTCTCCTATGAATAAAAAGTCAATGTAAAAAGCTAGAGAAATAATTAATCTGCATTTCAAACCAGGAAAACAAAACAAAATGAAACAAAAAGACAACAAGAAACCCTAAAGTCTCCAAACAAAGGTTAGACCAAAATACTACCAAACAGTTTGAAACCAGGAGGAAGATTGGATAGAACATGGTAAGAAACAGCTCTTACAGTTAAAGAAGAACTTGCAACTTTCATGGGATGTGGCATCAGGGCAGCATTTTTTTATTCAGAGTACACAGAAGTTGCCAAAACCTACACAGAGATCTGGAAAAGGCTTTTGAGGTCATGGATGCTCTGGCCAAATATAAACCACAAATAAGACTGACCACAAATGGTACCAACCACATCAAAGTTTTACTTCAGAACGCCCAGATCTTTAATGAACCAATTTGAAAGATCACAGGAGATGGTTGTGGAAAAAACCCTACAGGGCAGAATTGAATATTTCTTTGTGAAAAAGATGCATTCCCAACTTTTGCACATTTGTAGTTGTCTATGGAGCCGCTAAAAAATGAGGAGGAAGCAATGTGTGTCAGTTCTCCTAAGAAGATGAATTGTCCCTCACTGGATGTGCACATCAATGGCAAAGGTTCAAGTAATTCGTCTATTTTGCAAAGTTAGACAAATAGGTCACTCTCTCTAAAAAGAAATGTACTCTGGGTTAAGAGAATTCATCCTTGATGCCATTCCCTTCTTTGTCCAGAACCATTTCCACCTTTCAGAGTTTTTTGAGATCCAATATAGTAGTGATCTTTCTTCCCCCGCCTCGCAACTTAACGCGTTACTACAGCTAAATTCTAAGCTATGAATAAAATAACTACTACTTCTTTCCTTTCTGTTTACAGCCATCTATTATGTGCTTGGAAAGTCATATGCATGTAACAATTTGCACTGAACCTTTCTAGGTCATTCCAGCCCTTCTCTGGCTATCCTTGAACTGTCATTCTAATAACCTCTAGAATTTGGTTCAAGAATAGCCCCAAAGGGCCAGAGTCCTCTAGATTCCAACTGACACATGAGAATATGGTTTAGTTTCATCTAGTCTTTTTTTTTTTTTGAGATGGAGTTTTGCTCTGTCGCCAGGCTGGAGTGCAGTGGGGTAATCTCAGCTCACTGCAACCTCTGCCTCCCGGGTTCAAGGGATTCTCCTGTCTCAGCCTCCAGAGTAGCAGGGATTACATGCATGCACCACCACACCCAGCTAATTTTTGTATTTTTAGTAGAGACAGGGTTTCACCATGTTGACCAGGATGGTCTTGATCTCTTGACCTCGTGATCCACCCACCTTGGCCTCCCAAAGTGCCAGGATTACAGGCATGAGCCACCGCACCCAGCCTCATCTAGTCTTTTAACATGGTTATTTTTTAGATTAATTTTTGTTTCACCATACTGCCAAGGCATATTAGTATTCCAAAATAGTAGGAAATAACAGCAGCTGCTGCCGTGCTATAGAAGAAACTGACAAAATGAGAAAAGTTGAGCTAGTTCTGAGTAAAATGTTAGGTACCCTGGGAGGAAGAGAGGCAGAAATTCAAACTTCAAGAATCACCACCAACCCTACACATGGCTGCTACTCAGCGGCCAACACAAGACTCAGGAGCGGTATGGTCAGTGCAGCACGAGGAAGGTGGGCACGGTTAAGCCTATGTTTAAACCCACAGACATTGAAAGAAACACCATTTTCTAACAGGAAGGATGCAACCACTATTCTTTTTAAGTCTCTGGAGAAAAATGATCTCGACAAACCTACATAAAAGGTAAGGTGTTTTATTTATTAATCATATAAATAGATTTCCTATTTGTTGTTTTATTCAGTGTTAATTCTCTATCATCTTTTGAATTTGTAATGTGCAAATTAACTTTCTTCTTTTTCATTTCAAAGCTTTACCAAATATGTGGATTAAAACACTGAGACAGTTTTCCATGAATGCTGTTATTTATTTTTGTTTATGATCTTTGGGTTGACTCTTGAATTTAGGATAGCTATAGTTTGCAAGTACCTTCACATATATTCTATCTTTTGAAACTCCATTAAAATGGCACTTCTATGAAGCATCCCATTTACATTGTGCAAGAGCAGATTCATTAAAATTCAAGTATCACCTAATATAAAAAATGTATCATAAAATAAATAAAAGATAGAGTTTGGACCTTCTACCTAAAAGTCTCATAATTATTGTCTCTATGTACCATCCTGGTAAATTTAACTATTTCCTAGGTGCCTCAGAAAAGTTAAGGTCATTACCTGGTAAACATCTCCAAACTCAGTTATCCTTTATTAAAGGAGCTATTGTTTCTTAGAAGCCTTTGAGCAGAATGTGAGTGAACTGCTCTGAACCACTGAAAAGGACAAGCTACATCCCCTCAATATGTCGATGTTTCCCCCACTCTAATAGCCGGAGATACTCAGGCTTTTTTTTTTTTTTTAAAGACGGAGTCTCACTCGCGATCTCAGCTCACTGCAACCTCCGCCTCCCAGGTTCAAGCGATTCTCCTGCCTCAGCCTCCCAAGCAGCTGGGACTACAGGCGTGTGCCACCAGGCTCAGCTAATTTTTTTGCATTTTTAGTAATTTTTTGCATTCACCATGTTGGCCAGGATGGTCTCTATCTCTTGACCTCATGATCCACCCGCCCTGGCCTCCCAAAGTGCTGGGATTACAGGCATGAGCCACTGTGCCCAGCTGATACTTAGGCTTTCTAAAGGTGAGATTGCTTTAGAACTTAAAACCATAGCACAGAGAATAAGAGACGAAAGTGTAAAACCAGTCGTTTTATCAGCTTGACTGTCCAAATGCCAGCGTCCTAACTCACTGAGATACTGTTGACCACAGAGGGAAGGCAACAAGGAGAAAGGAGAATTCTCTCTTAAATGCTACATTAAACTGAAACCTTCATGTTGACACCACTTAAAGGGAAAACGGAAATAAGCTTACACTGAGAATATCAAAGATGCTAAGTGGTCCACAAGGCAGCAATTAGAATGTCATCAGGACGGCACACAGTGCTGAGGTCCTTCACACACTTACTAGGCACCATGTTTTTTGTTTCCATCTTTTAAAATGAGCTCTGAACAAGAACCTGAGCTTTTCAAAAACACATGTCACTTATTCAAATTACAGTAATGAAAAAGCCCTGTTCAAAGAATTGGGCTCTACCAAAAACATTTTGAAAAAGAAAATGAAGGTCATGCTGGCTCTTGTTTTACCTTAGAGAAGTATCCAACCAGATGACAGCCCTTTTCATCATTTTTTGTAAGGACATAAAAAAGGAATGGCTCGACATCATAATACAACGTTTTGTGGTCCAGGAAGAGCTTGGCTAACAAGCAAAGGTTTTGGCAATAAATTTTGCTCATATTCCCATCAACCTAGCAGAAAGAAACAGACAACATTATTTAACATAAAAATACCACACCATATAAAATTGTTTCTTCTATATGGTATTTCAGAAAGTACATCATTTTATTTCCAAATCTTAAACTGAGAGATTAAAACACTCTATTAAGCAAGTACAGCTTTAACCAGAAAACAGCTGTCACTGGCAAATCAGAATTCCACATTTTCTCTTAAATTAGGGTATATTTGAAGTAGTTAAATTTCTCTTTTAGCTACCAAAGAAGGGCCAAACCACTAGTAAAGGAGTAATTTTTACTTGTAGTTTATTCTGAGCTAAAAATGATAAGGCATGTCCTCTCTCTTTATTTGAACCAAATAAATCTGTATTAAGGAAATATAAACAGATCAAAATACTTCTCAAGTAAGTTAAACTTTGTTGTTTCAAAAGGGTTTCACATAAAACTAAAATTAATGAACTGTATTATTCTGATTCCTCAGAAGTGTGGATTAGCAAAGAGGTTTCCATTTTGGTTTTATCCCAAGCATCACCTTAAATATAATTGGAAAAGATAAAATATCTATGTTGGGAATACTTACAGAGAAAGTGATATGAATTTCAACCTACAATAAGCACCATGATTACAGTCTACTTCTCTTGAAAATAAAAGAATCAAGCTGTGATACTGATGGCTACAGACAGGAGGCTAGGCACAGATGCCAATTTCTTTGATCAAATGTAGTTACTTGTTGAAAATAGAAAACACAGCAGATTCAAGAAGAATTTCCCTAGCACTTTTCTTAAGGGAAATGGGTATTTGCTAACCAGAGCTCTTAAACAACGAACTTGACCATTCTCAGGTCTCCTGTGGACCATACGGGTTCTCATCTTGCACAAATTATTTTTAGATTTCATATAACTATTTCCCTTAGATGAAACCTAGGTCCCATACATAGCAACACAATCAAATTCAGGCAACGGGCACAGAGGATACAATTCTCCCTTTAATTAAAGGAAGTTTTCATATATTTGAGAGTAAGGCCCTTTTGGAAATGGTAGTATATTACAAAAAGGTAAGATGCAGATATACATAACTGTGAACCAGAAAAATAGAGAGATGACAGTGCTGAAGAAAATTCTGATCAGTTGTGAAAGGTGTAAGAGGAATAAAGAAAGGGAAGAAGGCAGGAAAATCGTAATCTATGATTATTCCTCCTTTATTTTATAAGTTTTGTAGGAAACTGCTAGGAGAAAAGTTGCCCAAATGTTACACTCTATTAACTCAGGTTCCAGAATAGGGACCTCAGTACTTATCAAATCCAACTCCTTATTCGTACAAGCGAATTTTAGAGACATGCTTCTGATGTTTCCCCTCTCATCTCTGGATGGTCCAAAAGCACCTGCCCTGAAAGAACAGCCCATTCTTACCAGCCTAACAAGACTGATCCCCTTGCCCCTGAGAAGACGTTCCATGGATTTATGACAGCTTCAACCCCAATGCTGACTCATGCCGATTTATTAAATAATTACTTAAGGCCAACAATGTGTTTTGAGCTTTGAGAAACAATGTTTTGGTTGGAAGAACAGATCTAAGGCATCAAGGAAGGATCCAATAGGAAAGCTGAACTTGTGACATTAGCTAAGCTTCAACTATGAGCAGCTGTGTCACCTCAGCCGGCTGGGGCTGGCGCGATAGCATAGCAACAGGAAGCTCAGGCAACATGTCTTCAGCCTTCCCTCTAGCCCACTGGTTCTTACTGGGGGTGATTCTGCCCCCCCGGGGGATATCTGGCTACGTCAGGAGACATTTTTGGTTGGTACAACTGGTGCTACTGGCATCCAATTAGTAGAGGCCAGAGATGCTGCTAAACATCCTATGCTGTATAGCATAGCCCCTACAACAAAGAAGTAACCAGCTTGAAATGCCAATAGTGACCAGATTGAGAAACTCTATGCCTAACTTTTAGTAAGAACTAATATATCACCTAACCTTCCCAGCAACAATACCTTCTTCCTCCAAGCTTGCCAAAAGAGCCTGACAGAAAAGAGAAGGCTTTAAAAAAATCATAAGACACAACTGGAGTTTCCTGTGTTCTCTGATCAGTCTTGGGGAAAACCTAGTGGGCCCAAACCTGTCTGAGAAGGAGCCTGGTCCATGTGAGAAACCTACAACCTTCCCTTTATTTAATATGATGGCAAGACACTACAGGCCAGAAATAAAGAGAACTGTAAGGCAGAACAATAAGTGTCAGCCTGAACAGTTCAGAAAAAGAGAATCCAGAAGTGAAACTATATTTCGCAGAAAGAAGACATCACGTTTGCTGTACAAGGTAGGCGTGTTCCCAGCACCCAGGAATGAGCATCAATGCATACCATGATGGGTCACAAAAGAAAAAAATGCAGCAGGCAACAGAAGTGTGCAAGTGGAGGGAAGAGCACAAAGGAGAGACGTGAAAAGTCCTGCAGACAGACAACAACCTGGGAGAAAGGCATGGTCCCTGCAAGGTAAAACTGACTCAGCTTAACTGAATCCCTGAAACTGACAACAGATACATAATTAAACAATGCAACTATATAGAGGCAAAGGCCTGCTACTAAATCAATTCTGGAGATACAAAATGTCTTCAAGAAACCCACAATGACAGACATATGGCCACAAGGGGTTCCTGTGAACAGCAGAGTTCTTCAGGGGTGGCCATCTACCCAGATGGGAGGGAGTCCCAACATCTGCTAGGGTCTCACCAAAAGGATTATCCATCCTGCCAAGAAGTGGATGGAAACACAGGTGGTTGTGTATTGAGGAGATATGTACAGCTGCTCAATTCCCTGGAAGAGTGAGCACCTGCCAGACATTGGCTAGAGCTGCTGAACAAAGCTCATTTCTCCTGCCAAAGAAAGTGGAATTTACAAAGAGCTGAGGAGATCATAAATTCATTGGTGAATATATCTAGTGTAGACAGGGATTTTGGGGAAGACAAAAATGTTAATGTGATGAAGTAGGGATTCTTCATCAATCTAAATGGTTGCTTAATATGGTTAGATAAACATTCCAAAACACGGAGATGTTTTAAAGGGCAGTCTGAATTTCAGTGCCAAAATTAAATATACTTTGCACCTTCTAAACACAAATCAGCACATAGTCAACAATTAGGAGTACTAGATTTCAAAAAGCTGAATTTTTTATTTACACGTGCTTACCTCAAATACTGAAAGGTCTTTCCTCCGGTAAATTTCATTTGCTGGAGGATGAAACCATCCGCACTTCTTGGAGTGTCTTAGCAAAATATTTTTACTTTTCATATATTTAAGACAGAATTCACACAGGTAAAGCTTTGGTAATCTGTTGAAGTTTAAAAATCACAGAATCTATCAGATAGATTATACTGTTGCGGGGGAAGATTAAATATTGTTCAATTTTCTCTACCTCATAAAAAGGTTGTATAATAACATTGGAGGCTGGGTGCAGTGGCTCACGCCTGTAATCCCAGCACTTTGGGAGGCCGAGGCGGGCAGTTCACCTGAGATCAGGAGTTTGAGACCAGCCTGGCCAACATGGTGAAACCTCGTCTCTACTAGAAACACAAAAATTAGCTGGGCGTGGTGGCACATGCCTGTGGTCCCAGCTATTCGGGAGGCTGAGGCAGGAGAACTGCTTGAGGCGGAGGGTGCAGTGAATCGAGATCGCACCACTGCACTCCAGCCTGGGCAACAGAGTGAGACACCATCTCAAAAATAAATAAATTAATTAATTAAAAAAAAAAAAGAAAGCCAATAGTAAAGAGAGAATATAAAAACAACCTTACATTATTTTTCAATATAATCCATAATACGTGCTCCCTTTACTTTGTGAACAAATCATTTGTTTGCTTAAAAATATCCTATGTAAAGAAAGGTTTACAGATGTGGAACCACCACCCTAAAAATCAACTTAATAAGGATACCATCCTGTCAAGGGGCCAAGCATATTTTTCAAAATTCACACTTACTATCTTATTTCCAATTATAGATGGTCAGCGGTATAGCTATAATATTTTACTCAGAAGTGAATTTATTATTTTTAAACAATCTGCATACATATGAGGCCGAAAAGTCCTTGAACTTAGTTGTTACCATTTCCACTTCTGGAAGAGGTAACTTTAAAGTTATTATTATAGATTTATACATGGTCTAATGCAGTAAATGGCAGGGCTAAAAATCAAAAGATCTAATTTGTTTTCTACCAATTCCCCCGTTACTTTGAGTAAAAGACAAATTTTACCTCTCTTCCCTGCTGACTTTTTCTCCACCTTAAAAATTAGAATACTTTTTATTTCCATATTTTAATGAACACGGCTGATATTTATAAGAAAACGTTTAGAAGCACTTGCAAGGTAAAAAGTTTAAGAATGGGGTAAAAGGTTTTCAAGAGACAGGCAGACACAGATGAGACTACTTTCAAACCTTGCACTTATGTACAAATTTTATTCAAAGTTTTCAGAGCACATGGCTTATGATTACCTAGGCAAATGAAAGCTCATAGTCATTTTAAAAAATTGTTCAAGAACACACAACCGAATGGTATAAGCTAGGAGGAGAAACCAAAATTCTTGACTTTTACTTTGTCATTTAACTTTTAGAAAACACTTCACATTTTCTCCACTTACGTGCAGATGCTCATATGCTAATGAAAAAAATAAGATCTATTCTATAAGAAAGCCAAATTTATAATTACTGAAAACTTTGCAGACTAAAAAATTTTTGAAGATACTAGTAAAGTGTGCCCTGATGTACTTCATGGAAGCAATCTATTCTCAATGTACCTATTTTGGGATATATTCGTTCACAGCTAATTTGAGTTCAAGACAAATGAAAACTCAGATACCATTTTTTCTCCTTTTTACTTTTTATTTTTTGAGATGGGATCTCACTCTGTCACCCGAGCTGGAGTGCAGTGGTGTGATCTCGGCTCACTGCAACCTCCACCTCCTGGGTTCAAGTGATTCTCCTGCCTCAGCTTCCCAAGTAGCCGGGATTACAGGCGTGCCCTATCACGCCCGGCTAATTTTTGTATTTTTAGTAGAGACGGGGTTTTGCCACATTGGCTAGGCTGGTTTCGCACGCCTAACCTCAGGTTATCCACCTGCCTTGGCCTCCCAAAGTGATGGGATTACAGGAGTGAGCCACTGGGCCTGGCCTTCTCTTCAAAGTCACAAATGGTTCTAAAAGTAAAGATTTGGGGAACGGTCTCTTAAGACTACCGATTCCCATCTACTTTCTCCCATTTTTCCTTCTTTTGCTAAATTTCTATTAAAAACTCGAAAATAAAATGCCAGAAATCAGAGATAAAATGAACAGGCCTAATTAAAAAATATAAAAGGCAACCAGAGAAGAAAGTCTACCAAATAATTCACCATGGCAAATTTCTTTTTTTTATTGGGTTTCATACAAAACCAACATTTCCCCAATTAACCAAGGAAAGAAAGCACAGTCTAGAAGCTAAATGGCAAAATTTATAATGCCCGTGTAACTAAGGAGCATAAGGAATTTACCGAGAACAAGGAATACTATTAAAAGGTGCTGGCAAAAGCAATAGTTTGGGAAGCGCTTAGCACTGACTATCAAAATTTATTTCCTAAAATCATCCTTAATTCCTGCTTTAGAATCAAGAATTTTCCTTTCTCACATATGTGACATTCAAGTTATACACCTGCCAGACTTATTCCATTACCTTGCATATTCCTGTGGGTAAGGCGAGGAGTACCAGGTTTGGATTTCGTATTTACCAAATTCAATCACAGAAGGGTACCGGCCACAGTCTTCCACCCCACTCTCACACTCTATTTTCTGTTAAATAGAAAGAAAAGGAAAATAATAATATATATACTTCACTTACATTTTGGTTCTTTCACCAGTGACTATCAAAACTTATCAGAACGCTAATCTTAATTGTGAATTTGCATGGTCTTAAAACACTATAGACCCTTATGAAATGGGTTGGTGCAAAAGTAATTGCTGTTTTTATAATTACCTTCAATGGCAAAAACCACAATTACTTTTGCACCAACCTAACATTACCTCTGTGTAAGATTCACAGCAAACGAATACCCTAAGAAACAATATAGCAAAGGAAGTAAGTATGGTATAAATACATACAAATGTCGATAGAACTGGATTTAACAATCTGTTGTAACAGATTAGAAATTAGGTGATTATAAATGATGTGGCTATTACACAGGCTTATTTATTACATATGTTTACAGTTTCCTATTCCTCCATGAGGTAGTATTTATCACAACTGTAATTAAATAATCAATTGTGAAATCTGCAGCTTAGCATTTGTCTCTTCTTATTTCCCTTATTTCCATGTAGAAAGCCATATGAGGTTAAGAACTCTGCCTGCCAGATTCACTGTGGTATCCCTGGTGTCCAGTACAGTGCCTGACACAGAACAAGAATATTTCTTGAATAAAAAAAGCCAGTTTTACCATGTTGGAATGAAAAAGTTTTAGAATTAGCAGTATCTTTCAGATAATGGCCTACTGTTCACATTTATATATGAATGTCAGAAGAAGGCCAAAAAAAATGATAATATTTAAGGACTTCGAATCTTTTTTTAAAAGAGGTGGCATCTTGCTGTGTTGCCCAGGCTGGAGTAAAGTGGCTATTCAAGGGCATAATCCCACTACTGATCAACATAGGAGTTTCGACCTGCTCCACTTCCAATCTGGGCTGGTTCAAGGACTCCCAATCTTAATAACGGGGGGAAATTTGACATTTATCTTAGCCAAAGGAAAGCTGATACAAGGCATCCTGATAGGGGCAGAATGAGGCTTGGAAATATCCAATAGCTCTAAAGGTAGAAACTGTCAGGAGTATTTAGCCCAACTGGCTGCTACTAAAAATAAAGCGTTAAGAGCCTACAGAAAACCCCTTCCCCACAAAACAGGAAGTGGGGTTGGGTAGGGAGTCTACCTGACCACATTGGCCAGAGAAACCGAATGTAGTCACTGACACAACAAATTCACAATTCATAACAGATTCGTCTTTGAGAAGTCTGACAGCCTCACCTTTCAATATCTGGGTGGTAATAACTTAGGCAGAATTAAAGTGGAATCACTTAAAGAAATTACTGGACAATAAAAATAAAACTGACTACAACTGATCGTGAAACACAATATTTTTTCATCAATGCAAAAGAGCTAAAAATATGAGACATTTTTCATATGGCTGGCCATCTGTGTTGGAAGAAACATCGGCAAATTTAACAGCGATGTTCCTCTTTTTGTTAATGATTTTAAATTGTTATTTTCTAAATTTAGGCAAAACTCATCAGAAATCTATTCCTTCACACCTAGAAATGTTTTCCAAAATCTGCCTCAACTAGTGCTACTCTGTTTTACTTTGTGAGACCAGCTGAGCCAATACCTACTTTTAAGAGTGGAGACAATTCTACAAAGTCATTGCTTTTGAATGCACAGTTAATAAAAATGGGCATGATAATGGCTGAAGAATCACACAGGATGTTGAAAGGGATTCTCTATAAAATCAACACAGTAATTCCATATGGATAGTCAGAAGCCACATTTTATACTTGCTAGTACAATGTGGGATCCTCGCCTTACCTCCCAAGAAAGTTCCTGGGCCTGCTTAAAAACATCCAAATCCTCTTCAGTAACGACATCCTTGTTTCCAATCACATTTACATCTGCACTTTCTTGTTTGATGTTTATTTTTATTTCAGTATCTGTCATTTAAAACCAGCAGAAAGTGTATTCACTGACTTGAATCATGAGTAACCATCATATATTACCAAAATGGCACCAAATTAGCATACTGGGCAAATAGGGATTTTTTTTAAAGCTTTATAAATAAGCTTTTACATCTAAGCACTGCTCATAGATCCAGCAGTATCCTTTCCCTGCTATACTCAAATTTTTATTTGAATTTATCACTGTCATCTTTTTACAGCTTTAATAAATATATCAGGGAAAGTAAGAGCAATACAAAGTGAAATCATATTTTTCAACCAAGATTAGAAGTTTTATCAATGTCTAGTTATAGCATTCCCATTATCAGTTTTGAGATAATAAATTCTACCACTTTGTCCAAATGACACATTTTCGGTTTTTGTTTGATAAAGGGTAGCAAATGTAATGGGCCAATTTGTTCAATGAAATTATGAAATCCGTTTTCTCCCTAAGGTGGATACACACACAGACACACTCACATCCAAAAGCACACATCACAGAGTCACAGATCAGGCTTTGCTGAGACGGAAGCAGGATGAACTTTGTCATGAGAAAGCAATGGAGCAGAGGGAAGAGCTGAAACACCCCCTGTTGGAAGCACTGACAGCACACGACCGAACAGCGCTGTGGCTGCAGAGGCGACATGGGGGAGAGCATGGCAGAAGCATGGCAGTGGCTACTCATGCGGGACTACAAAGCCATAAGCAACGCTATGGAGGCATCTGGGGGTCCTAGTGTCACTACGAATGGAAGTAAATAATAAAAGGTGGGAGAGTATTAGTTGGAAAAACAACATTTTGGAGGTTTAGTCAGCATTAGAAAAAGGTCAAAGTTTCACTGCTTCTGTATGAAAGTGAAGTGAGAACAAGAGAAATAGCTAAGACCTATGTGACAAATAGGAATTGATTGGTTGATTTTTTTCGGGGTTGGGGAGAAAGGGACGGGACGCAGGTTTGGTTGGAGCTTTGACCTTTTGCTTACCATCATCCTGATCAGGTTTAATCCTTCCGTCTGTCAAGCTCCCCTTCCCTGGTGAGGGGGTCCCCATCTGAGGGGTCACTTTATATTTTAATCTGCCTAGCATCCTGTGCTTTTTAAGGAAAGTTGTTCGCTTGAAGTGAGCAATTGCTTTAAAAATACGTCCTCTAGCCATCCCCCAGCTAGAGGAGGAGGAGTGAGAAATAAACCGACTTCTAATATCTCTTTTGCCAAAGAAGTGGGCTTTAGATTTTGCCGTGGAAGACAATTCAGTTTTACGACGCATACGTTTGGGTGGTGCATAACTTGGGTGTCCCTTTTTGCGAGACTGTCCCTGAGTGGTATAGATATGAGAGAGCCCATCAAAGAGTGCCTTCAGCTGGCTGTTAGTGGTCAGGCCGCTCAGGGAGGGCACGCTGCACTGGCTGGAAGAACTCTGGGGAGAGGGAGAAGAAGTGGCCGTGCTGGACTTTTGTGAACTGGGGCTCTGACCGGAGATGGGGGTTGGGGGTGGAAGTGAAGAAGGTGGAGGTTTTAGCTTTTGTGTGGTACCTGTAGCCAACACATGAGAAGTGCATGACTGTTTCTGAGAGACCTTTTTCCTTGGACGATAGTGCTTTGAAAAGTCTATTATTTCACCTCGTGATCTGCGACCATCAGGTGATGGTGTAAAAAACTTAGTAAGGCCATCAATGAGCCCTTTGGTTTTCTTGTTAACTTTAAGTGTAGAGGCAGAAATGTAGGTGGAGGTGGTGGTGATTTTGGTGGTGGCACCAGGCCGAGTGGGGTCTGTAACAGCCAATCTGCTGCTTGAGTCCTTCCCAGATGCAGCATGACCAGATGAAGGTGTGGTACAGACTTTAGTCTTTTGACCCCTACCAGGTGACCCCCTTCCTGTGAATGCATTCATGGATCCTTCATCACTGGTTACAGACCTAGGCAGAAATTTAGAGAATAGTATCAGCATTTAATAAATAGAATTATAAAGGTATCTAAAAACAAATTTATTGCAACTAGATGCATTCAATGGGCTTAAACTTAAGAACTGTATTTTTTGTGTGTGCCACCACCTAGATGTTTCTCTGTTGGAAAGGCAGCAGCAACTGCATTTGCATGTCATGGTTTTTCCAGGGCCCATCCAACAGGTACTGGAAGAATCCATGTGGACCCAAGAGCAATATAAGCAAGAAAAATGTTGAAGAGACTAAAAGAACACCCGATGCTTTAATTATAATTAAATAAAAACAAGCTATCCTTTGGTGTTGTCACAAATAGTTATGATCTCCTGGAATGTCTTTTTTAAAGTATTAGGAGGAAATAAGTCATATGTGTTATCCAGAAGCAAAAGAAGAAGCTTATCTAATCTCTAGTTAAAAGTAATTTTTAATTCAATTTGCAAACTTTAAGAGTTTGGATATGGCTATAAATTTGTACTTTTTTTTTAAGAAAACATAAAAAGACACCCTCTTCCTCTCAGCAGTTTGTGTTTAGGATGGTAAGATAACCAATAATACTCTCTTAGGAGAGAAGACAATTAACTACAGCATAAAATATTGCTGAAAAAAGGACAACAATAGCAAAAAACTGAAGAAATGATTAAAGAAAAGCTACAGCGGGTCAGACATGACATGGAGAGTCTGGTGAAGAAGCGGCACATTTACCATGGTCATTATCAGACACTTGGCGTCAGAATCTTTATACCCCGGTTCTGCCCATACTGTTGAGTAGTCAACAGAAACTAGAGGTCACTCGCTAACACAGCTGCTTACATGAACAGCAGCCGACTGTCTTCACCTCAGGCTAGGGTTTGCGAAGCTACCCATTTCGTAGCAGAGTTTCATACAATAGAGAAACATTTGCAGATGAATTATGACAATGCTGGGGCCCAAGAATGTACTTTCAAAATGATCAATTTAGCTGAAGGCAAATAATGACGAAATGAAAGCCTTGAAAAGAGACAATACTGAATTATAAAAATATCTTAAGTAATTACAAATACAAGAGCACATTTTAGTGATCATCTTGTATACAAAGATTTAATGACCAGATTTCAGCTGCTGGCTGAAGGGGAGAAGTACATGACTGTTTGGCACCACCTGCCTGGCACCACCAATTCAGCCAAGTCAGGTGAACGTTGGAGATCTCTAGTGTCACCAGAGACACAGTGAGAGTTACCAACAAAGAACTCATCCAGGCTAAAATGTTTCACATCAGAATGCTGCATTTGGGCTGTATCTGGAATCGATTGCCCAGAAAGGATAATATGCTTATAAAGCATGTAAAAAGGAAAACTCCCTAGACTGTCTTAAAAATTCCTAAGCTCAAAGGACAATTTTGGACAAACAAAAAGTTAGGATTGGTGCCAGATGCAATTTTCAGCTGTGTCCTTTGTTTAGAAAGTTTATATCCTAATTTGGTTTTTTTAATTGGGCCCTGAGGATACAGTCCCATGTTGGGAACAATGCTTACACAGGATGAATGCAAAAACATATAATTTCTACTTCAAATGATACTACTATGAAAGATTTTATTCATAACCATGTTTCATGTTTGCCTCTAGAAATTTTTTCAAAATCTATGACAATGTCTACTGGTTAAAGGGTTTTCGCAAAGTTTCATAGAAAACTCTAGAAAGAAGCCTGCATTTCTTACTTCTTCTTAGGAGATAAAGGTGCGGGAGGATACTATTTTCCTGAGAGCGAGTAAGATAGTGAGAACTGCTTCAGATAAAATTAGGGGAAAAGGAGTAAGCAAGGGAGTGAGATTCTCAGTGTCTGTTCAAGGTGTGTGCAGAGCATGTATTCTTTCTCCATCACAATGGTCCTTTCACTAAGCCTGAAAAGATGGTGATAGTCTGTTGGCAGAACTGTTATAGATGTGCAAGTCTCCTGATTCCATTTGTAAACACCTTAATGCTGATAGTCAAATCTATACTCTACACAGGTTAAAATAAATTCATTTCACCTTTTATTTTTTCTCTGCTTTTCCAACTAACTCCTGCTAAATGCTCTACTGGGCTTTAATGGCAATTATATGGCAACAAGATAGTGAAAATGGGGTTATCATAGCAGATTTCCAGGCCACTGCGAATATATTATTTTATATATATGTCTGCACAAGTGCAGTTGTCAAATAGCTGTGTCTAACTCTTCAGAGGCAAATGGTCATCTGCAGGTTTTTCAGAAGCTCCTATTTCATAAAAGAGATCTTAAAAAGCGGTAATGCTACATTACTATCAGAAGAGAGAGGTATTTTTCTAAAATGTTATCTGGAGTGATGAAAGAGATTTGCTATAGACATGGACAAATCCCTCTCGTTTTAAAATTCCTATGAAAATATTTATATAATTAAGCTCTTCTATGCTCAGCCAGTAATAAAGTAGGCTGAATGATTGTTTCCAGTTCTTACATTCTGCTTCCATCCTGCTGCTTGAAAAATGTCACTTAGTATCACAGCTACTGCCAACAGAAGACCCCAAAATGCCAATGGTAATTAAAAATGTTATTTTCAAAAAATTTCCACTGCTCAAGCAAAAAGAGAAGTATTTTTCAACCCTTGAGTTTGAAAAAATGATGCCAAAAAACCCCTAATGGAATCTAAGAGAATAACAATCACCTATATTTTAAAGCAAAACATAAAAGATTTCTTTTGATAAGATCTCAACCTACAACAATCGTTGCTTTAATTTATTTTTCGGTCGTCCAATGGGTTTTGCATATCGTCGTTTTATTTGTGCAGCTTTCTCATGAAGTAGTTTTCTTCCCTTTTTCTTTGGTCTGCAGACTTGGCAAATCCACATCCCTGAATTAATATATATATAAGAAAAATATTTTAATGTTTCATTTTAAGAGAAGATATTAAATATCTGTAAAAAGCTGCTCAAGGATGCCTGTATGCTGAACTTTACTCCAAAAAATGCGTCATTCCCTTTTGTCATTTTCATTAGGAAACCATCACTGCAGGTCAATTTCCCCAGAACGAAGGTGGTGAGGGCAGAGGTGGCCTCTCTCTCAGAACCCTTCCATAAAGCTGTTCCCAACATGTCATTAAGCCTCTCACCAACATATAAACACACATGAAAACTCGCCCCTGTCAGATATTTTATCTTTTGAGTTGAGGGAGACATTTTCAAGTCAGTCCATTTTTGGAATTTCTAGAAGAAAAAAAAAATTATCATCTCTTTCTGGAAAGTTCCAAAACTAAAAAAATTATCAGTAGTTTTGAGTACTGCAGAACTACAATGATTAAAACTATACATCTAGCATAGGAAAATAGGTCAATGCATAAGAATGGAAAGACCAGAACAACCGAAGCCTACAGAAAAGTTTAGCATATCAAAAGGTCGTATTTCAAATCAGTGGGGAAAAGATGAAATGATTCAATAAGCGTGATAGAACAAATAGCTATCTACCTGGAAGAGGAATTATTTCCTATCCTTTATAAGAATAAATTCTAGACAGATGAATATTATAATATGAAAAAATAAAATGTTACAAGTACCAGGAAAGATATGTGGATATTTATATAATCTAAGCATGACTACATTTAAAACTGAAGCCATAAATAAAAAGATTCATGAATCTGACTACATGAAAAAAAAAAAGAGCTTCTGCAAATCAGGGTAAAAAAGGTAAAAATCCCAAGAGAAAAATGATTAATGGATAAAAAGAGGTACCTTAGAAAAGATGATATACAAACAGCCAAGAATAAAACACAAGAAATGTTCAATCTGACTACTAAAAAAAAAAAAAAAAAAAAAATCAGACATATTTCTATTATCAAACTGGTAAAATTTAAAAAATAATAATACTGTATTTCACCAAATCTAAGATACTATATGATGCATCTGACTTCAAAGATATTAAAACATTAAAAACAAACAAACAAACACCTGTGTCTTAGACTCGAGATATAGTAACGGTGAGTACTAGTCACGATACAGGAAAATAGGTATCCTCATACACTGCTGGACAGCCTGAAAACTGATACAGCCTTTCATGTATCTAGCCTTTGATCCAACCGTTCCTCCCCTAGGAATTTATTTCAAGGAAATAATTGTGGATGGAAAAAATTGGAAACATTTGTAATATCCACCCTAAGGGACTGGTTAAATGAATTATAGTTCATTTATACAGGGGGCTGGAAAATCAAATACCTCCAGGAAGGACCTAGATTGTATAATACATGTGACTGAAGCAAATTGGAACGTTTAAGACAGCAGGGAGTAGTGAGACTGTGGCAAACTGGAGCACGCATGCACCACCCAGAGGACTCAAACTTTTAAAAATATGGTGCCAACAAAGCGTATCTGTGACCCACAGTTGCCAGGTTTGTAATCCCTGCTCTATACTATGGAGTTCTACACACTTATTAAAAACTATGTTTAGGAGAATATTTAATGATGTAGGGGTGCTTACAATCTATTAAGAGGGAGGAAAAAAGTACATTACAAAAACATGTACAGAATGTTCCATTTCCCTTCAAAGGGTATGTGAAGGCAGAGAAAGTATTTCTAATTCATTTTAATTTTTATTCCTTTTTTGTCTACCTGTATTTTTTAAATCTTCCACAACGTAAATTATGGATTTTTTTAAATAAAAAGGCAAAGTTATTTTTAAATGTTTAATATATTGCAAAATGGGGGGAAAAGGCTGAGCTTAGCTGATTTACACAATAAATAGAAGAAAATCCACATTCCATCAGACACGATCAGCTATAAGATCATTCAGATGCTCGTGTTCAAAATATCAACTAATGGCCAAGAAAAAGGTGATGGCTTCCTGTTGTAGGACTTTGGAGTCACTATCATCCTCAAAAATATAAAATTTCTTAAGCTCTAAACACTGTGCTGAATAATATGGAAAGTGTTCTAAACTTTTGACCTACATAATCTAATCTTATTCTAATAGGGGAATGGTTTGGAGAGAGAGATGGTCTTTTTCATCCCTGGGTCTGAATTAGAGCCTTTATTTTATATATATGTATATACATATATATATACACACACACATATATATGTTATTTTTTTCTATGCTTTTGTAATCCTCTATTCACAATCCTAAACTCACAAGTATAGGGAAGGTGGGAGGGATGAAAAAAATGCTTAAAGAACCTGTATAACTCTGAGCTGTCAGACCTCAGGACAAAGCTAACCAATATGTAATAAAATACATTTTTAATACAGTTTAAAAGTTCACCTTTTGGCATTCTGGAAAGTGGTGGGTCACAGCATTCCATATGGAATCCTCTATCACAGGAATCACAAAAAAGCATATTATCCTGTAATATAACATATTAGAGACTAATTGAGACTGAAACCAACTGTAAAAGGCTAAAAATTATTTTGTTACTGGATTAACATTAATACAACATAAGGAAAGTGCACCAAGATCCCAGTTGCAGTCTGACAACACGTGAATTTAAAACTTTTGAAAGAAAGTAGCCATACTCTATAAAAACGAAAACACCTTAATACTGGAAATTAGCGAGTTACCTGGCAGTGGATTACGGGAGCCATACTTACAGCATTTCTGCCTTGGACTCTACAGGCACTGCATGTCTTGCATTCGATGCACTGCCACCTTAAGGCCTTTACATTTGTTGTTAATTCAGGACAAAATTTCAAACAGGATGGGTGTCCTATGAGAATAAAAAGCAAATTGCTTGATGGGAATGGTGCCTTTGACTTTTTTAAACTCCCATTCCCTAATATTTAATAGATAGCTGATGAGGCTTGCCAATGAACCTTAGGAACTTGAAAATGCCAACAGATCAGAGAATCTAAATTACAGATTTCCTTTCTGCCTTTTCACCTTACCTTCTTTCCCTGCATGTAACAAAATGACTAAAAATGTTTTCCCTAAGAGAAGTTAATTTATACCAATTCCAATCTCAAGCCTTCGAGAACTTGAAGATAACACAGGCTCAGGCGTTCTCACTCCTGCGCCCTGTTCAATCTCCTGTACTTGCCGTCTTCATCAACCACCATCTACCCAGGGGGTCCTGGTTTGCCACACACTGAGGGGAGTTGCCAAAGTTCAAACAATTCCTGCTCTCTATGTGTGATGAAATCATAAAACTTAACAGATAACTAAATAAAAAATTGAGACTGCTTAACCTAACTGCAGATGCTCTCCCCCGCCCAAATCCAACAGTACACAAAGAACATCCCATTGCTGGGACAGACATTGCCATCTTGCCCCTGGGTCACTGAGTTTAAACTCTGGAAGCAGAAGCAGAAACAGTGAATTTGAGAGACAGAATTAAGAAGCTGAGAGATCCAGGTTAAACGGGACCCACCAAGAAGTGAGGCCTCAGCAGGTTCCCCCATTTTCCCGAGCATTGAGTTTTCCACACTGTTTGGTGCACACTTTTCACCTAGCAGCGCTCCACACACCATGTCTTACTGCTCACTTCACAGAGGAAAACTGGAGACCCTGAGGGGCAATGCCTTTCAAAGAAGCCAGCCCTGAGCCTGCGAGTAATAGATTCCTCCAAGAGGTGTGGGGAGCGTGAGCCTAGACTGTTTGGAAGGCTGTACAGTTTAAAATCTAATGGTCTTTTATCACATAAACTCAAAGAGATCTCCAAACTCCATTTTATTTTTTTTAAACCTGGTCTTTAAATAGTAAGAACATTAGTAAATCCCATGTGAAAGAACTTACAACCAAGCTGCAAAGGAAACCTGAGGGGTAATAAAAAAAGCAGATTCTGCAATTTCAAAACTGTTTTATAATTTCCTGACTTTGGCAGGCTCATTGTTTAAATATGTATTTTGGATTGCTGCCAAAAAGGTCCTCCTCCCTAAAGCTTAACAGGTGCTTCATAAAATTCCACCCACCAGGAGATTTGGCTTTTTGAAGTAAAAACATTCAAAATCAATCACCAATACTGTTAATAAAAGCACACTATTCCTGAGTTTAAAAAAAAAAAATCTAAACATCTGTATTTAAGATGTTGAGAAAATAAAATATTGTCACAGGATTATGACCTCAGGCAGGAGAGACACCCAGGCAGATGCATTTAACCTGTGACACTGTTCTTTTATGAGGCTTCTCTCATTCAAATGAATGCAAGGAAAAAGTCTGAATAGATAAAAATGGTATCAATCTCCTCCTTCTGCTCAGGAACGGCAAACAAAGACAGCCTGCTTGTCGACTTTTAAGAAGCATACTGAAGGGGGGAGGGGAGAGGTCTACTTTGATCAGAGCCCTCCCCTCTGTCCCCTTATATAGTGAGGGGGGTAAAAACTTAACTTTTAAAGAACAGCAATTTAAATTCCACCCTTAAAATGGTCCCATCAGCTTAAAAGTATATCATTTACTTCCCCCCTCTTTTTTATTACTTCCTGTAAGGCATACATCATGGGCACATATGACCTCAATTTCACGCACTGAATTTTTCTCTACATTCAAATCTGCTTTTGTACTTTGTGACTTAATATTCAGTAACTAAGGTAATTCACATCATATTACAGCTTACTATTTATTCTCACAGGTATCTTATGAAATACAGACTTTTTAATAATTATACAGTTTGAAAATTAGTGGATTTCAGCCATTTTTCAATCAGGGGCAAGGAATATTCTTTCTCTTAATGGTTTCTCTCACTTCAAGCAATACTGTATCTCAACTACTACTATTTAAGCTACCCTATCAAATTCTAAAATCTTCAGCCTATCTTTCCTTAGGCAGCAATCTTACCTTTATTTAGCTCAAGAGAATTGGCCATAGATCCCTTCCAGTTCTAAATTTCTATGATTCTGTAAAGGATGCTGAGGGATGAAGAAATATTTCCATTTTATTTTCTCATGGCCAACTTTAAAATAACACAAAAGACTGTAATGTGTCTTGATATACTACTACACAATCTATAGTAATCAGATAAAGGAAAACAATGCTACTGATCAAGTAATTCCTTACCTCTGGTTTAGCCATTTCATAAACTCAACAATTTCCTCTAACTTTTTTCTTTTTTTTTTTTTTTGAGACAGAGTCTCACTCTGTCGCCCAGGCTGGAGTGCAGTGGTGCGATCTTGGCTCACTGCAAGCTCCACCTCCCAAGTTCCATGCCATTCTCCCGCCTCAGCCTCCTGAGTAGCTGCGACTATAGGCACCCGCCACCACACCTGGCTAATTTTGTTTTTGTATTTTTAGTAGAGACAGGGTTTCACTATGTTAGCCACGATGGTCTTGATCTCCTGACCTTGTGATCCGCCTGCCTCAGCCTCCCAAAGTGCTGGGATTACAGGTGTGAGCTACAGCACCAGGCCTGTTTTTTTATTTTTGAGACAGGGTCTTACCCTGTTGCCCAGGCTGGAGTGTGGTGGCATGATCATGGCTCACGGCAACCTTTACCTCCCAGACTCAAGCAGTTCTGTCACCTCAGCCTCTCGAGTAGCTGAGTCTACGGGCACGCATCACCATGCCCAGCTAATCGTTTTGTATTTTTTGTAGAGATGGGGTTTTGCCACGTTGGCCAGGCTGGTCTTGAGTTCCTGGCCTCAAGAGTCCACCAGCCTTGGCCTCCCAAAGTGCTGGGACTACTGACACGCGCCACCATGCCCAGTTAATTTCCTCTAAAATTCTTGTTCTCTCTGTTGATGCGTTTCATGGTGCTTTGTCTTTCTGGAGTTCGTTTTACTACTGTATTCTGCAATTTATCAGATTTGATAGCCATAATACATATTCATTCACTCATTCAATTTCACACAAATACATTATCAAGTACTAGCAGCTTACAATAGTTTTATCTAGCAAAACCAAAAGAATACTATTTAAAATTAAACAAGTACCAATGGAACTACAAACCAGTGGAAAAGCTTTTGGGAGAAAGTACTGAGGAAGAAAAAACACAGGCTCTGTAGTAAGCAGAACAACAGCCCCCAGCCGTCTGAGCTCTAATTCCCGTAACCTGTAAACATACTATACCTGTTGTGGCAAAAGGAACTCTGCAGAAGTGACTAAGCATACAGACCTAGAAATGGGGAGTTTATCTTGGATTATCTGAGTGGGCATGATTGATCTAATCACCTTAATCCTTAAAAGCGGAGAACCTTTTATGAACTTGGTTAGAGAAATGAAATGGGAAAAGGAGGAGGAAGGGTTCAAAGCATGAGAGAGACTCCACCTGCTATCACAGGCTTTCAAGATGGCGAGGGGGCTGCAAGCCAGGGAATGTGGGTGGCCTGTAGAAGCTGGCGATGGCCTTCACCTGACAGCAAGAAAACCAGGCTCTCGGTCCTATCAACACAAGGAACTAAATTCTGTCAATAATGCAGATGGATAAGAACATGGATCCTCTCCTAAAGTCTCCAGAGAGGAGCCAGCCCTGCTGATACCCCGATTTTCATCCAGTGAGACCCATGATGGACTTCCAACCTACAACTGTAAGGTTAAAAATGTGTTGTTTTTAAGTCACTAAGTCTGTAGTAATTTATTTCAGTAGCAATGGAAAACTAATAATGACTCAGACACTAAGCCCCTCAGACTGGCTATCTGACCATCTATCTGTCCATCTCTCCTTCCTTCAACTAATATTTAAGGAGCACTGGATACAGTGAGGAAAAGGAGAGGCATCGTTCCCACTCTTTCAGATCACATAGCCCAGCAGGAAAGACAAACATTAAACAAGAATGAGCATTAATGCCTTACAATGGGGTGGCTTAGGGATATGGGAGAATCTAGCAGGAGGTTAGAGAAAGGCCTCCCTAAAAAAGAGACTCAAAAGATGAGTGTGATTGGATGGGACCTGATAAGGGGCAGAGCAGGGAAGATGGCATGAACAGAGGGAGAGATGAATGGCATATATCCAAGGAGAGAGAAGTTGTTCAATGTAACCAATGTGCAGAATGTGAACAGAATAGTGATGTAAGATAGGGTTAAACCAGAGCCCAATCCAGAAGACTTTTGGGGGTCTATATTAAAGAATATTGATTTCTCCTAAGAGCAACTAACTGGTAGCCACTTATGAAATTCTGTGATCAGATTTATAATTTAAAAAGGTAACTTAGGCTATAGTACGGAAAATGGATTGGAGGAAAAAGGGTGAAGCCTAGATTGAGGTCATTACAATAGCAGATCTGAGTGGGGCTGGTGGGGATGCATCGATAAGTTTAGCATTCAAGATATATATTATGATTTAGAATCAGTGTGTTTTTGGTGATTCCTTGGTGTGAGAGAATAGGACAGAGGATGGCTCCAAATGTCCAGTTTGTGTAACTGAGTGAGTAGCTAACAGTGTGCCATTTGCTGAATATAGGAAATCCTCCAGGAGAGGCGGGATACTGTTTCTTTGCTGGGATTTTTGTTGTTATTGTGTGGCTATTGTTTTGGGTAGAGGAAGCAGTGCAAGGCTGATGAGCTGTTCTGGATATTAACTTTGAGGTGCGTCAGGGGTAGACTCGTTGGAGAAGCTCTATAGTTGTTTGTATCTAGGGTCAGCTCAGTAGAAGCTACAAGGCAAAGTAACAAACACAGGGCCATGACAGACATCTGAAGAAACATTTAGGGAATGGAGAGAGGACCAAGCGGCTAACAAATATATGTGGAAAGAAGTGGTGGAGAGAAAACACAGATAAAATGGTGTCACGGGGGCCAAAGCAAAAGAACACCTCAAGAAAAAAGATTCTCTACAAGATCAAATATGACTAAGATAAATTATTTGGTGTGGATTAAAAGACACTGATTAGATTTTGATAAACACTGAAAAACAATCATTAGATGTTGCTACAAGGAGGTAACTATTACCCAGACAAGTTTTAATGAAGTTACATCCCTTTGGATGGTCAATCATGCTTTGGGCTTTTGTGGGGATGGGGCTCACCTTCTTCCCCCACCGCCTTTTCTTGTTTTTTTATTTTTATTTTTTGAGACGGAGTTTCACTCTTGTCACCCAAGCTGAAGTGCAGTGGTGCGATCTCGGCTCACTGCAACCTCTGCCTCCTGGGTGCAAGCCATTCTCCTGCCTCAGCCTTCCAAATAGCTGGAATTACAGGCATGCGCTACCAGGCCCGGCTAATTTTTTTTTCTTCCTTTTTTTAGTAGAGACAGGGTTTTACCATGTTGGCCTAGGCTGGTCTTGAACTCCTGACCTCAGGTGATCTGCCCACCTTGGCCTCCCAAAGTGCTGGGATTACAGGCGTGAGCCACAGCGCCTGGCCTCTTTTCTTCTTTGGATCATATCTTTAGGTTTCTTTCTAGTCAAGAGTCTTCTTTCCAACCTAATGATTCAATCCGCATCTAGTCAATGTGAAACTGGATGACTAAGCAACCAACTCCTGGGGTGACCTTAAGAAACTAATGGTCTTTTAAATATTTTTATATGCCCATATATCCATACACTGCCCCTACCAGTTCCCTCCACGAGCATGCAAGTTTTGTTCAGGGTTAACACACAAATAAAGACAAACCCAGGAAAGACTTCAGGTCTCCCGAGGGTGCACTGATATTCTACTCCACGGCTCTTGCTTCCTTTATTGTACAAAAGGGATTTCTCTCACTCACCCAGCTGCATCACAGCAGCCTTTCTTCTGTCTCCCGTTTCAATGAGTTTCCATTTAGAATAATTTTGAACTGTACACTTATCTTAGATTTGCTAATTTGAAAACACACATGCACACAACTCATCTGTAAGTAAGATTTAACCACCCAGCAATCTGAGCAGCAGACACAAAATTTCATTTGGTATAATATCTAATACTTATGTGAAGCTAATTAAAGATAATTTGGTCTTAATGAGGCAAAGAGAATATAACAGTGTTAATTTCAAAGTAGGCTGATCCATGAAAGTCAAGTAAAATCATTTCTAACATTTCCACAGACCTAGACTATCTGAGGATTCCCACATTCATATTAGTGGTTGGAATAACCCTTCACATTTGTCTCATGTTTTATAGTTACTGATCATCTTCCTATCATTATCTCACTGGATTCCACAATAGCTCTGTGGATGCAGGGTGCAGACATTCTCCTTTACACTGCAGAGATGAGGAAAACCAAAGTTACACAGCCAGCAAGTGGCGGAAGAGAACTGGAGTACAGGCTAGGGATGCCACATTCGGGGCTCCAGGCACTGTGTACCTCACCTTACGTTTTTACTACATACAAACTTGAATGATTTTTTTTTTTAAAAGAACTTTTAGTAGAAAAAAAAATGTTAAAGAAAATACTGCCCATTGAAAGCATCGAGCCCCTTTCAAAACAGATAAATTTCTAATTGGCTTTACTTTACGATGTAAGCAGAAGGAAACATTTATTACTCTCATCCATGAAATCTAAGCGAAGTCTAAATGTGACATCATATGAATGGTACTTCAGATAGGGATGGCTGAAAAGCATCAGGCACATATGGGAAACACATTTAAGAATGATCCTCCCTACAGGCTGCCATCTATATTTCCTTTTTCTGGTTTTATGCTGCTAAGGGTATTTTTTCACATAAACAACTTACGTTTTGGGATCCCTTTGATCATTATGAACAGTCTCAATTCAATCCCAGAACCAACAGACTCTTCTGAGGGTGAGAAGGCAGCCATTTCCATAAGGTCAAGTAGGAGTTCCAGCTAATCTGTAATTCCCACTTGAAATGCTGAACTGTGACAACAGGGCTCACACCATTATTAGAGGGTGCCGTTGAGGCATGCTGATCTATTGTTTTCTTTTTTCCTTAGAATTACCAAGGTGTCAAAACAGAGCCTTAGAATCACAAGAACCGGCCGGGCGCAGTGGCTCACACCTGTAATCCGCTGAGGCCAGCAGATCACGAGGGTCGGGAGATCGAGACCATCCTGTCTAACACTGTGAAACCCCGTCTCTACTAAAAAAAAAAAATACAAAAAATTAGCCGGGCATGGTGGTGGGTGCCTGTAGTCCCAGCTACTCAGGAGCCTGAGGCAGAAGAATGGCATGAACCTGGGAGGCGGAGCTTGCAGTGAGCAGAGAGAGCACCACTGCACTCCAGCCTGGGTGACAGAGCGAGACTCCGTCTCAAAAAAAAAAAAAAAAAAAAGGCCACAAGAGCCCCCAAACTCCCTAAAATGAACCATATTTAATTTTGACCCTTCAGTTTAAAGAGGAAAAAACAACAAAGTCTATTCTTCTGATCTATCAGATGAATAAATATCTACAAAGCACGTCCCTGAGTTAGGAACAATAGTTTTTTTGACTAAAGCAGCCAAATTCAGGCTGGCACAGCGCACTCAAGGGAAGATTAAGTGAACTTCAGCACTACAGCTGGATCCCATTGCAGAGTCCAGAGAAGCACTCTGAGGCATCCTCTATCCTCAACAGAGACATGATGACCCCAGGGCTTGAATTTCTGCCAATGACCCATACCTTGGCCCCAAAGCCTCTGGCTCTCTCCACTTGAAGACTGGCTCACAAAGCCTCACCAGCCACATAAATTCTCTGGACAGTATCCTCAAGTCATTATTCTCCATTTGTTAAAAGAGAAAACAAGAGGATATTTTTGAACAGAGAAAACATAACACTGTACCTGAACACCCCTGGCTTTACCCTGAAAAAGTCTGAGCAAAAAGTAAGAAACACCAGGGGAAAGAAATTTTCAGTGACCTCAAATATAAAGGAGATCAAGCTCCCCTCTGGCAGGTCTTCAATCCGGGAAAGACGAAGGGAGATTGATTACATCAGAAAATCTAAGATCTACCTGTTTAGAATTACACCTTTATACCCTGTGAAGGAGGCCTTGAAGTTATGATCTAGAAGATAATGATCTCGAACTTCTTATCAACTCAAGTAAGTGTATCACCAGAGGTAAGGAAATATATGAAGGGAACTTTTCTTCCCACATTTAAGTATGTCTTTAATCTGTCTAGGCACTCAGACAAAGAGATCCTAAGGAAATAAAACAGGGAAGGGTATTTTTAAAGTACCACCTTAAAAACCACAAAGGGTAAACCCTAGACAAGTGAACACCACTAAATTGATCAGGCATTTACACAAAAGAGTAATTCATTCAGAATGAGCCTCATGAGAAAACCCAAAAGATAACGACAGAGTCAGAACTGATGAGTGAGGCACTACCTCACCAGCATAAAACAGGGATATCGTAGGCCTGAAATGTATTAAACTGAACATACAGATAATGTTTCCATGCCCTTTTGTCACTATCCATGATGCCATGGCCAGGTAAAAGAATTTTAATGAATCTGTAAAGCCTATCAAAAAGACTGTCAGAATGCATTTTTCAAGCAGGGTTTGAAATGTCTTATTTCCAAGGCTCCCCCTTCTAGTCAGCACCTGAAAGCTGCTGAACTACAAAGGGCCTATCAAGTTAAACCTTCATATAAGGAATAAGAATCATTACACAACACTTTATTCTCAGTATGAAACATTTATTCTATCCAACCATCAAGCAGCTGTCATAAGTGATGATAAGATTTTAAATTACGTGCAGCAATCAAGGATAACAATATCAAACATGCTAAACCATAACACAGCTGACATTTGTAGTACACTTACCATAGTTCTTGCAGACCTTGTGCCAGGCTGTTTACTTGTGCCCTCACATTTCACTCCCATAAAACCCAAGAGGTTGGTGCTGCCATTATCTCTAATTTTCTAATGAGGAAACAGGGGCTCAGAATGGTCAAGTAACTAACTCAAGGTAGAGGAACTGGGCCATGGCTGGCTCTTGAGTTTGCTCCTAGCCAGTACATCTCAAGACTTCCTAAACAATAATTAGCTATGGTGTTCTGTTGGTTTTTGGTTTTGCTTTTTTTTTTAGAGATTACTATAATTAGAGAAATAGTCATGAATTTTAAAATAAGACTTTGGAGAAAAAAGTTTGGGTAGTCTGGGAAAAAAATTTGAAGATTAACAGAAAAGGTTTAATTTTTACTTATTTTTTGCTATTAATTTTTAAAGATGGGGTTTCACTCTGTTGCATAGGCTGGAGTGCAGTGACAAGATCATAACTCACTGTAATCTCAAACTCCTGAGCTCACACAATCCTCCTGTCTCAGCCTCCCAAGTAGTTGGGACTACAGCACACCCAGCTAATTTGTGTGTTATTTGTAGCCACTGGATCTCACTATGTTGCCCAGGCTGGTCTTGAACAAATGATCCTCCCACTTAGGCCTCCCAAAGAACTGGGATTACAAGTGTGAGCCACCGCACCGGGCCAAAAAATGATTAATCTAAAAAAATCTAACAACTACCACACATAAACACATATATGTCTATATGCATGCATACATGTGTGTATATGTGTGTGCACACATGTATTACCTAGGCAAATATGACCTGTTTAACAAAAAGGAAGATTGGCTAATAAAACAAATTAACATTAGCACAGTTTGCCTTTAAATTTCCATTATGAAACTGGAGGAATGGCCTTAAAATCTTACGAGAAAAAGGCAGAGGTAATAGCTACCTTGAAAAATTTGAGGTACTGCAATTTGCCAAGAGTCCCTACCCAACATTTCCTTGATTTCAATATCACCTTCTGTACAGACTACCCTTTTCTTATCTTATTCCAGACAATATGAATTTCTTTCATGCCTGATGACTTATTGATACTATCATCACAGTTTCCAGAACATTGTCTCTCTCATTTGAAGTCACACAGAGCTGGGCTGTAATATTACATTTCAGCAGTAGGTGTCATGACCTGAAACACTGGAGACCAAAATACTTCTTGAGACTTCAGGTTATATTAAGAGAAAATAAGCCAGTGATTCCAGTTGTACTCAGCTTGAAAGCTCAGAATTCTCTACACTGAATTTACCTATAATGCAGACATCTCCACAATGAATTACCAATGCTGGTATAAAATAAAAGCTTAATCATAAATATGTATAGTATTATATAAGCATATATAATATCCATATGTCAGTACTAACATACTCACGCTTTTTTCTCTATTCCTTTTTATTTTAAAATTTAAAACCCATGCTATAACCATATAATTGCCTTAAATAACAATACAGTTTTAATAGAGAGATTAATAGCATGAAGTTATGATAATGGGAAGTCATTGTACAACACATAGGAAAAACACAACTTACCACTACTGCCACAATCTGCACAAGAGAGGAGTTCTTCTGGTTTCTTTTCACGATTTGATTCTTTAGTCCCCAAACAGAAGCTACATATTGGAATGGGATCAGCACGTGGCTATGACAAAATTAAAATAAAAAATACTGTCACTTTTCCATTTCAAAATTAAAAACATTAAAATCAAAAGCTTCTTACATTTTTCACTTAAAGCTTCTTCTTTCTTTAACAAAGAAAAACTGCTAAGTAACGTATTTAAATAAACATTTTCTGCTAGTAAAAAAACTCATATTATTTTTGAGACGGAGTCTTGCTCTGTCGCCAGGCTGGAGTGCAGTGGCACAATCTCGGCTCATTGCAACCTCCGCCTCCCGGGTTCAAGCGATTCCCCTGCCTCAGCCTTCCAAGTAGCTGGGATTACAGATGCGCACCACCACGCCCAGCTAGTTTTTTGTATTTTAGTAGAGACGGGATTTCACCATGTTGGCCAGGATGGTCTCAATCTTCTGACCTCATGATCCACTTGCCTGAGCTTCCCAAAGTGCTGGAATAAATCTCTTAAATTATTTGACACTAAAGTATTACCTGAATACATTTCAGTATAATGTATGACTCAGAAGTCATTTTTATTAAACAAATGAAATCTAATACCTTTATATATTATATAGCTTCCTGAAATGAACATAATTAAGGATTCATTGGACATTTCAATTGTTCCCATTATCTATATGCCTACAATAAATCATCCATTCAGCATTATGGTCTATGAATATCATGTATAGACTGTTTAAACTTATTAAATGTTGTAATGCAGGTTGCTATTATTCACCTACCAAATATTTGACATAAAATATCTGTATGTTTTTAGGTGACAGAATAATAGAATGAGCAGGATTCTGTGGGATCACTTGAAAAGGTCATTATTATCAAGGGTTTTGTGGCATGAAGGTCTTCAAAAGTAAACCACACCACACCAAACAAAGAAGATAAACCCTCAATCTCTGACATTCCCACTTTATTTATTTATTTATAGACAGAGTCTCACTCTGTTGCCAGTCTGGAGTGCAGTGGCGTGATTTGGCTCACTGCAACCTCTCCCTCCCAGGTTCAAGTTATTCTCCTGCCTCAGCCTCCTGAGTAGCTGTGACTGCAGGCGTGTGCCACCACACTCAGCTAATTTTTGTATTTTTAGTAGAGATGGGGTTTCACCATGTTGGCCAGGATAGTCTCGATCTCTTGACCTCATGATCTGCCCGCCTCAGCCTCCCAAAGTGCTGGGATCACAGGAGTGAGCCACGGCGCCCAGCCTGACATTCCCACTTTATATAAGAAACAACAAAACATTTGTCTAGTCCCCAACCACCCTTTAACTCTCGTATGAAAATTGCTTTTAACAATGTATAAATCTACATACATTTTAGTATCTCCATTGTTATTTACTACTATCAGCAATGCTAGTATTCCCATCCATAGGAATAGCTGACTGTGCCTACAGATCTGGTCACATTATTTTCAACAGCCAAAACTACGAAAACTATAATTTTACCGCATATTCCAAGCCTTCACACGTCTTGTCTGCTAGCCATCTGAATGTTACTATGATGTCTCTCTATTTGAATCTCATGAATCAAAAATTCAGAGCAAGAACACCCAACATAATCACAAATGTTTTTAAATGTAAATTAAAAACAAGATTTTGCTAGGTCTAACTCTCTAAATATACATCAGCATAGAATAAACTTCATTTGTTCAGCCACTCTAGCCCAAATGCCTAATGCATTTCCTGGTGCATAGTAGGCACTCAAAATATATCTGCTAACTGAATACATGAAGGAAATATATGCTAGTTAAGAACAAAAATAAATCAATGGTAATAATGATTCCGACAAATGCCTTGGTTCCTTGCGACAACATGTCATCAAAAACAGAAAATCATCTCATGACCAAGCATTTACAAAATTGTTTAATATGACTGCTAATCTCATCTTACAAGGGCATTCATTATCTTCCCTTTACTTTCAGCTTAATTTGTTCTTATAACATGCACAGGCTTTACATTCTGAGGTAGCTATGCAAATGTATTTTTGTAGCCCCAGTTAAAAAGTATATTATAAAACATTCTGTACTAGAAAAACCAGAAGAGACAAGCTGTAACAAATTGGTCACTGACTCTAGCCACAGTTTTTTAAATGCCAGATAATCAGCACTGCATAATTATGGATCCATAGTTATTACTTGCAACTGCTCAACTGCAGTACCTTGGGAACACTTTTGTTCCTTTAAATAGCAATTAAAAGAACAATCTGGCTTTAAAGTGACAACATTCCCCTGATAGATTCGAGCTAAAACCCGGTCCTCTTACTAATGGGATTCCTGCTTTCATTTGATATAACAATGTTCAAGCTACTGCTGCCATCCTTGCAGTGATAAATAATTTACAGAATGTCACATATCATTCATGCAATGAAACAAATCCAAATCTCCAATCCCATTTTTCTTTCCCAGATGAATTTTTAGCTGTGAGAGAGACATGGCCATCAGCCAGCATTCATGTTCATTTTTCGTTTTTTAACTAAAGGTAACACAAAGGACAAAGGTTGCTAGTAGTTCATGGCCAGAAAGACTGATGTCCCACGCTCTGCCCAATAATAGAAAGCATAGATGTTATCACTTCACGCTACATTCAAGTGAACCCCGCCATGCTGATGTATGCTCACAACCATTTATTTTAAGGATAACTATCTCACAATACTCTATAAAACCACTGCATTATACAGAAATGTCTGCCCTGCTGAATTATTGATAATTCAAAGCACTTTTTGCTAACCTCAGTGTAGCCAAGTCTAATTAACTTTAAAAAATTGTCACTTGTATGAAATGAAACTTTTACAGTAACGCAAGTAAATGGGTCACAGGATTATTATGATTCACTGTTCTCAATCAGACTACATATAAACTGTTTTTTAAAAAGTCCTTTATAATAAAGTAAAATGGATTCCAGTCAGAAAAAGATCTGAGTAAATGGAAACTTGATTCTATACAAATCTACTACAAGTAAGTCATATTTAAGATGTTTGAAAATGATACCAAAAATCTCCAAATTCTTAATTCCTTTCTTTGAAATTTCACAAAGGCACCTAACCTGTTGATCACATTTTCCCATCAACAAGCCTGAATATTTTAAACTAATCCCAAGAAGGAATGCTCATGAATAAGTCTAAAGATGAATACATCCAGCAAACTGTGCTCTGGAAGGATCTCCTTGTCTCCCATGCAATGGCCCTGGGGCAGCTGCTAGGCTAGAGGCTGCTCCTGTACTGTCTCATTTAATCGTCTTAACAGTCTTGCCTGGTATGAGTATTATCTCCATTTTAGAAAAGAAATTGAGTATCTAAGAAGTTAAGCAACAGGCGTGTGCCACTACACCCGGCTAATTTTTGTATTTTTAGTAGAGATGGGGTTTCACTATGTTGGCCAGGATGGTCTCGATCTCTTGACCTCATGATCTGCTGTGTAGAGCTGTACTCAAACACAAGTCTGTCTTCACGAAAGCCCATTTCTTACTTCGCTACCTCCCCTCCATTCCTCAGGATAACAAATGTCTAAAATTATCTTTCCATCAGTGGCAATAACTCTTGACTAATGTGTTCGTAATCTATTCCATACAATTTCTCCCATGACCAATGGCATATGGTTTTAAAAACTATTAAAAAGGTAATCACTAAACGCCATGGATTAATTATTAATTACTATAGGCAGAAGGTACCTTTACAATGGAGAAATCTGGTGGACGCTTTCTAAACCAGTATGGGACAAAGTGACATCATGTGCCTTCTAAGTGCCTATCCTGAAGGACTGAGCACCGCCTATATAGTATTATTGCCAGAAACACTTATCCTAAGTCCAATAATAAAGAAACAATCAGGCAAATCCAAATTGGGTGATATTCTCTGTAACAACTTTTCCATACTCTTCAAAAAATGTCAGAGTAAGAGACTGTTTGGGGTGGACACGCTGGGTGTCTTCATCCAGGTGAAAGCGTTAGATTCGTTCTTGTGGTTCCGGAGTACCAAACTTACACCAATATGGGTTATCATAGAGAGCCTTTCCAACAGAGCTGTCTAGCAATGGAATGGATTCTTTTTTTTTTTTTTTTTCTGTTTCATTTACTTAGTTTTTATTTTTTTAATTGTGGTTCAAATGGCATTAAGTTCACAATACTGTGCAACCATTACCACCACCTATCTCCAGAACTCTTTTCAACTTGCAAAACTGAAACTCTGTATCCACTAAACAATAATTTCCCATATTCTCTTCCCCTACCCCAGGAAATCACCATTCTACTTTCTGTCTTTATGCATTTGACTATTCTAGCTACCTCATATAAGTGAAATCATACGGTATTTGTGGAATGGATTATTCCTGAAGCAATAAGAGGCCCCTATAATCAAGTGGCCATGGAGAGACTGGATGGGCCCCATCAGGATGCTGAGGACACAACAGTATACAATTTCACCTCACACAATTTGGGGATCTGGGACTCTTCAAAGATTCCATCCAGATCAAATATTTTAATGGTTCTAGAGTTAATCTCTAAGGTCTTTCCCAGTTCTAATTTTTTATTGATCCTATAATACTTAGAAATTTTAACAGTCTTCAAGACCTTTGATCTCAAAATAAGATAGCCTTTTCTAAGGAAATATTCTTTAAATCTAGGACAATGCATTTCTGAGAAGCTTTATTTTACTTTATGAATACTTCTGTTTCTGCCCAGAAGGAAACTATATATTTGTTAGCCTTAGTCTAAGTAACTGGACAAAAATAAATGAAAATTCCTGCACTAAATCAGAGCCAGGAGTATTTAGACTCATATCCTCCTCCTGACAATGACACAAAAAGGGGTTTTGTAAGCCATTTCCATGGTATCTGTTCACAATGATCAGGGATATATAGCCCTCTCTCTCCATAATCCCCCATAGATCCATACTTCTTAAGTCATCTACATCTTTCATGAGACTGCTGAAAAAAATACACCATTTTAGTAATCCCAAGTGTTAAAAACAAAACAGTTCAGCATTTTTCATTCATACGTTCATACTTGCACCATAGAAAGACCCAGATTTAAACCCTGCTCTCTAAGCCTCAGGTTTCCTCATCTGTAAAAGTGCACAATAGTGTCTGTGTTGTCTGGCTCTCAGGTTGTTAAAGTTCAAATGTGAGTGAGTGTGGAAAGTATTTTGTAAACTACAAAGTTCTACTCAAATATTGTGAGTATTGCAAAATTTTATTTGGCTATAAAAACAGAAAGAGCAAACAAACAACTTCAAGTCCTTAATAAACATCAGAACAAATGAATTATTCTGGAGTTTAGAATTACTCTATAAAAGACTTTCATTTTCTGAGCCCCCATGATGAATATTAATCTTAGAGGATTTTTTTAAAGAATGAATTAATCAGGGAGTACAGGAACAGAGTAGAAAATGCCTCCACTGAGAGCAAAAAGGCCTGCAACTATTTAATAAAAGGAAAACTCAAAATAAATGAAAAGAAAAAGATATCAGAGAAAGAAAAGCATAAACAAATATAAAATATTAAATGAATAATACCACAAAAGCAAACAAAGATGAATACTGGCTGGGCACAGTGGCTTACGCTTGTAATCCCCACACTTTGGGAGGCCGAGGTGGGCAGATCACCTGAGGTCAGGACGTTCGAGACCAGCCTGGCCAACATGGTGGAACTTTGACTCTACTAAAAATACAAAAAAAAAAAAAAAAAAAAAAAGTTAGCCAGGCATGGTGCTGGGTGTCTGTAATCCCAGCTACTCAGGAGGCTGAGGCAGAAGAATCGCTTGAACCCGGAAGGAGGAGGTCGCAGTGAGCCGAGACCGCACCATTATACTCCAGCCTGGGCAACAAGAATGGAACTCCATCTTAAAAAAAAAAAGAAAAGACTTTTCTATATCTCTTTAGTTTGCACTCCTTTGTTATACTGTACTGAAATGTGAAGTTTAGGTAATGCTTTACTGTTTATCACAATGCTTTTCTCAAGTCCCATATATGAATGCTATGCCACAGGCCACCTGTCTAACGTCACCTAACTAGTGAGATGGAGGAACTCCAGCCTGCTGACGCCAAGCCCTTCACTCTCTGGCTTTCCCCATGGTTTGTCCCTCCTTCCACTTGGAGCTTGATACACCTCAGCAGAAAGGCTGTCCCTGACCATCCTCTCTGAAACTGTACTCCACTGGCACCACTCTAGAATCTCCATACCCTTTTTTTTTTTTTTTTTAAAATAAGGAGACACCACTCGCTTTGTCACCCAGGATGGAAAGCAGGGGCATGATCAAAGCTCACTGCAGCCTTGATCTCCTGGGGCTCAAGTGATCCTCCTGCCTCAGCCTCCCAAGTAGCTGGGACTATAGTGGCGCGCTACCATGCCCAGCTAATTTTTTAACTTTTTATAGAGATGGTGGTCTCGCAACATTTCCCAGGCTGTCTCGAACTCCTAAGCTCAAGCAATCCACCCACCTCGGCCTCCCAAAGTGCTGGGATTACAGGTGTGAGCCACTGTGCTCGGCTCCACACCTTGGCTTTATTTTTCTTCACTGCACTCATCATTAACTGAAATATTGCATCTCATTTATTTGTCCGTTTCCCTTACTAAACCATAAGTTCCACCATGATGGCAGGCACTGTTCATTTCTGTAGCCCCAGCTTCAAAGTATATCTAGGGAATAAATGAATAAACAAATGAACAAACTGCTCTGAAGTTGGGAACTGGTTTCCCCAATTCACAGGTCCCAAAATATTGTCAACTGTCTTTTATTTTCATATATATCCTCAATGACCACAAACGTTACATGTCAAGAAACCATCAATGGCAAGGTGGGTTCCACCACTGTTTAATCTGAAGCCTTTTTTTACTCTGACACACATAATAAATGACATTTGTGTTTGCTGTATATTTCCCTGGCCATAAACTGACAAGACGGGACCAAAATTTAAAAATCAGTTAGGAGGAAAATTATCCGCCCAGTATTAACTATTAGGGCTTGCTCAGTAATAGTCACTATAGGCTGTAATAGTCACTATGTAAGATAGATTATGTAGTCAGTAATAGTCACTATATAAGATAGATTTGGGGCATGACCAGTTGCCAGCACCTAGTTGTAGTGGCACTCCCCATCCCCAGTCTCACCATTTCTTTCCATCTCTAGAAAGAATATAAGGTTATTAAAAAAAAAAAAAAAAAGAAAGAAAGAAAGAAAGAAAAAAGAGTCGCTGGTTGTGGTGGCTCACGCCTATAATCCCAGCACTTTGGGAGTCCAAGGCAGGTAGATCACTTGAGGCCAGGAGTTCTAGACCAGCCTCAACATGGTGAAACCCTGTCTCTACTAAAAAAAATACAAAAATTAGCTGGGCATGGTAGTGTGCACCTGTAGTCCCAGCTACTCTGGAGGCTGAGGCAATAGAATCACTTGAACCCAGGAAGGGGAGGTTGCAGCAAGCCAGGATCATGCCACTGCACTCCAGCCTGGGCAACAGAGCAAGATTCTGTCTCAAAAGAAACAAAAATTAAAAATTTAAAAAAAAAAGAAAAAAGAAAAAGAAGGAAGCCAAGTAAAATGAATACTGCAATGGTAACAAAATTGTAACAAGACTACGTATCTGTTTAGTCTTTTTAAATTTAATTTTCATTTCAATCTATATTTATTTTGAGACAAGCTTATGAGACTGGCTAATTTTTTTTATTTTTGGTAGAGATGAAGTTTTACCATGTTGCCCAAGCTGGTTTTGAACGCCTGGGCTCAAGTGATCCACCTGCCTCAGCTGGTGTTGGAATTACAGGAATGAGCCGCCATGTCTGGCCTGTTATAGTCTATTTTTAAAAGAAAAAATATTTTACAAATGTTGGTGCCTTATTACTGGTAATGAATTATTGTCCACAAACTTCACAACTGATGGCACTGCAACAAAGGTTGAAAACTGCTTCCTGTTGTTACTAAGGTTTTTTTGTTTGCTACTTCAGAACTCTATTTGACACTTACCTAATAAAGAACTAGACTTTATTTCTTGCCACTTAACCCACTTACGCAACTGATGTCTGTTGGAACAGATCAAGCCCGCTCCTAATTAGGATAGAGATCACGCACACTCAGGATTTTCCCTCACAGCAATCTGCTTCAGATATGGTCTTCAGAAACTCACTAACTCCAAAAGTAGGGATTTCCTGTGATGATCTAAATCATCCTATTTTTTTCCAGAGCGTTATTTTGTTCCCGTCTGCATCTGCAGTAACAGTAACTATGGTCAGGACAGCCATTCCTCCACAGGGAGGTTCATGCCCAGCACTCCCTCAGAGCAGCCCTGGGTCTACTTCACATCCTTTGGGGTACAATAGAACTCTGTTTACGACAGGTCTATCGCCCTTTTCTCTACACTCCTGCCCCCTTTTGTTTTATTCCAAGGCTATTCTTGCAATTTCATCATGAATTGGACATAAGTAGACACCAAACAATTTTTTTCCAAAAGATAATTGGAGATATACTTACTATAAGACTTTACACAGGCAACACTGTCATCATAATTTTACTCTCCCTATATAGATTTTTATTGTATCACCTCCCCTGCTCATTATACTTCTCTGTGGGTAATTGGTTCTGTGAGGGAGTACTATATCATCCCCACTGGCTCTGTGGATTGAGTATCTGTATTACTCTGGGCAAAAGGATTTATTATTGTTAATGTATGGAGATCCTGAATGTGACTGCTGTATTTTTACCTCCTTGTCACACGATGAGGGTGCTCCATGTTTTAAGTGACAGAAAGGAAGTAGGAAAATCTAATAAAATAAAAATATTCAAAAGCATCCCTACATATATCCCTAAAATACATCACTTCTTTTTTTCATTTAAAGAAATCACTTAGAAACAAAAAAAGATATCAAATGACCACACAGTGGGAAAGTCCCATGATCAAAGGCTGACTCAGAAGTATAAAATAATAAGGCTTAGCCACAACGGAGTAAGAAAAGAGAAGGAAAGATTTTCTAAGAACATCAGCCACAACAGTTTTGAATTGTGTGGAGTTAATTGAAATGCTCACACTGTATCCTGTAGTCTAGAACTTGTTCTAATTAGGCAGGTGTGCCATTTATAAGAGTGCTGATTACGGAAAGTGATTCCATTGGAAGGAAGCAAATTAATCCTGCACACTGCATTTAACAATAGCATCTCATTTGTGTGGTGTGTGTTTTCTGGTTTTTCGAGGTTTTTTTTTTTTTTTTCTTTTTCCTGGTAGATGAAGCCCACAAATTTGTTTGGGGGTGGGCGGGGAGGGGGAGAACATTCATGAAACAATTGCTTGCCCCAGGGCCTTCAGTGTCTTATCTGGACAGGGACTTTCTCTCCTCCACTTCTGCCATTAGAAATGGCAGATACTGCATTTATCTTCTTAAGAGGGACCAAAGTCTGATTCAACATAGCTGGAAATTCAACACATGGTTACAGGAAGTCTGTTTAGGATTTACAAACTATTCTCTTTGGCAAGTATATCATGATATTAGCAATATAAACCCTACTCTGGATTTAGAAAAATGGAATTAGACTCCGTCTCAAAAAAAAAAAAAAAAATCAACTTACATTCAAGTTTCACAAATCTTTAGTCGCTCCTTTTTAAAAAGAAAATTAACAAAGTGCCTCTCTAGTGATTCCCAACTTCAGTGCTGCAGGAAACTTGACTGGAGCAGGGCCAAACTTCAAGACTATAATTTATTTAGGGATACAAAAATTGACAGGGATGTAAACAGAAATTCTGTCTTAAAGACAGCAAGAAAAACAGAATAGGAAAAGTTGGGCACTAGATTCTGAAAACAATGCAAGAACTGCCGTTGGTAGAAATTCTATATTGTAATTCATCTCTATGACTTGGGAATGTTTTCCAAGTGAGGCTAGAAGCATAATAGTAATGCACAGATTAAAGGATAGGCATAAAAACAATTTACAAGAAACACAAGCAACAGCTGATACTCAGTAGAGCTGCGTATCAGCTAGAGGTAGCTAGGAGCTTCTGCAGTTGCCCCAAGGCATTCATTTTAATTTAGATATCGTGCTACAAAACCCTGCCTAGGCACACTGTGAACTGAATGTAGACATTCTTACTATCAATCCTGCCAAGAGAAACCTGCTCTAACTGCTCAGGAGACACAGGCAACTCAATTGAATGTAATTAGATCCAAACAGGAAAGTAGAATGAGGAGATGGGACATAGGTAAGTGGTTATTAACAAGCTAGAAAAGTCACACACTAGTCACTTTCTCAATAATATTATCACCACCACCTCTGACAATTCCCTGCACTCACAGAGATTTACATGGCATTACATGTTATGTGCTATTCAATAAGTTACTAATATTTACTCAGCAACCAAAGTATGCCAAGCAGAATATAATTGGTACTCCAAGTGCTTGTCCTCACAGAACCAATAAAAGTAGTGTAATTCCATTACTACACTTAATTCTCAATTGCCCTCTGGGCACACAAACCATCTGGTGTGCAGAATTTCCATGCTCCTGACTTCTTTTGTTTTCCTTGCTTGCAGACTACCTCTGACCCTTTCAATTGCAGTATTCATAAGCAGGAGGAAAAGAGGATTATGTGGATAATTACTACCTGAAGGTCAAGAGCTCTGACCTTGTTTTTTGGAGTTAATTCTGTGCAGCAGAAGACTCATCCTTAGACCCCCTTTGTGGTAGAGTTTCTAAGTCCCCTTATGCTTTAGGCCAGGCACCACCCTGGGCACTTACATGAGCATTATCTCAGACAGACTCTGCTCCCTGGCACCACAGCTTCACTGTAAGGTGTGTGGGAACTGCACAAAACCGAAGCCCCTCCCCGCATACTAATACAAGCTGCAGCAAGGCCAGGAGAAGAAATGCCAGGCGTGATAGGCTTTCCTCCGAGGGCGAAGATTTTAAACTTAATTTCCCAGAATTTTACAAGTCTACAGAAGCCTACTAAGGGTAAACAGTAGAAAGAAGGAAGAAAAAGCCCATTATTTTGGTGAAATTGGTAAATTTTTGCATATCTTAAATAGCTTAGTACATGGTGAGCTCATGGAAGGAGATCCTTGTTTGGTTTATCTTAATTACTACATATAATAAAGAACTATACACACAGTAGATGTTTGATAAATATCTGTTGAATATAAGAATGTAACATTTCTCATACTTGGTACTTTCTTATCACTTTCTAAATTACACTGTTCAGCATATAAATGGTAAATAAATAATAATAGAACAGCACATGGTTATGGGGGAAATACACACTTTAAATGTTTGTGCATTTAGAACCTTCATATCTTCCCATTTACAGTTGTTTTTTTTTTTTTTTTTTGAGACGGAGTCTCGCTCTGTCGCCCAGACTGGAGTGCAGTGGCTAGATCTCGGCTCACTGCAAGCTCTGCCTCCCAGGTTCACGCCATTCTCCTGCCTCAGCCTCCCGAGTAGCTGGAACTATAGGCGCCTGCCACCTCGCCTGGCTAGTTTTTTTGTATTTTTTAGTAGGTATGGGGTTTCACCGTGTTAGCCAGGATGGTCTCGATCTCCTGACCTCGTGATCCGCCCATCTCGGCCTCCCAAAGTGCTGGGATTACAGGTGTGAGCCACCCCGCCCGGCCTGTTGTTTTTTTTTTGTTTGATTGGTTTTGTTTTTTCAGCCAGGAGCGGTGGTTCATGCCTGTAATTCCAGCACTTTTCTGGGAGGCAGATCACTTGATGTCAGGAGTTCGAGACCAGCCTGGCCAACACGGCAAAACCCCATCTCTATTAAAAATACAAAAATTAGCCAGGCGTGGTAGCACACGGCTGTAATCCCAGCTACTAGGGAGGCTGAGGCAGAAATGTTTGAACCCAGGGGATGGAGGTTGCAGTGAGCCAAGATCATGCCACTGCACTCTAGCCTGGGCAACACAGCAATACTCGTCTCAAAAAAATATATATAACCCAAATATAACAAAAAGGGTTTTTTTTCAGTTGTGGCAAAATATAAACAACATAAAATTTACCATTTTAACCATCTTTAAGCATACAGTTAAGTGGCACTGACTACATTCCCATTGTTATACAACCAAGTTGAGGAATATTTTACATGCAATGAAATGTACAGTTTGATGAGCTTTGAATAAATGCCTACACTGGTAACCCACACCCCTATCAAAATACAGACCACTCCATAACCCAGAAAGTTCTCTCCTGCTACTTCCCAGTCCATACCTTTCCACTTCCCTTCCTAAGCATTCACAAATCTGATTTCTATCACCACACTGATTAAGTCTGTTCTAAAACTTCATTTAAATGGACTCAGACACTATGATTTTTTTGTGTAGGGCTTCTTCCACTCTCCAAAATATTTTTGACATTCACATATATTGTTGTATCCATCAGCAATTCATTAATTTTTATCACTGAGTAGTATTTTATTGTAAATATATAAAATTTTATTTGTTCTCTCTATAATTGATTAGCATTTGTCTTAAGTTTAGGGCTAAAATTTTAAAAATAGCTATGAACATTCTTTATTTTTTAGAATATGTGCTTTCATTTCTCTTGATTAAATACCTAGGAGTGGAACACCTGGGTCATTAGATGCGGCTATATGTTTAACTTTATTAGAAACCCCTAACTAAACTGATTAAGAAAAAGAAAATGCAAATTACCAATATCAGGAAGTAAGGTAGAGATATAACTACAGACCATTAAGACATTAAAATAATAGGAAATATTATTAACAACTTTATGCCAATAAATTAGACAACAGAGAAGAGAAATGGACTTCACTGATAGACAAACTTAACAAAATCAACCCAAGAAGAAACAGAAAATCTGAATAACCCTAAATCTACTACAGAAAATGATTCATTATTTAAAACCTCCCTAGAAGAACCCCAGGCCCGGATGACTTTACTGGTGAATTATTTCAAATATTTAAGAACACAATGCCAATTTTACATGATCTATTTCAGAAAACAGAGGAGGAGGAAATATTTCTCAATTGATTTTATGAAGCCAGCATAATTCTGATACCAAAATCAGATGAAGATATTATAAGAACAGCAAATTGAAAGTGCAATCAATATCCCTCATGAACATAATCTCCATTATAAAAAGTTTTACTTTAAAAAACAAATCACCTTTACTTAGGTATAATTACATTGAGGTGTAATTTACTTGCAACAAAACGCAACCTTTTAAAGTTTGGGCAGGCTGGTGGGCACAGTGGCTCACACCTGTAATCCCAGCACTTTGGGAGGCCGAGACGGGCAGGTCACTTGAGCTCAGGAGTTGCAGACCAGCCTGATCAACATGGTGAAACCCTGTCTCTATTAAAAATACAAAAATTAGCTGAGTGTGGTGGCTGTAATCCCAGCTACTCAGAAGGCTGAGGCAGAAGAATCTCTTGAACCCAGGAGGTGGAGGTTGCAGTAAACCAAGATGCACCACTGCACTCCAGCCTGGATGACAGAGAGAGACTCCATCTCAAAAAAAACAAAAGAAAAAAAGAGTTTGGGCAAATGATACATCCATGTAACAATCCTAACAATTAAGACATAAATCCCTCTCTTCACCCCAAAATGTTCTCCTGCATTCTCATCCCTTTTCAGACCCAGGCCATCACTCATCTGCTGTCATGACAGATTAGTTTTGCCTGTTACAAAATTTCATATATGAAATCATACAATCTGTACTCTTTTATGACTTAACCTTACACTTGACATGTTTTTGAGATTCATCCATGTTGTTGCATGTGTGAGTAGTTTATTCCGTTTAATGCTACTTAGTGTCTCATTTTATCAATATACCTAAATTTGTTTATCCATTTACCTGCTGATGGACATCTGAGTTCTTTACAGTTTGGGGCTCTATGAATAAAGTTCATATGAACATTCATGCAAAAGTCTTTTTTGTGTACATGTTTTCATTTCTCTTGGGTAAATATCTAGGAGTGGAACTGCTAGGCATATGGTTAAGTGTGGGTTTATTTTATAAGAAACAGGCAAAGTGTTTTCCAAGGTGCTTGTGCCATTTTACACTTCCGGTTGCACTTGGTATTGTCAGTCTTTTTAATTTTGGCCGTTCGAGAGAGTGTATGGAAGTATCTCATTGTGATTTTAATTTGCATATCCTTGATGACTAATGATGTTGTTCATGTTTTCATGTGCTTAATGGCCATTCACACATCTTCTTTTGTACAGTTTCTGTTAGAATCTTCTGCCCATTACAATGGTCACTGCAATATATTGTCAGACCCTCTTTCAGTGAAAAACCTATTGTCCCAGCTACTGAGAATGCTATGGGAAAGTACTCGGCTATCACTCCCTCCAGGGATTGCCTCAGCTGCAGAGAATCACATTGGCCAAGACATATCCTTCCTAGCATGGGTCATATCCAGTGATACAGGCCCACATTACTGAGTGATGCAGAAATAAAAAGGCACCATCAGGGCCCAACTCAGAGTAATTCCGAAGGTCCAATTCAGCTTCAGAGCAAGCTGTGAATTCATCCCAGGCTGTTCCTGGGCCGCATCACTGCTCAACATCTCCCTCCACCCAGTGCTGCTTTGTTGCCCTCCTCCTCAAAAGCCTTAATACCAAGGGCATCCCTTACTAAATATCCCACACCTGAGCTTTATCTGTAGATGCTTCCTGAGGAACACAACCTGTAACACCCATTGTTTAACTGGGTTGTCTTATTAAGTTGTAAGAGTTCCTTACATATACTGGATACAGGTCCTTTGTATGTATGTATATAATACATAAGATGTAAGTGTTGTGAATATTTTCTCCCAGTTTGTGGCTTCCCTTTCCATTTTCCTGCCAGTTTCTTTTGAAAAACTTCAGTTTCTAATTTTGATAAAGTGCCATTTATCGATTTTTCTACTTTTTGTGTTCAATCTAAGAAATTTTTACCTATCCCAAAGTTGCAATGGTTTTATCCTATATTTTCTTCTAGTTTTATAGTTTTAATTTTTATATGTCTATACACCATTTTTAGTATATTTTTGTGTATGAGGTGAGATAAAGGTCAACATTTATTTTTTTCCCCATATGTATAACCAGTTATTCCAGGACCATTTGTTGAGATTTTCTTCTTCCCACTGAATTAGCCTTTCAACTTTGTTGTTCTTTTTCAAAAACTTTTTAAACTATTTCAAATCCTTTGTCACAAATTTATTCATCAGTGTCCCAATTTTTAGGGAAAAGCTTGTTGGGATCTTTACTGGGCTTGTTTTGACTCTATAAATCAGTTTGGGAAGTACTAACATTGTAACATTATTCAGTCTTCTATGAACATGGGACATTTCTCCATTTATTTAGGGCTACCTTAATTTCTTTCAATAATGCTTTATAGTTTTGGGGGTACAACGACTTTGCCTATATTTTGTCTAATTTTATCCCTATATATTTTCATATTATTTGATGCTATTGTAAATGTTATTTCAGGTTCTGAATCTTCATTGCTACCATACAGAAATGCAACTTTAAAAAAAATACTCATTTTGTATCATAGGACCCTGCTGAATCCTCTCTAGTTTGAGCAGCTTTCTTAAAGATTCCTTAGGATTTTTGATACAGATGACCATACGGTCTAAAACTAGAGACACTATTAGTTCTTCCTCTCAATCTGCATACCGTAAGAGATAGTACTAGTACTATCATTAATAATACTGTAAGAGACATTATTATTCTTCCTCCCAAACTTTCATTTCTTTTTCATACCTTGTTGCACTAGAAACTCCAGTACAATGCTGAATAGAAATGATGAAAGGGGGATATTCTTGTCTTATTTCTGACCTTAGGAAGAAAGTATTTAGTCTTTCACTGTTAATAATGACATTAGCTATAGCTTTTTTTTTTTTTTTTTTTTTTTTTTTTTTTTTTTTTTTGGTGACAGAGTTTTGCTCTTGTTGCCCAGGCTGGAGTACAATGGCGTGATCTCCGCTCACTGCAACCTCCGCCTCCCGGGTTCAAGCGATTCTCTCGATTCAGCCTCCCAAGTAGCTGGGATTATAGGCTTGTGCCTCCACGCCTGGCTAATTTTGTATTTTCAGTAGCGATGGGGTTTCTCCATGTTGGTCAGGCTGGTCTCGAACTCCCCACCTCAGGTGATCCGCTCACCTAGGCCTCCCAAAGTGCTGGGATTACAAGCATAAGCCACCATGCCCAGCCAGCTATGGCTTTTTATAAATGTCTTTTATCAGGTTGACAAAAGTTTCTGCTATTCCTAGTTTGCTAAGAGTTTATATCATCAATGGCTTTTTAGCTCTGTTGATTGTTTTTCCTTATCTTAATAAGATGATCATATAATTGCTTCATGTCACAATATGAAATCAACTGTATTTCTGGATAAACCCTTTTCTAGGTAAAACTCAAAATGTATTTCTTTTTTATGTATTTCTGGATTAATTTGCTAATTTAAAAGAAATCTGTGTTTATGTTCATGAGGAATGTTCCATAGTTTCCTTTTCTTGCAATGTCTTTGGTTAGTTTTTATTTTATTTTTTGAGACAGAATCTTACTCTGTTGCCCAGGCCAGACTGCACTGGCGCAGTCTCAGCTCACTGCAACCTCCGCCTCCCAAGTTCAAGTGATTCTCCTGCCTCAGCCTCCTGAGTAGCTGGGATTACAGGCACCTGCCACCATGCCCGGCTAATTTTTATATTTTTAGTAGAGATGGGATTTCGCCATGTTGGCCAGGCTGGTCTCGAATTCCTGACCTCAAGAGATCTGCCCACCTCCCAAAGTGCTGGGATTACAGGTGTGAGCCACAGCACCCGGTCAGTTTTTGGCTAGTTTTAGTACGAGAGTAAAGCCAGTCTCATAAAATGAAAAGGGATGTGTTCCCTCCTCTTCTATTTTCCTAAAGAATTTAACATTTGTATTGTTAAATGTTTGATAGATTTCATCACTATTATGTTGTCAGTTGTCTGAGTCTGGAGTTTTCTTTGTAGCTAAGTTTTAAATTATGAACCAAATTTCTTTGTTGGCTATAGAACTATTCAGATTGTGCATGTGTGTATGCGTGTGTGTGTGTGTGTGTGTGTGTGTGTGTGTGTGTGTTGGTGGTAAATTGGGCATTCCAGAAATTTTTATTTCATCTCAGTTACCCAATTTTTTTAGCATAAACTTGCTCATAATATTCCCTTATTATCCTTATTATGTCTTCAATGCTATCTCCTCTCCCATTCCTGTTATTGATAATTTGTGTCTTTTTCTTTGTTATTAGTCTAGCTACAGATTTCTAAATTTTATTGATGTTTCAAAGGACCAACTTTTGATTTCTCCTATTTACTTGTAAATGTTATTGGCAGAAAATGTTGGTTCTAACATAGACATCTTATTTGGTATCATCTCTATCATTACCATTATTCTTCTAATTCAATAGAGAGAATCATGTGACTATTCAGAGCAACATTCCCTTTTCCTTGGATGTAGAGGATCTGCTCATTCAGCCCTGGTGATGTGCCACGTGTACACCACTCCTGGGATCTGGGGGTGTGGGTGCAGAGATAACAGCTGGCATTTTAGTAGAAGAAAATTCCTACCAAGAATTGCTCTCCAGACAGTGGTTTTTAAACAGGTGTGAAGAATCTTAACCTGATTCTGATGAATTACCCATGGATCTTCTAAAAAAAATGTACATGCCTAAGTCTCACCCACAGACTTTGACTCAATAGGTCTGGGGTTAACTTAGGAATCTTCATTTGTAACCAATCTTCAAGAATTCTGATGGTATCCCAACTTTAGAATCACAGCTCTGAATCATCAGAACACTGGACAGTTTATGCTAAGAAGAGTCTAAGGAGTTGGAGAGAAAATACAGAGCAGTGAGGCGACCAAGAATTTGTTGCCTACCACCTAATTTAGGGACCCAAAGGCATAAATGGGCTTAGGTACATAAACATGTTTTAAAAGTGGGGGAAGAGCTGGGTGCTGAGGTGCACACCTGTAGTCCTAGCTATGGAAAGACTGAGGTGGGAGGATAGCTTGAAGCCCAGAAGTTTGAAGTTACAATAAGCTGACTGCACAACTACACTCCAGTCTGGGTGACAGAGCAAGAACCTCTCCAAAAAAAGAAAAAAAAAAAAAAAAAAAAAAGGCTGGGCTTGGTGGCTCACGCCTGTAATCCCAACACTCTGAGAGGCTGAGGCGAGCGAATCACGAGGTCAAGAGTTCAAGACCAGCCTGACCAACATGGTGAAACCCCGTCTCTACTAAAAATACAAAAATCAGCCCGGCATGGTGGCACATGCCTGTAGTCCTAGCTACACAGGAGGTTGAGGCAGGAGAATCACTTGAATGCAGGAGGCGGAGGTTGCAGTGAGCTGAGATGGTACCACTGCACTCCAGCCTGGGCAACGGAGCAAGACTCCGTCTCAAAAAGAAAACAAAAGTGGGGAAAAATATGTAAGTGTAATTATGAGTACATATAGCTTTAAACTCCTCAATGTGAGCGCTATTTTGTTGATTTTAAAGTAATGCATACATACACATGGTTTTCTTTAAAAATTCCACACAGTACAAAGACATTTTAATAGAAAGTAAGTGCCCCTCACATTTGAAGGTCTAACACCTTCAAATCCTGTCTCCAAAGGTAGTTATTGTAACATTAAGACACTTTCTTTTCTTTTTTTTTTTTTTTGAGACGGAGTCTCGCTCTGTCGCCCAGGCTGGAGTGCAGTGGCGCGATCTTGGCTCACTGCAAGCTCCGCCTCCCGGGTTCACGCCATTCTCCTGCCTCAGCCTCCCGAGTAGCTGGGACTACAGGCGCCCACAACCGCGCCCGGCTAATTTTTTGTATTTTTAGTAGAGACGGGGTTTCACCGTGGTCTCGATCTCCTGACCTTGTGATCCGCCCGCCTCGGCCTCCCAAAGTGCTGGGATTACAGGCGTGAGCCACCGCGCCCGGCAAGACACTTTCATTGATAGCCCTGGTACACACACAAATAACACCTTAAGAAAAGAAGTTGCAGCATACTATACCCAGTCTCATCCTAATTGATATTGATGTTATTACCACTCATTTGTTTCTACAAAATGTACACATGTACACTTCCATGTGCAAATATACCTATAGGATAAACTCCTAGAAGTGAAATTGCTGGGTAACAGGACAGGCATTTTAAACTGCGACAGGTTGTATCACTGTATACCTCTAACATATTTTATCAAATTTCTTCCCTTTGCCAATTTAGTTGTTTAAAATCATACCATAAACTTGTTTCTCAAATCAACTTTAAAAAACAGACTCCGGCTGGGTGCGGTGGCTCACGCCTGTAATCCGAGCACTTTGGGAGGCTGAGGCGGGAGAATCACGAGGTCAGAAGTTTGAGACCAGCCTGGCCAATATGGTGAAACCCCATCTCTACTAAAAATACAAAAATTAGCCGGTTGTGGTGGCACGCGCCTGTAGTCCCAGCTACTCGGGAGGCAGAGGTAATTGTCCTTAGCCCCTAGTATGTGATAATACAAATAAAGCTGTACCTCCACAAGCATCCATAATTCATGGTTAATATCAAAGATCAGTGTTCCCATATATCCTCACAGACTTTACATTGGAGGAAACAACTCAAACAGCAGTAGAAGTACCAACAAACATGCAGAGAGTAGTAAACCAAACTCTGCTCTCCTCTTCCAGTGATCTTTCAAGATCAGCACAGGAAGCACACCATCTTCACACTAAAAAGATAACTAAAGCATGATTACAAGGGGACTGATTGTGTGTGTGTGTGGGGGGGGTATGTTAAGAAAATAAAGGGACTGGGCACGGTGGCTCACGCCTGTAATCCCAACACTCTGGGAGGTCGAGGTGAGCAGATCGCCTGAGGTCAGGAGTTCAAGACCAGCCTGGCCAACATGATGAAACCCCGTCTCTACTAAAATTACAAAAATTAGCCGGGTGTAGTGGTGGGCACCTGTAATCCCAGCTACTCAGGAGGCTGTGGCACGAGAATTGCTTGAACCCAGGAGGCAGAGGTTGCACTGAGCCGAGATTGTGCCATTGCACTCCAGCCTTGGTGACAGAGTAAGACTCTGTCTCACAAAAAAAAAAAAAAAAAGAGAGAGAGAAAATAAATGGTGCATAATTTATTTGAAACCATCAGTTAAAAGGAAACTCTCCACGTATGTTTGACAGATCATTGGAAATTACAAGGGCATGGAAATTTTTTACCAGTCTATAAAATTTCAGTATTCCTTTACATATTCAGTGTCACAACAAAGAATAATCTAAAGACTCAAAGAATAATCAGCAAGCATAGACCCATCTATACAAGTAAAATATCAGTATTGTCAAGCATGGTTTTTCTTCCTCTTTCCCTTCTTCTCTTTTTCCACTTCATCTTCTCTTCTTTCCAATTACCTGCTCTATCTACTTTGAGGGCCTGGCTCACATGATACTGCTGGTCGTCTATTGTAGGGAGTCATCCCTAAATTATTAAGACGATTTGAGGGATAGCTGGTGGGTTAGGGGGGCATGGTGTAGATTAGTGCTTCTTAAACTTTAATATGCAAACAAAACATCTTTTAACATCTTGTTAAAATGCAGATTCTGATACAGTGGTTCTAGGATGGGGCCTGAAATCCTGCATTTCAAGCAAGTTCCCAGGTTACACTGATATTGCTGACCTGTGGTCCACATTTTTGAATGGTAAGAATACAGTCATTTAAAAACAACAATGACGACAACAACAACAACAACAACAACAACAAAAAACAGCCAGGTGAGGTGGCTCACGTCTATAATCCCAGCACTCCTCTATAATCCCAGCACTCCGGGAGGCTGAAGAGGGAGGATGGCTTGAGCCCAGGAATTTGAAGTTACAGAGAGCTATGATCTTGCCAAAACAACTCATATTCAACTTTGGGGTATGTTTGGGGTATGTTTTACCATTTCAATATGAGGATTCACCAAAGAGTTAGACCCTGTAGTGAAAGCCCTGGAGGAGGAACTGGAATAATAGTAAATTGTAGTCGTTGCTGGTGACAGCAATTGCAGTAGTTGGTAGTAGTTATCATAGCAGTAACAGCAGAAGCAGTGATGGCAATAATTTAAGAGCAAAAGCAAACATTTAAGAGCACTTACTACGAACGGATATTCCAGTAAGCATTTAGTTAATGATTAAAATGCAGGAAGATAGGTAACGTTATCTCCATTTACACATGAGAAACTGAAGTTAACTTTCCCAGGACAGTCAGACTTTAGAACCACTGCATTACTCTGTCTCTAGTTATCTATCAAGTTCACCATCACTGTATTATTAGTAATGGAAGTCATCATTTCTCAAGCTGACACATAGGAGGAGGCAATTGTTTAAAGACCTTCTTTTTCTCACTCCTGTAAAGTCCAGCTTGGATAAATAAATAGATCACTATAACTTATCAGTTTAGGTCAAGGTCAAGAAGATTTTAAATTAATGTTTGACAATACAGTGCAGTCTAGCTTTGGGTAACGAAGACTGGCTGTGCTTTCAGAGGCTATTATGATGATGTTGTTTTAAACCTCTTGGCTTTATTTGTTAACTAAGGTGTGAGAGAGTGGAACAGCTTGCTTTTAAAGTTATCCTAAGATTAACTTTGGTTACAAGATGAATTCCAGCATATTTGGCTCTGACGCTACATTTTACGCTTTTTAGAGATTAAGCTAAACATACAATTCTCAGTCAAAAAGCCCTGTGGAGTAACCCGATCTGAGCAGGGGCACTTTAACTCACTGCCAAATAAAAAGCATGATCGCCTTATTCCACACACACAAATACCATTCTTGGATAGGCCAATTAATCATGAATATAACTTTTCAGACATTACATAATTTCACATAGACTTGCTTCTAATGCTTGCCAAAGAAAACATCAATTTCTATCACTAGGAATAAATCTACACTTGAAAAGGAATGAAAGTTACAAACATGAAACAGTGAAACTCTGGCCACCCTTCTCATGCCATCCTCCTTCATAATTTCTCTAATAATTTTATCATACAAAACTGGCATTAATAAAGAACCTAAAATGACATAAGCCGTAAAAGTACATAAATAAAATAAAAATAGAGAAATCCAAGTAAGTTTTATACCCATGGAAGTAGCAACCTCTAAGATACAGTAGAAAAATAAAGTCATACATACCACACATTCCTGGATGCTCCAATATTACACACAAAAACCACACACTGATATATTAAATCACCATCCATTTTCCTATCTAAAATTATTTTGTTTTCTAAATAGAATAAGTGATTAATTTGAAAGTAATCCACCAGTATCTACAATTAACATTTTCAAATATAAATAATCAACATAAACCTGGTTAGTACATTATTTTTAAAAAATACCTATTGGCTCAGGATTCCCTTCAGCATATTTTACAAAATTTCTTTTCTTTTTTTTTGAGACAGAGTCTTGCTCTGTCAGCCAGGCTGGAGTACAGTGGCACAATCTTGGCTCACTACAACCTCTGCCTCCCAGGTTCAAGTGATTCTCTTGACTCAGCCTCCCAAGTAGCTGGGATTACAGGCACCCGCCACCACACCCGGCTAATTTTTTTGTATTTTTAGGAGAGACAGGGTTTCACCATGTTGGCCAGGCTGGTCTCAAACTCCTGACCTCATGATCCGCCCACCTCGCCCTCCCAAAACGCTGGGATTACAGGCATGAGCCACTGCGCCTGGCCCAAAATTTCTTAACAGATTATTTACAAGCAATAAAACTTGGAAAACAAAAGCAACAAATCATCTTCATGCTAAACCATGGCTATACTAAAGACAGATTTTAAAGAAGGTATATATAAACTCATGACAAATTTATCTGAATAATCCTCTTCTACAAACATTTTTAGGGTATTCTTCACACTATCCTTTTAAAAACAAAATTACTTCCTCACACTATCCTTTTAAAAACAAAATTACTTTCTATTTACTTAAAACCCAGTAGGCGACTACTTTTGAAACTTTCCTAAGGAAAATCTCTCACCCTAATCATCATCACTCAAAAGCATACAAGTGTCCATATATATACATGGCGCTCTATGCTTTTAAACAAAGACCAAGCCATTAATGCCAGATCTTTCATAGGTGTGTAGAAACAACTGGTACGGTGCTTCTCCACCCTTGTTTAAACTCTTGCCTCACCAGCCAGGATTTCGTTCAACTTTACTTGGTATGTTTTGCATTTAAAAAGATGTATTTTTGGCCAGGCTCTGTGGCTCGTGCCTGTAATCCCAGCAATTTGGGAGGCTGAGGCAGGAGGACTGCTTGAAGCTAGAAGTTCAAGAGCAGCCGAAGCAACACAGCAAGATCTCGTTTCAACAAAAAGTTTTAAAAATTAGCCAGGCATGGTGGCGCATGCCATTGCACTCTGGTCTGGGCATCATAGCGAGACTCTATCAAAAAAAAAAAAAAAAGAAAAAAATATTGTTTTCATTTTCTAAAAAAGATATAATTCTAAATATTTTTCCAAATTATACAGCTATATATGAGTACACAGATGTGTATATATATATGTGTGTGTGTGTGTGTGTATATGTATGTACATATGTATAATATGGGGCGTGCTCCTCATTCTCTCCAATTAATAAATAACAGCAAATGTTTATTGCATGTTTACTACATGCCATGTACTGTGTGTTAAGTGCTTAAATTATTTCAACAATCCTATAAGGTCAGTGTTATGATCGAGTTTTACTGAGGCACAGAAATTGTGCAGCACAGAAATTGTTCAATAATGGGCCCAAAGAGAATAGCTGCAAGTGACAGAGCTCAGAATCCAGCTTAGGCAGCGGATCTCAGAACCTGCTTTCTTCACCCCTGTGTGGATCTCTAAATTAGAAACAGTAACCAGGACAAGGATGGGATTCTGTCAGTACATGTAAGTCAAGAGCAAGGGTCATTTTGGAAGTGGGAAGCAGAGGTGAGTATAATTGGGGTGGATGTTAGAGGAAGAAGCTATGGGAGGTCTATTACTGTCAGACCTGAATGAAGAAGAGCCCATCAGCAACTCTCTACATTGTGCAATAGCGCGATCTCGGCTCACTGCAACCTCCGCCTCCTGGGTTCAAGTGATTCTCCTGCCTCAGCCTCCCGAGTAGCTGGGATTACAGGGAGTTGGGAGAAGCTGGGAAGATGGGATTTCAGGAGTTACTTGGAACAGAAGGAAAAAAGAGAACAGAGTCTAAGAAAATGATAGCACTTGAGAGAAGGATCAAGGAAGAAGGTGCTGCCTAAAGGAACTGAAAATGAATGAATGGAGGGAGAAGACTGGAGATCCATGCAGCGGATGAGGGAAATGAGAATCCAGAGCCTGCTGGTGATCGATTCTGATGTGTGCAGTGAACAGCCAGAATAGATGCAAAAGGAAATGAGAAGCTACTGTAAAGATTTAAGGATGCAGCCGGCAAGGTCAGTCAGGAAGTTCACACGGCCCATTCTAGGAATTTGGAAGAGAAGGCAAGGAAAGGAGAAAGACAAGCCTAGGAGGTACTGAATTTAGTGGATTTTATGAAGACTGGTCAAAGTCTGCATGTTGAGAGAAAAAAGTCAGCCAGGAATTATTCTAAATTCAATAAAGTTTTCAGGAAAAAATTGCCTGGGCTGAAAACTTGGTAGTGACTCACTCTAATAGTATAGCTAATTGCTTAGCAATTACTGGCCATGACTATAACAGAGACTGTAGGGGTTTTTTTGTTTCTTTTCTTTCTTTTTTTTTTTTTTTTTTTTTTTTTTGAGACAGAGTCTTGCTCTGTTGCCCAGGCTGGAGAGCAATGGCATAATCTCGGCTCATTGCAACCTCTGCCTCCTGGGTTCAAGTGATTCTCCTGCCTCAGCCTCTCGGGTTCAAGTGATTCTCCTGCCTCAGCCTCCCAAGTAGCTGGGATTACAGGCATGCGCCACCCCACCCAGCTAATTTTTGTATTTTTAGTAGAGACAGGGTTTTCACCATGCTGACCAGGCTGGTCTCAAACTCCTGAACTCAGGCGATCTGCCCGCCTCGGCCTCCCAAAGTGCTGGGGTTACAGGCATGAGCCACCGCATCAGGCCAATTGTAGGCATTTTTAAACTCTTACTCTGTGAGGATCTGTGTCTCAAGCCCTTGAAATTTTTATTAATACTCAGGTGTGCTCTCAGCAAAGTTGTCTACCTATGTCGCCAGAATAAAGATAATTTTTCAAAGAAAAGTGTTATGTTATCTCCTCCATTAAGGCATCATTATCCTCAGCAAAGATGTATATATGAATAATTTATACTCACCTGGAATGGCTAACATATGAGCATATCGTTCCAAAGATACAGCTAGTTTTCTTAACAGGCCAGATCACAGAAATTCCTAACAGCCTTTCTCACTTAGTTAAAGGGATAAAATACATTTACTGGGGGAAAACAACTTTAGTAGTTTATTGATTTAGCTTTAGGAGTATTTCACAGCTGACTCCTTTTTAAAAGCATACAACCAGGGGCATGCGTCTAATCAATACTGAACATCTACCTTGCAGTTGGGGCTCATGAATTAATCAACATCTACTCAAATTCAAAACCATCAAACAAAAATCAACAGTGACCTACATCTCTTCGAACACCACAGAACCACCCAATGTTACTGTTTAAAATGAGAGCAAACTCAAAACCCTAACTGCACCAAAACTGGTAGTCTCTACTCATGAGTTACTTATGTCTAGGCTATCTCTTTTTTCCAAGGAACTAATAGTAGGCACTAAGGTTCTCATAACATTTCCTATATGGCTATACTAACCTCATCATACATAATGCTACAAAAGTTTAGACGGGGCAGGAGACTACCTCAAGGACATGCAGCAACCTGGGGAGTGTGGGGAATCTGGCTCTCTCCACTCTATTCAATGGTGGATGATTAGGCCAAGCAACCTGTTTCCTGACCAGCATGTGAAACAACATAGGAAAAAATGGTATGTAAGCAGAAAGTCTTTCCTTGTGAGCTACAAATTGTATAAAGAAGGTTTCATTTCTAATTATGGCCATATAATTACGGACACTTTAAGGAGAAGAGCCTGTTTGTTCTCCCCGGTGTGAGCAACTCACTGATTCAGGCTCTTTTGAAGCCAGCAGCCAAGTGGCAGTGGCACGGATCCAGGAGTTCCTGGAGGAGAACAGATGGACAGCTATCCCAAAAAAGAGCTCCCTGATGTCACCCAGCAATGAGATGTGAGAGCTCAATAAATATACCATCCTCATTCAGGTGGTACATATATAAAATAAAAGGGTTCACAGCATAAGTCGATATTTTTCTCACTGGGTAACAGACGATACCATGCTTGGCCCCCATTTCCTCATTTTCTAATGAGGCCCTCCCAAGACTTCCCATTTAGCATAAATCCGCTCCATCTAAGGATTACTTTTTTAGTTTTCCATTTAGTTTAAGGGAAAATTCCTATTTCATCTATGTTTTCAGAACTTGTTACAAAAATTTTCGGAACAGTTACTGATCCACCGAGCATGGGGAAAAGGAGTCAAGGGTACAGAATCTGGAATCAGACTCACTGGGTTTGATTCCTGTCTCTGTCTCTACTTTCCTAGCTCTATCATTTTCTAGTTGTGTGATCTTGGCCAAGTATTTGACTCCTCTAAGTTTTAGTTTCTACATCTGTGAAACGGGGATAACTATAGTTGTTGGGGGAATTATATGAGATGACATGTATGAAGTGCTTAAGACTGTGTACGGTGCGTGTTAACAGCTCAAAAGATCTTAGCAGCTATGGGTCATTACTGTATTTGATGTAGATATTTCGGCCAATCAACATTTTTTGAGCACCCACGACTTACTCCAACTGGACAAGAGCACAGACTCTCTATCCATTATGCCATAAAAGATTCAAAGAATGAGAACGTAAGACCCAGGCCTTGGAGAGTTTACAAATTACATGGGGAGAGAACACACGTATACATTCAAGAACATGCTTTCAGCCAGGCATGGTGGCTCAAGCCTGTAATCCCAGCACTTTGGGAGGCCGATGCAGGAGGATTACTTGAGATCAGGAGTTCGAGACCAGCCTGGCCAACATGGCAAAACTCTGTCTCTACTAAAAATACAAAAATTAGCCAGGCGTGGTGGCCCGCACCTGTAATCCCAGCTCTTCAGGGAGGCTGAGGTTGAACCCAGGAGGCGGAGGTTGCAGTAAGCCAAGCTTGCGCCACTGCACTCCAGCCTGGGCAAGAGAATCCCGCAAACACACATTTCTTGCTTTCTTCAATAGTATACTCTATGGAAGGCTGGCAAATTACATTCAGAAAGGCCAGATCTTCCATCCCTTTTAAAAGAAAGGTATGGTCAACAGCTTTAAAACTTAACCATCTCAAGAATTTCACTATTTTCTAATGTAAGTTCACATGGCTAAAGAAATACTTGAGCATTTATTACATGTGGGGCAGCATATTTAATACTAAAATTCAGGGGTTTTTTTGTTTTTTTGTTTTTTTTTTGAGGCAGAGTCTCGCTCTGTCGCCTAGGCCATCGTGCAGCGGCGCGATCTCGGCTCACTGCAAGCTCTGCCTCCCGGGTTCACGCCATTCTCCTGCCTCAGCCTCCCGAGTAGCTGGGACTACAGGCGCCCGCCACCTCGCCCGGCTAGTTTTTTATATTTTTAGTAGAGACGGGGTTTCACCATGTTAGTCAGGATGGTCTCGATCTTCTGACCTCGTGATTCGCCCGCCTCGGCCTCCCAAAGTGCTGGGATTACAGGCGTGAGCCACCGTGCCTGGCAAATTCAAGTTTTTGAAGTTTTATTTCATTAATGCTATATAGATAGGTCGAAAATCATCAACAGAAGGGTAAAAGCTGGGTACAGTCCATCCACAGGACTTCTCTAAGGAGGTAAGTCTTGAAGGTAATTTTAACATGGAGAGTGGAAGAGATTTCAGTCAGTTCAGAAACAAACTGCAGAGGAAAAGGCAGTAGACACGGGTGGAAAGGGGAGGGGTGGTGGCTGTGATGAAAATACAGGGGACTTGAGCAAGGATTCACCTAGGGACAGGAGAGGAAAGGAGGCCCTTCAGATGGAGACGAGCCTCAAACAAGGAAAACAAAGCCCTTTTCACTGACCGCCCCTACCAGCCTCACCAGCCCAGAGTTCTTTACTTCTCCACCAAATCCTCAACACTAGTGGCAAATAAGCTATTGTCTAGAGCACCCATGGACTTCTGCTTCCATCTGTTGAGTTCTGTGCTTAATTGCGCTTGTTCTCAAACCTGTTTTTGTCAGTTATGCCTGTACGGTAATCAAGAACCTTAATTAAATGTTGTTATCCAACATCCAATAAGCTATGTGCACAGAAAAAGAATTGCAGTCTCTATGGACACATAGCTGAATGCTTTTAGATGGGTTTGATTAACTGAAAAAAACTGTACAAGGTCGAGGGGGAAATTACAATCTAGAAGAATTCTACATTCAGATTCTTCACAAATGCCTTTAAAGAAACTGAGACTGAAAATCATTGAGAAAAAAAGATGGAAATTCCAACCCATGCTCAAAGAAAAGCCTGGAGCCTCCATCAAACAAGTGGCAAATACACATACATGATATATTTCAAAAGTTAAAATATTAATAAGTATTTAACACATACAGAGAGTGGATGCACATTTTTATTCCCTGCTTTTAACCAACTTTCTTGACTAATCGATCAATTCCTGTCACATCAAATAAAAGAACTAAAATGAAATCATTTTCTTTCATTATTACAAAAAACTACCTGCATACAGGTAGAAAGATTTCTACTCACATACATACTTAAATCTGTACTTACTATGTTTCATTTCGGCTAAGTCTATGTGAGTCAAAATCACAGGTAAGTTAAATACAATTCTTGTTAAATATTTTGCCCACAAAACTCCAATCTGAATACTGAATTTAAAGAGATATTTGCATTGGGTACTCCCAACTTTAGTATGTTGTTTTCATTTTCTCTAGACCAAAATAAATATAACTGGTACAAAAGAGGTCTGGTCTAGAAAGGTATTAAGTATTTTCAAAGTATGTTAAAAAAAAAAAAAAAAAAGAGGCTGGGCACAGTGGCTCACAGCTGTAATCCCAACACTCTGGGAGGCCAAGGTGGGTGGATTACCTGAGGCCAGGAGTTCGAGACCAGCTTGATCAACATGGTGAAACCCCATCTCCACTAAAAATACAAAAAAATTAGCCAGTAATCCCAGCTACTCCGGAGGCTGAAGCAGAAGAATCGCTTGAACCTGGGAGGTGGAGGTTGCAGTGAGCCGAGATCATGCCACTGCACTCCAGCCTGGGCGACAGTGTGAGACTAAGCCTCAAAAAAAAGGAAAGAAAAAAAAAGGAAAAATAATATAAAGATAATTTAGTCTGTGAAAAGCAATCATTTTTCAAATAATATAATTTGCCTCTGACTGATTTTAAGACCTAATAACATTACCATAAAGAATAGTGGCTATCACCTACTTGTGCTCACTTTCCTTGAATGGCTTAAAAACACAAGTAAGAATTAAACCTAGAATGCAGTAATAAAGAATTACTTGGTATAACTTCTTTTGAATACACACTGCTTATATATCTGAAACTAGCAGCCCATTAGAGGCCATATATATTTTCTCATTAATTAACCATAGCAAGTTATTAGTCATAATTGCAAACAACTTGCCCAACTGATGGTTCCTTGGTTTTTTTTTTTTTTGACATCACCATTTTACAGATAATTAGACTACAGAACCACTAAACAGGGATTGTGTCTTGGACTATGTCCTGCATATGATGATAAATAATACACTGGTGGCACTCGGTCAACGTATGACTAATACTGCCATTCGTTTATTTTTTAAATACTTTATGTTCACTGAAAAATATTTATCACAAGATTTCACTGTATGCAAGAGCATCTGTAACACAGGGTAGAAACGGAATGTTTTCAAAACAGAGCACCTGGAAACATTAGCCAGAACTCAGGCGGCCAGTATTTTGGGATTTTTTTTGGCAGGCACATAAATAGATCAGGCATTCTGGTTAGAAAACGAAACTCCCAGCTCTAGGTAGAAAAAACTAATTTCATTCAAGATAAATAGTTACTTTCAAATTCATTAAAGAGGAAAAGAATCTTGGTAGAGACAGGCATAAAATCCTGGAAGTTATGTCAGATATAAGTGATGAGGCTCAAACCACTACCACATAGTCTTATGTAGCACTTCCCAGTACAAAGCCCAAAAAGCTTTGCATACTTTTATCTAATTAATTATAAACCATTAAACAAATCTTGACCATGGTGAGAATGCTACTTGGACAGAAACAGTCTGAACATTTTGAGCTCTAAATTCTACCACATAACAAAAGAGAAAAACATTCAGCAAGAGAAAACAAAGGTTCTTGGCTAAAACCTCAACTCACCATCTTGTACTTATCAAAGTCATCTTAGGCATTATTTCAGGGTTACTTTACTGTTGTCTAAAAACTAAAAAATGTACATGCCTTACCCAAGGTCAGTGCTCAATAAATACTTGCTGATTTGATGTCTTAATTTTTCAAGAAAAGGGTTATAAAACCTTTAAAGTCTTTAAAACTATGTATAAAAACTAACTCTTTCTTTCTCCAAAAGTTCTTATGACAAATGATATAAGTGAGCTAAGAATTTTAAGACACAGACTAAAAACCAGGCTCTCCACCAGTGATTAAGCCAGTGATTCAAATTGTTCTTCCTGATGAAATAGAAAATATTATAAATATTTATTCTGTAGTAGTGGCATTCATTAAATATTATTTATTTTTCATCTCTCTTCCTTCCTGCACTTATCATGCTTATAACTAAACTCACATACTATTATACTTGATTACCACCCAAAATATCTAACATTCTCTGTTTCACATGCATAAATCTTATCCATCCAATCATACTGCTAGTTTCTTGAGAGAGGGACTGAGTCTTGCACCTTTATATTCTCTTTAGGGCCTTAATGTACCATCAGGATATAAAAGACTTTCAAAAAATTAACTTAGCTATCAAGTAAGTGATAATTCAACCAGAGAAAGAAAAAGTTAACTCCTGCGTCTATCTGGCACAGTCAAACAATGGGTACTTACTTTACTCAAATGTCCTAATTTATAGAGTAGGATTAACAATTTCAAGAATTTTGAGCAGAGTAAAAAATGTTATATTACAGCTATACAAAATGCAATTTACTTTTCCCTGAGTTTTGCATTGTAGACTGATTATTATTATCCTTGATGAAATAGAAGATGGCCTGCTAAAATAAATTTTCAAATAATAATATGCCAGGTAGACCATTTCTTTTTCCTGGAGCACTTTTTGTTGTTGAGTTCAGATGTCTGACTCATGATCTGGTTTGGCTTACATAAGCCTGTGAAGTATTCTCTTGTGAGTTTAGGGCAGCTCAGAGGGTCCACTCTATCCAGAAGCACTGGAGAGTCACACATGAGTACTTGGTCTGAATACTTCCTAGGCTGGAGGGGATAGGGCTCAAGGGCAAGGAGGAAGCTGCCGGTTTCCTGATTCCTGACCCTACTGCCGTGGTGGTGGATGCTTATAAACAAAGGCAAATGTGTAGGAAACACACCATCCATTCCAAGCCAGCATGAGAGAGAAACCTGAGGAAGGGTGGGGGGTGAGGGAGATGGGGTACTGAGATAGCCTAGAGCCCCTTGAGGTTGCCCCATTTCCCACAATCAATAACCTAGCCCTTCACTACTTGCTGAGATTCTGAATCAGAAAGGATTTTAAATTATCTGGCTTTCAAACAGGAGATTTTCAATGTCCCCAGCAAGCCTGTCAGAGTCAAAAAAAAACACAAACGTTTTTTGCAGCAGGCTCTGGTTGGCCAAGCAGAGGTACCTCCCACCGAGCCGATGGCTCCTCAGTTCAGATCTCCTGATCATTCAGGTTCTCCCAAGAGGTTCTTTATACCCACAGAAACAGTGAGGCCCCACTCTGCAGGGATCTGCTCTAGGCAGTCCCTTGCCAGTCAAAAGATACGACTCTTAATTCATTAGCAGTCTACACTATGGGAGCAAAGGGAGGGGTTTGAAGTAATGCACAGAAGTCTGAATAGGGCCTTTGTGAAGCACCTGTGCTAGGCCAACACACTAACTGATAGAGAACTGTTCATTACATCAACATCTAGGTCAAACCCAGAACAATGACATCCTGAGTAAGATTTTGTGATAATATTTCTGGACTGTGTATTATAAGGAACTAGAGTGGTGTAGTAATAATAATGTTGATTGTGATGATCAACATTGTGATGATTCCACTGCCTCCCTTTATTGAATATGCTTAACTCTTACATCATTATTACATTTGATCCTTATGATCCTGTGAGAAAAGGAAGAAAAAACATCCGAAAATGAAGGATTGACACAGAGCTGACTTGATTGGAGGTCAATCCTTCAGCTGTTTCCTGGGAAAGCCAGAACTGAGGTCTCAACAGTGAACTGAAGAAGGAACTTAAATGGATACGTTCACTCATTAACAAAACCTTTGTCCCATGCCTCCATGTGAAGTGGTAGATCAAGCTGTAGGGTTTCACAGATGTAATTTAGTCCTTGCCCTAAAGAAGTTCTGAGATTACATGGAGGGAACAAGGTGGCATTTAGGCTGGTCTTGAAGGGTGGGTGCGTCTTGCTAGTAATGACAACTACAACATGCCCAACATGTGCAGAGGCACGGGCCCAAGAAAGGACCTCTGTCAGGTTATTTAAAATTATTGAACACATACATAAAAATAAGTGACCTGCATTTTCTCCTGTAGGCAATATGGATACAATGGTGTTATTTTTGTTGCTGTTGTTTTTTGAGACAGAGTCTCACTCTGTTGCCCAGGCTAGAGTGCAGTGGTGCGATCTGAGCTCACTGTAACCTAGGCCTCCAGGGTTCAAGCGATTATCCTGCCTCAGCCTCCCAAGTAGCTGGGATTACAGGCATGCGCCACCACACCCGGTTAATTTTTGTATTTTCAGTAGAGACAGGGTTTCGCCACAGTAGCCACGCTGGTCTTGAACTCCTGACCTCAGGGGATCCGCCCGCCTCGGCCTCCCAAAGTGCTAGGATTATAGGCGTGAGACCCTATGCCTGGCCGGATGCAATGCTGTTTTTATTAAAATAATAACATATCCCATTTTTGACTAGTCTAAAACATCAAGTATTTAATTTCAAAGTCAAACTCAACAATTATTGAGAATTCACAATACACATATGAGGTCTATATACTATTTATGTAGGTAGGGGACAGTCACTGTTCCTGCGCATATTGGCACTGTACTGCGCGGTTATCTGTATCTTGTTTGCTGGCTCCCCTGCCCCCCGCCCTGCCACGGGCTGTACGCACATGCGACACAAGCTGCATCTGTTCTGCCGACTGCTCTGGCTCCTGCACACACTATTTCAAGCACATAATGAGCACTCAATACATTATTTCAAGGAATGAATGAATGCCTATCAGGCACTGTATTATAAAAGAATTCACAGTCTAGCAGAATGGAATGATGCCTAAACAACAGTGATAACACTGTTGTGTTATAAGAGTTACCGTTAAAGAGCTTTGAAAACACAGATAAAGGAGCAACTAATCCAGTTCAGATATCCTCCTATACATCAACTTGTATAGACAATTTCCACCCCTTAATAATTTGCTTTCACAATAAATACTCATCCAACAGAACCTATGTTTTTCTGTGAAGAAAATCTAAGCAATAAAAAGTGACTCAATTTCCAGGCATAGGTTTTACAAAATGCTTCTGAATTATGGAAAAGAAATGTTCTTATAAAGAGAGACTGTAACAAAACTAATCCTAGACCAGTACAGGAAATCATCTGCACTTGGCTGGGGGGAGTGGGGAGGTGGGGACTAGAGAGGAGGGAGAAGTATGGAATGATTATTCCACAATAAAAAAAGAAATTGGCCAGGCTCGGTGGCTCACGCCTGTAATCCCAACACTTTGGGAGGCTGAGGCAGGCAGATCACTTGAGGTCAGGAGTGATCCGCCTGGCCAACCTGGCCAACATGGCAAGCCTGGCCAACAAGGCAAAATCCCGTCTCTACTAAATAATACAAAAATTAGCCAGATGTGGTGAAGGGCACCTGTAATCCCAGCTAATTAGGAGGCTGAGGCAGGGAGAATTGCTTGAACCCGGGAGGCAGAGGTTGCAGTGAGCGGCGATCATGTCACTGCACTCCAGCCTTGAGACTCTGTCTCAAGAAATAAAATATAAAAGTAAATTTACACTTTGGTTTGGATACAGAGACTAAAAGGTCTCCTCTATCACCCCATAAATTCCAGTATCAGACCTTTAAACTTTCAGATGTTAAGAATTAGTTTATACCCCAAACTTTCAATTAGAACACAGTTGAAAAAAAAATTCAATATAGCAAACTGACTGATTCCATGATCTGATTTCATCACCCAGCAGTAGGAAGCATTTAGCTGGTCTGTAGAGAGAGAGATGTGTGGTTCTCTTGGTTAGAAGGCACAAAATCCAACTTTCTGTTCTTTTGGCAAAAGAAGGAATGTCCAATCAGCATAGTAGGAAGTAAGTAACAGAATTTCTAATTTTACAAATTAGTCAATTTCATGGTTAAGCAGTGCTGTTTTGATGGTAACCTTTACATTTTTACAACCCAACTATGAGTATTAAGCAGGGAAGATCCAACTAAGATAGTTATTTCAGGGGTAACGTCCCTTTTTCTCAAAGTTAAAACTCTTAATATTCACTTGGCTTGTAACATGGTATTTAGTCATTCCCATTCTTTGAATTGTTGCCTAATGCAAGCTTTCATTTGGATACACCACTCCCGTTGATGTTTATAAGACTGCCTTGTTATTAACCTCTAACCCAATTAGTCACCAAACTGACAGCATGCATTGCTATTTGGAAGCCAAAGGCTTATGAAGGATTTTTTTTTAGAATCTGAACAAAATGAGCTATATTATGGCCACTTTATTTATAGTTTTTAACGAAGTCTTCCAGGATATCTAAAGTGACAAACTCAAGGTAAAAGCAAATCAGGTCCTTTGTGTGCACTAGGCCAGGGAGTGAGGGCTATTTTAAATAAAAATATGTTTTAAAAATTTAAAGGTGCAATCCACCTTCTACCATGGCCATCTCTTCCCTTTACTTCTGTTACCTCTGTTTATCTCAGTGATAGATAACTCCATCCTTCCAGTTATTCAGGCCAATAACCTTGAAGTCTTCTCTTTTTCTAACACTCTGCATCAAGTTCATCAACAAATTCTGTGGGCTCTACTTCAAAATACATCCAGAATCCGTCCTCTCCACACACTCTCCACCATTACCTCTGGCCTAAACCATTGTATCTCTTGCTTGTTTTGTGGCAATACCCTCCCAGGGGCCTCCTTGGTGCCTCCTACAGCTTATTCTCAACACAGCAGCCAGAAACATCTTGTTAAAACGTTAGGTCAAATCATGTGCCTCCTCTATTCAAAACCCTGCAAAGGCATCCATCACTCTCAGCAAAGTCAGAGGCCTGGCCTGTGCTGAGGCCTTCCTCCCATCCGCTCTCACCTCTTCCTACTTGACAACTCTCCCCTCTCTCTCCACGCCAGTCACACTGGCCTCTCATCTGTTTCTCAGACATGTCAGAGGCTCTTTGCACTTGCTGTTCCCTCCATCTAGAACACTCCTTCTCCATGCCTGGAATGCTCCCTCGCTTCCCTCAGAAGTCAGGTGAAATGTCACTTTCTTAGAGAGGCCTTTCCTAATCAAACTATTTAAAAGAGCAATGCCTCTCCGTCCCATCACTCCTTAATTTTCTTACTCTGCTTTGTTTTTCTCCATAGCATTTATCACTGCTGACATGCTATACACTCACTTATTATTTGTCTCTTCCCATTAGGATGTAAATGAATTTCATGAGGGCAGAGACTTGTCTGTTTTGCTCCCTGTTGTGTCCCCAGTGCCTACAACAGTGCCTTACATACACCAGGTGCTCAAGAAATAGTGGTTGAGTTAATGAATAAATTAATGAATGCTAGATTTTCTCCCTTCTACTTCTCCCACTCCTTTTCTATACTACTTCTAACAATAGAATTGTTTGCCCATGACTCATTGATAAAGTTGTCTTGCATTTACTTCTCTAAGATCTATTTCAAACAAATTTATCCTGAGCCCACACCCAATAAATAAACAAGAACTTAAGAAACCAACTTACTTACCTTCTAGCTAAACATTAGGTGCTTGAATCTTTCCCATAACCTCTACCTGTTTCTAAGGGCCTATAATTTCTTCTGCCACAGTGTATAATTCAGCCAGTGTTTCTCAATCCTCAGGCATTCCCAGACCATCCACAGCAATTTTGCTTCATCTGTGTATTACCTGTGCTATTATTTTCTTAATAAGTTTTAAACTTGGCTCACTTTTATACTTTAAAAAAAAAATATGACTACATACATGAAGTGTTTGTCCATGAACCACCACTGAGATTACATATACCAAACTGGATTCCCTTGAGCCAAAAAGTTTACCATGGGGCCTGTAATACCTTTAGGATGTAAAACAAAAACACATACATACATACACATCCCTTTGCTTAACACTATGTAAGTTAAAAATTGAAGTCACAATAGAATCAGATCATCTATGAACTCAATATATCATGAAGAAATTTCTAAATTCCTGGTCAGAGTAATTCAGGCCATCAACACTAAGTTCCTAAAGAGAAAACCTGCCCAATTATCTGCTAGGTCCTTTGTAAAATATTACTTCCTAAAATGCTCTGGTAAAGTGCACACTGGTATGCTTTTCTAGAAAAGTTCTTTTATTCTGATCACTATTCCATCTACCTAACCATCTTTCTTCTCTTTTTCATTTCTTTTAGGAGAGGACTGGTTGGGATGAAGGGCTCCTGGAGGGCACTTCCTAAATTTGACAGGTTTCTTTATAACAGCAATATTGCAGTTGTTTTCTAGAGCTTTATCAAATTTGACTTCTAAAGCTCACTTTTTATTTTAGAGAATGATATTAAGAATCCCTGATTAAGAACAATAATCTTTACAAACTAAAAAGCCATCCTTATATTCAAACACGCTTTAAAATGTGAGCAGTATTCTAAACTTGCTGCAGACAACCCATACAATCACATGAGTTATTTTAAGAAAAAGACTCAGTTAGACACATGTACAGAAGCTAATACTAATGTGCTGTTCTTCCAATGAAAAGGTTACTGACCTATCAGTAGGAGTTGTCTTTTCTGGCAGAGATGATAGATTTGCCTTGTCTTATCTCCACCCCCTGCTCTGTCCCCATAATGAGCCATAGCTACATGTGCGAGACAGCTGGCAAGGGGGAGTCAGGGTCTGTGGCCATGGGCCAGAGCAAAGCTTACCAGTCAACCCAGAGCCTGGACCTATGACCCGTGTCTCATTAACACCTTGCTCTGAGCAACTGAGCTGCCACAAAAATCAACAGTGGCTTAAGCATTTTGTTTACAAGTGAAACAAATCAGGTCAATCTGACAACCGATAGTTCAAGCAGCCACTAGAAAATTTGCCAAAAGGACACAAAAACCAATAGTGAGCAGGAGTGATAAGGGTCTTGCAGTCCTAGCTTGGGAGGTAGCCACACAAGCAAGGATGAGTATGGAAGGGAATGAGACTGCAATAGGCAGGTCTATTTCTAACATACCAGGCAGTCAGTGCACGTTAATTAAAGACAAAAAGAAGAAAGGCACAGCTATAATCCCTTAGTGATAGCCTTCTTACTCAGTGGTTAGAACAAATGCCTTGATAGATGCCTAAAAAACAGCAAGGGACAGTTCACACTCAGGAGCTACAAGCTTAAAAACATCTATACTTTAAAAATATTTAGAGGCCAGGCATGGTGGCTCACGCCTATAATCCCAACACTTTGGGAGTCCAAGGCAGGCGGATCACCTGAGGTCAGGAGTTCCAGACCAGCCTGGCCAACATGATAAAATCTCATCTCTACTAAAAATACAAAATTAGCTGGGCGTGGTTGGCGTGGTGGCAGGCATCTGTAATCCCAGTTACTCAGGAGGCTGAGACAGGAGAATCACTTGAACCCGGGAGGTGGAGGTTGCAGTGAGGCAAGATCTCGCCATTTAACTCCAGCCTGGGCAATAAGGGCAAAACTCCATTAAAAAAAAAAATGTAGATTACAGTGACCCATACACATTAGGAAACCATTTGATCTTAAGCCAAAATAAAAGAAAAAAATCCACAACAAATCAAGCTCAAAAGAAGTAATTATATACATATTTTCATTGCCAAAATTTTGAATCTAAGCAATCCAAATAATCTTTCCTTTTAGAGTACACACTAATTAATATGAAGAAAAGCTCCCTGGGCACCATTTTATGCCCAGGGTTTCAGTGGTGAGTCTAACTGGGGCCATCCCACCTTGGGATGGAACAGCAAGGAAGAAAAGAAAAATGGACACAGCCACTTGTTAAATTATAACAAGTCTCTTTGTTAGGGTATAAAAGCAGTCTTATGAACAGAAAGGAGAAATCACCAGAGTTTGGAGAATTGCCCCTTGATCAGTCAACTGGCCAAGAGAACCAATTATCTACCTATCATTGTATTAAATGCTATATGAGAAGGGTTAAGAAATAGTAGACAGGTACCTTATCCACAAAGTTTATGATCTGGTTGAATACACATGATTAGCAAAAAAAATTTTTTTTAAATCAAACTATAATACTCAGCTGTCAAGTTTAGGCAAAAAATGCTGGAGGTACTCTGATGATGATGACAGAATAGGTAATTCAAAGAGCTAACAACATAAGGTTGAATTCTCGGTCAAAAACTGGTGAGGACAGGAAGTCCAAGAGGTAAACCCAACACTCAGAGTCACTTTTATCATGGGGTTATATTTACCAATCCAGGAAATAAAGCTGATGTGAAATTTTGGTGACCTCTGGAGCCTAAGCAGGTAGGGTCTCAAGGATACCAACCCCTACTGTAAATGGGGCTACACAGAGGGAAAGTGAACTGTAAGTAACCAGCCTATACACAGGTTTGCAGCCCAACTCACAATACCTGAATCATGAACTCGGCTTGAGGAGGCCTTAAATTGTACAACCTAGGCAGAAGGGAGAGTCATATGAAAATTACTGACCTCTAATTATTTCTATAAATACTTTTTCAAAAACAACATCCAGGATGTAATCAGGCACAGGAAAAAACAAACACCATGAGTCGGAACAAGCAGAAACAAGAAACTACAGAAGAAGACCAACAGGAACTTCAGATATTGAAAATACAGGCAAAGATTTAAAAACAATGACATTAACTATATTCAAAGAGATAAAAAACCAAGCTAAATGGTTTTAACAGGGAACTATAAACTATAAAAGATGGCAAACTTAGAAATAACTAAATAAAAATTCTATAACTAATGGCAGATTAGATATAGTTGAAGAGAGAATTAGTAAACTTAGTACAGCTCAGAAAAAGAAAAAGACGAAAAACACAAAAGAGGGTAAAGGCACAGAGCATACAGTGAGAAATTTTAACACATGTTTAATCGGAGACTGAAAATGAGAATAAAAGAGGATGAAGCAGGCTGGGTATAGTAGTAGCTCATGCCTGTAATCCCAGCACTTTGGGAGGCCAAGGTGGGCGGATCACCTGAGGTCAGGAGTTCAAGAGCAGCCTGGCCAAAGTGGTGAGACCCCATCTCTACTAAAAAAATTTAAAAATTAGTAGGGTGTGGTGGAGCAAGCCTGTAATCCCAGTTACTCAGGAGGCTGAGGTGGGAGGATAGCTTGAACCCAGGAGGCAGAGGTTGCAGTGGAGCCATGATCACACCACTGCACTCCAGCCTGGATGACAGAGCAAGATTCCCTCTCAAAAAAAAAACCAAACAAAAAAAAGAGGATGAAGCACAAACAGTATGTGAAGAAATAATGGCTGATAATTTTCCTGAACTAAAATACCAACCCTCAGATACCTAGCAGAATAAATAAAAATAAATCTGTATTTGATATATTGTACAAAAACTTCAAATATAAAAATCAGAGGGAAAAAAATATATATTTTGATATGGAGTTTTGCTCTTTTGCCCAGACTGAAGTGTGGTGGTGCAATCTCGGCTCACCGCAACCTCCGCGCCTCAGGTTCAGGCAATTCTCCTGCCTTAGCCTCCCAAGTAGCTGGGATTACAGGCGCCTGCCACCACGCCCGGCCCATTTTTAAAATATATTTTTAGTAGAGACGAGATTTCGCCATGTTGGCCAGGTAGTCTTGAACTCCTGACCTCAGGTGATCCACCCACCTCGGCCTCCCAAAGTGCTAGGATTACAAGCGTGAGCCACTGTGCACGGCCCAGAGAAAATATTTTTAAAGGCAGCCAGAGAAAAGACAATTACCTTAGATTGACAACTGAAGTCAAAAGACAATGAAATAATATCTTCAATGTGTTCTAACTACCTAAGAATAATCTCCAAGAATGCATATGAAATAAACAAAAATTACTCGTGCCAGCAAACCTCTACTCAATGAAATTTTTTTTTTTTCTTTTTTTTAGATAGTTTCACTCTTGTCACCCAGGCTGGAGTGCAATGGCACAATCTCGGCTCACTGCAACCTCTGCCTCCCGGGTTCAAGCAATTTTCCTGCCTCAGCCTCCCAAGTAGCTGGGATTACAGGGGCCTGCCACCACACTTGGCTAATTTTTGTATTTTTTGAAGAGACAGGGTTTCACCATGTTGGGCCAGGCTAGTCCTGAACTCCTGACCTCAGGTGATCCGTCTGCCTTGGCATCCCAAAGTGCTGCAATTACAGGCACGAGTCACCGCACCCAGCCTGAACTTTTTTTTACCTCCTTCAAGACCCAGCCATATATCTATTCATTTTTTAAAAAAATCTGCTGAGCATCTAGATAACATGCTAGGTAGTTAACATTTGACTTATTGACTGAAATACCATGTTAGTTCAAACATATTGCAAATAGGACCACTAGAATATATCAGAACAAGAGCAGGAGTTTTTCTGTTTTCTTTGCTGCTATATCTTTGTCACCTCAAACAGTACCTGCCATACAACAGGTGCCCAATAGGCATTACAGAATAAATTCATATTCTTTATTAACAGAATTTAAATGCTATTAGATGCTACTGCAACAGCTAAGCATAATTATTTGTTCTCTTTTTCTTTCCAAAAGTACAATAACAATCTTAATGCTGTGCGGTTTAAAATTAGAAACACTGATTATAAATTAAATGCTCATTAAGTATGAATAACGAGATTTTTAAAAAATTTAGGCCAAAACTTGTAGGGTACAAGTATAAGGATACATTTACTAATAAAAAGTAATGAAAAAAGGTAGTTTTTAAACTACCCTTCTAGTTTCATGTCTCACTGTGTTCTTCACATATACTATGCTCCATTCCTATCAAGCGATTTGCCAGTCTGCAAACAAGCCAGTCTTTCACACTTTCATTCCAAATGCCCTTGCCTGTCCATGATGAACTCCTCTTCCACCCCAGTTCTCCACAAGGAAAAGCTTCCCCTTTCTTTAAGACCCAGATCAACGTCATTTTTTCTGAAAATGCTGCCTCAACACTGTTATTCAGTGAGTCAGCAACTCTCTCTTCCCTAGGGAGACAGTATAAAGGCCTTTTAAAGGCACTACATTGTTTTAGCATTACTTGTCTAGATGTTGGCTTACCTCATTAGGTAAGGGCCATGTCTCATCCATTCATTTATCTCCCTACCCTTAAGCACCAATCTCTGTGACTGGTATATACTAAGTATCCAACCAAAACTGTTTGCTAAAGTCATGAAAGACAAAGAAAGGATTAGAATCTTTAACAGATTGCAGGAAATAAAGGAGAAACAACAACTGAAGGCAATGTGGGATCCTGGATGGGATCCTGGAACAGAGAAAAATACAGGAGGTGAAAAACTGGTGAAAGTCAAAAAGGGCCACAGTTTAGTTAATGGTATTGTACCAGTGAATTTCCTGATAATTTTTTTATAACTGTGCTATGGTTATATAAGTGGTTAACAGGGGAACTGCATAAGGGTATATATAATTAACTCTATCCTATTTTGACAACTTTTCTATAAATCTAAAATTATTTCAAAATAATTTTTAAAGTGCTTGGCTGACTTGAATTATTCTGTCAAATTGTAGAACCATAACAAAGAAGTCTGTCAGGTTTTTCGTTTGTTTGTTTTCTGAGACAGGGTCTCGCCCTGTCACCCAGGCCAGAGGGCAATGGTGCAATCTCAGTTCACTGCAGCCTCCATTTCCCAGGCTCAAGCAATCCTCCCACCTCAGCCTCCTGAGTACCTGGGACTGCAGGTGTGCACCACCACACTCAGGTAATTTTTGTATTTTTCTGTAGAGACAGGGTTTTGCCACATTTTGCCCAGGCTGGTCTCAAACTCCTGAGCTCAAAACATCCACCCGCCTGGGCCTCCCAAAGAGCTGGGATGATAGGCATGAGCCACCATGCCAGGCCAGTGTTTAGTTTTTATACAAAGTTCCCAGATATATAAGGTAAGTAAATAATGGGAGGGGTTAAAGGAACCACTGCCATAGCTATACTATCTGAATTTTTTTTGTTGTTTTTGAGGCGGAGTCTTCACTCTGTCACCCAGGCTGGAGTGCAGTGGCGGGATCTCGGCTCACTGCAAGCTCCGCCTCCCGGGTTCGCGCCATTCTCCTGCCTCAGCCTCCCGAGTAGCTGGGACTACAGGCACCCGCCACCGCGCCCGGCTAATTTTTTGTATTTTAGTAGAGACGGGGTTTCACCGTGTTGGCCAGGATGGTCTCGATCTCCTGACCTCGTGATCCGCCCGCCTTGGCCTCCCAAAGTGCCGGGATTACAGGCGTGAGCCACCGCGCCCGGCCATATCTGAATTTTTTTAACCAAGAATGAATTTATGTATGCATCCATCAAGTATAATTAAGAAGAATGCCAACCAAATCAATTGTGTGAGAAGTACAAAGCAAATTTAATATACCTACAAATATGTCTATGCCCAGTACAGTCGATAACAATACACAACTCTCAACCACCACTATAAGCATTCTCTGGGTAATATAAAACCAACTGATATACAGAAGAATATGTAAATCATAATACATGAAATTCAATACCACTGGGCAGATATTTCATTCTGACACATCACTGCACATGAAACTAAGCTCTGTAGAAGGGACTGTATTATGCTATAGAATATAAAAATATGTCCCTGATAAAACTGTTGAGATTGTAAAACTACAAATATGGGATGAGGTCAGTTTACAAATATGAATTATCAAATAAAGCACAATTCAATAAAACATTTGGAACTGTAGACATAAGTGAAAGGACAAACAAGACAGGTTATCATTAAGGGATTATGATGTCTCACAGGGTCACTATAATAGCACATGAGTACACAAATTATAGATTTTATTTTTTATTTTTATTTTTTATTTTCTTCAAGACAGAGTCTTGCTGTCGCCCAGGCTGGAGTGCAGTGGCACGATCTCGGCTCACTGGAACCTCCACCTCTGGGTTCAAGCAATTCTCCTGCCTCAACCTCCTGAGTAGCTGGGATGGCAGGCGCATGCCACCACAATTGGCTGATTTTTGTATTTTTAGTAGAGACAGGGTTTCTCTACTGTTGGCCAGGTTATTCTCGAACTCCTGACCTCGTGATCCACATGCCTTGGCCTCCCAAAGAGCTGGGATTATAGGTGTGAGCCACCACGCCCAGCCAAAATTATAGATTTTTAAATACCACCATCACAAGCAACATAACTGAATTTTAAATCATCTTCAGGACATCGATAACAGTGGCAATGAGCAGCAATATGGGAGCTATGGATTTGAACTGATCCACCAGCACATGCAACGTTTTGAAATTGTTTTAATTTAAGACAAAGGTAACTAGATACTTCTTTATCTGAAAGACTGATGATGAAGGATAGAAGCACTCTTTCTCATTCTAGAAATATTAACTGCAACTTAACATGCACCAGGCACTGTGGTAGTGTTGGGGATACAGAGAGATACAGTTCCTTCCTGCCTTATTGGGGTTTACAATGAGACAATACTAATAAATGTGATGACTTTATATTAGTGAGAAACAGAATGCAAAGGAAGCTCAGAACCTAGTCAGAAAGGCCTCCCAGACGCAAGTGACATTTCACTTGGATCTAAAGGATGAGTGAGCATTAGTTAGACAAAGGGAGTAGAGCTATGGCAGGGGTTCTGGACAGATGAGGCACCTTCTGTGATGGAAGATCTGTAAGTGCACGGAACATGGCATATTCAAGGAAGTAAGAAAAATTCAAAATGCTGGATGTACAGTGGGGCGAAGAGAGTATGCATTTATCAGCCTATGGAATGATTCTTAAAACCACAGAGAAACTTACATGGATGCGTTAGACAATGATTCTTATAAGCTGCATATAGTAACAGTTTATCATTATGATTATCACTATGAAGAAACACGTAATTTTGCCAAAGTAAGAGCATGTTTTAATAAAAAGCTTTTTTTTTCTTTTCAAATAAAAAAAAAAAAAAAGGAAACAAGGCTTTGCTCCATTGCCCAAGCTAAAGTGCAGTGGCTCAATCATAGCTCACTATAACCTTGAATCCCTGAGCTCCAGCAATCCTCCTGCCTCAGCATCCTGAGTAGCTGGGACTACAAGTGTCAGTCACCAAGCCTGGCTATTTTATTATTATTATTATTATTACTATTATTATTATTATTATTTTAAAGAGATGGAGTGCCTGTGTTGCCCAAACTGGTCTCAAACTCCTGGCCTCCAGTGATCCTCCCACCCCAGCCTCCCAAAGTGCTAGGTTCACAGGCATGAAGCCACCACACCCAGCCAAAAAGTTGGGATTTTTAAAGATATTTTCTTTGCTTTTAAGAGAACACTATAAACTAGTCTTTAAAAACAAAGTAGAATGTGTCAACAGAAAAAAATATCAATTTGCACTGAGGGGAAACTCGAATCATATCCGAACTATGCAGGCCTTTTAAATTGTTGAATTCAAAAAACGATGGCTCATTATTAGAGAAATTCCTAATTTCTTGAGCCAGTTGCTTGAAAAAATTGCCAATTTTGGCTGACGTCCCTCACTCATAAGATCCTAAAATTTTTCAGAAGAAATAAAATTGCTTTAACCTTTGTAGTAAACAAGAATTAAATGTGATAAACACTGAATTAACTAAATCCACATTAGTTATAAACATTCAATATTGAAAAATTATGTTGAAAGCTACCCACATAACAATTCTTCAGTTAAAAATTATTAAATAATAAATAAGATGGAATTTCATTTCTCATATTTTGTGAGAACAGCATCTGTTTTCTGTCACAGGACTGTAAATTTCTAGATTAAATAATTACACTTTGAAACAGAAAAGCCCAATGATACACTGTGTGAACAAAATGCTATGGACTTACTAAATAAGTAATATTTTTTTTTTTTCTTTCTTTTTTTGTGGGAGAGAGAGTCTCGCTCTGTCGCCCAAGCTGGAGGGTACTGGCGTGATCTCAGCCCACTGCAACGTCCACCTCCCGGGTTCAATCAATTCTCCTGCCTCAGCCTCTATAGTAGCTGGGACTACAGGCACCCGTCACCACACCCAGCTAATTTTTTGTATTTTAGTAGAGACAGGGTTTCACCGTGTTGCCCAGGGTAGTCTCGAACTCCTGAGCTCAGGCAATCCGCCCGCCTCAGCCTCCCAAAGTGCTCGGCTAACAGGCATGAGCCACCACTCCCAGCCAGTAATACTTAAGGCTCATGCTACGCTTAAAAACAGGTCTACTGTACTGGCATAGAGAAACAGGTAAGCATGAGACCCTGCCACTGGGCAAAGCTCTCTGCTGGGGAAACGCTGGGAGATGGCTCCCCTGCAGGGCGGGTTACTTCCGGCCTCCAGAAGCTTATCTGTTAGTGGACCCTGAGCACACAAGTTTTCTTTCACCTTTGTGTATTCTCCCTCAAAAGGGCAAATTTCTACATTATAAGTTGTTGCTGGACTAATATTGAATAATAAAGTACTTCTTTAGCAAGATTCAAGTTTAATTCAATCTTTGTGAATTCTAGAAGCAATTAACATTATGAGAATACAGTAGTCCCCCTTTATCTGAAGTTTTACTTTCTGTGGTTTGTTACCCACAGTCAACAGCAGTTCAAAAATGGGTGAACACACAGCACAATAGGATATTTTGAGAGAGAGAAAACACATTCACATAACTTTTACTAGAACATATTGTTATGACTGTTCTATTCTTACTTATTTTTGTTAATCTCTTCCTGTGCCTAATTTATAAATTAAACTTTATCATAGGTATGTATTACATACAGGGGAAAAACAATATATAGAGACTTCAGTACTATCAGTGGTTTCAGACATCCACTGGAAATCTTGGAGGTGGATAAGGGGGGACTACGGTATTTCAAAATCTTGTTCAGAGTTTACAAAGGGAATGCTTAATTTCTGATTTCTCGAACAAAAGATATCTGCAGAGTTACCTGTCATACAAAATAACCACACTGAATAATAGCTTGTTATAGCAAACCTTCCCCCTCCAACTACTCATACCCCTTTCTGTCTCTTCAAGTCCTAAATTCAAGTAATACTTCACTTGACACTTATTTATCTCCAGGATTATCATATAACTACCACTGACAGTTAGATCCACTTTTTTGCAATTGACTGAACAACCCAATCAATAGCAACAAGGACACTCTGCTTTCACAAGATGACAGCTGCTCCAGCTGCTGGCTCCCTGGGGCTGATGTTGGGGAACCAGGCCAGCACAACATGACACATTCACAGGGACACGGACACCAGGTACAACACTAAATCTACATGGGTCATTAGCATGACTATAATTAGGCAATACCACAAAATAAGAAATGCAGAAAAGTGTTCCAATCTGTACAACATACAGGACCATATATTATATCCTCCTTTGTATTTGTGATGTTGAAAGCCTAAAAACTGGATATGGGTGCTCATATCATAAACTATATGCACAGCTGTTATAACTAATGTTAAAGAAAGAGGGAGGGATAGAGAAAGCAAAATGCTCACATACTAAAAAAGCTTCCTACAATACAGGCAGAGAGCTAAATACAAGAGACATGGATGAACTTGAATATAGGAAGTTACATATATGAATGACTGCTTGATAGAAAATATACTGGAAAGCTGGAATCCCTCCTCCAGTCCTACCCTTCAACCTTCATCTATATCTATCTATCTATCTATCTATCTATCTATCTATCTATCTATCTATCTATCTAATCTATCCATCCATCCTTCAACCTCCATCTATCTGTCTATCCATACATACATACACGAGACAATCAATTAACCTTCCCAAACAACCTACAAATTAGGATATTTGCAGACTGAACTTGATAGGAATTGAAGAAATGTTTAGGAGGAAGCCAGTCTAAAAGTCCTCTGTAATATTTAAAAAAAAAAATTGAGCATAATTTTTGAAAAGCACAGCATCTGCTTTTAAATTAATCATAAACACTTACTGCACCTGGCTGTGATAACTCACACCTATAATCCTAACAGTTTAGGAGGCCAAGGTGGGAAGATCCCTTGAGCCCAGGAGGTCAAAACCAGTCTGGACAAAATAGTAAAACCCTGTCTCTACAAAAAAAAAATTACAGATTAGGTGGGCATGGTGGGATATGCATGTAGTCCTAGCTACTCAGAAAGCTGAGGTGGGAGGATTGTTTGAGCCCAGGATCATGCCACTGCTCTCCAGCCTGAGCAACATAGCAAGACCCTGTTTCTTAAAAAATAATAATAACAAAAATAAATAAAAATAAATTTAAAAATGAAACAGTGCATTTCCCCCCCATGTTATAAACACAATACACTAGCATTCTAGAAAATGTATCAAAATATTTTTCAGGAAAAGTTAACTTGACATGGATATAAAAAATCTCAAATATTACAAAGTATTAATTTTTTAAATCATGATGAGAAGACAGGGGAGGCATCAAAAGGAACCAACAACATGCTTTCATAAACATGGCATGGAACTGTAAAAACAGAAAGCAGACTAAAGGCTGGGCACAGTGGCTCACACCTGTAATCCCAGCACTTTGGGAGGCCAAGGCAGGTGGATCACTTGAGGTCAGGAGTTTGAGACCAGCCTGGCCAACATGGTGAAACCCCGTATCTACTAAAAATACAAAAAATTAGCCAGGCAACTGTAATCCCAGCTACTCAGGAAGCTGAGGCAGGAGAATCGTTTGAACCTGGAGGAGGTTGCAGTGAGTCAAGACTGAGCCACTGCACTCCAGCCTGGGCTACAGAGCAATACTTTGTCTCAAAAAAAAAAAGAAAGAAAGAAAGTAGACTAAGATCTACAGTAAGTGAAGACAGCTAAAAACTATGTTCAATAAAATTTTTAAAGCATGTTTACACACACAGAATTACATGCATATATATGCTGTCATCTAGGAGCACAAATCCCAGAGGAATGCAAGCAGTGTTTATGAAATATCCTCATGTGTATCACTCTCTGCTAGACTACCCATAGAAATCAAAGAGAGGCAAAGTTACTTTGAGGATTTTAGAGGAAAGACGTTTCACAAAATACTCAATCTCAAAATATATTTTTTAAAATATATTCTTCCAAGAAGGAAGAAAAATACAAGACACTTTTCCCTATCAAATATCAAAGAAAAAGATCTTGAAAATGGCAAGGGTAGCCTAGACTAAATAAAAATACCTCAAGCCCCAACATCAGGAAAGAAATTTAAGAGAATGCATATAGCTGTTATGTGCTATCTGTATTTACTCCATGCCTTCTTCCATTAAAATGAGTGGTGACATCTGTTTTATACAAGTTCAAGTTTCCAGGCCTAGACAAACTTCCTCTCAAACCCAAGAGGAATTACCAGGGAGGTTGCAGATCTGCAGTCCATGATGTTGAAAAATCAGGAAGAGTGAGAAGGATGCAGATAATGGAATATGGACAAATATCAACAAAAAAAAAAAAGAAAAGAAAAAATGTGAAAGAAAACTCAGGAAATTAAAATCAAGAAAATACTGCAGGCCCGGCACGGTGGCTCAAGCCTGTAATCCCAGTACTTTGGGAGGCCGAGACGGGTGGATCACGAGGTCAGGAGATCGAGACCTTCCTGGCTAACACGGTGAAACCCCGTCTCTACTAAAAAATACAAAAAAAAACTAGCCGGGCGAGGTGGCAGGCGCCTGTAGTCCCAGCTACTCAGGAGCCTGAGGCAGGAGAATGGCGTGAACCCGGGAGGCGGAGCTTGCAGTGAGCTGAGATCTGGCCACTGCACTCCTGCCTGGGCGACAGAGCAAGACTCCGTCTCAAAAAAAAAAAAAAAAAAAGAAAAAGAAAATACTGCAATGACCATCAGCAAAAGGTTTAGAAAAAAAAATTAAACATATTATTTGTGGGTGCCCACAGTGAAGTTATCTCAAGAAGCCAAGACAGAGTCTCTAAGCACTAAAACTCAAAAACTAAGCTCATTTCTCCTCCTGATAAGGCTGTTGAAAACTTCAACATAGGAAATGCCACAAGGGGGTACTGGGATTTCGAAAAGGCAAAGAAAAAATTATTTTCATGTCATTATTATTGAGAAAAGAGAAATATTAGTTTATTTATTTTTTGAGACGAAGTTTTGCTCTTGTTGTCCAGGCTGGAGTGCAATGGCACGATCTTGGCTCACCGCAACCTCCGCCTCCTGGGTTTAAGCGATTCTCCTGACCCTGCTTCCCGAATAGCTGGGATTACAGGCATGTGCCACCATGCCCGGCTACTTTTTTTTTTTTTTTTTTTTTTTAAGTAGAGATGGGGCTGCTCCATGTTGGCTGGGCTGGTCTCGAACTCCCAACCACAGGTGATCCACCTGCCTTGGCCTCCCAAAATGCTGGGAGTACAGCCGTGAGCCACCGTGCCCAGCAAGAAATATTAGTTTAAAGGTGATTAGGGGAGGTTTTTCCTTTCAATAGACATTCTATTCAATAGACAAATGACCTCAAGAAAGCAGGAAAGATGAAACAGTGAGAATGTTAGGGAAAAGAAGAGGCAGCTGACCACAGAAATGTACTCACTCCTCCCTTGACACACATGACTGAGATCTAAGTGGTTTGGGGTGGGGCATGGAAGCTGGGCACTCTGCTTACCCTATAAATACTACAACTGCTCCATAAGATTTCCTTCAGAACTGAGAATGGCTAACAAGTGCTGATTACTCTATATAGACAAAGAACTTGGGGGAAGAAATTTAGGTCTGCTGCAGAACCTAAGCCGGTCCTAAATTATGTCAAAAACACCTTTTGCCAAAGAACCTCCTTCTCACCCAAAAGGCCAGTATACATCCAGAACCCAAGAAGGCTAAGGGAAAGCAGTGCACAGCTGTGAGGCAGAGGAGGTGAGCCTGGAGCTTATGCACAAAGGAAGATTATCCAGGAAGATGTGGCAGTTCCGTTAATGCAATGCTAACCCAAACTGAGGAGTTCTGCCTGCTATCTAGCCCATAATGAGGTGGAAAGGGAACAATTTTTCTGTACAAACAAGGGTAAACCCTAAAATTGATTTTAGGGAAAAGGCCTTGCCTTACTTACATTTTATTTATTTATTTGTTTGTTTGTTTTGAGATGTTGTCTTGCTCTGTCTCCCAGGCTGGAGTACAGTGATGCGATCTTGACTCACTGCAACCTCTGTCTCCCTGGTTCAAGCGATTCTCCTGCCTCAGCCTCTCAAGTAGCTGGGATTACAGGCACATACCACCATGCCTGGCTAATTTTTGTATTTTTAGTAGAGATGAGGTTTCACCAGGTTGGCAAGGCTAGTCTCGAAATCCTGACCTCAGGTGATCTGCCCACTGTGGCCTCTCGTGCTGGGATTACAGGTGTGAGCCACCATACCCGGCCTTACTTACATTTTAATAAGGCTAAGATGACCATTGCTTACTATTACTTTTCAGATTTCTCATGTCCCCAGTAGTTACTTTTCCCTTAACCTCTTCACATGTAGACTTGTGGATACTCTAATTAAGAAACCTTGGTTCAAAAACCAAAAAGGAGAGAAGTTGGGGAACAATTCACAGCTGATTCAGGGAAAAGGAGCCAAGACAGAATGTGGGTTTGCAGTAAGCAAGTCTCAGGGGGCTACCAGAGGAAAGATACACATAAAATAATTTTTAAATTTTTAAACTATAAAGGCAAAAACAGGAACAAAGAACTTATATCATGATTTAACTGACAGGAGGTTATTTAAACTACAAAAGTATATAAGCTGGAAAAGCAGAGAATCAGGAGGCATATACTAGGTTGATCCACATAAAATTCCCATTTTTATAGGCTAAAACAATTGAATATCAGTGTCTTAGTTCATTTCCTATTGCTTATAACAGAATGCCTGAAACTAGGTAACTTATAAAGAAAAGGAATTTATTTCTTTTTCTTTTTCTTTTCTTTTTTTTTTTGAGACGGAGTCTGGCTCTGTTGCCCAGGCTTAAGTGCAATCTGGGCTCACTGCAACCTCCGCCTCAGGTTCAAGTGATTTTCCTGCGTCAGCCTCCCGAGTAACTGGGACTACAGGAGCGTACCACCATGCCCAGCTAATTTTTGTATTTTTAGTAGAGACAGGGTTTCACCACTTTGGCCAGGATGGTTTCGATCTCTTGACCTCATGATCCGCCTGCCTTGGCCTCCCAAAGTGCTGCGATTACAGGCATGAACCACCGCACCCAGCCAGGAACTTATTTCTTATGTTACGGAGACTGTGAAGTCCAAGGGGTCTCACATCTGGTGGGGACCTTCCCGCTGGTGGGGAAGAATCTGCAGAATCTCATGGTGGTGCAGGGCATCATATGGCAAGCAGCTGAGTGTGCTGGTTCGGGTCTCTCGTACTGTTCTTATAAAGCCACCAGGTCCACACCCATGATAACCTATCAGATCATTAATTCATGAATTAACTCATTAATCTAGTAATCCATGAATGGATTAGTCCATTCATGAAGGCAAAGCCCTGGTGACCCAATCATCTCTTAAAGACTCCACGTCTCAATACAGCCACATTGGGGATTACATTTCAATGTAAGTTTTGGACAGGACAAATATTCAAAACATAGCAATCAGTAATTTCATAAGGTTCAAAGGAATAACTATTGCAATGTTTTGCATTGGAAAAGCCATCATGGCCGGGCGGAGTAGCTCACGCCTGTAATCCCAACACTTTGGGAGGCTGAGGCGAGTGGATCACCCGAGGTCAAGAGTTGGAGGCTAGCCTGGCCAACATGGTGAAACCCTGTCTCTAGTAAAAATACAAAAATTAGGTGGGCATAGTGGTGGGTACCTGTAATCCCAGCTACTTGGGAGGCTGAGGTAGGAGAATCGCTTGAACCTAGGAGGCAGAGGAGGTTGCAGTGAGACCACGCCACTGCACTCCAGCCTGGGCAACAACAGTGAAACTCTGCCTCAAAAAAAAAAAAAAAAAAAGAAAAAGAAAGAAAAAAAGAAAAGCCACATGAAGCAAATGACTGCACTGAAGAAAAGCCATCCTGAAGCAGTGTGACCGCACTAAAGAGCACCAGAATGAATGGAGGTTTTGGGCTCAACATGAAGGATGTACTGCTGACAAACAGGACAGCCAAATCAGAAACTGGAAGTGTCCAAAAGGAACAGAAAAACACCCTCTCAAGAGATTTCTGTACTAGCTAGTCTCTAAGACCACCCAATGTTCTGAAAAGTTCCAAATGTTCTGAAAGTTCTTGCCCATTATGTCTAAGCAAATCCTGGTGGGTTTGGCTGGTTCGGTTTGTAGTAAGAGCAGACAACTCTGTAGTGAAAGGAATGTATCCTGAAAAGAGAATGGAACAAGAGAAATTCAGGAAGGCAAGAAAATAACCTGTATCTACCACTTGCAGTCCACCCACTGCAGAACTTAGATATCCTGCTTTGATCACAGTGGAATCTCAATGGACATCTGCAGGCTGGAAGAATGAGCCCTATAAACCAGTGACATAAATTTAAAGGAAGGATTGACAGCACTGCTGAAATGCAGTACAGGGGTCTGGAAAGGAAGCAGTCACTGGGATGTGGGGACTTAAACTGCGAACCTATGACCAGGTAGATGTGGGATGGGCAGTTTGGGACCTCAAAAGCGAGGGCACTCCAGAGGCTGACACTCCAGAAAGGCCCAGCAGGAGCAGGAGACAATAAATGTAGCTGGAAAGGGGTCTGGGTGTTGAGTCAGAAAAGTGGACTGAAGCCAAGACCGTAAACCATCCCGACTCCCAAGCTCAGGTTTTCACAAAGAAGTCTGCTCACTCTGGTCTCTTAAGCATAGTTTATCAAGGAAACAGAAGACCAAAGTAAGTAAAGGGGTGATTTCAAAGTAGGTAGAAGGGTGGAAATGATTATTTTCTTGCCTTCTTGATTTTCTCTTATCCCATATTCTTTTCAGAATATATTCTTTTCACACCTACCATTCTCCTCTATTCTTACTACAGAGAAAACCAAGCAAATCCACCAGAATTTGCTTAGGCTAAATAGGCACATCTTTGAAATGTCTCAATATTTAGGATCCAGACAAAAATATAAAAATGGTAAAAAAAAAAAAATAATTTTTCTTTGAGGCGGAGTCTATCACCCAGGCTGGAGTGCAGTGGCATGATCTCAGCTCACTACAACCTTCGCCTCCTGAGTTCAAGCAATTCTCCTGCTTCAGTCTCCTGAGTATCTGGGATTACAGGAGTGCACCACCATGTCCGGCTAATTTTTGTATTTTAGTAGAGGTGGGGTTTCACCATGTTGCCCAGGCCGGTCTTGAACTCCTGACCTCAGGTGATTCACCTGCCTCGGCCTCCCAAAGTGCTGGGATTTCACGCGTGAGATACTGTGCCCAGCCAATCCTATGGTTTTCTATTAATCAGTTGCTACATTTTTTTCTGTTTTTCAGACCAGATTTTGCAGTATTTCACTCTTAATGGTGTACAAACCATACTAAAATGTCTCATCATTTTTACTAAACCAATTTTTCTACATAATCCTCTTTAATGAAAATATACACCTCAGTTGAAATGCAGGAACGGCAACAACAGCACACATTTTGAGCCCTTATGTGCAAGACAGTGGCACTGCAAGGCATGGATGGAAGGAGTGGTCCACTCAGAGTGCGGGCAATAGGAAGGGCCTTGCCACTAGGGAATTTAAAAATAGTAATAAACCGACCAAGAGTCAGTTTGCTTTTTATTATCACCCTACACCGGCAATTCCAGACAATTCTAACTCCTGCCTGCTGGGGCTGACAGCTCCCATCACAGCCCTCTTCTCCTTAGTCCACCGCTAGTGCCCAACAACGTATTAAATGCTTTACAGAGACTCTCTTTTAACCCTCATTTTACAGACAAGAAAACAGAGTCTGGGAGACTGAGTTAAATGGGGAAATGAGGATTTACCCTAGGCAGCCCGATTCCCAAGCCCACCTGTTTAACCTGCAGGCCACCACCACTCAGGGAAAAGGAGCAAAAGGCAGCAGAAGCCCAGAGTTGGGCTCAGCTGAGAGGCAACAGCTGAATTTAAATGTCATCGTCTATTAGCCTACCTCCTACCTTTTCCATCAGTCAATCAACAACTGCCTGGAGCTCAGAGAACACTTCCTACTTATTAATTTATTGCCCATTTCTTGACGGTTTCCCTAGAGAGCAGCAGGTTAACTCTGCCACACACCTAGTCTCTGTAGCCTGAGGCAATGATCTCTCACAACCGACAGGCAACGGCAAAAAATTACCTCATGAAAATATTTTGGACTCCTTGGTGTTCACTTTAATGGGCAAGGACATTTGTGTTTTTTTGTACTGTCAGAATTCCCATAATAGAAAAATTTTTAATTGCTTTAATTTTAGACTATCTATGCCTTTTACTGGACATCATCGTATTGAGAGAAGGCAGGATATAAATAATAAATAAATACATTTCTTCACTGGCTAATAAATTACTTTAACCATGCAAATAACTCATTTTGTCTCCCCAGTTTCTACATCTAGTAAGCAGAATTTTTAAAGTTACATCTTCAAAATTCTAGTGAGGGTAGAAGTTCTCTAATAATCTAAAATCCTTAGACCATCAAACTACAAACAAAGGCCATTGCTGTGAAGACCTTGGAAACTAAGATGAAGAAATTCCCTCTCATCCCGTTCCCCAATTACTAAAGGGGGGAGGATCACAGAAATAAAAGTGTGATTAAGTTCACAAATTTAAATTTTAAAAATCAATACATACTGAATGTGAGAAGAACTATGTAGTCATTTCAGAGATGTGAAATATCCAACCAAGCCTGGACTCCCAAAGACTGAATATATTAACACAGCTAAAGAAAGGAGGTGTCAAACGGCAAGCTGGCCAATCAGCAAGGGTTGCTGAGGGGAAGGCAAGTGTGGGAGCAGAATTTTACAATGCCCTCAAGATTTGGGCCCCTGGTATATACATCCTGTACAATCCTCTCCCTATGAGCATACACAGGGCCAGGCTTTTAAAGGGGGTCAGAGATTGTAAAGACCAAAAGTGTGTGGGAGATTTTCCAGCTGACATTGAAGCAGCAAAATGCTACGTTGTAGAGAGGGCCATGTGGCAGGGCAGCCTCTGGGAGAAGAGGACCTCAGTCTTACAACCATAAGGCACTGAATTCCACCAACAACCAGTGAGCTAAATGAGACCACATCCCCAGCTGACACTTTGATTTCAGCCTGGTGAGTCCTTGAGCAGAGGACCCAGTTACCTGTGCCTGGACTCAAAGAAACTGTGAGAGGGCCGGGCGCGGTGCCTCACACCCGTAATCCCAGCAATTTAGGAGGCCGAGGCGGGCGGATCACCTGAGGTCGGGAGTTCGAGACTAGCCTGACCAACATGGAGAAACCCCGTCTCTACTAAGAATACAAAAAAATTAGCCAGGCATGGTGGCGCATGCCTGTCATTTCAGCTACTCGGGAGGCTGAGGCAGGAAAATCGCTCGAACCTGTGAGGTGGAGGTTGCAGTGAGCCAAGATCGCGCCATTGCTCTCCAGTCTGGGCAACAAGAGTGAAAGTCGGTCTCAAAAAAAAGAAAGAAAGAAAGAAAGAAACTGTGAGATAATATACTTGCATTGTTTTAAGCTGCTAACCTGTGGTTATGTGTTACCATGTAATTGAAAACTAATACGGTGAGTCTCTCCAGAGAAGCTGACAGTTCCCATCTAAACATTGTCCAGACATGGAGAAGGCCACCCTTGTTGTGAGACAGGTGTTTGATGCCATGGAAACTGTGCTCACCTAACTCATGGTTTGGATGCCATGCTCACTAACACACACCTGGCTTCCTACACAGATCTGCCTTAAGGGAGATAATGTACTGACCATCCACATGGAGTATCTCAGTCCCTGGAACATTGACTTTTCAGGTAAATAAATAAATAAATATGCTGGCCTCCTGATTCCATACACCAGTTTCTTCAGCTAGGCTCCTGTAAGTCTACCCCTGAAAGACAGCTCCACCCTTGATATCCACAGAAAATCAAGTTAAAATCTGACAAAGCTAAGAATTAGCCAGACCCTGGACTGTATTAGTCTTACTGCCACAAACAGCAGCTTAAAACAACACTCATTCATGAGCTCACAGCTGAGTGGGTCAGAAATCCAGTCAGGCTCAGCTGGGTTCTCTGCTTAGGGTCTCACAGAGCCAAAAGCAAGGTGTTGGCCAGACTATGCTCTTATCTGTGAGCGCTTAGGAAGAATCCACCTCCAAGCTCGTTTAGGTTGTTAGAATACTTTGGTTCCTAGTGGTTGTATGACTGAGGTCCCTGTTTCTTTGCTGGCTGCCAGCTAGGGATCATGCTCAGTTTCCAGAAGCTACCCACATTGCTTGGCACGTGGTCCCTTTCATCTTCATAGTCAGCATCGAATCCTATTCATGCTTCAGATCACTCTTCCCACCTGCTGGAGAATATGGATTCTAAGGGGCTTGTGTGATTAGATCAACCCCCCTGGATAGTCTCCCTCTGCCGACCAAGGTAATAGAATCATGGTGATATCTCAAACATGCATAGGTTCCACCTGTACTCAAAGGGGAAGGTATAATGCAAAGGGCAGGGTCACCGGGGGTCACTCTCAGGATTCTGCTAACCACACTGGACCATGGCAATCTGACAAGGTAATAAATGCCCCCCAGGGAGAGCTCCTAAAAGAGCCAGTCAGCTTCCTACAGGAGACCTTCATATACCACAATACTGCCAAAATCCCTGTTCGTTTTAAAGCAATTAGGATATTTCCCCGTTGTTTTCCCATATTCTTAGTGCTATACATTGTTCCTTTTTACTTCTTCTGAGCTGGAACCTTATGAATGTATTTTGCCCACTCACAGAAATCAAGTTTCATAAAAATTAAGCAGAAACCATAGACCAAATACTGAACATCTACTAAGTATGAGACAGTATGTCAAGTACTGTGAAATATGAAAATAATATTAACTCTTCTCAAAGGAGTTGATAAGTAATGCAAGCCAAAGTGAAGATAATACAACATGATTAATGATGCCACACTTAATATTAGTCAAAAGGCAAGAATTAATAAAAGATTCACACCAAATTACCACAGTTTTTAATACAGGCCTGATAGCCAGCGTATTCCTACAGATGCCACTGGTAACAGGTAGATATGAAGATCTTTAAAATGTTATCACTACGATTCTAAAATTTTGGGATGTTTAATGTATATATAATGTTTACGTACAAACAAGCAAAAACAAAAAAAAAAATCGGAGGAAATACACCAAAGTAGTTAGCTATTTGAATAGTCAGTTTACAGGAAATTTTAACTGTATTTTTATTAGTTTTTTAAAACTTTTTCATTTTTTCCCCAGTAAGCATATGGTACTTTTAGAACGAGAAAATATATATCTACAAGCATTTATATTGGGCAAATCATGGTATTTGCCCCAACTAATCTTTCCTTCAAGCCAAAAACTGTCTTGTCCATAGCTCCCCATGCTTTGGAAAGCATGGGCAATTTGGATATGGCACAAAAAAGATCAGGAGAGCCATTCAGACCCAGCTAACTGGAACGTGAACAAGGAAACAAACTTGTTGACAGCAAGACTTATAGCTGAAAGGATACAGAAGAGCTGAAACTACCAAGAGCCCTGCAAACTGACGGCATGTGAGAACAGAAATGATGAGTAAAGAGGAGCTATGGGGTAGAGAGAAGGACACGAAATAGAGATTGAGGGAGCCAACAGAAGAAAGGAGAGAGCAGACAGGCTATGAGCAGAGGACGCCCAAGACAGAGACAGAAGAGCAGGGATGGACGGCTGGGCAGATGGATGGGTGGGTGGAGGGATGGGTGGACAGCAGGACAGGGAGAGCCAGAGTGAGTATGCAGTCCTCCTAGCACTTCTTTGATTTCTGACAAGTTTTCAGCTCTCTTTTTAACAAATGATTTTCCATTCCTTTCAACCAAAATGAGCCTAACCAAAATGACATTAAAAACGTTACTTCTATAAGACTAAAAATTGAAATAAAAGACAAGTTTTTAAAGATCTTCTAAAAGACAATTTCTTAATTTAGATTTGTTTTTCCTTCTTCAAATCCCAGTTCCTCCCCACAAACTGATGGGAATCTCTGAATTTCTCCATCCCCAGCACTCACAAACAGAACAATCCCAGTCAGAAGAGGATTTGCCTATTAGCGACGCTATCTCCACCAAGACAGCAGCCTTATTAAATTACAACTGTTTGAACAAGGTCAAGCACTCAGAGTTTAATTCAAAGTGTTTCCAGGTATAATGCTGTCAGGTCAACTTAAACAAGCCAACAGAGGCTTGGAGCCTGATTAAATATTAAAACAGAATCTTTCACATCTGTTTTTACCCAAGGATGAAATTACTGTACATCACTTCAATCAGCTCATTAATACACTACACACACATCTTGCCTCAAAGGTTACAGGAATATCAATGCTTCAGAGGCCTGCAGTGAAACCTGCCCACACAGCCAGAAGTGAGGTCACTGCATACTTTACAGAACGTCAATATTTCTTTATAAAATGTGAGAGATAATCAGTTAGACATAGAGACATTTTAAATTAAAGGATGAAAACCTCCACGAAGTTAAGCCAGTTGCTTTTGATCTGAACCGTTTCATCATTCAGTTGGCTTTGATAGGTAACTTGATAGCACACATTGAGCAAAAATTTTGATTCAACAGTAATTATTTTATAAAATGGAGGGTTGTCACATCCAAAGAGAGGGTCATGTTGATTACATTTTTTAACTTACAAAAGCACAAATATAAAATATAAAAGATATTTTAAGTATAAAAGATATTTAAGATTTTATACTTAAAATATCTTTTATATACATAAACATTTCAAAGGACACACACTGAGGACACTCAAGAATATATACTTTCATGGAGAATTAGGTGAATGAGCAATTGAGAATTTTCTGCTTTTAAAACTCCTATAACAAGGAATGACACCTGGACAAACAGTCAAGAATCACTTAGAATAGGTCTCTGTTTAACCCCACTCCCCCAACATCTGCACTCAGTGAATCATTCTTCAACTGCTTTGTAGCACTATGTGGTAGGCAGTGACGGCTATTAGCTGGGACTGCTATGCACATCTCCCACCCATGCCTCGTCTTCTGGTATATCACCCCCTTTCATCTGGGAACCTCACTAGTCCTTGACAGTTGTCAAACACAGTGCCCTCGCCTCCTAGCCAGTCGAGTGAGCACACTCTTCGAACCACAGTCCTCATGACCTGGGTGACAGTCTAAAGCGTGGGCACATGCCTCCAACAGGCTGCTTCTACACGTGCGCTGGGAGAGGAAAGTCTTTAGGGTTGCCCACCTAGCAGAAGGTATGGACAGCCATTTTCCCATCCCCAACGAGACAGCCAACAGGCAAAACGCAAAACCTACTCATAGACAGAGGGAGCAGAGCTCAAGATGTAGAAAAACAGGGCTGACCACATCCTCTGAGCAACTGGAGCCAAATGGGCCCAATCCACCTCTACTTTCTGTTTTGAACATTAGGTGTCTCTAGCTAAGTATGATATGTATTCATTAATAATATATTTTAATACGATATTTTAAATTAGTTCAATATAATAGTCAGTTTATATTGACTATTATATTGACTATATTATATTGTCAATATATATTATTATTGTCAATAATAGTCTATATTATATAGACTATATTATATTGTCAATAATAGTCACTATTATATTGACTATTATATTGACTATAAGGATGATGAATTTTAAATATTTAACACTTGACCAAAAATAATGATGTTAGTATCAATGGTACTTGTGAGGTCTGTTTCATTGCGATACTGCCCTAAAGTCCTTAATTAATGTTTACATTATCTGTGTTTAGGTATGTTAGTAATAAAAAAAATCAGAAAAGGTATTCTGACCCAAAGTACAGATAAAATCACACTTGCTCTAAGAATCCTACTGACTTCTCTCTTTTCTGAAGTTTTACAGAACTTACTTAACACTATAGAACACTACCTAGAGATTTTTATCTTGCTCTGCTTTCTTACTGTTTAATGTGTAATTGATTTAAAGGTTTATTAACTGTTTTGCTATGTTAAAAACAATAAAGGTTGCTTAAATATAAGATATTTTAAATTAGTTCAATACAGAGTAGGATGACAAATTTTAACTATTTAACATTTGACCAAAAATAATGATGCTGGTATCAACGTCACTTGTGAGATCTGTTTCATGGTAATACTGCCCTAAGGTCACTTACTTACTCAGGAGTAAAGGCCAAATTTACACCCAAAAAAGGGTGATTGTGGAGTAACAAAACATTCAAAACCCAACTTAAACACTGCAGGCTAAGGAAAAATTATTCAAGAACCATTTGTGAAAAGTTGGAGTTTTAAAAATTCATTTAGAGGTCATGTGCGGTGGCTCACACCTGTAATCCCAGCACTTTGAGAGGCTGAGGTGGGTGGATCACCGGAGGTCAGGAGTTCGAGACCAGCCTGGCCAATATGGTGAAACCCCATCTCTACTAAAAAACATACAAAATTAGCCTGGCATGGTGGCAGGCACCTATAATCCCAGCTACTCAGGAGGGTGAGGCACGAGAATCGCCTGAACCCAAGAGGCAGAGATTGCATGAGCCGAGATCATGCCATTGCACTCTAGCCTGACTGACAAGAACAAAACCCTGTCTCAAAAAATAATAATAATAATAATTCATTTAGAATTTTAGAAATAGCAGTTGTTTCCAGGAATACATGAAAAACATTTTATTTCTTTGAATTCATTGATACTATGTTTTTTTTTTTTTTTTTTTTGAGACGGAGTCCTGCTCTGCTGCCCAGGCTGGAGTGCAGTGGCACAATCTCAGCTCACTGCAACCTCCGCCTCTTGGGTTCAAGCAATTCTCTTGCCTCAGCCTCCCAAGTAGCTGAGATTACAGGTGCCCGCCACCATGCCCGGCTATTTTTTTTTTTTGTATTTTTAGTAGAGACAGGTTTTCACCATGTTGGCCAGGCTGGTTTCGAACTCTTGACCTCAAGTGATTCACCCACCTCAGCCTCCCAAAGTGCGAGGATTACAGGCATGAGCCACCGTGCCCAGCCGGTTGATTCTAAATAAAGGAATGATTCGGGACATGAAACTCAAAGGTTCATTTGCCCTCCCCCCAGCATATGATTACATTTGAAACTGAAGGTTACTATAAGCACAGAACTGTCTTAGCCTTCTTTCTTCTGCTATAGCACAGTAATAGACAGTATTTCAGTAGGAAAACCATGGGACACAGAGCCAGGACACCCAAGTGGAAGTTCTTTCTCTGTCATTGACTGGCCTTATGAAAATAAAACAGACAGTTCAAAACTTCTTTTGAACCTGTTCTCTTAACTGCATGAGACTAATGCCCACCTTATGCACTATATAAGACGGCAGTGAACAGGAATTTGAGGCTATGGTGAGCAATGATCAGCCACTGCACTCCAGCCTTGAGTAACAGAGTAAGACCCTATTCCCTAAAAAAAAAAAAAAAAAAAAAGATTAAAAATTTAAAAAGACAGCGGTGAAGACCCACTGAGACAATGTTAGAAAAAACAAAACCAGTGCCATTTGAAAGCAATATACAAATGTAAGTTGCAGTCTTCTGTCTACAGTAAATAAATGAATTTGTGTCATGTGCCATGTATAAACATGATCTTAGTCATCTTCTAGGAGAAAACAAAGCTCAAAGAGGCTACTCCTAACTTGTGCAAAGTCATAGCACAGGTAGAAGCAGCAGCTCAGTCCAAAGCCCACATCCTTCCCCTCACCACGCTGCCTCCAGTAACTGCAGAACAAGGAAGCTGTACTCCTGGACCCACTGAGGATCCGAATCCTAGGTGCTTTTCCCTTTTCATACCAATGCGTTTCACGTTTGTTAAAAAGGTAAACATTTTACAATAAACACTTCATTGCTGTTCTTTTTTTTTTTTAACCAAAGAAACATGTAGATTTATTGTTGACAAAGAAAAATTCCAGCAAACACATATGAGGGCCTACATGGTGTTTTGCTAAACAAAATAATTGAAAAGTATGTTTGTTATGCTTGCTATGGCTAAAAATCCTAACTTAACATGGCAAAAATAATCTGCAAATGAATTATAGCTAATTGCCTATGGTGCTTTCAAGTTCTAAAGAATGAAACAGCCCCCAAAATTTCCATTTTTAGAGCCATAGATTCCTGTTTATAGATTCCTAGTGTTCATTTACTGAGCGTAAGCAGTTATGAAGACATTTAAATTTTTAATAGTATGTATTTCTTTAAAGAAAAGCTGAAACTTCCTGTTTAGTGATTTAATCACGACACAAGTTGAAAGCATTTAAAAATCAAGTACCTATTGGATGAAGTTCACTGCTAAGACACAGAATAGATGCTGGCCCATCTTTTATATTCTGTAGGATGCAAACTACATGCCTTGCTAGGGGGTAACAGAAAAAAGAAAGTTGCCTGGTAGTGGTGACTTACTGAATTTTCTCTGCCCACAAAGCTTAATGCAGGTAAAATGACTTAGTTAACCAACGGGGCTGAGGGATAAGGGTTGTGCCTACCACTGTGGCCCCCACAGTGGAGAGGGCACTTTCGCCCCCACTCTAGGTCCAGCAGTATGCATTCTTCCCCAGGCAGAAAACAGGTACTCTAGGTGCACAATCAGATTACTTCCAGGACAGACACTTCTTGTCATGTTAGAGTGGGGAGCGGGGGAGAGGAAGGGTGCACAGGGGTGCATACCAGCATTTGCGTCTGTGTCGGGGCTTTTTTCAAGGCTGGAGAAGGATGCAGTGAAACCAGAAGACGGTTAGGCTCAGGATTATAATAAAAGCTTTCAAATACTTACAAAAAGGGCTCTCTGAAATCTTAAACCATCAAATTTAAACACTGGCAGTTAATAAAACACAAAGCTATTTGTTTAACAGAAAATAGAATCCCAATATGGCATAATCTTATACCATACACAAATTCACACTTGAACAAAATAATCAAGTAGAGTAAACCATACTAAATGTAAAGTCAATAAATTCTTTTCTTGATTGTTGACCCCACACACACACCAAAGAAAAGACTATAAGGGATTTAACAGAAGGAAATTAATCATCATAATACTTTGGTTCAATACTGATCTAGGGTGAGATAATTTGGGCATTAGTACAGTTTACGTGAAATAAGATTTAAAGCAGCACATTTAAAAGAAGCAGAATTCATTAAACAACCTCTCAAAAGGATCATTTCCTCTAATTATTGCTTTTATAACAGAAGACAAAGGCAACCCAATGTAAGTTCATAAAATCTACAATTAGCTGCCAAAATCTTAGCAGATAAAATTAGAAGAGAAAGCATATTTGGAAGCACAATTGGTAAAAAGTTCTGTTATCTTATTTCTAAAAAGGCATTTGCTCTTTCTACCCATAATCATTTAAAGTACACAAATAGGCAGGGTGTGGTGGCTCACGCCAGTAATCCCAGCACTTTGGGAGGTCAAGGCAGGTGGATCACTTGAGGCCAGCAGTCTGAGACCAGCCTGGCCAACACGATGAGACCCTGTCTCTATTAAAATACAAAAATTAGCTGGGTGTGGTGGTGCGTGCTGTAGTCCCAGCTACTCAGGAGGCTAAGGCAGGAATACCGCTTGAACCCAGGAGGCGGGGGTTGCAGTAAGCCAAGATCGCGTGCCACTGTACTCCAGCCTGGGTGATGGAGTAAGACCCCCATCTCAAAAATAAATAAATAAATTTATTAATTAATTAAAAACTAAAGTACACAAATATTATGGACTAGATATTATGGTAGGCCCATGACAACAGAGGAATAAAAAGGCAAAGCTAAGCTAGGTGATCTAGCAGCATACAGTCCTAGAGAGAGGGGGTTTATAAAAGTCCTCACAATACTTCCAGACAAGTGTGCTAACCTGGGCTGTACCTAAGAAGCTATAGGAGAGAAAAGCAGCTGACTGGCTGACTAGAACATTTTCATATCTGGGCTGAGTCTTCAAAGGAAAAGAAAAAGAAGGAGTCTGAAAAACAAGGTTAAACAAGAGGGAAAGGTACATATCCCATATTCCAGGCAAAAACAACAACAACAAAAAAGCAGTGTGTGAAAGGATACAGAGTTAGAATATTTTTAGGGAATCTTTGGACAGAGGAAGGGGATAAGAGGGAGTCATGCTGGGGAAGGTAAAGCTGGAAAGATTGATAGGAACAAGATTAAGGGCCAGGCGTGGTGGCTCATGCCTATAATCCCAGCACTCGAATCCCAAGAGTTCGAGACCAGCCTGGCCAACATACTGAAACTTCATCTTTACTAAAAATACAAAAATTAGCCAGGCATGGTAGCTCACACCTGTAGTCCCAGTTACTCGGGTGGCTGAGGCATGAGAATCACTTGAACCTGGGAGGTGGAGGTTGTAGTGAGCTGAGATCACACCACTGCACTCCAGGCTGCCTGGGCCACAGAGAGTCTGTCTCAAAAAAAATAAGGAATAAGATTAAGAAGAAGAGTGTTTTGGTCAAACTGTGGAATTAATTCAAGCTTTTTATGCCTTACTCATAGGGCCTATTGGGAAGATATTTAAGACCTGATCAAAATCTGTCATATTATTTCCTAAACTTTTCAGTAGTACACAATTGATGTTTTAACCATAATAATAATAATAATAATAATATGATTAAAGGGTAAAGTGAAAAGGCAACTTATGAATGGGAGAAAATATTTTCAACCAAATATCTGATAAGGCATTGATACCCAGAATATATAAATAACTCCTACAAATCAAAAACAACAACAAACTAATCCAATTAAAAAATAGGCAAAGCACTTGAAAAGACATTTCTCCAAAGAAGATATACAAATGGCAAATGGCCAAGAAGCACATAAAAAGATGTCCAACATCACTAATCATTAGGGAAATGCAAATCAAAACCATAATGAAATATCACCTTGGACCCATTAGGATGGCAAAAAAAAAACCAAAAACAAAAAAACAAGTATTGATAAGGATATGAAGCAATGGTAACCTCTGTGCACTGCTGGTGGGAATGTAAAATGGCATAGCTGTTATAAAGAACAGTTTGGCGGCTTCTCAAAGAATTAAAAGCAGAATGATGATCCAGCAATCCCCTTCTGGGTATATAGCCAAAAGGATCTCAAGGAGATTTATGCTTATCCATGTTCACTGTAGTAGTGTTCACAGGAGCTGAAAGGCAGAAGTGCCCTAAATGTCCACCAACAGACAACTAGATAAAGCGAATGTGGTCTATCCATACAATGGAATATTATTCAGCCTTAAAAAGAAGGAAATCTTGTCACATGCTACAACATGCATGAACCTTGAGGACATTAAGCAAAATAAACCATTAAGAAAAAGACAAATACTGCATTATTCCACTGATGTGAGTTGTTGAAAGTAATCAAACTCTTAGCAACAAAAAGTAGAATGGTGGTTGGTAGAGGCTGGCAGGAGCAGGGAATCAGGAGTTGCTTCCTGGGTACAGAGTTTCGGTTTTACAAGATAAAAAACCTCTAAAGATCTGTTGCACTAACTGTTGCACATATAGTTAACGTTACTGTACTACACACTTAAAAATGGTTAATATGGTAAATTTAATGTTATGTGTTTTCTTTAACCATAATAAACAAACAAACCAAAAACAACAACATGGCCGGACACGGTGGCTCATGCCTATAATCCCAGCACTTTGGGAAGCCGAGGCGGGTGGATCACTTGAGGTCAGGAGTTTGAGATCAGCTAGTCAACATGATAAAACCCCGTCTCTAATAAAAATACAAAAATTAGCTGGGTGTGGTAGTGCATGCCTGTAGTTCCAGCTACTCGGGAGGCTGAGGCAGGAGAATGGCTTGAACTCGGGAGGCAGAGGTTGCAGTGAGCCGAGATCGTGCCATTGCACTCCAGCCTGGGCGACAGAGGGAGACTCCATCTCAAGGGGGGAAAAAAAGAGAGAAAAATATGATTAAAGGCTACAAAGTTTCAGGCCAATTCATAAGGGGTCCCTAATGCCAATATGGAGACGTGACCTTTATTATTAGCTGTATGTTACGTCAGCAAATTTAGTGTTCAAGCTGTAGTAAAATTTCAAATTTCTCAGCCAACACAGTAATTGCTGGCAAGTTGTATGCTTGAAACCTGCAGAGTATAAATAAGGGATAGTATGCTAAATTCTAAAATCCACTCCAGTCTACTGGGGTTGAGATCGTTGATTGATTTTGCCATCATGGAAGGCTGTTTCAGGATTTAGTAACATCAAAACCACGAATTTTGGCTGGGCATGGTGGCTCATACCTATAATCCCAGCACTTTGGGAGGCCAAGGTGGGCAGATCACCTGAGATCAGGAGTTCGAGACTAGCCCGGCCAATATGGTGAAACTCCGTCTCTATTAAAAATACAAAAATTAGCCAGGCGTGGTGATGCATGCCTGTAATCCCAGCTACTCGGGAGGCTGAGGCAGGAGAATCGCTTGAACCCAGGAGATGGAGGTTGCAGTGAGCTGAGATTGCATCATCGCACTCCAGCCCAGGCGACAAAAGTGAAACTCTATCTCAAAAAAAAAAAACAACAAAACACTAATTTCTAGCCAGTGTTTTAAAAAGAAAATATTATCTTAAATAAAGCCAAACTTTCAGTTATTAAAAAGTCTAGTCTAAATCCAAACTCATTTTATCTAATGTCAAGCTTTTCCCCTAAGAACAGCAGTGAGGAAAAAGAGAGGGTTCCAAGGAATGAAAGGGGGTAAGTGTGAGGAAAGCAAAAGGTCTACCCACTTGTCTGTGATCTGGTCCTGCAGCCTGTAAAATATCTTCCACCATTTGCAGGAGTCCACATAACAGCTCTCTCTAGTGAGACCCCTTTGCTGGGACCTCCATGTTGTCTGATGCAGGCAACGGGTGCCCTTTGACTCAGCTCTCAGGCTCCTCTCAGCTCCTGCCCCTGAGGAGCTCTTCACCCACGACCTCTTTCTGCTGGGGGCCTAGCCCTGGGAGGCAGCCTTCACAGGCAGGACAAGTCTTTCAAAAAGACTTGGGCCAGCTGTCCTCCATGCAGACCACCAGGCCCACAGGAAATGTCAAGCATTTTTGCTGCCCTCTCTCCATACACTGTCCCCAGGGGCAGCTCCAGCCACATGGGGGGCTTTCAGATGAGAGGAAGATACCTGTCTCTGTATTCACAGACATCCCCAAACTCCAGGAAAGCCACACCACACTCACTCAAGAACGCTTTCTCAGGAGTCCATTCTAATCCCACAGCGGCACCTGGCTGGTACCTCTGTGCAGCTCGAGAAGATGTCAATACCCTCTTGCATTCAACCCTAATCTCTGAGTTATTCTCTTGAGGTCTTTCTCTAATGACTGGGGTAGGACAGAGAGAGGAGGAACCCCCACCTCCCCCAGGAAAGAGCTCCCTACCCCTAAGAGTTCCTTGCAAGGAACTGACTTATACTCTTCTCTTACACAGGCCGATTATGCTATGGGGGGTATAGCAGCTACTATGTGCACAAAAGGTGGTTAGAGGTATCGGTGCGAAATGTACAACAGTAAAGGCTAAGTCCATCTATACTAACACTGATGTGTGCAACCAGGACTATCCAGGAAGAAAATCTTGATAATTTTAGTAAGTCCAGTGCCACTACTGTCACTGCCTTTATTTTGGAGACAGGGTCTCTCTTTGTCCCCCAGGCTGCAGTGCAGTGGGGCAAACATAGCTCATTGCAACCTCAAACTTCTAGGCTCAAGGGATCTTCCTACCTCAGCCTCCCGAGTAGCTGGGACTACAGGTGCACACAAATTAGCCATGCCTGGTTAATCTGTTTACTTTGTGTAGAGACTGGGTCTTGCTTTTATGCCCAGGCTTGTCTCGAACTCCTGGGCTCAAGTGATCCTCCTTCCTTGTCCTCCCAAAGTGCTGGGATTACAGGCGTGAGCCACCACACTCGGCCTGTCCCTGCATTTTCTAACACTCTGTTCAGATTCAAACTCCAGGTGGAAGCAGTCAACAGGCTAAGCTTAAGAAGCATGTCCACCCCTGCAGTTCCTAGGAGGCAAGAACAGAAAATGCTCATTTGATCTCTGCTGGCTTCCACAGCAAAAGGTAGAACCTACCAGGACTCATCATTGGGCAACCTAGAGTGGACAGCAGATGTCCATTATAGACATTCCCTATCTGCTTCCTTAAAGAACTCAGAATATCTGTCAAAACAACACTGGCAATGATATACAATGTTAATTCTGTCAGTCCACATTACATGCCAATATTGTTCCAACTAAAAAATAATTTATAAACGCACAGCTCTGATCACTACCACAATCTGCCATCATCAGTCAGAGTCAACAAAAAATGAAAGCTCCCAGAAGGGCTAAAATCCTTAATGCAAGGCTGATGACAAAGACGGCAGGAGATTATTTAATTTTTTAATGTCGGATCATGTTAACAGCCATGCTTAAATTTGCAAATTGTTGCTTGTTAAAATATCCATTTACTAAAATGATAAATAATACATGTTGTGACACATTAGTGAAACTGTTATTTTTTAAAGCATCACAGACACAGATGAATTACCATTTCGGTGCAAACCCTTGTACCATTTAGGGAAAAACAAGAGGATCTGTTAAGTTACATCGTGGCAGAAAAATCAAGAGTTGCCACCACATTTCCCTACCCCAAAATGACCCTCCACATTTCAGATTCTTAAGGTCAGCTCAGCAAGGCATGTGCAGAGCCAAAAACCAGAGCCCAGAAAGTTGACTGAAGGCTTCCTGCCAAAGGCAGCCCTTGCAGTAGCAGCACCAGCTAACATCAAGGTCGAGCTGGCAATGGAAAGGTGGCCAGGTTTAAAAGAAATGCTGTCAGGAATTGCCAGGAATAAAGAAGCCATTCCAAATTGCACTATAGCAAAGGAAACAAGGATCACAGCTTTCCCCAAACAATGTTCATCCATTTCATCCCCTACTAATCTAGCTCAGTAAACCTCTCATGTTCAATTTTACCTCTTATATATATAGAGCTCAGCTCTTTGCTTTTATTGAATGGGGATACATACCGGAATCTCCTTTGAAAGATAAATGGTTATTTGCAAATGCTGAAAGGCAGAGAGTAAAAACAAATTTTGTAACACAAATATAATTTTGAAATTCAACCATTTATATGCCAAAAAAAAAAAAAACCAAACTGTGTTCTATCTACCCTTAACTCAAGATTTGAACATATATCATAAAATCCTTAGAAAATAAAGTGACTGTATTTTAAAAATCAAACCCATGATGGTACAAAAAAATACTTGGTAACCAAAAGATTAAATGTAAAACATGAGCTCACTGACTCGAGGTCAAATTTCTAAATTCGGCATTCTCAGCTCTTCATGGTCTGTCCCTAACCTACCTTTTTCTATTTTACTTCCTACAGCTTCCCTTTAACAGATGTGTCCTCTGAGAAAACTGTACTACTCAGTTCCTCACATTCTCCCGTGTGCATTTCTGCTTGTTTTGAGACGGAATCTCGCTCTGTCACTCAGGATGGAGTGCAGTGGCCTGGCTAATTTTTTGTATTATTAGTACAGACAGGATTTTGCCATGTTGGCCAGGCTGGTCTCAAACTCCTAGCCTCAAGTGACCCGCCTGCCTCAGCCTCCCAAAGTGATGGGATTACAAATGTAAGCCACCATGCCCGGCCTCCTGTATGCATTTGTAAGTGGTGGGCCCACATCCCTTTCCTTCTGAGTATCTCCTTAAAAATTACATGTCCAGGCCAGCTCACTTGAGGTCACGAGTTCAAGACTAGCCTGGCAACATGGTGAAACCCCATCTCTATTAAAAACACAAAATCAGCCAGGCGGCTGGCATGTGCCTGTAGTCCCAGCTACTGGGGGAGGCTGAGGTAGGAGAATCACTTGAACCTGGGAGGCAGAGGTTGTGGTGAGCCAAGATTGCACCACTGCACTCCAGCCTGGGCGACAGAGTAAGACTCTCTCTTTAAAAAAAAAAAAAAAAAAAAAAAAAAATCACACGTCCAAATTCTCCGTTTCCTACAGTGACCAGCTCAAATGGCATCTTGGCTGAGTGCGCTCTCCTTCTTCTGCCTCCCACAGCCCTGGCAATGAGCTACACTCCATACACCTTATCCCTTCTTGAAGAGTAATCTTTGGTCAAAAAGCCACTACTGAACTGTGAGTTCATCTTCACAACACAGCTCTTACTTATGGAGAGACACTCACACTATGCCCTGTTGACACAGGATCCAAGCAGAGCCTGCCTCCAACCTATGGCAGGTCATCTCCTGCCTGACTTGTGTAAATTCCTCAGATTTAAAAGCCCATTTACTCCTTTGGCTCTTTCCCACTAGGGCTTAGCTCTCTCCCAAAACAATGAATTTTTCTTTCAAAGACACTGAATAAGGCTCCTTGATTTGATCTATTTTCTGCCTCCCATCCACTGAGCCTCGCTCCAAGGTACGCCCAGTCCAGTATAAAAAGTCCGGCACCACCTTGCAGGGTGAGAATTTCAACCTCTTTACACAGATGCAAAGGTTCCCACGAGGCAACTGGCCCTGGGTTCTGGAGTTTGGCTCCTCCCTTGTCTTGGACCTCAGTTCTCAATTCTCTCCCACTGAATCTTCACAGCTACTTAACTTCTTAATGAAGCTGAAAGCTCTATCAACCATCCAGGCCTTAAAGTTCTCAAAGCTTAATATCAAGCATAATCACCCAAGTGGAGAAATGGATCAGACATCAGAGACATCCAGGCAACCTTATCTTGTCTAAAAAATATAAATATGTATTTTAAAAATTTTTCATTACACAATAATGGAATACTATTTCACTGTAAAAATTTGACAACATAGATGATACAAAGTCCCCACTGACACTTCCTCAATCCCATCCCATGTCTGTCTTAGAGTCTTTTATCCATGTATTTACATATCATCCTTCATCAAATCTAAGATCTTATCACTTGTGGTTTTTTTTTTTTGAGACGGAGTCTCGCTCTGTTGGCCAGGTTGGATGGAGTGCAGTGGCACGATCTCGGCTCACTGCAAGCTCTGCCTCTCGGGTTCACGCCATTCTCCTGCCTCAGCCTCCCAAGTAGCTGGGACTACAGGCACCCGTCACCACGCCTGGCTAATTTTTTGTATTTTTAGTAGAGACGGGGTTTCACCGTGTTAACCAGGATGGTCTTGATCTCTTGACCTTGTGATCTGCCCGCTTCGGCCTCCCAAAGTGCTGGGATTACAGGTGTGAGCCACCATGCCTGGCCGATCTTATCACTTGCAATGTGCATTATGCTTCACTAAGAAAGAGTTTAAATTAGTAAACTATGTCACCAATTGTTAGATACACTGATTTCAGAAATGTTAAAAAACCTGAAAGGCATGTTTTAGAATTTACAAAATACAATCCATATAAATTTTGAGCTTTACAAATATAAATGTAATAATTCTGTATTTTTTCTCACTAAAAAAGGAATCTGAGAGAGCCTCCCACATCAGTTGCATAAAGATCTACACCACACTCTTATACACTTTTTAGGTACTGCATTCTATATGCTGGCTGTACCACTTGTACATTTAATCATTCCAGTATTTCACCATTCCAGTGCTGGAATGAGCATGTGTTCATGTGCATTTCACTAGACGTAAAACTACCAAATTAAAAGTACGTGATTTTATTTTCAAAGATACAGCCAAACTACCTTCTCCAAAAAGGTCTGAACAATTTATATGCTCAGGATATGAAAGTACACCGATTTTTCCTCATTGCTGCCAAATAATATTATTCTCTTTAATTTCTGCCAATGTGATGGGATAAAATCATATCTGGTTGCTTTAATGTGTAATTCACTAATTATTAATGAAGTTAAGCATCTCTTTGTATTTATTGGCCATTTGTTCCCTTTCTGTCAATGCCTTTTTATATCTTTTGCCCATTTTTCTAGTGTTTTCTTATTAATATGCAGAAGCCTCTTTATATACTCTGTATTTATCCTTTGTGTATTGCACATGGCCTATTTTCTCCTAGTCTGTTATTTGTCTTTTAATTATATTTGTGATTTTGTCTTTGGTGATGCAGACATTCCGAATCTTTTAATGGTCAAATTTATTCATCACTTCCCAGCTATACCCAAGATTACTTACACGTAGGTAATATTTTCTTCTAACATGAAACCCATTCTTTGTAAACTCCACTGGGTTCTGGCCTGGCAGTGCTTGAAGGGATGGATATGAGACACACTCATACAACCCACACACTGGAGAATTTCCATACAGCTATCCTGACCCCACCTCTGTAAGAGGTAAGTGTCAGTCAGTGCTCTGCCAGCCTGTGGGCACTATATTTCAGGAAGGACTAGCCAGTTCTCTTTTTTTTTCCAGACAAGATCTCACTCTAGTCAACCAGGCTGGGCTGCAGTGGCACAACCATGGCTTACTGCAGTCTCAGTCTCCCCAAAGTGTCTCAGCCCAAGGCATTAGAATTATAGGCACACGCCCCACACCAAACTACCTTTTTTTTTTTTTGAGGTGGGGTCTTGCTATGTTGCCCAGGCTGGTCTCAAACTCCTAGGCTCAAGCAATCCTCCTGCCTCAGCTTCCCAAAGTCTTGAGATTACAGGCAGGAGTCGCTCCACTCGGCACTAGTTTCCTTTCTTAACATCAAAGCCAGAAGCCTAACCCATTCCAGGCTACATATGTGTGCCAGCCTGGTCATCCTGACATCACGACTCAAAAACAGATAACAGGCTGGGCATGGTGGCTCACGCCTATAATCCTAGCACTTTGGGAGGCTGAGGCAGGTGGATCACCTGAGGTCAGGAGTTCAGGACCAGCCTGGCCAACATGGTGAAACCCCATCTCTACTACAAATACAAAAATTAGCTGGGCATGGTGGCATGCGCCTGTAATCTCAGTACCCAGGAGGCTGAGACAGGAGAATTGCCATAACCCGGGAGGGAGAGGTTGCAGTGAGCCGAGATCGCGCCACTGCATTCCAGCCTGGGCAACAGAGAAAGACTCTGTCTCAAAAACAAAAAACGAAAAACAGAGACTAAAGCCTTGCCACACAGAGAGACAAACATCCCACCATCCATGGCTCAGTCTCTGGGCCAGGAGCGTCTGGACACCCTGTGGCAAGATTGTCACCCCGCCTCTCTCTCCCGTAGACTCAGATGTAACATACTGCCTCAGAACTGCATCCCTGACCTGGTACAAACAAACCCCAGGGTACTGGGTAACTCTGATGACTAGATCCTGGTCTGACAGGCCCAAATGCCAAGGTGCAGTCCCTGTGAGACGGTCCCCTGTCCCCAGAGAGACGGTGGAGAAAGGTTGGCTCTTCTCCCTTCACATCTGCACTATAAGATCAGGTCTTTGATTCCACTGCATTCTGCTCCCCACTGCTGACATGGTCTCCTTCACAAGATACGCTATAACCTACTGCCCAGCCTGTCCAAGCTTCACACATCAGGCCCTCAGGACTCACCCAACTGCCAGAAAGAGGGCCCAGGACAGTTAGGTTCCAAGTTCCCTGACTCCAAGCAGGGCGAAGTGAGCTCTGGTTCCTGGGTCAGTGTAATACACTGAGTTATGGATGGGCCAGAGTTTGGTGGGAACACACACCCTCTGCGATACATGAATTATTTAGTCAAGAACACAGCACTTAATGGGCAGGTAAGGTGGCAGCACAGAGTAGGAGCAGATGCAGCCTATGTTTCTGTGGCTTGTCCTTTGCCCCTGGGTTTCCACCTAAGAGTATCAGCTTGCACAAAGCCAAATCCTACTGTTTACAGCCTGATGATAACCCAGTTGGCATTCTGTGCTCTAAGTTACTCCCTCAGAAAGAGCTTCCCCTGGCCGGGCGCGGTGGCTAACGCCTGTAATTCCAGCACATTGGGACGCCAAAGTGGGAGGATCACAAAGTCAAGAGATCGAAACCATCCTGGCCAACATGGTGAAACCCTATCTCTACTAAAAAGACAAAAATTAGCTGGGCATGGTGGCGGGTGCCTGTAGTCCCAGCTACTCGGGAGGCTGAGGCAGGAGAATCGCTTGAACCTGGGAGGCAGAGGTTGCAGTGAGCCGAGATCATGCCACTGCATTCCAGACTGGTGACAGAGCAAGACTCCATCTCAAAAAAAAAAGAAAGAAAGAGCTTCCCCTTGACCTTTCAAGGCCTCCCCAGCAGGACTCAAAATAGGCAGCTCCACCTAAGTCCCACTCACCTCTGGGTCCTCCACAATATTTACTACACCTCTTTATCCTAGAAAACATTTTCTAAATATTTGTTCAATTAATTATGTTGGAATTATTTCTGGAATTAATTTTTGCCTCCCCAAAGTTCATATCTAGCACATTTAAGTTGCATAAACTTGCATCTTTATTAAAGAAATGTCTCATTAGGTCTAATAGCAATATTATCCACTATCAACTTCAGATTTAAGCAGCCTCAACTTCCCAACCAAAAAGAGGAATCTTGAGAGCTTCAGATGGCATTAAACTAAATGGAGATTTTCCTCAGATTCTAAATCTGTGCTGTCCAACACAATAACCACTAATCACATGTGACTACAAAAATTGACATTTTCTCCTTTGGGAGGCTGAGGCCAGGAGTCCAGACCAGCTTCGGCAACATAGAGAGACCCCATATCTACAAAATTTTTTAAAAATTAGCCAGGTGTGGTGGCTGAAATCCCAGCTACTCAGAAGGCTAAGGCAGGAGGATCACTTGAGCCCAGGAGGTTGAGGCTGCAGTGAACCATGATGGCACACTGCACTCCAGCCTGCTTGACAGAGCAAGACCTTGTCTCTAAAATAAATAAATACATACATACATACATACATACATACATAAATACATAAATAAATAAAATTTACATTTTCAAGAAAATTAAAATTTTAGTTTCTCAGTCTCAGCCACATTTTAAGTGCTCAATAGCCACATGTGGCTGGTGGTTACCATACCATATTGGACTGTGCAGATACAGAAAATTTCCATCATCAAAGAAGGTTCTTTAGGATAGCGCTGCTCCAAATGCATTAAAAATCTTGAAAACCAGCCGGGCAGTATGGCTCACCCCTGTAATCCCAACATTTTGGGAGGCCAAAGATGGCGGATCATTTGAGGTCAGGAATTCGAGACCAGCCTGACCAACATGGTGAAACCTGTCTCTACTAAAAATACAAAAAATTAGCCAGCATGGTGGCCCATGCCTATAACCCCAGCTACTTAGGAGGCTGAGGCAGGAGAATTGCTTGAACCCAGGAAGCGGAGGTTGCAGTGAGCCCAGATCACACCACTGCACTCCAGCCTGGGTGACAGAGCGAGACTCCATCTCAAAAAAAAAAAAAAAAAAAAAAAATCCTGAAAACCCAAAGAATCCTTAGCTTATAGCTAGTATCAGATCTTCAAAGTACCATAATTAAATTTAAAAACACACTGCTCCTTTAATTAAAACAACATAAGGAAACACTCTCACTGATAAAGTAGGGCTTTTATAATAATAGATTTGTCTCATCACGATGAAAAATTTAAACGAAGCCTAAGTCTCATCTATCTTCGGTTGCCAAAGCTAACAGGCTATGCAGAGGGCAATGCATTCTTAGAGTTGCATGAATCCTTTCTCCTGACAGATAAAATTTCTGGTTAACAGTCACTGAGGAAACTAATCTTAATATAACCCTTAATGTCCTGGGCTTGACTGGAGTATACAAACAACACCTAGAAAATTTTCAACCCAGGGATTTCAAAAGGTATGCACACAAAACCAAAAATACCAGCCGGGCGTGGTGGCTCATCCCAGCACTTTGGGAGGCCGAGGCAGGTGGATCACGAGGTCAGGAGATCGAGACCATCCTGGCTAACATGGCGAAACCCCATCTCTACTTAAAAAAAAAAAAAAAAAATACAAAACATTAGCCAGGTGTGGTGGCAGGCGCCTGTAGTCCCAGCTACTAGGGAGGCTGAGGCTGAGGCAGGAGAATGGCGTGAACCCGAGGAGGCAGAGCTGGCAGTGAGCCGAGATCACGCCACTGCATTCTAGCCTGGGCAACAGAGCGAGACTCTGTCTCAAAAAAAAAAAAAACAAACAAACAAACAAACCTAAGTCTTCTATGAGTTCAGAATTTGATGGTAGGTGGAAAGTGTCTATGAATATGTGAAGTGAGTATGTATGTTAGAATAAAGGAACTGTCTAAGTAGGCTGTGTCTTTTTCTCTCCCATCTCCATGAAATGCCAGTGTCTCCTAGCAGACAAAACACATATATAAGGGAGTTAGAGAAAAGAGCCCTTGTAATCCTTTTATAGACTCCTAGGAGCACTGAGACTCATTCAACAGCACGTGAGTACAAGTCCTGGAAAGCACAGCTTCAGGACCTCAATAGAAAAGTTTTTCCCCTCACAGTGAAGCAATGAGAGGACTAACAAGCACATAATTTGTAAAAATCAAAACAGAATTGGATGAAGATGGGCAGAACGGTAGGCCTGGGGGCAGAGGACGAGGTCATCCAACAGTCTCCAGGTATAAAGTCTCAATTCTACACATTTATAACCTGTATTGGTGATGTTCCCACTGGGCTGGCCACCACACTGTATAATCATAAAGTGAGCTTTAATTACCCAAGACCATTCACTTGCTCTTATGAGATGTGTTCCACCTGAAGGACTGCTCAAAAGGGTTACAAATGGCTCATAATTTTTTTCTGCTGGATCTTAAAGCCTACAACTTCCTACTAAAGGAAAGATCAAAGGAAATACATCTGTAAAATACTGCCAGAAGGGCAGCAGGAGATGTGGGGGGCAGCTAACAACTGACCTCGGTGATGCCAACCTTAACTGTCATTTCACCCTTTCCCCTTCAAACCATCCCGTGGTCCTAAAACCTTTATAATCCTTTTATACTTGACACTATTGTCCCGGAAGAGCTGTTTGTCATCCTGAAATCAAACTGTATTTTCTCCTTTGGGAGCATGTACATTCTGTAAAAAGACAAGTAATCCTCAGACAGTGGCAAGCAGAACCATACTAGGCTCAGATACTGACCTTGACTTTACTGAAAAATGTTAAGTGGTAAAAATTTCATCAAGGTCAGGGAAGAACAAAGGAAGAACCTGTTTCCATGTTTTCCCTTCCATTTTACATGTGCATTATTTCAATCCCATAGCCAACTGTTTGTCATCTCTTTATAAACTCTCAGGAACTCAAGAGAAAATAGTACATCAGTCACTCTCTCAAGAGCTACAAATGATGAGGAATACATTCCCATATATACACTATTATTCACTGAAATTTTTACTTAGCTGCTTTTAATAAAGAAAACCATATGGTTATGAAAAATATACTATAGGCAAGTTACTGATTCTGACAGAGCTTTCTTAAAATTCAGAAGAAAGTATGTGAACCAAACAAACATGAACACATCAACCCTCAGAAAAGATGTTTAAAGAGCAATGCAAAATGTTTTAACTGGACTTTATCAGGCTTCTTAAATACTATAGAATTTCCTTACTGAGATATTAGGGAAGAAATTAACTTTTAAAGACAATTGTTTAAAGTAAGCAATCTCACAAAATGTTTATCTAACAGAATCCAGGCATGCTGGCTACAGCGTCTCTATTGACATACCTTTGAAAACCACAAATTATTAGGAAATAGGTCTAGAAACATGTGGCCCATGTAGAAAAAGTCTTTAACAAAGAAAGGTTTATTTCCAAATTACATTAGTATTCACAAGGTGGAACAACTTGTTACAGATGCACAGTATTAGTCTCATATACAACAATACCTTTACTAATAAGAGAATATGTCCAAATGTCACATTTGTTTTTTACAAAGCTAATTACCAGAGGTGAGAACTGATAGGCACAGGAATGAGTTCCAGGGTATCAGACAAGAGGATAGCTGAGGAATGAAATTACTGTAAAATATTAACTAAAAGTCAAACTTGCAAGAACATATAAAATATGCATCAGACAGTTTTAGGATGAGGTTAAGGAAAAGAGGCAGTGAGCCAGATTCATATTAATAGTAAGAGGAAGAATAAGAGGAATCTCTGGTTAAGCAGGGAAGGAGAGACAGCAGGAAAAATCTTGAAGGGGCAGAGCTTTCAGCTCTTAAGTGAAGTTTAAGTGAAGATGGAGACTCCAGCAGCCCCAGCAGACACATCCGCTTCAGGTGGAGAAGCACCGGGAACAGCAGGTTCCTTTTGACTGTATTTCCCCATCCCATGGCACCCACCAAGAGTGCCTTCTAGGTCAGCCTCAGAAGGAAGCCTCTGGTGTATACAACTCCATCCCCAGCCAAGCGTGGTGGTTCGCACCTGTAATCCCAACATTTTGGGAGGCTGAGGCAGGAGGATCGCTTTGAGGCCAGGAGTTTGAGATGAGCCTAGGCAACATAGCGAGACCCCATCTCTACAAAATAATTTTAAAAATTAGCCAGGCATAGTGACATGAGACTGTAGTCCCAACTACTTGGAAAGCTGACATGGGAGGATCACTGGAGTCCAGGAGTTCAAAGTTACAGTGAGCTACGATTACACCACTGCACTCCAGCCTGGGCAACACAGCAAAACCCCATCTCAATCAATCAATCTCCACCGCCATCTGTGTGCTGGTTAGTGGTATCCTCGCAACATAGGGTTTAACATGAAAATTCTGCATGAGATAACATGCAATTGTTTTCAGTATAATCAGTCAAAAAGTATCAATGAATGGTTTTAGATTCCTGTGTTTCAAGAGAGGGCAGAGCACAGAAGGCATGGGGCGTTTGGAGACGGCCAGAAGCCAAAGGCAGGAGGCAAAGGGCAGTGAAATCACCACTACTGAGTGACGTACAGGGTACAGGCCACACCTTACTTTATGCAGATTAACTCACTGAAGCCTCACAGTAACCTTATGGCCGAGGTGAAAGGAGTCAACTGGGGACAACTCTGATCCTTATAGCCCCCAAATCTTAGAAAAACGAGGCTGTCCAGTGAGAGTCCAACTATAAAACCCACAGGGGATATTACAGACACAGCCTCCTTAATGGCTGGGCACAGTGGCTCATGCCTATAATCCCAGCACTTTGGGAGGCCGACGCAGGTGGATCCCCTGAGGTCAGGAGATTGAGATCAGCCTGACCAATATGGTGAAATCCCATCTCTATTAAAATGACAAAAATTAGCTGGGTGTGGTGGTGTGCGCCTGTAGTCCCAGCTACTCCGGAGGCTGAGGAAGGATAATGGCTTGAACCTGGGAGGTGGAGGCTGCAGTGAGCCAAGACTGCACCACTGCACTCCGGCCTGGGTGACAGAGTGAGAGTCTGTCTCAAAAAAAAAGTGTAAGATAAGGCCAGGAACAGTGGCTCACGTCTGTAATCCCAACACTTTGGGAGGCCGAGACAGGAGGACTGCTTGAGTCCAGGAGTTCCAGACCAGCCTGGCCAACATGGTGAAACCCCATCTCCACTAAAAATACAACAATTAGCTGGGCATGATGGCGCGCACCTGTAATCCCAGTTACTCGGGAGGCTGAGGCAGGAGAATTGCTTGAGCCTGGGAGGTGGAGGTTGCAGTGAGCTGAGATTGCGCCACTGCACTTCAGCCCAGGTAACAGACCAAAACTCCATCTCAAAAAAAATATCAGTAAGACACACCTGAAGACCAGCAATTCCACCGCTAGGTATACAGCCAAGGGAAGTAAAAACATGTGTCCACACAAAGATATGTACACAAATGTTCATAGTAGTATCATTCATAACAGCCAGAAAGTAGAACCATCAATGTCTAACGAATGAATAAATAAAATGTGGTATATCCATACAAAGAACTATTATTTGGCAGTTATAAAGAATGAAGTACTGATACATATTACATCTTAAAAGAACCTGAAAAATTGTGCTCAGTGAAAGAAGCCAATGATTTTTTTTAAAAAGGCCACAGACTACAGGATTCCATTTATATGACATGTCTAAAATACATAGTCATCAAGACAGAAAGTAGATCAGTGGTTGCCAGAGTCTAAGCGAAGCAGGACATGGGCAGTGATGATAATGGGTATAGGATTTCATTCTGGGGTAAGAAAACCGTTCTGGAATTAGACAGTGGTGAATGACTTTGTGAATATACTAAAAACCACTGAATTTATACACTTTAAAGAACTAAATTTTACGATACTCAAATTACGTCTCGATTTTTTTTTTAATCTACCTTTATTTTTATTTTTATTTTTTGAGATGGAGTCTCGCTCTGTCGCCCAGGCTAGAGTGCAATGGCATGATCTCAGCTCACTGTAACCTTGGCCTGGGTTAAAGCGATTCTCCTGCCTCAGCCTCCCAATTAGCTGGGATTATGGGCGCCTGTTACCATGTCCAGCTAATTTTTATATTTTTAGTAGAGATGGGGTTTCACTATGTTGATCAGGCTGACCTCAGGTGATCTGCCAACTCTGGCCTCCCAAAGTGCTGGGATTACAGGCATGAGCCACCGCACCTGGCCAGATCTACCTTTAGACAATAACATATCTAAACACTGTCCATTAGAAGGGGAGACTAGTCAGCACCAGAAGCTTAGAAAGGAAGGAAAAATAAAAAATGACACTGTCTAGGGGAGAAGCTTCAGTAACAGGGGGACTAAGAACCCTGAGCTCAGATCCATTGAAAGGCTTCTCGGAATGACATTAGCACTACAGAATTAATCCCAAGCTGCTGGCAAAGTGAACAGAGCCCCCTGAATTTGGGTAATATAGTAGCCCTAAGACCTCTTCTCAAAATCTCACATGCACCAAGCAAATCCCACGGAGCTCTGCTTCCAGTATCCTCCCCTGACCCAATACCATTTATTTCTCATTATAAATTATTAAGCTGCCTTTCAGGCCTTTTTAAGCCCAGTCAAGGCAGCTCCCGTGTCAAGAAGTGACCTGCTTCCATATTTTTGGACAAGAGAGGATATGGGAAAATACTAGGATGGCCAACTATCCTAGTGTTCCTAGGGTTGTCCAGGCTATAGCACTCAAAGTCCTAAAACCCAGAAAAACTCTCAGTCCCAGGCGACCCAGGATGGTTGATCATCCTAGAAAAGACCTTGAACTTGGTAACAATACTAAGATAATGTTTCCCTAATAAAGCAGATAATGTGTAGTGACTGATGCAAACCCATTCCCACCATCTCCTCCTTTGCCTTCTAACCAAAGAGACTGGGAAGCTAAGTTCTTGACATCCCAGACTACTCGCCAGTAGTGATAGTCGTATGGCTCAGCTTAAGCCAATGAAATATAAGCAGAAGCCTTGGGGAGTGCCTCATTTCCTGAATAAAAAGGAAGAAGTTTCCGATGTTACCCTTGGCATTTTCCCTCTTTCCTCTGTGGGAACAGAGAGCTGGGGCCTACGTATGAAGCAGCTATTTTGTGAGAATGAGATGAGCAAGTGAGTGCAAGGAAGGCCTCTATGCTAAAGATGGTGAAGCAGAAAGACCCTGAGCCACATATTGTTTGGCCAGACACCACTCACCATAATGCAAACATGCACCCTGGTTCACACCTCTGATCCCGGTAGCTTGCTACTCCTCTATGTAAAATGCCTTCCCTACTTTATGGATGGACTTTGACTTTAAATCTCAATCTAGAAGAAGCTACCTCCCTCTGCAAAGCCTTCCCCAGCAAAACAAATGTCTTTTTGTTGTTGTTGCTGCTGTTGTTGTTTTGAGACGGAGTCTCGCTCCGTTGCCCAGACTGGAGTGCAGTGGCACGATCTTGGCTCACTGCAACCTCCACCTCCCGGGTTCAAGTGATTCTCCTGCCTCAGCCTCCCGAGTAGCAGGGATTACAGGCACATACCACCATGCCTGGCTAATTTTTTGTATTTTAGTGGACGGGGTTTCACCATGTTGCCCAGGCTGGTCTAGAACTCCTGAGCTTTAGGGGTAATTTGTTCACCCCAAACCCTGTCAGCCCGCAACATTAGTATTAGCTGTATGGTTAGTTACTAATGCACCCACTACAGTCTCCCTGGCTGACCACGCTGCACTATACCTACAAAAAGTACTCCATAAATGAATGAGTATGAAATATTCCATAAGTCACTGACTGAACAAGTCAACCCCTTTCCTCTTTGAGTTTCTTTTTTTTTTTTTTGAGACGGAGTCTCACTCTGTTGCCCAGGCTGGAGTGCAGTGGCCGGATCTCGGCTCACTGCAAGCTCCACCTCCCGGGTTTACACCATTCTCCTGCCTCAGCCTCTGGAGTAGCTGGGACTACAGGCGCCCGCCACCTCGCCCGGCTTGTTTTTTGTATTTTTTAGTAGAGACGGGGTTTCACCGTGTTAGCCAGGATGGTCTCGATCTCCTGACCTCGTGATCCGCCCGTCTCGGCCTCCCAAAGTGCTGGGATTACAGGCTTGAGCCACCGCACCCAGCCCCCTCTTTGAGTTTCTTAAGTGAACAAATAGTATCTCACTCATCGTTGCATCCCTAACAGGCAAATCTGAGATGCCCAATACATGTTTGCTAAACACAAACCATCACAGCTCCTCACAAAAATGTCTCCATTGAGCTGTGATTTAATGCCATCCCTTTCTGTGGGCTGAGAAATGCCCACTTGGACAGGGGTTTAGTATCACTCAGGGAGACTGCATTTCAATACATATATTTCTTATTTATTTAAAATGTTTCTTTTTGTACAACCAACATGCTTTTTTTTTTTTTTTTTTAATAATCTGGTATTTCCCTTTAGTGGGGAGGATGAAGTAGAATGGGAGGGAAGATTACCAATGTTATTACTCTTTGATGATAATATAGGATTAGAAGCCAAACATAAATTGCTCCTAAATTCAGAAAGAAAAAATAAAAACATAAACAAATTATCTTTCTTCAAACTTCTATGCTTCCTTATTTGACAATAAGAATTTTATAAACCAACATCTTGTTCTTTTCTCCTTCGCTTCTAGGATGTTTAGAACTAAATTATTCATTCTAGACATGGGGTTTATCTGATATTTCATCTTAATTATTTTTGATGCTTTGAAAAAAGATTAACCTATTAAACATATTTTAACAAACTAAGTAATGTAAAATCATTTTTTTGATCTGGCATAGTATAACCAACATCCTCAACAGCTGAAATTAAGCAGAGTCACTTTCTGCAGCATCAAAACTGCAGTAAAGGGAGTCTCTGAGCTTACTCTGGTTCAGAAGCTGCCTACAAAAAACTAAAATATTTTTTTAAACTGCTGTAAAGCCTTGAAAAAGAGTATACATCTCTCAAATTTCAGCAAAATCAGCCCCTCTTTTCCTAAATTATTTCAATACATTTTAACAAGCTTCGATTGAGACTTTTAAATCACTGCATATTTATACATCTTTAAAAGTTTTCTTGGCTGGGTGTGGTGGCTCATGCCTGTAATCCCAGCACTTTGGGAGGCCAAGGTGGGCGGATCATCTGAGATCAGGAGCTCGACACCAGCCTGGCCAACATGGTGAAACCCCACCTCTACCAAAAATACAAAAATTAGCCAGGCGTGGTGGTGCATGCCTGTAATCCCAACTACTCGGGAGGCTGAGGCAGGAGAATTGCTTGAACCCGGGAGGTTGAGGCTGCAGTGAGCCGAGATTGCACCATTACACTCCAGCCTGAACAACAGAGCAAGACTTTTCTGAGACGGAATCTGGCCCTGAAAAGGGCCAAACAAACAAACAAAAAATGGAGTGCATGGTGCAATCTCGGCTCACTGCAGCCTCAGTCTCCCAGGTTCAAGCGATTCTCCTGCCTCAGCCTCCCAAGTAGGTGGGATTACAGGTGCCCGCCACCATGCCTAACTTTTGTATTTTTAGTAGAGACGGAGTTTCACCATGTTGGCCAGGCTGGTGTCGAACTCCTGACCTCAGGTGATTCAGCCTCCCAAAGTGCTGCGATTACAGGCATGAGCCACCACACCCGGCCAAAAGTTTTATCAAGCATTAGACTGCCCACATTAACACCTCAGCTCTTCATTATTTTTCTCCCAGAAACCTTCTGGCTGGCTTAATTTTGTCCTGGAATAAAAGGCCTACTTAAATAGAGAAATAATTCTGTGGAACTATCAAAGCAGTAACTTCACAAAATAAAATTTTGCCTTTCTACTTGGAGGTGCCTTAGAAATAGTACTACAAAAAGCAACAACCAAAAAACTGAAGATTAGCTTCTGAAACAAATCTTTGTAAGAAAAAAAAGTAATGCCAGTCACAAATAAAGAACACTTATTTGTACCTGCCACATTCCCTACATAGTAGATGTGCTCCTAGAAAGTTGAAACCTATTTTTCTACTACCATAGTTTAAAAGCTGGCGGGGGTGGGGAGTGGGGGACGAAGGAGGGGGTGATACATTTACATTTTCAGAGCTCTTCAAATAGTGGGCAATGTTGACATGAAGTTGCAAGTGTAAATATTTGTTCCCTTCTTGGTTTATAAATTTCATGATGATAAAATTCTGTGTATACAGCCACTAATTAAAAAGGAATCTATTTGCCTTGTAGGATGCTTGAGGTTGTATGTTTATTCAAGATGAATAAAGTGGTGCACACTAGAAAGGAACAGGAATTAGAATTTTGAACTTCATTGGTTTAACAAGTTCCTCCTGGGAATGAAAAGAGATTTCATTTGTCAAATCTGAGAAGGCTTTTCAGATGATAATTTGTGAAGATGCAGCAGTACATACAGTAAAAATTATCTCCCCTGACCTCGAAAGGAAAGAAGGATGATATGTGATCAAGAAACAGCAAACTAAATGTTTGAGAAAAAGGAAGACAGGCCAGGCACAGTGGCTCACGTCTGTAATCCCAGCACTCTGAGAGGCTGAGGTGGGCAGATCACTTGAGTTCAGGAGTTCGAGATCAGGCTGGCCAGCATGGTGAAACCTTGTCTCTACTAAAAATACAAAAATTAGCTGGGCATGGTGGCGTGCATCTGTAATCCCAGCTACTTGGGTGGCTGAGGCAGGAGAATCTCGTGAACCCAGGAAGTGGAAGTTGCTGTGAGCCACTGCACTCCAGCCTGGGCAAGAGAGCAAGACTCCATCTCAAGGGAAAAAAAAGAAAAAGAAAAAAAGGAAGACAATTTTCCATTACTTTGGTCACTTAACATTACCATTTAATGGTAACCTAGTAATGAGGTCCCCTCACTAATCAAGATTGCTTTAATGTGTTACACATGAGAACTAGCTAAACAAAACTGATTACTACATTACACACACAGATGACAGCCAGGACTACTATTATTTACTTACATACTAAAGTGGAATCTAGACCTTAAGCCTGAATAGCCACCACCACCACAAACAACAAGATCTTATTTTGCACTAGGAATGTTTAAAGCACCCTGTGTTTATTAACTAATTTAATTTATCCAACATTTTGTTCTGTGAAATGACTATTATCCCCAATTTATCAAATAAAAATATTTTTAAACATATATCTCACACCCATAGAATATACAACACCAAGAGTAAACCCTAATGTAAACTATGGGCTTTGCATGATAAGGCTGTGCAATTACAATGTGTCATCAGATGTAACAAACCATTCTGTTGGTGGATGTTGATAATGGGGAAAATTGTGCATGTGTAGGGGTAGGGAGTACATGAGAAATCTCTGCCCCTTCCACTCAATTTTGCTGTAAACCTAAAATTGCTCTTCAAAAAAAAATGAAGTCTATTTTTAAACACACAAACACACACACCCTCCACACACAAAACATAGATCTCACACAGAGAAGCAACTTCTCTAACCCTGCACACAGCAAGGACTCAATATTTGCTAATGGCAAGACTGGAAGTAGAGGATGACTATGAAATCAACTAAGAAAGGCCAGGCATGGTAGCTCACGCTTGTAATCCCTGCACTTTGGGAGGCCAAGGTGGGTGGATCACTTGAGGTCAGGAGTTTGAGACCAGCCTGGCCAATGTGGTAGAAACCCTGTCTCTACTAAAAATACAAAAAATTAGCTGGGTGTGGTAGCACACAGCTGTAATCCTGGCTACTCGGGAGGCTGAGGCAGGAGAATCCCTTGAACTAGGAGGCAGAGGTTGCAGTGAGCCGAGATTGCACCACTGCACTCCAGCCTGAGTGACAGAGCAAGACTCTGTGTCAGAAAAAAAAAAGAGAAAGAAAAAGAAATCAACTAAGAAAACATTGACTTACAGCCTATCAATCACTGAAGAAATAAACAACATATGACAACCTACAGTAGCCGCCCAAGTGAATTTGTCTTTTGCTTTCTTATTCCCATGGGGACTACAGGACCTCTGATAACATAAGTTCCTTCTACAATGATCCTGTATGTGCCTTTCCAATTTTTCATAACTTCAAGTAAGAAATACGTTCACATCATGACCTAGTATATACATATGTGAATATGAAACTAAAACAAGTTTCATGAAACATTACTTACCCTTTTATACAAGGCATGCTATATTTTTATTGTTTCTTTTTCTTTTTTCTTTAACACTGACAGGAACTCATGTTGATTTCACAATCAATTAATGAGAGACGATTCAGTTTGAAGAACACTGATTTCATGCCTATGTTTTGGTTTTCTGGGTAGAGTAAAATTTCTGTCTGCACCTGATAACTCTGAATGAGTCATTTCATCTCTCTACGTCTCACCTCATCTGTGAAATAAATACCTGTATTAACTACTCATAGAGTGGCTGAATTGAGGAAGAGAGAGGGAATAAAAAAGACCTTGGGGAGAAGATTCTATTGGAATTCAGTCTGCAACCATCAGGGTGCACCAAGTGGGGAACATCTACCTCCCTCTCTCTCACCTAAAATCTCATCCAATCCATGAGCAAGTTCTGTTAAATATGTTCTTTAAAACATATTTCAGATCTGTCCTCATCTCTCCATCCCCACTGTCAAAACCCCAGTCTATGCCTCCATCCTCACAAAGGCCTCCTCCCAGGCCTGCCCTCCTCTACCCTTGCTCCTCTATAGCTCCGCCGGCCACACAGCAGCCTCAGTGACCTTTAAAAAGTTTTATTTTGTTTTATTTATTTATTTATTTTGCTGCTGCTCAGACTAAAGTGCAGTGGCACGATCACAGCTCACTGCAGTCTTATATTCCTAGGCTTGAGCGATCCTTCTGCCTCAGCCTCCTGAGCAGCTGGAACCACAGGCACATGCCATCACATCTGGCTTTTTTTTTCTTTCATTTATTTGTAGAGACGGGATCTCTCTATGCTGCCCAAGCTGGTCTCCAATTCCTGGCCTCAAGCGATCCTCCCACCTCAGCCTCCCAAAGCACTGAAATTACAGCCATGAGCCACCATGCCTGGGCAAAAAAGTTTTATTTTGAAAAAATTTCAAACCTATAGAAAAGTTGCAGGAATAATACAATAAACACCCATATGCCCTTTAAAATTGGCCACATTTGCTTTCTCTCTCTTTTGTGAATCATTTGAGAATAAGTTGTAAAGACCATGATCATTCACCCCCCCTTAAGAACAAGGTCATTCTTTTCATTTCCATAGTTTATTATCACACTTAGGACACTTAACATTGATATAACAGTATCATCTAATAGTCAGTACATATTCCAAATTTGCCAATTTTCCCAATACTGTCCTTTATAGTAACTTTTTTTCCTCCAACCCAGGACCATTTAGTTTTCGTGTCTCTCAGTGACTTTAAAACATAAACTAAGACAGGCGCAGTGGCTCATGCCTGTAACCCCAACATTTTGGAAGACCAAAGTGGGAGGATCACTTGAACCCAGAAGTTCACCCAGCCTGGGCAACATAGCAGAACCCCATCTCTACAAAAAAAAAAAAACAACAACAAAAGTTTTAATTAGCCAGGAGTGGTGGCGCAAGACTGTAGTCCCAGCTACTCAGGAGCCTGAGGTGGGAGGATCGCTTGAGCTCAGGAGTTCAAAATCAGCCTGGGTAACATAGTAAGATCCTGTCACTACAAAAAAACTTTAAAAATTTGCCAGGCATGGTGGTATGCAACTGTAGTCCCACCTACTCGGGAGGCTGAGGTGGGAGGATCACTTGAGCCTGGGAGACGGAGGTTGCAGTGAGCTGAGATCGTGCCACTGCACTCCAGCCTGGGTGACAGAGTGAGACTCTGTCTAAAAAAAATAGAAACTTACAGAATCTCAGGGTTGAAAGAGACCTTTATTTAGGCCATGTAGCTGAGCCCACGCTACTGCAAAATCCTCACAAGTTGTCATGCAACCTCTACACCAGCTGCTGCAAGGATGGGAGCCCATGTGCCTAGAAGCCACTTCTGTTGTTTTCAGGTTCTGTGAGCATGGAATACTTGCATATTTTGAGCTGCTCTCAGTCTGGGTTCAAACAGGGCTGAGCAAGTATGAGAAGGGAACTATTGAGTATCTAGTCTGTGTCAGACACAATGCCGGGCATTTCCCTTAGGTTATTGTTAGTAAGGGATAATTTATTGTTGCTCTCATATGTGCCATAATTCATTTCCATCTCACACCTATCCAGGAGCCTATTTTCCTTTGATTTTTAAAGGACCTGCTGCTCACTGTCTTTCTTGAAGTAACCTGTCCTCTCAGGTGGGCTGAAGAGTAGGCCATTATCCTTATTAAACATATGAGGAAATTGAGGTCTAGAGAGAGTTAGGGCCCCACACATGGGAGTCACACCCTGTCTTGACTCCAGCTCCAGGCTTTCTTGTATACTGCTCTGGGCATTCCTGTTTGAGTTGAGGATGTCTGTGTTTCTAGCACCTGAAACTTCCTTGTTCTGGTATGCTAAACCATATTGTTCTTATTCATCTTGGCATTCCTCACAGTGTTCCCCTTAGAGTGAGTGTTGCAGCCTATTTTTCAATTTCTCGTAGAGACAATATCTCTATATTGTCCAGGCTGGTTCCAAATTCCTGGGCTCAAGCAATCCTCCCATCTTAGCCTCCCTAAGTGCTGGGATTATAGGCGTGAGCCACCATGCCTAGCTTGTAATTATTTTTTAAATTGAATCAAACATGTCTTAAGTACTCATAACCCATATGGGGGCCAGGCGTGGTGGCTCACACCTGTAATCCCAACACTTTGGGAAGCCAAAGTGGGTAGATCACTACAGGTCTGGAGTTTCAAACCAGTCTGGCCAACATGGTGAAACCCCATCTCTACTAAAAATACAAAAATCAGTCGGGTGTGACAGTGTGTGCCTGTAATCCCAGCTACTTGGGAGGTTGAGGCAGGAGAATCATTTGAACCCGGAAGGCAGGGCTTGCAGTGAGTTGACATGGCACCATTGCACTCCAGCCTGGGTGACAGAGTAAGACTCCCTATCAAAAAAAAAAAAAAAAAAAAAAAAAAAAGGCCGGGCGTGGTGGCTCATGCCTGTAATCCCAGCACTTCAGGAGACTGAGGCGGGTGGATCATGTAAGGTCAGGAGTTCAAGACAAGCCTGGCCAACATGGTGAAACCCCATCTCTACTAAAAACACACAAAAAAATTAGCTGGGCGTAGTGCTGGGCACCTGTAATCCCAGCTACTCAGGAGGCTGAGGCAGGAGAATTGCTTGAACCTGGGAGGCAGAGGCTGCAGTGAGCTGAGATCGTGCCATTGCACTCCAGCCTGGGCGACAGAGCGAGACTCTGTCTCAAGGGGGGGAAAAAAAATATATATATATATATGTAAAACTAAGTTTAAGACATAGTTTCTATCTCCTAGGAGCATACAACCAGCTTAGAAGGTCAAGGCCCACAGAACTGAAGCATACAAATAGTACCAATGAGCAAGACAATGAAGAACATAATGCTACAGTATCTCAGAGGGGGAGAAATTACCAGAGGCTAGGAGACTTTCAAAGAAGTAAAAAGTTTTGCTAGGACATGAAGTTTTGCTAGGACACAAAGGCCGTGTAACATATGGCTACCTGAGGAGTGTATCTTCAGCTAAGTAACATCAGTGGTGGTTTTCTTTTTGTGCTATGGTGCCCGCTGGACATACACAGCTATGTACTGACGTCTCCAGGACAGAAGGCATGTCTCGTTGGTCAACCATTCAGCACAGGTTGTAGAGCATGTGGTGACCTGGCAAACATTTCTGCCACACAGAGGAAGATGACATGAGGTAGCATGAGGGATGGAAGAGAGACTGTGGAAGTACCCTGTGGGGCTGGAGGAGAGGGATGTGTCTATAGGAGAAGGAAGAATGTGCCCAGAGCAGTGCAGACACAGAACAACACAAACCGAAGTAAAGAAGGGCGCCAGTCGGTGGCTCACGCCTGTAATCCCAGCACTTTGGGAGGCTGAGGCGGGCAGATCACAAGGTCAGGAGATCGAGACCATCCTGGCTAACACAGTGAAACACAGTCTCCACTAAAAATACAAAAAATTAGCCGGGCGTCGTGGCGGGCGTCTGTAGTCCCAGCTACTCAGGAGGCTGAGGCAGGAGAATGGCGTGAACCCAGGAGGCGGAGCTTGCAGTGAGCTGAGATTACACCACTGCACTCCAGCCTGGGCGACAGAGCCAGACTCCTTCTCAAAACAAAACAAAACAAAACAAAAAAAGAAGGGTACCAGTGGGTACCTATCTAATTCCAGTTTCCATTTGTTTTCCAAGAGCAAAGGCCAATCTTCTATCCCTCAGTTCAAAACAACTCGTTTCTGAAATGTCAGAGATGGTTTTTTTTTTTTAAACGAAGTCTCACTCTTATCCCCCAGGCTGGAGTGCAATGGCACGATCTCAGCTCACTGCAACATCTGCCTCGTGGATTCAAGTGATTCTCCTGCCTCAGCCTCCCAAGTAGCTGGGATAACAGGTGCCCGCCACCACACGCGGCTAATTTTTGTATTTTTAGTAGAGACAGGGTTTCACCACGTTGGCCAGGCTGGTCTCGAACTCCCGACCTCAGGTGATCCGCCCACCTCTGCCTTCCAAAGTGCTGGGATTACAGCTGTGAGCAACAGCGCCTGGCCCACAATTAATTGGCTTTCTTACACACCTGGAATACGTTAAATCAATCAATACCTGATTTTATTTTAGACTCAGACACTGATTAATCATAAGCATCTCTTTTACTCTCCAAACATTTGTGTTGTTTGTTTCATGAGCTCACAAAAGTGTTTCACAGAAGAGAAATAGCTATTAAAATGAGCTCTTTCAGCCAGGCACGGCGGCTTATGCCTGTAATCCCAGCACTTTAGGAGGCCGAAGTGGGCGGATTTGTTTTTTGAGACAGAGTCTTGTTCTATCTCCCAGGCTGGAATGCAGTGACACAATCATGGCTCACTGCAGACTCAACAGACTCAACCTCCCAGGCTCAAGTTATCGATCCTTCTGCCTCAGCCCCCCAAGTTACTGGGACTACAGGGGCAAGCCACCACACCTGTTTAATTTTTGTATTTTTGTAGAGCTGGGGTCTCGCTATGTTTCCCAAGCTAGTCTCAAACTCCTGGACTCAACTGACCCTCCTGCCTCAGCCTCCCAAATTGCTGTGATTATAGGCATGAGCCACCACACCCAGCTAGGTCTCATGTTTGAAATCTCTGTATGTTATCTCAGACACAGGATCAGAAAATATATGTCATGTTTCTCCTGATCACATAGATGCCCTTCAAAAACCTTCTGTCCAACTGTTTCTGACAGATGAGGTAACAGACAAACAGAAGCTTTATTTTAGTTAATAAATAACATAACTACTTGCATCCATACAGCAGAGGTGAGCAAAGAAATAAGGTCCCTGTCTTCACAAAGCTTTTCCATTTAGAGGGGACAATTTAAGTTACAAAATAGCCAGACAAATAAATATATAATTACAGACTATAATAAGGGCTAATAAGAAAAAGCATATGGTCCTTTGTTAGAATTATAAAAGGGACCTCATTGAGATTGGGAAATTCAAAGAGGTAGGAAAAGTCTTTTTAAAGAACAACATTTAGGCCAGGCATGGTGGCTCATGCCTGTAATCCCAGCACTTTGGGAAGCGGGGCAGGCGGATCATGAGGTCAGGAGATCGAGATCATCTCGGCTAACAGGTTGAAACCCCATCTCTACTAAAAACACAAAAAAGTAGCTGGGCATGGTGGCGGGCGACTGTAGTCCCAGCTACTCGGGAGGCTGAGGCAGGAGAATGGTGTGAACCCAGGAGGCAGAGATTGCAGTAAGCCGAGATCACGCCACTGCACTCCAGCCTGGGCGACAGAGCAAGACTCCGTCTCAAAAACAAAAAAGGACAACATTTAAGGCCGGGAGTGGTAGCTCACACCTGTAATCCCAGCACTTTGGGAGGCCAAGGCGGGCAGATTGCTTGAGGCCAGGAGTTCGAGACCAGCCTGGCCAACATGGTGAAACCCCGTATCTACTAAAACTACAAAAATTAGCCAGGCATGGCCAGTCCCAGCTACTCGAGAGGCTGAGGCAGGAGAATTACTTGAACCCGGAAGGCAGAGGTTGCACTGAGCGGAGATGACACCGGTGCACTCCAGTCTGGGTGGATGACAGAGTGAGACGCTGTCTCAAAAAAAAAAAAAAAGAGAGAACATTTAAAAAGAAAATATGTATAAAATAACACTATGTTTAAAAAAAAAAAAACAATGCATAGGTGTATATACGCTTCGATTATAGTTGTGTGAAAGGACATGCACATAAACAAATCTGGAAGGAAATAAGCAAAAACCAAACAGTTGTATTAAGGTGGCAAGAGTCTAAACAGTGTTTCACCCTTCAACATTTTTCTTAAATGTTGTTACATTATTTTTACCATTAATAAGACAAGCACAGACATAGAATCTGAAGCCCTAACAGAGAACTTGGGCATTTTCAGTTTAATCTTAAGCTTCATTGTAAAACTATGGTTCAGAACAAGGCTGATTCATTAAAACAGCAGCAGGGCAGAAGGGAGCATGAGCCTGAGAATCTGAAGGCTCTGGACTCCAATATGGTCCAGCCATTAATTATCTGTATGATACCAGACAAGTGAATGGATGTCCCTAGGAGGCTGCTGTATCATCTCTAACATGGAGCTAACAAGACCTGCCTCATAAAGTGGTGGTGAGGACAAAATGGAAGAGCATCTATAAAGGGCGACATCCAGCACAGAATATGTGCTTAATAAATACTGGCAGACATTATGATAGTTACTAGCATATAAATCCAAATGAAACAGTGAGCTCTGAATCGAAAGGCTCTAGGGCCCAACAGGTGACTAAACTGGAGAAATTAAACAGTTCCTTATCAATCACTGTTAAATGATTTCTCTCTGACAATAAGCAAATCAACTAGTGGCTAAAGTCACTTTCTCTGAGGTTACCTATATTGTACCCTCAGTAAAACCAAAAGGATCAGTTCAAGAAAAAAATCTCCAAGAAGAGAAATGAGCCATACAATTTCAGCGATTTACTAAAAACAATTAAGAACCTCTTTATTTAAAATGAAGCCTCCTGAAAGAGTTTCTAGAAACTGAGATGGAAGCTATATAAAAAAAATATGGCAGATTTATTCCAGTTATTTGGGAAGCTGAAGCAGGAGGATCGCTTGAGCTCAGGAGTTCAAGAAAAGCCTAGGCAAGATAGGGACACCGTCTCTTAAAAAATATCAAACAAAAAACTGATTTTAAAACAAATAACCCTACAAACCAAAAGTTATATAGCTAGTATTTGTCGAGATGATGTTATTAAGCATGCATGATAAAAAAAAAAAAAGCATGCTTTTCAGTTTCTAGATACTTGTAAAAATAAACTTTAAAAACTCTACCATGTATCTTCAAACATAAGACTGTGCCATAAAATCAGAATGCTTCTGACACCAAATATTATGAAAGTGTATTTTCTTCGACTTAAAGCACTAGGTTAAAAAATTCTCATTTGGCCATTCCATAAACCTTTGCTTCAATCATTTAGTTAATTGAGCAAAACATAAAAATATTTTTGCTCATTCACTTCCATCAGAAAAGAAAACAGTGTCAAAAGGGGAAGAAGGCTTTCAATATTGCTTTGTTGAATACCTGGATTAGACTGACCACCCTTTAAGATAGTCTTTGTGCACTTCAAAACCCAAACCAAGCCACATGGAGCAGCTGCTCACTGACCAACTGGTCTGCAGAATTCAATGAACGACAAAAGGTTACCTTAATTCAATAAGATAATCAGCATACATTCACCCACCACCCAGAGTCTAACCATCTGCAAGGCGGCAGAGCCAAATGCCTCTAAAACAACTGGCAGTGTGCAGACATGTCCTCGTGTCCCTCATGTCAATGAAATTTCTCTCTTAGCAACAGCTAAAAAGAAGCTGAACTTTCAGAAAATCTCAAGATATCATGATCCAACAACTTGTTAGTAAGTTATTTTGAGTGTCACTGAGATTTCCAGGCCAGATGGGTAATATGTTTTATTCAATTGAGTCTTGTACTGGGATAACAAAATGTGAGACAGACACGATCTGGATCCTTTCATTGTTCAAGAGGCAAAATGTCCTAGTGCCTTCCAAATAACAGCAGGAACAATGCAGCAAGAAAAAAGAAGGAAAGAAAAAATATACACAGCAAAAACCCACTACAAGAGCAACTTCAAAGTAAGAAATCAATAATAATTAATTTTTTAAAGACCTCAATTGGTTTTATTGTGCTTCAAGAGTCAGGCAACACTGCATGCCATAAAATAAAATAAGTATTCCCCAATAATAATTTAGACTGCAATATCTGACATCTGCCCTAAGCCAGGACACCACGCAGCTAACCATGCAGCTAGCCATAGTTATCGAGACTACCAAATAATAATGACGATGATGATGATGATAAACCAACACAGAAGGTTTAAAAAAGACATAATGGGCACTATAAACAGTATTTAATATAGAAATTTACTTTCATTCTAACACATTACACTGAAATCACCTGATACAGTATTTCCCCAAGTGTGGGATTCTATCACTAGTGGTAGTCAAGATGCCTTGAGGTGAGACTTGAGATGTTATATGAGGTCAGCTGAATCACACAGAATAAGAAACTTGTTCCCTTTTCAATGTTCTTTCATACCTTCCCATTAAGTCAAGGATAAAGTCTCAGTTTGGTGCTAATATGTGTTTAACACCTCTCTAATGCTTGTTAATCTTCTTTTGAGAGAGCAGGCCTCAGGCTCAGAGCCTTGGCAGACAACAATATCCAGCTACATTTTAATGAAACTTTTTAAATAATATCTTTTACAGTTATCTTCTATTTATGGCAAGGAATGCTTGTTTTCCACTTACAGTAATGATATAGACTCCCTTTTTTAGTAAATCTATTAAGATAAAGAAAATGAGGCAATTTAATTTTAAATAAATATTCTAATTACATTTATTTTTCCAAGTTTACACTTTGAAAAAATTTCAGCCCTACAGAAAAGCTGAAGTAGCATAATGAACACTGGTATGCCCTTCACCTAGATTCAACAATTAGTCCTATCTTTTGCCTCATATCTTTATCTGTATCTATCTATATTCACACATATATTTATACATACATATTTTTAGTATGGTTTTTGCTGAACTATTTGAAAGTAAGCTGCAAACATCAAGACACTTCACCATTAAATACTTCAGAAGTCATCTCCCAAATCACAAAGACATCCTAGATAATCAAAATGCCATTATCATACTGAAGAACAATAACATTAATGCCATTAAGTTCCCTTAATATGCAATCCAAATTCAAATGTATCCAATTATCCCCCAAATAAATAATTTTTTAATATAGTCATCCCTTGGTATACATGAGGGATCAGTTCCAAGACCTCAGACTATAACAAAATCCATACATACTCAAGTCCTGCAGCTGGCCCTGAAGAACCGACCAAGACAAAAAATCAGCCCTCTGTACATGTGCATTTTGCATCCATGAATACTATATTTTCCATTTAGATTTGGTCAAAAAAAATCTGCATATAAGTTGACCAGTGCAGCACAAACCTGTGTTGTTCAAGGGTCAACTGTACTGCTTTCCATGCATGGCATTTGGTTGTTATGCCTTTTTTTTTTTTTTTTTAGTGAGGTAATGTGAAAGCAAGTATTAAGAAAATAATATAGGGGCTGAGTGCAGTGGCTCAGGCCTGTAATGCCAGCACTTTGGGAGGCCAAGGCATGAGGATCACTTGAGGTCAGCAGTTCAAGACCAGCCTGGGCAACACAGTGAAACCCCCTCTCTACTAAAAATACAAAAATTAGCCAGGCGTGGTGGTGCAAGCCTGTAATCTCAGCTACTTGGGAGACTGAGGCAGGAGAATCGCTTGACCGGGAGGTGGAGATTGCAGTGAGCTGAGATTGTGCCACTGCACTCCAGTCTGGGTGACAGAGTGAGACTCCATCTCAAAAAAATAATAATGATAAAATAATTAATACAGACAGTATATAAAACTGGTAAAAATTGTGATTGAGGCACACTTTGGTTTGAGAAACTCTGAGCTTTTGGCTTGAAGGGTGTAGAGAGGAAGCAATCCAAATAACTAATTCAAAAAAGAAAGAAAAACTCTGCTATTAAACTAAACTTATATTTATAGCATACAAAGCTATGAAGGAAAACATTTAAGACTCTCCTTTTCTTCTGTAGGACCTTGAGAAAGGACTGAGCAAATCAAAAGATCATTGTCAAACTATATAGTAATATGCCAAATGTTCTTCATTAAAAATTCCAGAGCTGATACATGTTCAAAATAACTAGCACATTTTTGTTACTGAACAGGCTCTGTGTTAGGCCACCTAAATGCACAATTTCATTAAATTCTAATTAACAACCCTATGAGGAATATATAATCATTCCCATTTTAAAGATAAGATAACTGAGACTCAGGGAGTTTGTGTGAGACTTTCTTTCTGCTATTAGAACTTTTTCAAGAAGAAATGTACTCATACATGTCTTATATATCTAAAAAATTTTCAGAAGAAAAAAACACTCAAAGTCTGATGCCAATTTCTGTTAGAAGAAATATATAAACATATGTATAATATTAGCTTACAAGTGCTTTAAAAAGCCCTGTAAGAATACATACAAACCACTAACTATGGCTGCCTTTGGAAAGCTGTTTTCGGAGAAGAACACACAGGGCCAATGAAGTAAAGCTTTTAATCTTTACACACAATTGGACCTCTGTATATGTGGATTCAACTAACCTCAGATTTAAAACACCTGTGGTAGTCAGGTGAGGGCAGGGGGCACCCATGCCTATAATACCAGCTACTCAGGAGGCTGAGGTGGGAGAATCACTTGAACCCAGGAGGCAGAGGTTGCAGTGAGCTGAAATCGCGTCACTGCACACCAGCCTGGGTGACAGAGCAAGACCCTTGTCTCCAAATAAATAAATAAATAAATAACCTGAGGGGGGTTAAAATGGATGGCTGCGTCTTTACAGAACATATACAGGCTTTTTGGTACAGACATTTATACAGACTTGAGTTCAGGAGTTTGAGACCAGCCTGGCCAACATGGAGAAACTACGTCTCTACTAAAACTAAAAAAATTAGCCAGTGGTGGTGGCAGGTGCCTGCAATCCCAGCTACTCGGGCAGCTGAGGCAGGAGAATCGCTTGAACCTGGGAGGCGGAGGTTGCAGTGAGCCAAGATCAAGCCACTGCACTCCAGCCTGGGTGACAGAGGGAGACTCCATCTCAAAAAGAAAAGAAAAGAAAAGAAGCCCACTCTCTTTCAACTGTGTCAGATTCAATACAACAAGGATCTCTAACAAATGCACTTTTTGTCATTACAGCCAATATCTAATCAGCTAAAATAAATTCTTTTCTGAATCCTCAGGTTCACAAGATGATCTTAAGGAGATAGTGGAACACAGGCTGACATATAGGCTGTCTGTGACCCTACAGACCACCAGAATTCAAAGGGAAAATGACATAAGTGATATACATATTCCAGAAAGCCTTGGAAATGGGAATACTGTACAATGGAGGCCACTTGCCTCTGCCTTCTCCCCTACATTCTGAAGCAAAGCTGGATAGCTCCAAAGGTTAAAAGAGGCTAAGTGGTAAAAAAAAAAAAAAAAAAAAAAAGTTGAAAATTAGTTAAATTTAAACTGTCAAAGAGGAAAGTGAAGCTGAGTACTAGCAGAGACCTAAATTTCTTTTTTCCTTTCTTTCTTTCTTTTTTTTTTTTTTTTTTTTTAAGACAGGGTATTTCTTGCTCTGTCGCCCAAGCTGGAATGGAATGGATGATCACAGCTCACTGCAGCCTCGACCTCCGGGGCTCAAGCCACCTGCCTCAACCTCCCTCCCGAGTAGCTGGGATTACAGGCACGTGCCACCATGCCCAGGATCATACTTTTTCTTTTCTTCTTCTGCTTCTTCTTTTTTTTTTTTTTTTTTTTTGAGACGGAGTCTTGCTCTGTTCCCCAGGCTGAAATGCAGTGGGGCGAACTCGGCTCACTGCAACCTCCGCCTCCCAGGTTCGATCTGTTCTCCTGCCTCAGCCTCCCGAGTAGCTGGGACTACAGTCACATGCTACCACACCTGGCTAATTTTTGTATTTTTAGTAAAGACGGGGTTTCATCATGTTGGCCAGGCTGGTCTCGAACTCCTGACCTCAGGTGATCCACCCGCCTCGGCTTCCCACAGTGCTGGGGTTATAGTTGTGAGCCACTGCGCCTGGCCACATTTTTACTGTCCTTACTAATTTATAATGCCTTTAAAATAAATCATGTAGTAGCTTTATATCTGTCAGAAATCTAGGTCGGGGCGTGGTGGCTCATGCCTGTAATCTCAACAGTGGGAGGCTGAGGCAGGAGGATCACTTGAGCCCAGGAGTTAAAGATTAGTCTAAACAACATAGGGAGACCCCATCTCTACAAAAAAACAAAAAAATTGTGGCCGAGCATGGTGGCTCACGCTTGTACAAAAATACAAAAATTAGCTGGGTGTGGTGGCATGCGGTTGTAGTCGCAGCTACTCCAGAGGCTGAGGCAGGAGAATTGTCTGAACCTGGGAGGTGGAGGTTGCAGTGAGCCGAGATTGCGCCACTGCACTCCAACCTAGGCGACAGAGTGAGACTCCATCTCAAAAAAATACAAAAATACAAAAATTAGCTGGGTATGGTAGCGCGCACCTGTAGTCCTAGCTACTTTAGAGGTTGAGGCAAGAGAATCGCTTGAACCCAGGAGGTGGAGGTTGCAGTGGGCTGAGATCGGGCCACTGCACTCCAGCCTGGGTGACAGAGAGAGACACTGTCTCAAAAAAACAACAAAAAAAATTTTTGATGGCTCACGTGTGAATATTTACAAACTCATAAAAATGTAAGCACTGAATACATATACTTACCTATATAAAACTAGTGTATATTGAGATGATAGGGGCAAAGGGAAAGAGAAAAGTGTATGTGTATGAGGGACCTTTATCCTTATCTACACTCGCAAGAAGTCAATAGATAATGTCTAAAATTTAAAAATAAGAAACAACAGCATAAGAATATTACAGACCTCCAATTTCCCTAAGAAGCCAGTCTAAATGTGGTTGAAAGAGTTGAAGATGCTTATGTGCAGAGCATAGGAATAAGGATGGGGAAATAACCACAACACTGTTATTGAGCAATGGCCATTAATCATTTAAAAACGTCCAAGTCATTAGTAATCAAAGAAATGCAAAGTAACTCCTAAGGATCCATTCTTCCCTCTACTACATTAACAAGACAAAAGGTAAGCATTAGTAATCAATTAGATGCCCACACTCCCTTACACTCTGCCCACAAGTATAAATTGGTACTACCTTTTTGGAACAGTTTTTGATAATATGCTTCAAAAGCTTTAGAAAAAGAATTCATAGTCATGCCTCATAATTACCTCCTGTAATAACCTATTCTGTGGGAAATAATTATCCACGCATGCACAAATTTTTAGTAGCGGTATTATTTGTAATAGCAAAAGATTTAGGAACACCTTAAATTTTGAAGGATAAAGACATAAATACTATGCGGCTATTTAGCTTCAAAGAATAATCAAAAATATGGGACAAGGCTCACAACAGATTTTAAATTTAGGAAGGAAGATACAGAATTATATAGCTCACGCAGTCTCCTTTTTATTTAAATACAGCATACATATTTACATGTAGGAAAAAAGACTGGAAGAAAATACACACTTTCAACAGTAGTTATCTTTACAGTCAAATTTGCAGTGATAATGTATCATCTCCAAATCTTTCTGTTCTCAAAGTCTGTACAAGGAGCATGTGTTACTCTGAAAATAATAGACGCCTTTTCTAATTACTTAAATAACATGAGGTGGGGTGGAAGGAGCCACAAAGAGAAACGGACTCTAGCCATTCTTGGCCTATGTGACCAGAGCAAGAGGACAGGAGGTCTTCATTAGAAGGTAATGAGGACATCGGTTTACAGCTTTTCCTTCCCAAACAGGACAGCAGAATGGAGTGCTGGGGGCTGCCGTCCCTCCACCGCCTTGGGTTCTGTTCAGCCGACCTTTCTGTAGAGGCTGAGGACAAGCTCACCACCTCTGTAGCTCAGAAAGCGACTATCCCAGTGTGGTCGGTGCTATTATCATCCCTATTAGTCAGCTGAGGAAAACTTGGGATTTGAACCTAAGCATTCTGGTTCCAGAGCCACTTCCCCACAAGACTCCTTCAGAATGATCTCTAAAATCTCTTTTAGCAGGAAGCAGAGCCCTGACCAATTAACATCTCTAGATTGCTTCCTCAGCCGCATAAGTAGATCCTACTTGCTCATCTAGTAAAGAAGAAAGCCTGTGATGCATGCTGGCATCACAGGGAAACTTCAAAAAGTTCTAATGCCTGACTCCCACTCCAACGTTTTTATTTAAGCAGCATGGAGGTGTGATCTGGGCATCTAACTTTTAAAAGCTCCTCCAGTAATTCTAATGTGCAGCAAAGTCTGGGAAACACTGGCCTAGGTCGGATGACCTGCTGAAGGAGAGGAGGGGCAAGAAGCTCCAGAAAAATACTCTTTTTGCATATAATTTCAGAGGTCTACAAACCCCAGAAAAAAGGGCTCCTTGAACCTTAGCTTTAAAACCCTGGACTTGGTGATCTCAAAGATCTCCTGCAACTCTAAAGTTTTATACTACATTTAAAGAATCACACAAACAGTACTAAATCAATACATAATAGAGATAAGGGGTGAATTTGATGATTTTTGGTTTTCTATTCTGAAGCACAAACTCCAACTTTAATTAATCAATGGTTTCCCTTGGGATGTGTATTTAGAAGAAATGAGGAAAGGAATTCGCACTATAACCTTATATCAGCACTATCCAAACTGCTTAACCAAATGCAAAGATTTCTAGACAACTGAATGGCTGCTATGAAGAGAAAGAGAGAGGAGAGAGGCCCATCGTCGAATCATCTTGGGTTAGGCAAGGTAAATTTTAGAACTACTCAGGCACTTTAAATCTCAGACTATTATTAGCATCATTAATTTCTTGCAGAGTACTTCCTTCTTCCTCAGAACATCATTTGGGAAAAGCTACTTTAACGATATCCTCCTATAAATTTTAACAATCTTCTCAGTGACGCCTATTATAAACACTAAAAAGGCACTTAAAGGCTCATGTTTATAAGAACCTAATATGAAACTATTTTCAATATCTCCTCATTAAAAGAAGTTTTCTTCATCAGGAAAATGAAGGGCAATGTAGTATAATGGTTACATGTACAGATCAAGGAGCTTGGATGCCTGGGTCTGAATCCTGGCTCTAGCTCTACCACATTAATAGCTAGGTAACCTTGGGCAAGTCCTTTCACCTCACATGCCTCAGCTTCTTCCTTTGTAAACGAAGAATGAATAGTCCTACCTTACAGACAGGTTACACACAAAGCACTTGAAGTACTGCCTGCCTCATAGTAAAGCATTTTATAAATGTTGGTTGTTATTATTCATTCTTGAAAGAAAATTTCAATTGCTCTAAAAGTGAAGATCACCCCACTGGTCATTTGAAAAGGAAGAACAGCTGTATGTATCAGCATGTTTCAATGGATCTTTTTTTTTTTTTTTTTTTTTTACCTTTGAGACAGAGTCTCGATCTGTCGCCCAGGCTGGAGTGCAGTGGTGTGATCTCTGCTCACTGCACCTTCAGCATCCGGGGTTCAAGTGATTCTCCTGCCTCAGCCTCCTGAGTAGTTGGGATTACAGGTGTGCGTCGCCACACCCGGCTTATTTATATATTTATTTATTTATTTATTGAGACGGAGTTTCGCTCTTATTGCTCAGGCTGGAGTGCAACGGTGTGATCTCAGCTCACCGCAACCTCCGCCTCCCAGGTTCAAGTGATTCTCCCGCCTCAGCCTCCCAAGTAGCTGGGATTACAGGCATGTGCCACCACGTCCAGCTAATTTTGCATATTTAGTAGAGACGGGGTTTCTCCATGTTGGTCAGTCTGGTCTCGAACTCCTGACCTCAGGTGATCCGCTCGCCTCAGCCTCCCAAAGTGATTACAGGTGTGAGCCATCATGCCCAGCCCAGCTAAGTTTTGTATTTTTAGTACAGATGGGGTTTTGTCATGTTGCCCAGGCTGGTCTCAAACTACTGGCCTCAAGTGATTCTCCTGCCTCAGCCTCCCAAAGTAGTGGGATTACAGGCGTGAGACGCCGTGCCTAGCCTCAACTGATCACTTTTATTACCATTTAAATATGTGGTAACTTCCATATTATATAGCTAATACAGTGTTTTATATATTACAAGAATTCACTAGGTATGTGTTGATTTCGCCTGAAGAAATGAGAGGCAGAAGGTCATAAAGTGACTACACTACACTCTGCCTGTGCACCAGGATTGAAACACCAGCTCCAACACTTCCTGTGTACTCTTGGGCAAGTCACCTTATTTGGCCTGTTTCTTCATCTGTAAAATTCAATTTAAAACAGTACTTATCTCTCAGAGTTCATACAAAATTATATTGTATATATTAAATGCTTAGAACATTACTGAGCGTACAATAAGCACTAAGTGTTTAATATTAATATCTTCTTGCGTGTTTTCTGTACAGCCTTCAAATCTAGTATTAACTACTTATAATGCACACTGTATAAGGCACAAATACATGTTTGCTTTTGCTGTGTGTCACATACTAAATGGGGAAACTAAATGGTCAGAGACACAAATCATGGATTTCAGGAGAGAGAAGGCACTCTCCACAAGATACACGTCAAAATAAAAAACAACCTACAAACCAACATAGCACATGTATGCATATGTAACAAATCTGCACACTGTGCACATGTACCCTAGAACTTAAAGTATAATAAAAATAAATAAAAATAAAAAATAAAAAACAACCGAAAAAGTGGTATTCTCAATGCTAGCTCTTTATTTCATTCTGCTATAAAATTTTTAGAAGCGAGAAAAATATATACAATTTACACCTGATCAATGTTCTCCAAACTGCCTGCAGGCTTGTGTTCATACACTAGCAAGATTTACTGCTAACCAACATGCCATGCCAAATTGAAATCAAGATATTACACAATTTTCCAACAAAGGGTGGTTTTATAAGCTGGTATACATGCTCCACGAGGATGTAATTGTTGGCATCTTGTTATATTTCTGTAGCTGGTGGAAAATGAAATAAGTTAGAAGGTTTATAGAGGGTCAGAGCTCATCAGATGAAAAAATCATCTTTTTTATCAGCTCTAGGAAACATATTTATTAAGCTAGCGAGTTATTCTTCAACAATTGGAATACTCAGAATTTCCAAAACCTTCCAACTAACTGTAGCTACTGCAGAAGACTCTACTGAAACACTGTGAAATGAAATAAAATGAAGAATTCTAGAGGCTCATTACCTTAAGTTCTTATTTATTTTTCTGAATTTTTACTAAAAACTAAAAGAATATACATCCATCTGCATGTCATTTTTGTTTTTTAAATAAACGAGTTTCTTTTTCAGCCTATTTAGACTTCTCTAATTGACGGTTCTAATTTAAATTATAGATATAGGCCAGGCACAGTGGCTGGCGCCTGTAATCCCAGCACTTTGGGAGGCCGAGGTGGGTGGATCTCTTGAGGCCAGGAGTTCAAAACCAACCTCATCAACACAGTGAAACCCCATCTCTACTAAAAAAAAATTAGCTGGGCATGGTAGCAGGCATCTGTAATTCCAGCTACTCAGGAGGCTGAGGCATGAGAATTGCTTGAACCTGAGAGGTGGTGGCTGTAGTGAGCCAAGATTGTGCCACTGCGCTCCAGCCTGGGCAACAAAGCAAGACTTTGTCTAAATAAATAAATGAATAAATAAATAAATAAATAAAAGACATAAAATTCTTCAGCTGTTACTTAGTCTTTAAAATATCAAAGAGGCAGGGCACAGTGGCTCACGCCTATAATCCCAGCACTTTGGGAGGCCAATGTGGGTGGATCACTTGAGGTCAGGAGTTCCTGAGATGGAGTCTTGCTCGTACAGTGGCACAATATTGGCTCACCGCAATCTCCACCTCAAGGGTTCAAGAGATTCTCTGGCCTCAGCCTCCCCAGTAGCTGGGACTATAGGCGCGAGCCACCACACTACTAACTTTTACATTTTTAGTAGAGATGGGGTTTCACCATGTTGCCCAGGCTGGTATCGGACTCCAGACCTCAAGAGATCCACCCGCCTCGGCCTTCCAAAATGCTGGGAATACAGGCATGAGCCAAAGAGCCCATCTTGATAAAGCACCTTGTGTTTTTCATGCACCCTGTGGGCATTTAAATGAAAGACCTTTCTCTACAACTTTAAATGTACTTCTCAAAAATCATTTTGGGCAAGGCATAGCGGCTCTCACTTGTAATCCCAAAACTTTGGGAGGCCAAGGTGGGTGGATTGCTTGAGCCAAGGAGTTCGAGACCAGCCTGGGCAACATGGCAAAACCCATGCCTACCAAATATACAAAAATTAGCTGGGCATGGTGGCACACACCCCTGTAATTTCCAGGAGCCTGAGGTGGGAGGAGTGCTTGAGCCTGGGAGGTCAAGGCTGCAGTGAGCCATGACTGCACCACTGCATTCCAGCCTGGCCAACAGAGCGAGATCCTGTCTCAAAAAAAAAAAAAAAAAAAAAATTGCACATCCAAACTTCTATTGTTAACAACTCTGAAGCTATTAGTGTCAAATCCATTCTTCAGTTCTTCAACTAGTGAGTAAAGGGACATGAAGTGGAGGCAAGAGGCAGCCCCCATTCCTGCCCTCCTGGAAATGACTCAGGATGTACCATGAGACTCAAAACTCAGGCCTCTTGACTCCCAGTCTTCAGCTAGCATTACTCCCATAAACTGTGATTAATTCCTTTCTGGTTATTTTTTCCTTTTTTTTTTTTTCTTTAAATTAAGAAATAGAGTCCTACTCAGTCGCCCAGGCTGGAGTGCAGCGGCACGATCATAGCTCACTGCAGCCTCAAACTCCTGGACTCAGGCAATCCTCCCACCTCAGCCTCCCAAAGAGTTAGGACTACAGTTCTGTGCCACCACACTTGGATAATTTTTTAAAATTTTTTCTAGAGATGGGATCTCACTATGTTGTCCAGGCTGATCTCAAACTCCTGGCCTCAAGTGATCCACCCGCCTTGGCCTCCCAAAGCACTGGGATTATAGATGTGAGCCACCCGCACCTGGCCCTCATTCCTTTCTAAGCAGACTTGATCATGGTCCACCATAGCCCAAAACCTTCAATGATTTGCAACCCCCAATGCAAAATTTGATTTAGGTGACAATACTAAACCCTGTGTGGCAGGCAAAATAATGGGCCCCCCCAAAATGTCTACTTCCTAATGCCTAGAACCTTACATGGCAAAATAACCTTGCAGATATGATAAAGTTAAGGACTGTGAGATAAGGGCATTATCTGGATTATCCAAATGGGCTCAATCTAATAATATGCATCCTTTAAAAGCCAAGAAGCTGTCCAGGATGTGGTAAGAGGGAGATGTGACTATGGAAGAATAGTCAGAGAGATGCAACACTGATGGCTTTGAAGATGGAGGAAGGGACCATGAGTCAAGGAATATGGGCAGCCTCTAAAGCTCAAAAAAGCAAGGGAAAAGATCCTCTCCTAGAGCCTCCACAAAAGAACATTACTTTGCCCTCACCTTGATTTTAACCTAAGAAACACATGTTGGACTTCTGACCTACTGAACTGTAAGACAATACATTTGTGTTGTGTTAAGCCACTAAGTTGCTGTAATTTGTTACAGCAGCAATAGAAAACTAATACACACTGGGTGAAAGGTTACTCACCTGCTTTCAAAGTATCTTTTGCACAGACTGCTTGTTAATTACAAAAGGGAAAAGGTGCCTTTATAAACAAAGATCTAGTAGATGCCACCTTAACCAACTGATAAAATAAGCACCACCAGTAATGAGACAACCTGAAATTATTTATCTCCTGGTATATCATAAGAAGAAATACACAACATCTCCCATACAGTATTTTTTCTTTTCTTTTTTCTTTTTGAGACAGAGTCGCACTCTGTTGCTCAGGCTGGAGCACAGTGGTGCGACCTTGGCTCACAGCAACCTAAGTCTCCCAGATTCAAGCATTCTTTCCATCTCAGCCTCCCAAGTAGCTGGGACTACAGGCACGTGCCACCACACCCGGATGATTTTTTTGTATTTTTTGTAGAAACGGGGTTTCGCCATGTTTCCCAGGCTGGTCTCAAACTTCTGAGCTCAAGCAATCCATCCATCTTAGCCTCCCGAACTACTGGGATTACAGGTGTGAGCCACTACTCCCAGACCCCGCTATTCTTGTCAAAAACGTTTACTCTGAATCTAATCATGAGGACAAAGTCAGACAAATACTAATTATGGGACATCCTACAAGACAACTACCCTAGACTTCAAAAATGTCAATGTCTTCAGAAGCAAAAAGGAGGGAAAACTGTTCTCTATTAAAGGTGACATGACAGCCAAATGCAATATATGATCTTTGGTTGGATCCTGGATGAAAAGTCAAAAGTTGGCCAGGCGCGGTGGCTCATGCCTTTAATCCCAGCACTTCGGGAGGCCTAGGTGGGTGGATCACCTGAGGTCAGGAGTTCAAGACCAGCCTGGCCAACCTGGCGAAACCCCATCTCCACTAAAACTATAAAAAAGTTAGCCGGGCATGGTGGCACACACCTGTAGTCCCAGCTGCTCAGGAGGCTGAGGCAAGAGAATTGCTTGAACCTGGGGGTATGGAGGTTGCAGTGAGCTGAGATCATATCACTGCACTCCAGCCTGGGCAACCGAGCGAGACTCCATCTCAAAAAAAGTCAAAAGTTATAAATGAGATTTTTGGGTCCATCTGGGGAAATACGGACTGTCAGTTAACACTCATTCCACTGCCAAATTTTTTGCATAATAGTATAGTATATAAGGGAATGTTTTTGATATATTATTAAGTATTTAGGGGTGAAATATATATTCACCATTTAGTTTCCAACAGTTCAGCCAAAATTGTGAATATATAAATGTGCTGTATATATACACGCACACCCATGTATAAAAACATATACATATACACACATACAAGAAGAGAAAGAATGTGGCAAAATGTTAAAATTGGTGAATCTATGTGAAAGAAATAGAGTGTTTACCAGACTACTCTTTCAATATTTCTGAAATACTCTGATTTTATAAATTATAAAGGTTAGGAGAGAAGTATCTTCCTAGCTCCCTCCATGCCTACCTTTCCCAGGTCTGCACGCACATTGCCAGGAGTCTACCTGGAACAGCCGGTGTTCTTCAAACAGCCAATACTCTTCCACCAGCAGATCCTGTTTTCTGCTGCTTTACTCACAACTCAAAGCTCAATAGCTAAAGCTGGGTTTTGTTATAAGATAGAAGTGTCTACAATACTAATTTTGAAAACAAGTTGGTCAAATATCAAATGGGAGTCATCTTTTAATGGCCTTATTACTAGATTTTAATACGTTCTTTTCTCTTCTTACTATTGTTTCTCTTTCCCAATATAATGTTTATGATCTGTTTCTTAAACTTCATCATACCCATAGGGTGCAAGCATGACAGGGAAACCTTGGACAAAAAGCAGGGCTGGTCACATCAGAAACTACTACAGAAACAGTCAAGTTCTGCCTCTGGCTCTCAGCCCATATCACTCTGAACACCCCAGGCAGCCCAGACCAAGGCTCACCTCCTTCCTGCAGGCCTCACTGCTCTCCATATGGCAGCTCACTGACATCAAAGAAGACGGAAGAAATTATCTAAATTCACCAGGCTAGTCCCACTCCTTCCCTTGAACTGTGGAAGAGTCGCTGATATCTCAATTACCTCTCCGGCAATAGTACCTATTTCCCTGCATGCTAAGATTTTGCAATGCTAAAAAGAGGGGTGAGGAGTATATACTGGAGTAACAGATGGAAGACTATTAACAACAAAAGACCTCCTTGATGGGGGAAACAAAACTAAAATGTTTGTATACCTATAATAATAATACTGAGGAAGAAAAATTGAACTTGTAAGTAAAATTAGGTTGCTCTTCTGTAACGCCTGTCTAGCTACAGACAGGAAAAAGCCCAGCATGGTTTCTACGTACGCCTATGCTGTTTCTAATAGAAAGGACAAAATAGAGCCAAAACATCTGTTAACCAGTTAAGTTTGTTAATGAAACCAAATTGCAGCTGGTTTGTCAAAGATCAAAAGTGAGGCAAATTAGAGAAAGGATGTATGAACAAAGCTGGTTTCTAAAAAATAGTGGCTAAAGAATTCTAAACTCACTTGTCAAATTAACACAAATCCTTCCTGGATTTTGCTTAGACCACTGATTAGTATTTATTTTGTATTTTTGCAGAGACCAGCCTCATAGTTTAAATCTAGTAACATTTGTTCTAAAACTTTGTCTAGATTGCTCATTTTGCAGAGTTCTCAAAATATCACCTGTCAAAAAACAAAATCAAAAAAAAAATACACTCTACATAATATTACACTAATTAAAAGATTCACTTATATAAGGAAAAAGAATATGTAGTTTGCAACTCTTGGAGACTTCTCTGGTAAAGTGGTTCTGCCCCAAGCAGAGGCACATATACATTTAGCATTTCACATATCCACTGCCACAACTCCTTCTCTTACATGTACAACTTTCCATCACCACCTGAAGACAGAGAGATAAGCACACCCACTCACAAAAACATACTTCCCTCATGGCCCTGCTAACTCAAAATGTCACAAGCAAATTACATGACTGACGCATTTGCTAACTTTAATTTGGTGAGCTAATTGATGTTTATGTACTCAGAAACATTAATAGATTGGAGAGATGAAAGTACCTGAGAAGATTCAGGTTCATATTTTAAATGCTAGTGTGATCAGAGAACAGTTTCACCTAATCTACTGTAGTTTAATGCACAGGGCCAAGAAAAGGAAGTTTATAAACAAAACAAAAAGTCAAGAATTTTACAATTAAAACACATTGCTACTGTCATGATAAAACAAACAATGAGTCGGGCGTGGGGGGGACACGCCTCTAATCCCAGCACTTTGGGAGGCTGAGGTGGGTGGATCACAAGGTCAAGAGTTCGAGACCAGCCTGGCCAATATGGTGAAACCCCATCTCTACTAAATATATAAAAAAATGAGCCAGGCGTGGTGGCGCATGCTTGTAATCCCAGCTACTTGGGAGGCCGAGGCAGGATAATTGCTTTAACCTGGGAGGCGGAGGTTGCAGTGAGCTGAGACCATGCCACTACACTCCAGCCTAGGCAAGAGAACGAGACTCCATCTCAAATTAAAAAAAAAAAAAAAAAAAAAGGTATTTCTTATATATTAAAAATAAAAGGCTGAGCATGGTGGCTCACACCTGTAACCCCAGTACTCTGGGAGGCCGAGGTGTGTGAACTGCTTAAGCTCAGGAGTTCGAGACCAGCCTGGGCAACAAGGCGAAACCCTATCTTTACAAAAAATATAAAAATTAGCTGGGTGTAGTGGTGTGTGCCTGTAGTCCGAGCTACTTGGGGGGCTGAAGTGGGAGGATTGATTATTTGAGCCCAGGGAGGTCAAGGCTGCAGTAAACCATGATTACACAGCTGCACTCTAGCTTGGGCAACAGAATAAGACTGTCTCAAAAAAAAAAAAAAAAATTAGCCAGACAAGGTGGTGCACACCTGTAGTCCCAGTCACTCAGGAGGCTGAGGTGGGAGGATCAAGGATCACTTGAGCCGGGGAGGTCGAGGCTGCAGTGAGCCATGATCAAACCACTGCACTGCAGCCTGGGTAACAGAGTGAGACCCTGTCTCAGAAAAAAAAAAAAGATGAAAGAAATAACATACAAAGATAAAACATATAAAAAGAATATAGGCCTTCATTTTTGAGAAACATTAAAATGTACCATTTGTCAAATAAAGTTTGAAGAGAAAGGATGAATAAAATCTTTGTCATTTAAGACAAAATCAGAATAAATCAGCAAATAGTACTTAACTGTTAAATAACTTCAAAGTTACAGAATATAGATTTTCTTAGCACTGAAAGTATCACAAGTGTATCTGGGAATACAAGAGTAACTCCTGAAAGCTGCTGATCATTCAGGACAGCATCATGTGTGACTGTAAAGGTATCCCAAGTATCAAATCTATCCAAGATCCAAAGAGTTAAAAGAATGTTTAACATTTATTTGAACAATCAAAAATCCTCTTGACATAATGTTTCTACTTTACCTGAAACCTATTTCATTAGAAGTCTAGACAAGTCCCATCTTGATAAAAGCTCAAAAGTGGAACACGCTGTCATGCTTCAGAGTACAATAGAAAGACTCATTCACTCTTCATTTTATCTTTCCCTTGACCCAACTAACTAGTTTGAGACAATTCATGTGCTCTCTCAACAATGTCTCAACAACTGGTACTACCAGCTCACAAAAGCAGTCCTCAGACACTGCTATTCTGAAGAACTTCTGAAGCTTAATTATAAGAAGAAGATGAACTGCAATTTTTTTCCTTCCATGACCCTGGAACAGCGAGTATTTGATCCACCTCGTCTTTCACATTACAATAGGTTTCTGTCTGACTTTAGTGATTCTAAAACTGACTTTACCCACACCAATTCCAAAATGCAGGTTATTTTGAAGAGCACATTTTACAATATTTAGGGATTTATTCGATTTTCAGTTAAATACACATAATCAAGCACTCTTCAAGAAAGATGACATCTGCAACACAAAGGATACCAATTCAAAGGAAAACTAAGAAGGTCAACAGACAGGAGGACATTCAGGCTCTATAATTAGCAGATAAAAAATATACACATTTCTGCCAAAAAAGATCCAGAGTCGCCTGAGACTATGAACAATTCCCCTAGGGCTGAAAGACTTCTGGAAGCCTGCCACATCAAAGAACAATATGGACTAATGAATGGTCCTTCATAAAGTACAGGCTATTGGAAAAGTCCCAGAACAGATGAGGAGGGTCTGCTTTAGGGCAGGGTTAAGGGGACTGGAGAGGAGAAAACAGAATGGAGAAAACAGAAGAAAGGAAAATCTAAAAATAAACTTATCTAATTCATGGCATCTCTACAAAACAAGCAACTGCTCTAGGATATACATTTATCTTCTATTTATAGAAATATTTCATATGAATAACATTGCCAAAAACCCTAACAAAGTATCTCCCTAAAAGGCGCAGGAGAAATAGAATAAACAACTGAACAAGCCAAGATCACACATGACAAGAGTCCTACGTTTGTCTTTCAACCCCATTTCTGATCATCTGAACTCCTTTTAAAAATCATTTTTGCCAGGCGTGGTGGCTCAAGCCTGTAATCTCAGCACTTCGGGAGGCCGAAACGGGCGAATCATGAGGTCAGGAGATCGAGACCATCCTGGCTAACACAGTAAAACACAGTGTTTACTAAAAAAATACAAAAAACTAGCCGGGCGTAGGTGGCGGGCGCCTGCCGTCCCAGCTACTCGGGAGGCTGAGGCAGGAGAATGGCGTGAACCCGGGAGGCGGAGCTTGCAGTGAGCCGAGATCCTGCCACCGCACTCCAGCCTGGGCGACAGAGCGAGACTCCGTCTCAAAAAAAAAAATCATTTTTGTGGCCGGGTATGGTGGCTCACGCCTGTAATCCCAGCACTTTGGGAGTCCAAGGCAGGTGGATCACTAGGTCAAGAAATCGAGACCACCCTGGCCAACATGGTGAAACCCCGTCCCTGCTAAAAATACAAAAATTAGCTGGGCATGGTGGCGCGCACCTGTAGTCCCAGCTACTCCAGAGGCTGAGGCAGGAGAATTGCTTGAACCAGGGAGGTGGAGGTTGTAGTGAGCCGAGATCGAGCCACTGCACTCCAGCCTGGCAACAGAGCGAGACTCTATCTCAAAAAACAAAAAAAAAAAAATCATTTTTATCAGCCTGACCTACCTAGTGAAACCCTGTCTCTAACCTGGTGAAACCCTGTCTCTACTAAAAATACAAAAATTAGCCAGGCGTAGTGATGCACGCCTGTAATTCCCAGCTACTCAGGAGGCCGAGGCAGGAGAATCGCTTGAACCCAAGAGGCAGAGGTTGCAGGAGCCGAGATCGCGCCACTGCACTCCAGCCTGGGCGACAGAGCGAGACTCCGTATCAAAAAAAAAAAAATCATTTTTTTTCTTATTGACAGTAATGATATTGACAGTATCACTTTTTTGTGATTATGTTTATGTTTGAGGGTTTTTTGTAAGATTCTAATACAATTATTTCTTCAAGAGAAAAAACACCAAAAGCCCTACTTGATACTGAAAGTGTCCCACCTTCCAATTACGATGCCAACCTAGAATGAGAATTCCCACATTATGTACTACACTGGAAACAGACCAAGATTTGACGCTTAATAAATTTTATGAAGACATTTTCACTAAAGTGAAATACTAAGGAATTTATTTAAAATGGAACTAAACTGATTTTATAAAAATGCTAAAGCTCAAACGTTCAAATGGAATCTTTGTGCTACAAAGTGTGCAGTGATAACGGAAGTCTCTCTTAGAATATTTGACTTTCCAAAGTCCTTATAATCTGACCTAATTGAGCTTTACTACTTTTAATGAGAAACACTAATACTATCCTTTAGGAGTTCCCTCACCAAGTCAAAGATAAAGTTTTATCTTCGGTGGTTTAATTCATTTCCATATCACCTCACCGAAGAGAGCTTTCTTAAATAAATACAAAGAATTTATGCTAAGGAGCCAGTGTGGTAATACCCAATTTGAATTCTAGACTATCAGAAGATGTGCAATTACATTTCAGAAAGGAAGGAGCCCTTCTATTTTAACTTGCATTGTATTCCTCCTAGCAGTCATGCATCGGAATGATGATGATGTTAAATCTAATTAGACACAGACTTACTACTTTCTCTACTGCCTTTCCATATTGCTAATATTATAAATAGTATCTACTTTAAAAACCGTAATAAGCTCATGGCATCTACCAAATTTAAAATGCTGGAAATCTATTTGTTGGGGCAAAACTGCTTCTAATCATTTGAAGAACTGGAAGAGATACTTTTACTGTTAATAAAAAGCCACCACAGGCGGAGACGGGGAGATCACGAGGTCAGGAGATCGAGACCATCCTGGCTAACATGGTGAAACCCCTTCTCTACTAAAAATACAAAAAAATTAGCCAGGCATGGTGGCCTGTGCCTGTAGTCCCAGCTATAGTCCCAGCTACTCGGGAGGCTGAGGCAAGAGAATGACTTGAAGCAGGGAGGCGGAGCTTGCAGTGAGCCAAGATCGTGCCACTGCACTCTAGCCTGGGCGACAGAGCGAGACTCGGTCTCAAAAAAAGAAAAAAAAAAGCCACCACTGTTGACCAGTGTACTGCCCAGTGGTAAAGAGCTCTGAAGTCAGACTGTCTCGTCAGAATCTTGGCTTCACCACTCACTAGCTCTGTCAGTGACCTTGGGCAAATCACTTAAGCTTTCAGCCTCATTTTTTCATCTGTAAAATAAGGGTAATAATCTACCTCCCTTGCAGTTATTGTGACGAGTCAAGGAGATAATAAATGTAAAGCACTTGGAATAGTGCCAGCATTTAACACTTACAAAATGTTAGCTATTATTCTTACTATTTTTATTTTGTTTTGCATTTAACATAACTGCTCAAAAAAATAACCAGAATAACAGCTTCTTTGAAAGTCATGGCCAGGCATGGTGGCTCACGCCTGTAATCCCAGCACCCTGGGATGCCAAGGCGGGTGAATCACTTGAGATCACGAGTTCGAGACCAGCCTGGCCAACATGGAGAAACCCCGTCTCTACTAAAAATACTAAAATTAGCTGGTCGTGGTGGTGCGTGCCTGGAGTCCCAGCTACTTGGGAGGCTGAGGCAGGAGAATCACTTGAACCAGGAGGCAGAGGTTGCAATGAGCCGAGATGGCACCACTGCACTCCAGCCTGGATGACAGAGCGAGATTCCATCTCAATAAAAAAAAAAGTCATTAGTTAGGGCAGGCATGGGGGCATGGTAGCTCACGTCTATAATCCCAGCATTTTGGGAGCTAAGGTGGATGGATCACTTGAGGCCCTTGAGGCCAGGAGTTCGAGGCCAGCCTGGCCAACATTAATGAAACGCCATCTCTACTAAAAATAAAAAAATTAGCCTGGTGTAGTGACACACACCTGTAATCCCAGCTACTCAGGAGGTTGAGGCAGAAGAGTCACTTGAACCTGGGAGGCAGAGGTTGCAGTGAGCCATGATTGTGCCATTGCACTCCAGCCTGGGTGACAAGAGCGAAACTATGTCTCAAAAAAAAAAAAAAAAAAAAAAGGAAAAGAAAAGAAAAGAAAAAAAAAAGAAAAACATGTGGATACACACATGGCTTTACATTCTATTTCAGAGGACTTGTGGGATACCCACCTAAGCTCATTTGTGGATCCCGGGTTAAGAATTTCTATTAAATTTACTTAGTGAGTTTACATGGTTTTAAACTATTAAACCACTTTTAATTTCAAAGGGTAATACATTAGGTTGTAATTTTCTCACATTTTTTATTTATTTATTTATTTTTTTTGAGATGGAGTTTCACTCTTATTGCCCAAGCTGGAGTGGAATGGCGCAACCTCGGCTCACTGTAAGCTCCACCTCCCGGGTTCAAGCAATTCTCCTGCCTCAGCCTCCCCAGCAGCTGGGATTACAGGCATGCAGCACCACGCCTAGCTAATTTTGTATTTTTTAAGAGACAAAATTTCTCCATGTTGGTCAGGCTGGTCTTGAACTGCCAACCTCAGGTGATCCGCCCACCTCAGCCTCCCAAAGTGCTGGGATTACAGGCACGAGCCACTGTGTCCGGCTGGAAAAAATGCTATATTATTAAAGAATACAAACATGTTGCCAAATTTGTTTAAACTGATTTTTATTTATGTTTTTTAAGAATCAAATGATTACTTAATAGAATTAGTCTCCAAATTTCATCAAGTAAAAATTCTAGAAAACATTTCTCAGCTTTCTTCATTATAGCATGATGCTAACTAAACAATTTAAAGATCAGCATCATAAAAAGAGCAGTAACAATTGCCTGCTAAGCAATAAATTACTCTGCTCTCAATCCTAGATACTTTCAGACATGAATTTTCCTTTAGATTAAAAATACTTGTGTACAGATGCTGCCTGAAAAAAATATGATAAGGTTAGCAAGAAATGATGGGCAAGGTTAAAGTGAAGGATCAGAAGAGACTATGGAAAATTTGTACTGACTCATCCATCACAAGTAAAAATAACCCCTGGATCACAAAATTATTGAAACATACTGCTAAATTGCCTAAAGCTGCCTGAATTAGTCCATGTACCTGTTCATTATAAAACCTTAACATACCTTAGGGTAGTGTATATATTTTAAAAAACAAAGATATCCAAATCCATAAAGAAATGGCTCTATAGTCCCTTAATGAATTTCTTCATAGTATAAGCTTTTATTAAAAAGCTTTTATTAAAAAGCTTATACTAAAAATAAAATATTTTTTATTAAAAAATATTTAATTAAGCCTGGGCACGGTGGCTCACACCTATAATCCCAGCATTTTGGGAGGCTAAGGCAGGTAGATCATGAGGTCAGGAGACTGAGGCCATCCTGGCCAACATGGTGAAACCCCATTTCTACAAAAATACAAAAAATTGGCCAGGCATGGTGGCACGTGCCTGTAGTGTCGGCTACTCTGGAAGCTAGGGTAGGGGAACCACTTGAACCCGGGAGGCAGAGGTTGCAGTGAACCGAGATCGTGCCACTGCACTCCAGCCTGGCGACAGAGCAAGACTCCATCTCAAATATATATATATATATATATATATATATAAAATATAAAAATATATAATATATACATATATTATACATATATGTAGTATATATAATATATGTATTATATATGTATAATATATTTTTAATTAAAAACAGAGGTGCCTGATTTGGCTGTGTCAGACATATGAATTAGGATTTCAGTCGCTTTTTGTATTTTCTTTTAAACAAATGTTATTAAGAAGAAAATTTCATAAGTTTACTTCTTTCTTTATGCCCACATTCTCTCACAGAGAACTAGAGCTTGGTTACACAAACACAACCACCACCTAAGGATCAAATAAATGTGGCAGAAGACTAACAAAATAAAAATACAGTTAACAAATAAATGTTGGCTGGGCACAGTGGCTCATGCCTATAATCCCAGCACCTTGGCAGGCCGAGGCGGAAGGATGTCTTGAGCCCAGGAGATCAAGACGAGCCTGGGCAACATCGCCAATCCTCATCTTTACAAAAAGTACAAAAATTAGCTGGGCACAGTGGTGAGCACCTGTAGTCCCAGCTACTTGGGCGACTGAGGTGAGAGGATCACTTGAACCCGGGAAGCGGAGGTTGCAGTGAGCCGAGGTGGCACCATTGCACTCCAGCCTTTGAGATCAGCCCATGGAAAGGCAAACCACCAGGTCCTATCCAATTTGTAGGACTAGGTGGTTTGCCTTTCCATGGGCTGATCTAAAGCTCAAATGCTTTAGCTGGGCCTCTACCAGCTTAAGAACTGAGGAAAACAGGTTCCATTTCAAGGGTTCATGGTATCCAAACAAGAGGAGCATAACTTTTCCTAACACGCATGTTTCGATTGTTTCTAAACTACATTTAGCCCAGGCAACATGGCAAAACCCCATCTCTACAAAAAATTTAAAAATTTAGCTGGGCATGGTGGCATACACTGTATTCCCAGTTACTTGGGAGGAGTGCTTGATCCCAAAAGGTCAAGGCTGCAGTAACCCATGAGATAAAACCTTTTATTTCTTTTTTTTTTTTTTTTTTTTTTGAGACAGAGTCTCACTCTGTCACCCAGGCTGGAGTGCAGTGGCGCGATCTCGTCTGCCTCCCAGGTTCAAGGGATTCTCCTGCCTCAGCCTCCAAATAGCTGGGATTACAGGTGCCCCCCACCATGCCTGGCTAATTTTTTTGTATATTTAGTAGAGATAGGGTTTCACCATGTTGGCCAGGCTGGTCTCGAACTCACGCGATTGGCCCACCTTGGCCTCTCAAAGTGCTGGGATTACAGGTATGAGCCATTGTGCCTGGCCAAAACCACCTTTTCTTTCTTCCTTTCATTATCTTTCAGATAGGATCTCACTCTGTCACCGAGGCTAGAGTACAATCAAGGCTCACTGCAGCCTCTACCTCCCATGCTCAAGTGATACTCCCACCTCAGCCTCCCAAGTAGCTGGGACTACAGATGTGCTTCACCAAGCCCGGCTAATTCTTTGATTTTTTTTGTAGAGACAGGGGTCTCACTATGTTGCCCAGGCTAGTCTTGAACTCCTGGGCTCAAGCAATCCTCCCACCCTGGCCTCCCAAGGTGCTGGGATTACAGGCAGGAGCTACCCTGCCCAGTCAAAACCACCTTTCTATCAACAATGATTAATGTTTTGTAACATGTATTAATAAAATTAACTGATATCAATATATCTGCTTACCCAAAAGACAGAATAAACCCTCAAACTAGACATGAACGATAAATCACTTTCTGCTGCTCTACTTCGTTTTTAGTTTGGGAAGTAAATACAGTAGCTTTGAAACAAAGAAAAATCTTAACCAAAAACTTAGTGGTAGCAGCAATGTAAGGAGAATTCTGCCATATATTTATAAATACTATAGAAATAACATAAGTCCCAAGAAATCAGAGTATTTTAAAAAGATACTGTATGAGACAAAATAAACATTCACCTACAAGACAGACAAGTGGACAATCAAAAATGACTTTAAATTGAAACAAGGGATTTAGGTCACATATTACAATAACTTCTTAAACGCACGGATTATCAGCCAGGCATGGTGTCTCACGCCTGTAATCTCAGCACTTTGGGAGGCCAAAGCAGGTGGATCACCTGAGGTCAGGAGTTCAAGACTAGCCCAGCCAACATGATGAAACCCCGTCTCTACTAAAAATACAAAAATTAGCTGGGCATGGTGGCATGTGCCTGTAATCCCAGCTACTTGGGAGTCTGAGGCAGAAGAATCACTTGAACCCAGGAGGCAGAGGTTGCAGTGAGCCAAGATTGTGCCATTGCACTCCAGCCTGGGCAACAACAGCAAGACTCCATCTCAAAAAAAAAAAAAAAAGCATAGATTATCACCATTAAAATAAGAAGTCTAGCTGGGCGCAGTGGCTCACGCCTCTAATCCCAGCACGTGGGGAGGCGGAGGCGGGCGCATCACTTGAGGTCAGGAGTTTGAGACCAGCCTGGCCAAAATGGTGAAACCCTGTCTCTATTAAAAATACAAAAATTAGCCGGATGTGGTGGCAGGCTCCTGTAATCCCAGCTACTTGGGAGGCTGAGGCAGAAGAATCACTTGAACCCAGGAGGCAGAGGTTGCAGTGAGCCGAGACTGTGCCACTGCACTCCAGCCTGCACTCCAGCCTGAGCAACAGAGCTAGATTCTGTCTCAAAAAAATAAGAAGTCTGTAGATTCTTCTGTGAAAATAGTAATAAAGAGAAAAATATACAATGGCCTTCCGCAGATTTCTGAAATATATATGACCCTGCCTGGACGAAGGACGATTAATATTATCCTTCCTGGTCCCTTCAGGCACCAACCAATTAGCAATTAGAGCTTAAAAACAAACCACATGATTGTTCCATTAAATTCTTGGCCAATCAGTGAGGAAGTCCTCAACACAAAGCAATACAATATATACATTTTATACAATATATACAAAAGCCTGCTCTAAGGCAAAACATTCAATTCTATCAAACTTCACTCAGAACTTCTGTCCACATAAAACTTCAGCAAAACTGTAAAAGACAAAAGGACAGTAGTGAGAATGCATGAACATTACTCATTTGCTTACCTGGTCTTTCTCATGGGGTAGAAGGCTGACAGGTGGGAGCGAGGATGGGAAAGCACTGGGATACTGAGGTGCCCCTTTGCCATCTAAGCTCCCATAATTGACCCTGTACTGCGGTCCATCTTTCAGTAACCTCCCATTATTCACAGCGCGTTTGGCCCCCAGTCGCAGCCGCTGCTGAAAGGCTGGGTTGTTGGTGGTGCTCGTGAGATCACTTTGACTTCTGAGATACTTCTCTATGTTCTTCAGGGAGGAGCCATTTGGCTCCTCAAGTCCTTCAATTGCTCTCCTTAAAAGTTTATTCCAATCCACATTGCGGAGATCGTTACATGATCCTCTAGACCCCTTGGTTGACTTAGGAAAAGTGCCTGGTTTAACTGATGAAAAGCGCCCAGGGTTGTCTGGGTCCTTATAGGAGGCAAGGCCTTTGTTGGTGACTTTGAGAACTGAGCCATCCTGAACACTGAGTTCCAGCTGTTCAGAGACTGTCTTCTTATCCAACCCATGGGAAGTACTGACCGCATGGCAGATTCTCTCTTCAGAGGGCCTTTGCTTTTGCTTTTTTATTTTCTGTATAGCTTCAAGAATCCACTCTGTATAAAGTGGGTTTGCAAGTTTTACCATGGTTGACAAATGACTTCTTCAACACAAAAGTTACCCATAGAGGTTCTCTTTGTATTTAACAGAATTTGCACATTTGAAAGTCATTTACAATTCAACAAATGGACAGAGTATTCCAGACTGTATTAAGCAACATCTTACAAACATCCATCCTTAAGAGCTTCAAAAGCAGACAAACAGGCAATGTTGATGGTTGTCTTATTTTACCAACAGGAAAGACTGCATTCGGGTGAAGAACATCTTTAACTGGGAAATCAAGACCTTAAAAGATAAAAAGAGGGGAAAGACTCTTAATAATGAAGCTCACACAAATAAACTAAAAGATTCTTTAGCATGACTTTTTCAGACACAGAATGACCACAGAAGTAATGACAGGCAGGTATTACATAACACAGCCACAGTGACTATATTTTTCAACAAGAAATTGGGTCACAGTCTGAGAAGAAATTGTTTTTAGAATGTTTCACTTCTCTATATGAAGTCATTTATGAAGTATAATCACATCTAAATTACACATTTAATTATCTTTATTGAAATTAACAAAATTATATGAAAGTAGTTCAAGGTATATGTCTTCCATAAACATAAAATACACATGAAAGAATAAATCTATGATATAAAAAATTTGATGAAAGTACATTAAACTTATTTCAAGAAATCCTGAACTTAAAAAAAAAGAGTAAATAATCCTGCTTTCAGCTAGGTATTGTATTTCCCAAGTCTCATACTAAAAAAACTTCCCTTCTAGCTACTTCTATGGAATCACCTCCCCCATCCCTTTAACAGAGGTCTATGATACCCTCCAACCCACAAGTTGGAAAATTGAAAATAATATAGTAACATAACCCTTCACCTTTAAGTAGTAGAGCATTCTAATTATCTTAATACCCAGTTAGCTCATTAAACAGCTCAATACAAAGAAGGTATATACACATCTGATTTCAGGTGGACAGTGGTATTTGTTCTGAGAGATGCCTGGTATATACGAAAACCACCCTAGATCTCCAATCTGGTATTAAGTACATCTACAAAGAGCATACAAGGAGAAAGAGCCTTGGCCTGGGAATTGGGCCAAACCTGAGCTCTAATCTTGGTCTCCAATGATAACACCCACTTCTTAATTCTTTTTATAGTTTAAACTGTACAGAGTGTGCTCATATATAACTTGTCACTTAAACTGCAGAACAACTTTGTGGGTAAACTGAGGCTCGGGAGAAGACGGAATTCACCCAAGGTAAGAGTCAAAACAGATTTAAGGGTCAAACACCATTAATGTTTTGTTTTGTTTTTTTTTTTTTTAAGACAGAGTCTCACTCTGTCGCCCAGGCTGGAATGCAGTAGTGCAATCTCAGCTCACTGCAATCTCTGCCTTCTGGGTTCAAGTGATTCTCCTGCCTCAGCCTCCCAAGTGGCTGGGATTACAGGCATGTGCCACCACGCCCAGCTAATTTTTGCATTTTTAGTACAGACGGAGTCTTGCCATTTTGGCCAGGTTGGTCTCAAACTCCTGACCTCAGATGATCTGCCCTCCTCAGCCTCTCAAAAATGCTAGGATTACAGGCGTGAGCCACTGCGCCCAGCCAATTCTAAAATCCAACTAAGTCCATCACTGTTCTCCCCTGAGCCACAATTGCCTGCTCTAGCTAGTTCTGTCTCTGCAAAGAGACCAACATGGGTCTGAACCCCAGCTCTACCACAATGTCCAGTGGAGAAAGCGTCCGTCACTTTACTTGTAGATAATACTGGTATATCCCTTACAGGATTATTGAGAGGATTAAATGAACACATGATCTAATATTCAATATATAGTAGTTATCACTTTCATCAAATGCAACGTCTACATACTTTGAAAATTTTCTAATAAAATACAAAATTAAAGTTATCTCTGATTATTTATTTAGACAGAATATACCTAAAAGGAGAAAACAATATCTTTCCTTAAAAACTTTAGCCAGACATACTGAAGAATATAGTATTTGCTCTCAGAGATCCTGGAATGTTGCTGAAAAACAACTGGGTCATCGAACTATACTTGTTCAAACGGTACAGTTTTAAATGCCAACCGAAAATGCCACCTTGAAGGAGGCGGTTTAAACAAGATTGTCCCCTCTGTGATCAGTAAGCTGTAAATTCACTCTACTCATTTTCCCCTCAGATTCAGAAACTTGGGGCTGAAAAGACCTTAGAGGTCATCCAGTCCAACCTCTAGTTATCCAATAAAAGATCCCTGCCCAATATCCCAAATAGATGGGCAATGAGTCTTTACATTCTTAAAATACTTCCAGTGATTGATAATTTGTCACTTTTTGAGGCAGATCACCCCACTGTTGCACAGCTGTAGCTATATTTCTTGCTCAGAGAAGCAAAAATCTGCCACTCCATAACTTCTACCCACTAGTCCTATTCCCTGGAACGATCCCAAGACAATTATTAGTATTTCTTCAATATGAGAGGCCTTCAGATGTCCGAAAACAAGTACCTTTTGAAAACCACTAACAACAAAACCCCGTGCTACCTCCAGCCATAACTTAGACCACTCATATCCCAGTTCCTTAACCCTTCCACATATCACATGGTTTCAAAGCACCACCTTCTCTTGGTTGCTCACTAGTTTGGCTAATGGCCATCTTAAAATATGGCAGTTCAGGTGTTATCCAATTATAAATGCAACCCAAATTACAGGAACTTCCTCAATACCCCTGCCACACAAGTGGCCATGCTGAGCATGCAGTCCAACTAAAAATCCCAGATCTTTTTTCAAAAAGTGCTGTCAAGTTGAGTCTTTCCACTCCTTTCCTTTTGCAAATTGAAATGCTGGTATTTAACGTTTATTACAGTTCAATTTCATCTAGTTGATTTAAGTCTATCTTCCAACCTGCTAAAGATTGTTTTGAATCTTGATTCTGTCATCTATGTCATCTACAAATCTAATAAGTACTCCCTTTTGTTTCATTATATAAACCCTTGACAAAAATGTTAGACTTGGAACACAGTGTGTTTAGGAATGAAATCACTGGCTTTCACAGTGCAACCACTTTCAGGATAGAACACAGGAATCATTCTCTGTCAGTCAGTTGAGAACAGGAAATTGAGCTTTCCAAAGTAAAATGGTTTCGGGCAAAATTTCATTAGAAGATATTTCACTATATCCAAGTAATTATTTAATCTTTCATCATTTATTCAGGATGAATCACAACTAATTTGATTGCACAAAATACAACTGCAGAAAGTAGAAGAGGTCACAGGAAAAGTGTCCAATATTGCCAAGTTGCTTTTAGGTGTTTTGGTTACACAAGCAAATGAACATACATTAAAACAAAATGCGTAGCCGGGCGTGGTGACTCACACCTGTAATCCCAGCAGTTTGGTAGGCCGAAGCGGGTGGATCGCCTGAGGTCAGGAGTTCAAGACCAGCCTGGCCAACATGGTGAAACCCCATCTCTACTAAAAATACAAGAAATTAGCTAAGCGTGGTGGCATGTGCCTGTAATACCAGCTACTCAGGAGGCTGAGGCAGGAGAATCGTTTGAACCCAGGAGGCAGAGGTTGCAGTGAGCCGAGATTGCACCATTGCACTCTAGCCTGGGCAACAAGAGCAAAACTCTATCTCAAAAACAAAAAACAACAACAAAAAAATGTGTTTCATACCTAATAGGTAGCCAAAATATACCTTCATGACAAGCTTTTACTACAATGCTTTTTGTTTTCTTTGTTTTTTTTTTTTTGAGACAATCTTGCTCTTCTCACCCAGGCTAGAGTGCAATGGCATGATCTCGGCTCACTGCAATCTCCACCTCCTGGGTTCAAGCAATTCTCCCGCCTCAGCCTCCCAAGTAGCTGGGATTACAGGCGCCCGCCACCACCCCCAGCTAATTTTTGTATTTTTAGTATAGAGGGGGTTTCGCCATGTTGGTCAGGCTGGACTCAAACTCTTGATCTCATGATCCGCGCACCTCAGCCTCCCAAAGTGCTAGGATTACAGATGTGAGCCACCGCGCCCGGCCCACAATCTTTACCCACAATCATTTATATCCATAAAACAATCATTTATATCCATTACCAACACGTTTCAATAAGACTGTCATTTTATACGTTAAACATGTAATAAAATAAGGGAAAGTACCAGAATTGGAACTTCAAACGTTTTAACAGTCCATGACAAAAATGGAGATTATCCAGGTCTTCAGGCAAATCTGCCAAAAGAAAAAAGGAAATGTTCATGTGGACATAAGGACATCCTTAAACTCAGCAACCATCCATGTATCTCCACAACTATTGAAGACAAACAGCTCCAATGAGTTATTATACTACATTTGGTAATACAATAATTTTTTCACACCACTGAAGGATTCTCATAAATATGGAACTTGAGACAGAAAATGAAGCCCCAAGGACCCAGCCAAGTGCCTAAAGAAGTAAATTTCATCCATAAGCCCAGATCTGTTCAAATTTTAAAAATCAAGTTTGTGACAGATTCCTAAGAAAGAATCTCATCATGGAAAAACAAAAACAAAAACAAAACCCACTACTACTCAAATAGCCAAACAGATAGAACATTTATCGGAAAAAAAGATAGTCAAAAGTTGTTTTAAGGTCAGCATTCACTGTTTGTCCCAAAGGCCACCAGGCACATAGGTACTGAATGGACTACCCAGATATGACCAATAAGGTCACCTACAAGAAAAATGTACCAGTTTACATAATAGTAAATATGTATTGACACAAGTCACATTTTAGTACAGCACTGATTATTTTTACTTGAAAAGCAAAAAATAAATTTAAAAGAACAACTGTGAATAACTGCATTTTGATCTTATGTAAAACAATCAAGCAACCTTGGATCCTCCTTCTCCCCTCCCCCAGCCACAACAGACACCCCACTCCTCAATTTAATCTCAAAATTAGCTCTCATCTGACACCAACCAACAGAGTTAATTAGGCAGAAGCAGATGTAACTCAGCAGCTCTTTGCTACAAGCAGAATCACAGTGTTTAAAAAAAAATACACAGCTAGGAGAGGAACAAAATCAGAAGTCTCTTATCTGTAGCCAATTCTCAACTAAACACATGTATATTATCCACTTTGTATATTATCCACTGCAAATTTTTTAATCTTAGGCTGATTTGTTTCCAACATCCCACTGGCCCCACTGTAAATTCGTATAAGCAAGAGAATAGATTGAAAACCAATTTCATTTCAGCCTAAGTAGTATCTAACTGGAAAGACAAATCCACAGGAAAAAAAAAATGTATAATTCATTCAAAAGCCAAATAGAAATCATTTTTTTTTTCCTGATTTGGAATTATCCACACCATTTCTCTTTTTCAGAGCACGGGGATTTGTTTCACATAGAGATAGGACATTCTATCACAAGCTAAAACCCTAAAATCATTATTCTCTTTTCATTTTTCTATAAAAACTTGAGAGTTGGACTAAAAGGCTATCAAAAAGGTAGCAAATCATCCTAAATTAATTCTGGTGATTTATGCTACATCGAATTAAATTATTCTATTTTCTAAGGTTGTGAATCATTTTATTTTTAACTACAAAATATCAGTAAATTATATGGTTGCATCATACGGTCTTATAATATAACACTATTTACATCATTCATTACAAATATTCTAAACATATCTAGAGAAATGCTTAGTCCAGCACTGAGCTTTTAGTTTCACTGGTATTACATAAACATCAACACTATTCAGAAATATTCATGTCAGCATAAGAAGAGTCAAAATATCCTGGATCATAAGTATTATGCGAGGCCCCCTCTAAGCTTTTACTAAAGCTGTGTGTGTTGTTTCAAAACCAGTGTCATAACACTCAAGTCATGAGTTTATGGATGAGCCAAAAAACAGTGGTAGAAAAAACAAAGATTAATAATAGAGTTTACACTTTTGTCATCCTGAGTTTTACTTGCTAACAGTTATTTTTAACTCTTTTACTTTCATAAGCTCCTGGCTTTTTCTTTCTTTTTTTTTTTTCCCAAAGGGATCACCGTCGGAAAACCTGGATTTTTTCAAAGCCGATTTTGTAACTGAGTAAGCGTCCACAAATCTAAGCAGTATCTTCCGAAACAGAACAGAACTGTTTAGGGGAAGGAACTCGGACTTACTTTTCTTCTATCAGCACCCAGCTCAGGTTATTGGCAGAGTTGCTCAAAATAGTGTCCTTGGTTAACAAATATCTGTTGTCTGACAACATCAAACACCATCCATATGGTGATATTTGTTATCTTTCAAATCCTGGATGCATCTATTTCCTCTGAAATCAATGCTTCAGGCCCAAAACATGTGAACTGGGAGGTGAGGTTATAAATACTAATCAAAGAAAAATCAACAAATATTTAGTGAGCTGATGTTCCCTGCATGCAGCCCTGTGGTAAGTACTATGCAGAATACAAAGCAAAGCTAGAGACAGAACATACAAGAAGCAATTAAGAAATAACAAAGCACTGTTTGGCGGTTCCTCAAAAAGTTAAACACAGAACTACCATATGGTTCTGTAATTCCATTTCTAGGTATAGACTCAAAAGAATTGAAAACAGATACTCAAATAAGTACACATACACTCATGTTCATAACAAAACTATTCACAATAGCCAAAAGGTGTAAACAGCCCAAATGTCCATCAACAGATGAACAGATAAACAAAATGTGGTATATCCATACGCTAGAATACTATACAACTATAAAAGGCAACGAAGTTTCGATACATGCGACTACAATGTGGACGGACCTCAAACACATTATGTTGTGAAAGATGCCAGACACAAAAGGCCACACATCATATAATTTAATTCATATGAAACATCCATAAATCCACAGACAAAACATAGATTGGTGGTGTCTCAGGGACTATCTAGAGAAACTGCTTAATGGCTAAGGGATTTTATTTGGGATCAATAGAAATGTTTTGGAACTTGATAGCGGCAGTGGTGCCACAACACTGAATGTACTAAATGCCAGTGATTTGTTCACTTTTTAATTTTTTTTCATTTTATGTTATGTGAGCTTTACCTCAAGTTGTTTAAAAAAAAAAAAGAAATAACAAAGCACTGAACTATAATAATAATAATACCAACCATTTCCTGACATGTACTGTGGTCCAGGTACTTTACATAGATTATCAGTAAACCTTAAAACAACGTGTAAGGTACCATTGTTGTTTTTACAAAAGGAAAACAGGCTTGACTTAGCCAAGATCTCAGAGTTATTAAGTCATGAAGGATTTTAATTCAGATGCCAAAGCCCAAACTCTTTCTGTCTCTCCAGCGGTTTTCAAACTAGGCTCTTTGGATCTCTTGTGACAAGGAATTACCTCGGGTATTACCTTCAGGTGCCCCCTTGTGGGTTAAACTTGGGGCCATCACAGCACCTTGAATCCAACAGTGCAGCTCCACTTTAACTGTTTTATGTATATTGGTCTTCCCTGGAAGATTTGCTTTAAAGAAAGTGTTCCTCTGATTACAGAAGGAAGAAGTCTGGAAACAACAGTGACTATACTACCTTGCTGAAACCATGTGAAGGATGGATGAACATCTCTTGGATGGATGGGACTGAAAACTGGACCTTGAAAGATAATGCTGAGCTTGGATAAGTGCCCCACCATCCCTCTGCCCAAATTCAAATCCTTCATGGCCCAGTGCAAACAACTTCTCAAAAGCCCAAACATCTTTGTCTAACAGGAAACTTTTAGCTTTTTTACTGTTTTGACATTCATTTCCCACTCTGTATTATGCTTACTTGTATATTAACCTTGTCACCCCTACTAGACTGTAAAATTCTTAAAAACAGGATTCATGCTTGATTCATCTTTGTATACCCTAAGATTTCCCAAGACTACAACTTGATAAGAGGGGTTCAATGCCTATTTGCTAAATAAATGTATCAAGGAATGAATGACGGAAATCAAAGTGAAATAACAGAAGCTAAGAATGAGCTGTCAAACAAAAGGGACACCAAGTCAATGTGCCTGACTAGAACACGTATATGCTGAAAAGGGATAAAGAAATTCAGTTGGGCCAGGCACAATGGCTCACGCCTCTAATCCCAGCACTTTGGGAGGTCAAGGCAGGAGGATTACTTGAGGTAGGAGCTCGAGACAAGCATAGGCAACATAGCAAGACCCCACCTCTATAAAAATAAAAAATTAGCTGGGTGTGGTGATGTACACCTGTAGACCCAGCTACTCGGGAGACTGAGGCAAGAGGATCTCTTGAGCTGCCCAGGAGGTTGAGACTACAGTGGGCTATGATTGTGCCAATGCTCTCCAGCCTAGGCAATAGAGCTAGACTCTGTCTCTAAAAAAGACAAATATAATTAAAAAATAAAAAACATTAATAGGCCAGGTGTGGTGGCTCACATCTGTAATCCCAGCACTTTGGGAGGCTGTGGCAGGCAGATCACAAGGTCAGGAGATTGAGACCATCCTGGCCAACATGGTGAAACCCTGTCTCTACTAAAATACAAAAAATTAGCCAGGCGTGGTGGTGCGTGCCTGTGGTCCCAGCTACTCGGGAGGCTGAGGCAGGAGAATCGCTTGAACCCGGGAGGCAGAGGTTGCAGTGAGCCGAGATCGCGCCACTGCACTCCAGCCTGGCAACAGAGCCAGAATCCGTCTCAAAAAAAGTAAAACAGAAAGTTGGCTGTGAACAAAGTCAAGCTGTGGTGTGTGAATGTGACAGATGAATAGGAAGCCACTGCAGGAGCAGGTGACACCATAATGCACAGTGAAGGGCATGCACATACACACACAAACCTGTTGAATGTTTGAATCACTCTGGCAATAGTATCCATCTACTCTGGAGGGAAGAGTGTTTGAAAGAAAAAACAAAAGCAACCAGTATTTCACCTCTCCAAACATCAATCTTGTTCAACTTATATTTATGAGCCTAACTCAGCAGCAAGCCCAGAACAGGCACTCAATAAAACGTTAGTTGAACTGAATATTTAATTCCCCATCTTTTTAGAGTAACACTAAGTTCTTTCCCACTACTCATTAACAAAGAGAGTTTTCAATTCATAAGCTAATAATGTTTTCCAAGGATTTCTAAGAGGCTAAATCACCATAAAAATTATCATTTCAACTAATACATATTATATTAATTGGAAGTTTAATTTTTCATGTCATGCTCTCCTAGTTGACAATATCCTTGTTATGTCATTAAACTATAATTGTGTAAATGTGCTTCAACAAACAATAACTGAACCATCAATAAACTATTATGGCTTCCATAATCTCTAGCAAAGATTAGTTTCAACATCATCATCATAAATTAGTAGAGACAGTTCCCAAATCTCCTGGTGAAACCCATGAATTAGGTTTGCATAGTCATCCCTGCATGTAAGTGCTCAATAGTTTCAGTCTCTAAAATTTAATCACACTGTTAGGAACCTCACAGGAAATTTGATCCCTTGTAAAACAGAGGAATTTAGAGACAAGATGAAAAGTCATTTGAAGTCATCAGGCCTTTGGAGCCAGGGTACACTGATTAGTAATGATGTATTGTAACTAAGCACTTTCACTTAAGAAATAATCAACTAAATTTAGAGTGTCTTTTTTTGGCATTTAAAAATTCCTATTCCATCCTAGATTTCTCCCTAATTACATATTAGCTTTAGCTGGTTTTTGATGACAAAGACTGAGAATAATGTATTAAGAAAAAAACGTGATTTTTTTTTTTTTTTTTGAGGCGGAGTCTCACCCAGTTGCCCAGGCTGGAGTGCAATGGTGCGATCTCGGCTCACTGCAACCTCCGCCTCTCAGATTCAAACGATTCTCCCGCCTCAGCCTCCTGAGTAGCTAGGATTACAGGCACACACCACCATGCCATTGTTTCATTATTATTATTATTATTTTTAGTAGAGACGGAGTTTTACCATGTTGGCCAGGCTGGTCTCAAACTCCTGACCTTGTGATCCACCCGCCTCGGCCTCCCAAAGTGCTGGGATTACAGGCGTGAGCCATCGCGCTAGGCCAAAAAATGTGATTTTTAAAAAAACTTTTAAAAATAGAGATACAAGGCCAGGCTCGGTGGCTCATGCCTATAATGCCAGCACTTTGGCAGGCCGAGGCAGGTAGATCACCTGAAATAGGAGTTTGAGACCAGCCTGGCCAACATGGTGAAACCCCATCTCTACTAAATACAAAAAATTAGCCAGGTGTGGCAGCGCATGCCTGTAATCCCAGCTCTTTGGGAGGCTGAGGCAGGAGAACTGCTTGAACCCAGGAGGCGGAGGTTGCAGTGAGTCCAGATTACGCCATTGCACTCCAGCCTGGCCAACGAGAGCAAAACTCCATCTCAACAAAATAAATAAGATAAAATAAAGATACCAAAAAATCTAAATAAATAAATAAAAATAGAGGCGGGGGTCTCACTATGTTACCCAGGCATGTCTTGAACTCCAAGGCTCAAGGGATCCTTTCACTGTAGCCTCCCAAAGTACTGGGATTACAGGCATAAGCCACTGCACCTGGCTGAGAAAAATTTTACATCTTAACTTTTTAATGATTCTTTTGAAATAGATTATTGCAGGATTCTTTGTTAACTGTATTACAGATGTCTTCAGACCAGATATCCAGACACCCTGAAAAATTCAGGTTCCCTTTTGAGAGTTTCATAAATATTATGGCTCTACTCTAAAAAATAAGCACATGTACCCATATGCACTGGCATACATTTTCAAGGGTTAACAGATCTTCTGTCATCCATCCATGGACCACTTAAGGTCCAGTGGCTATATACAGAGAGGTATTTTATCCAGTTTCACAATAGTTAGCTTCGTGCTTTACTTAAGGCATGTTACATCAAGAGTAAGAAAGTTATTCTTGGCCGGGCGCGGTGGCTCAAGCCTATAATCTCAGCACTTTGGGAGGCCGAGACGGGCGGATCACGAGGTCAGGAGATCGAGACCATCCTGGCGAACACAGTGAAAGCCCGTCTCTACTAAAAAAATACAAAAAACTAGCCGGGCGCGGTTGTGGGCGCCTGTAGTCCCAGCTACTCCGGAGGCTGAGGCAGGAGAATGGCGTAAACCCAGGAGGCGGAGCTTGCAGTGAGCCGAGATCCCGCCACTGCACTCCAGCCTGGCAACAGAGCCAGACTCCGTCTCAAAAAAAAAAAAAAAAAAAAAAGAAAGTTATTCTTTTTGGTTTTGGATGTTATCAAAAAACAGGTTTCTGACATTTTAATCAACAAGTAGGTGTGCTGTGATGGGAAGTATCAGAGTCAGGGATCCAGTCCCCATTCTGCTAGCTACCTAGGCTATAGGATATTGAACATGTTACTAAGTCAATCTAAGTCTCCGTTTTCTCTTCTGTAAAAATGAGAATACTTCTCTGTTTTACAGAACCGTTAAGAGGAATCACTGAGATAACAAATATGAAAGAAGCAAGGATGATGGCAGACACATAGCAGGAACACAATAAATGCTAGCTCATAAAAGGAAAAAGGGCAATACAGTCAGCTGGAGACCTGTAAAATCTAATCTGGCTGAACTTCTGTCTATATGACCATTTTCTCCTAAGAGACAGGAGAAGTCAGCACCTGGCTCTTAGTTATAGCTGCAGAGAAGTAAAAATTCAAGACAGAGAATAGAAGAAAGTGAAGGAAAGCAAAAACAGATTGTAATGGTGAGGCTAGGGTCAAGAAGAGTGTATTTTACTCATAGTTATACATTATTTAAGGGCAACAAAGCTTTTAAAAGATAGTACTGCATAGGAGAATATCTTCTTGACCTCAGGGTAGGAAAAGTCTTAAAACAAGACACAAAAGGCACTAACCATAAAGACCAATAAATTTGACTCCATTAAAATTAAGAACTTCTGTTCATTAAAAGACACCATAAAGAGAGTGAAAAGGCAAGCCACAGCATTTGCAACATACACACGACAAAGGACTTGTATTCACAGTAAATAAAGAACTTCTAAATAGCAATAAAAGATACAAGACCCAACTTTTAAAAACAGGGTGGAAAAGACTTGAACAGAACTTTATAAACGAGGCTATCTAAATGGCTAAAAAAGTATATGAAGAGCTGGCCGGACGCAGAGGGCTCACTCCTGTAATCCCAGCACTTTGGGAGGCTGAGGCAGGCAACTGAGATCAGGAGTTCGAAAACAGCCTGCCCAACATGGCAAAACCCCACCTCTACTAAAAGTACAAAAAATTAGCCAGTTGTGGTAGCAGGCACCTGTAATCCCAGCTACTTGGGAGGCTGAGGCAGGAGAATTGCTTGAACCTGGGAGGCAGAGGTTGCAGTGAGCCAAGATCACGCCACTGCACTTCAGTCTGGGAGACAAAAGCGAAACTCCATCTCAAAAAAAAAAAAATATATATATATATATATATACATATATATATATGAAGAGCTGTGCAATCTGATTACTAATCAGGTAAGTGCAAAATTTACCATACTGGCTAAAATTTTAAAAGCTAAAAAGGCTGAGACTGGAGAGGGTGAGAAGCAAGGGAATTCATATATTGCTGGAAGGAGTGTAACCTGGTATAATACTTTGAAGAGTTTGGTACTTAGTAAAGATGAAGACAGGCATACCTATCTATGACTAGGGTGACCATACAATTCATCATCTAAACCTAGATACTTTTGAAAACTAAAAGTATAACTAAAAGTTACACTGGGAAAATAAGCAAAAGTCAGGACAAATGGTCACCCTAGCTATAAACCGGCAATTTCATTCCTAGGTGTATACCTTAGAAACCTGTGCACATGGGCACCAATGACAGGTATAGGAATGCTCATAGCAGCTTTGTTCACAATTACCCCAAACTTGAAACAACTCAAATATTCGGCAACAATGGAATGGATGATCCGAAAATTGGTGTATTCTCTTTCTGGGGTCTGCGGGAAGACAGGTATCAGAAGATGTGGGAGTCCTATTAAAAAAGGTGCTTAAAGGTGCTTTGGAAATGCAAATTAAGGCATTACAGGGAAGAAATATTCCATCACCCCACTTCTCCCATCCATGCATCATTTACCATTCTGCAACAAAGACTGATCACCACAGTTCACACATCCCTACTTACATAAAATATTTATTTCTTTTTTTCTTTTTTTTGAGACAGAGTCTCGCTCTGTCGCCAGGCTGGAGTGCAGTGGTGCAATCTCGGCTCACTGCAACCTCTGCCTCCCGGGTTCAAGTGATTCTCCTGCCTCAACCTCCCAAGTAGCCGAGACTACAGGTACCCACCATCACGTCCAGCTAATTTTTTGTATTTTTAGTAGAGACAGGGTTTCATCATGTTGGTCAGGATAGTCTTGATCTCTTGACCTCCTGATCTACCCACCTCGGTCTCCCAAAGTGTTGGGATTACAGACGTGAGCCACCGCACTCAGCCACATGAAACCATTTCTTTAATCCCAGCACTTTGGGAGGCCAAGGTGGGTGGATCACCTGAGGTCAGGAGTTTGAGACCAGCCTGGCCAACATGGCGAAACCCCACCTCTACTAAAAATACAAAAATTAGCTGGGCACATGTCTGTAATCCCAGCTACTTGGGAGGCTGAGGCAGGAGAATCACCTGAACCCGGGAGGTGGAGGTTGCAGTGAGCCAAGATCATGCCACTGCACTCCAGCCTAGGCAACAGAGCAAGACTGTCTCAAAAAAAAAAAAAAAAAAAAACACTATTTCCTTTTCTCTCAATACAAATGTAGGCACGAGGGTACACTGTAGAGAACTAGGAGACTGAAAGCCAGATCACTTAGTTACGTCTTTTATTAATTGGTATGTGAAAGTCCATGAGAGCTTCTAAAGCACATTAAAATTATTAAACTTCCTCATCTACTTTCTAATATTCACCCTATTTACCTTTCATTCATGCTATGCCTCACATCTGACAGTTTCCACCCAATCTTCGAAAGCAGTCTGTGAAATAAACACATGCTATAATAGCAATGACATAATATCCACTTTACTCAGAAGCCTAAGTGTGGCTGGTAAGCAAAACTTCCTCTGCCGACCATGTCATGACCATCAGCCATTCCCTAAATTCCTCCTTTAATGTTAAAATCTTCCTCTGTCTCTATATTTTCTTTTCTTTTTCTTTTTTTTGGTAAACTGTCACTTCACCTCCCCAACCTTTAACTCTCAGTAGAAGTTCTCGGGAAAGAAGAAACATGTGCATTATCCTTTCCTTCTTAAAAACATAAAATATTGTCCAAATTCTTTTTGATAAATGTGTAAAGAACTTATGAATAAGAAAAAAACCAGAGTGTTTTATTTCAAGGCTATGCCAAAAAAATCTAGGGTATACAAGTAAGACAGGAAGAATGCACTTTAAAAAAAAAAAAAAAAAAACCTTCTTGGGGCCCCATAGAACTAAGACTGTTCGAACACAACTAATTCCCATTTTCTACTTCCACCTTCCGTCCATATAGGAGGGGTCTTCATATGCTGTATCCTGAATTTCCTTGGTATCTCCAACCCCAAACATACTTGGTTCATTAGTTTTCATTTCGTATTTCCCACATCTGTAATTCTTTATCACTACCCCTTCAGAACTGCTGTCTAATACTCTCTTGAACACATCCCAACACCTTCTACCAATTACAGGGCTTAAACTCCTTCATGGGGCATAGGACACCATTTGTAATCTAACCCATCCTGCGCCTTTGCCTGGTCATCTCCTACCACTCCCTGCACTCTGCCCATAGCAAAGTACTAGCAAATTCAAACCTATGCAAAAAGTCCTATCCCAGGGTATGGTGTATGTCTCTTCCTGGGATACTCTGCTGCCCCACACTCCCTGAAGACTCCAGATCAAGTTTAATATAATAAATCCAGCCTATCACGGGTCGCCCTGGCTCACGCCTGTAATCCATCACTCAGGCAGGCAGAGGTGGGCAAATCACTTGAGGCCAGGATTTCGAGACCAGCCTGGGCAACATAGTGAGACCCTTTTCTCATTTTTATTAAAAAATAATAAATACAGCCTATCAAGCAACTTGTCTCCCAAACTAACACCTTTCTTTGCCCCATCCTCACCCCTGGCACAGTCCACCAAATCACATTCACCCAAAATTACTGTACAGCTCCGCCCACTTTCTTCACACCTGCCACTTTGTCCCACCCCTACCAATCCCTTGTCCCCCGGAGATTTTCTGCTACAGATTTATTCTGCAAGTTCTAAGCAGCCTCTCTCCCTTCCCTTCACATTTAAGTTTGCTCTGCTGTCTTAGCATCATCTTTCAGAAACTCTCCCAAGCATAACCATCCCATCCTTCCACATTTTTAAAAACACTTCATACTCCAAAGCTAGCAAACCTCCTTATTTCAACATGCCGATCCACCCAAATACCTTTCCCATCATTGCAATCGCACCTGCTCCTCACATGCGCCTCAATGCCTCCCCAAACCCAACACTCTCCACCGCTTCAACTCTGCTCCAATCCACCACACCCAAACCCACCTACTCTGCGCCCAGACAACTGCAATCTCGCCTTCGGCATCATCTCACCTGCCCTCACACACCCCTCGGTCCGCCTTCCACTTCTCTCAAATTGCATCCCTCCCTAACTCTCCCTCAGCACCTGTTCTACACCTCCAGCTTCCCCTCCCACCCAACCCTCACTAGTCTTCCTCACACCCTCGCTGGCCCCCACCGCTCCTACCAGTTCACTCCCACTCAGAAATTCCCTCGCAGCCCCCGCCTTCCGACTCCCCGAACCCCGCCCCCACCCGATCCCGCCCCGCCCCCTCCGCCCTCGAGCCCCGCCCCTTGCCCTAGAGGCCCTGCCGAGGGGCGGGGCCTGTCCCTCCTCCCCTTTCCCCCGCCCCCTACCGTCACGCTCAGGGGCAGCCTGACCCCGAGCGGCCCCGCGGTGACCCTCGCGCAGAGGCCTGTGGGAGGGGCGTCGCAAGCCCCTGAATCCCCCCGTCTGTTTCCCCCTCCCGCCCAGTCTCCTCCCCCTGGGAACGCGCGGGGTGGGTGACAGACCTGGCTGCGCGCCACCGCCACCGCGCCTGCCGGGGGCGCTGCCGCTGCCTGAGAAAGAAGCCGCGGCTGCCGCCTGGAGGAGGTGCCGTCGCCTCCGCCACCGCTGCCGCCGCCGCCAGGGGTAGGAGCTAAGCCGCCGCCATTTTGTGTCCCCCTGTTGTTGTCGTTGACATGAATCCGACATGACACTGATTACAGCCCAATGGAGTCTCATTAAACCCGAGCTGCGGCCCCGCCCCGCCGCTGCTCCATTGGAGGAGACCAAAGACACTTAAGGCCACCCGTTGGCCTACGGGTCTGTCCGTCATCCACTCACTAACCACTCTGCAGCCCATTGGGGCAGGTTCCTGCCGGTCATCTCGCTTCCACATAGACACACCCCTCGACCCATCACCCTCCCCCCGGCACCACCCCGGGGGAGGGTCCACTGCCAGTACCAATCAACAGACCGCTGGGTCCGCCTCTTCCGGGCACCTATTGGTCCAGCCTTTTTTCTCTCTCCTAGATACCGCGCCACCTCTACTTCCACCTACCCGCCCCCTCCACCTCTAGGAAAAGATTGGGTCTACTCGCAGCAGGGGAGCTTGGCCTTATTGGCTGCAGACGACGCCAATCAGGAGGCCTTTTCCCTCTCCCCTCCCCCACTCAACCCCAAACCCCCTAGCCCGCAGCTAAAGTTTGTGTGAGAGCTGATCGCTGGCGGCGGCCGCAGGATTTAGGGGTGGGCGCGGGCGGGCGCGCGCGGGCGGGCACGCGAAGTTAAAATTCGAGGTTCTCAGTCGCCAGCTTCTTTGCTGGAGTGCGCGGACGGGCGCGCCGCCCGGAGCGTTCCATCCCGCCCCCTCCTCCACCCTCTCTCCCGTCCCGTCCCGGGCGACTACTCGCCCGCCCCCTGGCTCGCATCCTTCCCCCCCCAACACACCCCTACCCTGCCAGCCCCAGGCCGGGTGCAGGCAGAACGATGTCGCTGCAGCCTCCTCGCCATCCCATGCCGCGGGGGAGCAAGCCCCTACCCACCGGGCGTGCACCCCCCGGCTCCACACTCGCCCGTGTCTGCAAGCACGTGCACCGTTCGCCGCTGCCTCCGGCCACCCCGGTCCCCGGCTAACCTCGCCTGCAGCCCGGCCAATCGCTCGCTGCCCTTTGTTGCTGCAGCCTGGGTCTCCCTGCTGCCTTCCTCAGCCTCCGCCTCGTCCTTTGCCAGCCGCCCGGGTCCGCAGCGCCGCGCTCCCCCCGCCCGGGACCCACCGCCGCCGCCTCCTTCTCCTCCTCCGCCTCCTCCTCCTCGGCTCCGGGCTGCAGCGCACAGAGCCCGAGGCAGCGCCGCCCAGCCCCGCTCCCCCCGCGCCGCCCGCCAGCCCGCCCGGCCTGGCCGGGGGCGCAGCCCGGACCCCGCCCGCCCCAGTCTCCGCCCCGGGGGTACCTGCCTCCGCCCCGGGGGGCTCCTCTCGCCGCCCTCGGGGGTGGGCGGGGACGCTGGTGTCCGCGGGAGGATGGGGACGCCTGGGCCGTTTGGGGCGGGGAGTGTGCCCGCCGGGGCTGGGACTGAGGTGCGGTCCTCGCCAACGCGCCCCCCCTCCCGTCGCTATGGGCCCCAAACTTCGTCCTTTGCCCAGGCTTTGCGCCCTCGGGCGATCGCGGCAGTTTTGGGGTGGGGGACGCCTGAAGAGCTGTGTCTACCCTGATCGGGAGGAAGAGGGAGCAGTGACATTCAGCGACTGCGGACAGGGCACGGCGGCGGCATCCTTGGGTGGGAGTGGGGATGTCAGATGCGGGCTGGAGGGGGAAGCTGCCCCCCAGGATGCCCTCTCCCTGCCTGCGAGTAGCTGACGAGCTCAGCCGCGTTCTGGGTGCTTTCTTGGGCGGTGCAGACGGATGGCAGAGGGGCTGAGGCGGGAGGGGGGCGGGGAAGACCGCTGGGGGGCCCTTCCCCCCTCTCTTTTAGTCAGCGCTCTAAGGAAGGCTGATGGCGAAGTTCGGTTTTCCAGGCTTCCCCTGGGCCCCCCGAGTTCCTGAGGCCCACTTGAGGGAGACTGGGGGCTTCTCTGGCCGCCCAGGCGAGGCCACTCTGACGCTGCCCACATGCCTCCCAGAGCTCTCTGGACTCTGAAGAGAGCGCCCCTGATTCTTTCCGGAGGTGAATGGGATGCTGGCAAGGGAGACTTAAGAAAATAGGAAAGGTGGGCTGAGCAATGGCTCCTAGAGAGTTTGAGCACGAAGTTTCCCTCCCAGGCGCCATTTCTTTGAGAGGGGGAGGAGAACTATGGCTTTGCAAAAGAACCAAGTTTCAGGCATGGTGGCCTGGGTGGAAAACCACCTGTTGCCTGAAGTCTGTCCCTGGAGTCAGGGCCATCTTGGGCCCGGGCATGGCGATGCAGGGTGCCAGGGAGGGGAGGCCCCAGGCTTCCTGCCCTGGTTGACTCCTGCAGCCTCACGCCACTGACACTGCAGTGGCATCTTCACCTCCCCATTAGAAACCACTGTACAACTAGGTGGGTACTTTGTTAGGACAACTTATCTTCGTCCTTATCTCAGACAAAACAAGCAGCACACGCAGCCCTGTCTTCAAATGCAGACCACAACACACACTTCATTTTTTAAAAATGGTCTGCTGCTTTGGGGTGTGAGCTCCCTCTCCTGTGCTTCTTGGCAGCAAGGTGAGAAAGGAACTTAGACAAAGGGCACAGAGTTGGATGAAAGGATAGAGAAAGGGCGAGGGGGAGCAGAAGAGTTGTAATACTACACTGCAAACTGTCACTGGTTCCATTATAAACCGTTTTTATAGGTGTTTTATTACTTGGTTGTTAGTTTTTAAAACACAAACCTCTTTAGATTAAATCTTGGCATTCACAGGCTCAGCCCAGGGAAACAAAACACAGAAAACTCCGGCCATCCGCTTGGCTACTTTTGAGTTACATTACTGATAAAACAAACAGCAGGTTGGGTTTCCTCAGACTCTGTCCCAGCCTCTTTTATTTAGTATCTTCAGTAGCTTGCTCAAGGTGAATTTTTAAAGACCATTAGTTAGTTCGTAATTCAGTCTAGTTCATTTAGGTGTTTCGAAGAGAAGGACACTTAGAAGATGTGCTTTTTTATAATGCAGGTGCTGGGATTTTTATTCTCCAAGAAGTTACTAAATAAACTTAAGAATCCTGGCCCACTCTTTATTTAGGCTTTCTGTTCTTTTTTCTTTTTTTTTCCTTATGATCTGCCCAGATGCACTTTATTTTGTAAATTACATTTGTGACCCTCAGACTGCATTTTATCTCAAGCAATAAAAATAAACCATGCCTTAATTAAAAACAAGTTTGAAAACCCCAAATCTGTACACTCAAACTAAAGTACGTTAAAAGAAGCAGCTAAAGACAATAAAAGCCAAAAAGTTCACGTTTAAGATGCCTTCAGCCAATGAATTGTGGGTGATTTGTGAGCACCCAACACTCATTATCACTAATGTATTATTCTACAAGGATCTCCAGTGCATCAAGAAGTGAAGAGACACCTCAGAGAGAAATGAGTTATGTTTGCCTAAACTTGTGCTCTTGTAACCCCAGGAGCTCAGGAATACAGAAAGGAGAAATGTCTTCATTCAACATCTTGATATGTTTCTTGAGATTCAGTTACTAGCAAGTATAGTTCTGTAACGGGGGTGTGGCAAGGAATTCGTAGCTTTCCCATTGATACTCCCTTCTAGAGTTACTTGTCCTTTGAGAAATCTGGCTCTTCAGATAAGTGAGACTGGAAAGGATAATAAGAGACACAGCCAGAGATATTTAATGCTTACTCCTAAACCGCTCTCTTATCTGTGGTATCTCAGGTCCTCTGCTGAGCTAAATAGCTCAATTAAGAAATTAACCTAGAAATAGCCTGAATTGAAAACTAAGCATGGTGCAAATTTTGCAAGCCTACTGGGCTGGAAGATTATGAATGGAGACGCTTATCTGACCTGTCCCCCACCACCCCAAAACAGCTGCCAACCACCACCACAGACCAGAACCACTGACGAGTTATGCTGCTCCATGCAATCTACAGATCACTGGAATCAGAATGATCTGGGAATGAGTGTTTGAAAGACAGGTTCCTTGGCCCAACCCCAGAGATTCTGATTCAGTAAGTCTGAAGCGAGTCTCCCGAAAATATATTTTTAGCTCATGACTAGTCTTGAAGCTTACAGTCACTAAATTTGAGAACCACTGGCCTAGGCTAAATCTTCTTCCTCCCCAGCCGAGGAAGTTACTTCTTCTGTGAGTGTCTTAGCCAGAAGGTTATAGTCCCTAGTACTTGGCTGATTTTGTGATTTGACCTATTTGTCCTTGAGTTCTGAACGAGAATAATAAAGTGCAGAGGAGCTGCAGGAGCCTCTGGGAACCCAGATGGTTTGATCTTTTGGGTTTGTTTACTTGCTCTGAGGCAAGTCAGACAAACAGCCTGATAAGAGGTACCACATCCACAGAGGCACTACCAAGTCCTTCTAAAGGAAATTGGGTAAGGAGGCACAGGCAGGGACCCTAAACGTATTTGTCCAGGGTCCAGCCCATGTTGAATTCTATTTACATTCAATTAGTCACTTAAAAAACATTGATCTACACCTCCTTCCAACTGCCACATGGAATCCTCTCCCTTCATTGACTAGAAACTGACCCCACAAGGTCACAATGTCTGATTACTTCAGTCAAGGGCAGAGGGGATGGGGGATGATCAGTCAAAGCATTAAACTGGTTAGGAAATTCTAGCTACAGCTGCCTTTATGAACAGCTGGGGTTATCTGCAATACCAGTATTCTGCACCCACATCTAATTTGTGCATTCCTGCTTTAAAACCTTTAATGTCTTTTAAATGCATTCTGGACCAAGCCTAAACCCCTTAGTCTTCTAAAGGTATGCGTATCTACACCTCACCAGTATCTCATCTCCAGCTTCTCCGAGCCTGCCACTTGTCTGTGGCCAGCACGCCCTGTCCTCACTGCCATGCCCTCACTCCCTGCCTTATCTAGTAAAGACCTTGACTAAGCACTCCTCCAAATCCCTGCTTGGCTGCTGCCTCCTCTGTGAAGTTTTCCTGGTTTTTGCAGGTAGCCCACAGGACTGAGAGCATGGCTTCACTCCAGCACTGGCGCTTGTTAAGTGCTTAGCTAGTATTTATTGAGTTATAGAATAAATAAAAGCATTTACCCTACTCTGTTGTCATATTTTGCCTGTTTTCCTAATTAGCTTTTCTACTACATGGACCAGCTTGTTCATCTATGTAACTGCCCTAGTGCCATAAAAGCTACTTAATGAAGACACACCATTCATACCTGTGGTTTGCTTCCCTGGCCACATGTAACAATCACCTGAGGAGCTCTTGAACCAGCCTAGAGCCTAAGTCCCATGTAAGGCCAATTAAACTAGACTATTTGGGGAGAGGGGCCCTTCATCAGCATTTTTCCAAAGCACCCTGTGCAGTCAGGGTGAACAACCATTTATTTATTTATTATTTATTTATTTATTTAAAGACAGGGTCTTGTTCCTGTTGCCCACGCTGGAGTGCAGTGGCACGATCATGCCTTACTGCAGCCTCAACTTCCCACCTCAGCCTCTGGTTAGCTGGGACTAAAGGAGTATGCCTTCACATCTGGCTAATTTTTTGTATTTTTAATAGAGACAGGGTTTCACCATGTTGCCCAGGCTGGTCTTAAACTCCTGGGTTCAAACAGCCTCCCAAAGTGCTGGCATTACAGGGCCCGTAATCCCAGCACTTTGGGAGGCCACTTGAGCCCAGGAGTTCAAGACCAACCCGACCATTGCTTTCTATAAACCAGAAACATGCCTCAGCCTCAAGCGAAAGATTCCGAGGAAGACAGGAGAGTGGTAAGAGATTGTAGAATTAGATTGTTGAAGAACAAAATTCTCAGGGATCTTTTGGTTTTTGTTTTGAGACTCAAAGGTGAGGTGGCCTTTCACTAATCATCATATTGATTAGTGATATCCAAATAGTCGTAATAAATACATAGTTTTTAGCACCAGGCTCTACCAAAGAAAATTTGGGCAGGGTATGGTGGCTCACACCTGTATTCTCAGTGCTTTGGGAGGCTGAGATGGGAGGATGGCTGGAGGCCAGGAGTTTGACACCAGCCTAGGCAAGATAGTCAGACCCCTAGTTCTATAAAAAATTTAAATATTAGACAGACATGGTGACACACACCCGTAGCCCCAGCTACTGGGGAGGCTGAGGTGGGAGGATCACTTGAGCCTAGGAATTGGAAGCTACAGTGAGCTATGACTCCATCACTGCACTCCAGCCTGGGTGACAGAGTAGAACCCTGTCTCTTAAAAAAAAAAATTTTTTTTGAACCACCCCAGTGTTTAATGTGATTCACAGTCTTTTGGATTTTGTAGGAGAGTAACACTTCAAAAAGAATTTGAGGAAACTGACAGTTGCCAACTTTTTTTTTTTTTTTTTTTTTTTGAGATGGAGTTTCGCTCTTGTTGCCCAGGCTGGAGTACAATGGCACAATCTCGGCTCATTGCAACCTCTTCCTCCTGGGTTCAAGTGATTCTAATGCCTCAGCCTCCCAAGTAGCTGGGATTACAGGCATGCGCCACCATGCCTTGCTAATTTTGTATTTTTAGTAGAAACGGGGTTTCTCCATGTTAGGCTGATCTCGAACTCCTGACCTCAGGTGATCCACCCGCCTTGGCCTCCCAAAGTGCTGGGATTACGGGCGTGAGCCACTGTCCCCAGCCACCAACTTTAAATTTTGATAATAAGGACATTTTTAAAAAGAACTAACAGCTATCTCCTATCAGCATCATTTCATAGAATAAAGGACATTTTATCCCCCAAAATAGTAAGAAAAACATACTCCCTGAATAAAGGATAGCCCTTCCCATAAAAGAAGAGTGGGCGACTTTATATCAACATGTTCATTTTCTCACTTTTTTCATCTTTTTTTATTTTCCATTTCAATATAGACAAACTATCTTCGTGTCTGGTTAACTGACCAGAGTACATTTAAGAATGACTGGACTACTTTATAATTTTCCAAGGGTAAGGAAGTATAAATCAAGTTTAACTTAACTACTAACAATTTTCTCCAGTTTGCACAACCTAATGTGCTCATCTAACTGAAAAGCGTTTTTTTTTTCCTTGTTTTTTTTTTTGAGACAGGGTCTCACTCTGTCGCCCAGGCTGGAATGCAGTGGCGCGATCTCAGCTCACTGCGACCTCCGCCTCCTGGGTTCAAGCGATTCTCCTGCCTCAGCCCCCCGAGTAGCTGGGACTACAGGCCCATGTCACCATGTCTGGCTAATTTTTGTATTCTTAGTAGAGATGAGGTTTCTCCATGTTGCCCAGGCTGGTCTCAAACTCCTGAGCTCAAAGTAATCCACCTGCCTCAGCCTCCCAAAGCGCTGGGATTATAGGCGTGAGCCACTGTGCCCAGCCTCTTATTCTGTCTTCAGTACAGAAGGAAAACACACAGCTCAGAAGGCTAGTAGCAAAGGAATGTGGAACAGAGTGCCAAATTAATAGTAGGACACTCAGATTTATTTTTATCCATCTCTGTAACCAACTAATGTGTGTAAGCCTTGAGCAAATCACTGAGTGGCCTTGTCTTAAAGCTGGGTTTTCTACGAAGCAGGAAGCCCTATGCAGACAGCTATATCCTCAGAGCCCAGTACAGTGCCTGATATGTAGTCAATGTAGTCAATAAGCAACTGTTAAGTTAACGACTAGATTTAATCAAGGGAATTGTTTCGTATCATCTAAGCCAGGCCTCAAATCCTACAACGTATTTAAATGGTAAACCACAAATCTCTGCCCTGAGTAATTTATTAATTTACCCTTGGTTCTCAAAAGGTCAATATTTTTGTACTGTGCCTAAAGAATTGATGGAAGAAAACAAAAGAATTGATGAAATAGTGAAACTTCTGAATAACTTCCTTTTCTTGTTGCCGCATTTTTTTTCTTATTTATTTATTTGTACATGAATACTTTCTTAGTGATGATATCTGAGATTTTGGTGCACCCAACACCTGAGCAGTGTACACTGTACCCGATATATAGTCTTTTATCCCTCACCCCCCCAACCCTTTCCCCCGAGTCGTCAAAGCTATACTGCATTTTATTTTATTTTTTTATTATTTTTTTTTTTGAGGCGGAGTCTCGCTCTGTCACCCGGGCTGGAGTGCAGCGGCGCAATCTCAGCCCACTGCAAGCTCCGCCTCCCAGGTTCACGCCATTCTCCTGCCTCAGCCTCCCAAGTAGCTGGGACTACAGGCGCCCGACACGTCGCCTGGCTAATTTTTTGTATGTTTAGTAGAGACGGGGTTTCACCATGTTAGCCAGGATGGTCTCGATCTCCTGACCTCATGATCTGCCTGCCTCGGCCTCCCCAAATGCTGGGATTACAGGCATGAGCCACCGTGCCTGACCTGCATTTTTTTTTTTTTTTAATTATAAAATTTTTAAACTTGGCCGGGCGCAGTGGCTCATGCCTGTAATCCCAGCACTTTGGGAGGCTGAGGTGGGCAGATCATCTGAGGTCAGGAGTTCAAGATCAGCCTGGCCAACATGGTGAAACCCTGTCTCTATTAAAATTACAAAATTAGCCGGGCATGGTGGGGCATGCCTGTAATCCCAGCTACTCAGGAGGCTGAGGAAGGAGAATTGCTTGAACCCAGGAGGCAGAGGTTGCAGTGAGTCGAGATGGAGCCATTTCACTCCAGCCTGGGCAACAAGAGTGAAACTGTGTCTCAAAAAAAAAAAAAAAAGAAATTTCAAACATATTTGTCATTGAAAGTTTGTATAGCTGGGCACAGTGGCCCATGCCTATAATGCAAGCATTTTGGGAGGCCAAGGCAAGGCGGGTCACTTGAGGCCAGGAGCTCAAGACCAGCCTGGGAAACATGGCAAGACCTGATCTCTGCAAAAACTAAAACATTAGCTGAGCATGGTGGCCTGTGCCTATAATCTCAGCTACTTGGGAGGCTAAGGTCAGGAGTATGGCTTGAGCCCAGGAGTTCAAGGCTGCATTGAACTATGATCACACCACTGTACTCCAGCCTTGGACACAGAGCAAGACCCCATATTAAAAAGAAAAAAAAAAGTTGGTATAATGAAAAGAGAAGAGGCCAGGCACGGTGGCTTATACCTGTAATGCCAGTACTTTGGGAGGCCAAAGTAGGTGGATCACCTGAGGTCAGGAGTTCAAGTCCAGCCTGGTCAACATGGTGAAACCCCATCTCTACTAAAAATACAAAAATGAGCCAGCTGTGGTGGCACACACCTATAATCTCAGCTATTTGGGAGGCTGAGGCAGGAGAATCATTTGAACCCAGAGGCAGAGGTTGCAGTGAGCTGAGATCATGCCACTGCACTCCAGCCTGGGCGACAAGAGCGAGACTCCATCTCAAAAAAAAGAGAGAAGAAGTAGTTGTAGGTACTAATACTGAATGATAATATTTTAGCATGTATTCCAGTTTTTTGCCTCAGTTAATCTCTCTCTTGTGGCTGAAGGTTGAACTAAATTTTTCAGCTAAGGAAACTAGAGTGGTAAAAAAGTAACTTACTAGAACTTACAAGAATGTCAAGTCTCCTTAGATGGTTTGCATGAATTATAATCATTCCACATCTGGAAATATTCCAATTTCTTTTTCTTTTTTGAAACAGAGTCTCGCTCTGTCACCCAGGCTGGAGTGCAGTGGCGTGATCTCGCTCACTGCAACCTCTGCCTCCTCTTTCAAGTGATCCTCCTGCATCAGCCTCATGAGTAGCTGGGATTTCAGGCGTGTGCCACCACACCCAGCTAATTTTTTTGTATTTTTAGTAGAGACCAGGTTTTGCTGTGTTGGCTAGGCTGGTCTCAAACTCCTGACCTCAAAATCCACCCGCCTCAGCCTCCCAAAGTGCTGGGATTACAGGCGTGAGCCACTGCGCCTGGCCAATTTTTCAATATAATTGCAGACAGGGGCCCTGAATTTGCCTTTGCAGCTATAAGGTAACCAATGCAGACAGCATCAGGTCATTCAAGTTGGCAAATTCATTATTTCCTCTTTAAATATATTTTTAAAAAATGAGATAAGGTTGGCCAAGACAGGAGGATCATGAGTTCAGGAGATTGAGACTATCCTGGCTAACATGGTGAAACCCCGTCTCTACTAAAAATACAAAAAAATTAGCCAGGTGTTGTGGCGGGCACCTGTAGTCCCAGCTACTTGGGAGGCTGAGGCAGGAGAATGGCGTGAACCTGGGAGGCGGAGCTTGCAGTGAGCCGAAATCACGCCACTGCACTCCAGCCTGGGCGACAGAGCAAGACTCCGGCAAAAAAAAAAAAATGAGATAAGGTCTCACTATATTACCCAGGCTGGTCTTGAACTCCTGAGCTCAAGCGATCTTCCTGCCTTGGCCTCCCAAAGTGGCAGGTTCATTATTGAACTTCAAGTTAAAATTCATCTTTCAAGTTGCACCCCAAGGAAGGCCAAGGGGATCAGGCTGGCGAACCATTTCACCAGCTTGATACTTCTCTGATACCTACTGGTTTCAGTAACAAGAGATTGCTTGTAGGAGGACATAGCTCAGCTTCATACAACCTTGTCTTTTTTTTTTTTTTTTTTTTGAGACTGAGTCTCGCTCCAGCCTGTTGCCCAGGCTGGAGTGCAGTGGCACAATCTCAGCTCACTGCAACCTCCACCTCCCGGGTTCAAGCAATTCTCTGCCTCAGCCTCCCAAGTAGCTGGGATTACCGGTGCCTGCCACCACGCCCAGCTAATTTTTGTATTTTCAGTGATTTTTGTATTTTCAGTAGAGACGGGGGTTTCACCATCTTGGCCAGGCTGGTCTTGAACTCCTGACCTCGTGATCCACCTGCCTCAGCCTCCCAAAGTGCTGGGATTACAGACATGAACCACCACACCTGGCCGGCCCTTTTTTTTTTTTTTTTTTTTAAGACAGAGTCTTGTTGTGTCGCCCAGGCTGGAATGCAGTGGCACGATCTCGGATCAGCTCAGCCTCCCAGACTCAAGCAATTCTCCTGCCTCAGCCTCCTGAGTAGCTGGGACTACAGGTATGCACCACCATACCTGGCTAATTTTTGTGTTTTTAGTAGAGACGGTGTTTCACCATGCTGGCCAGGCTGGTCTTGAACTCCTGACCTTAAGTGATCCGCCCACCTCAGCCTCCCAAAGTGCTGGTATTACAGGAGTGAGCCACCGCGCCCAGCCTACAACCTTGTCTATAAATTGCTTCAGGGTTGGAATTGGGGTTGGTTCATCTTTATATTCTCCAAAGTGCCTCGCACATAGTAGTAATAAATAATGTTAAGTAAAATAAAAGGTTAAGGATCTGTTATCTGTTTATCTAAGATCTATCTTTCTAAATTCAGAAATTAGACTGTAAACTTCATATGCTTACAGATTTCTTGTAAGTATCAAACACATCATACACATTCATTATCATTAAATACATGAAGATTGGATGAATATGTTTCCTAACCACTGTAAAGTAGTACTTCTGTTACCCAGTCTAAAACCACTTTTTCTATTTTGTGTGTGTTTGTTGAAGAGCGACTTTAAACACGTAACATCTTAGCATTTGACCAATGGAGTGTTCTATTTTTATTATATGTACTACATTTGCTATTTTTTTCTGTGGTATATATGTACATACACAGTCTTGGAACTGTTCCCATTGTACCTTTTCTCTTTCCAAGATCAAGTATCATATTTTGAGGACCTCTTATCTGAGATGCCCCTTCTGGTGTTTGCAGCCTATTCATCTGCTCCATGTGCCTCACTTCCATGGCCAATGTGACTTGGCATATCTGTTACTTGAGACTGAGATCTGTTTTCTTCCAATTCCAATGCCACACATGGAGTCATAACCTGTGGTAAATGGTCTGTAATAATTCCTAGATTTCGTTTCTTGAATAGCAACTGATGACATGAAATAACTCTAAGTTCAGCTTATTTGTAATTTGTAATCTTTCTCTGTAGCAGAAAAATTAGTGTTCACCAAATAGTCCCTGTGCACCCCTGCATTTCATAGCCTTGCCTTCCATTAGGTTAGAACTATGTAGCTAGTTTCAGCCAATGGATGAGAAGCTGAAATGATATGTGTTACTTCTGGTTCAAATAGTTAAGAACCAGAGCAAGTCATTCTCCATTCCTCTCTTCCCCTTTGGTAGCATCTCAGAAGCCATGTGTTCCAGATGATGAGCTACAAGTTAGCAGAGCTGCCATTAGCCTGGACCCCTGAGTAACTGCATGGAGCAGACTCCCCCAACTTGTTCTGATATGTAACAGGAGAAATACATCTTATTGTGTTAAGACAAAGAGATGCTGAAGTTTTTCTGCTACAGCAGGTGGTATTGCTTAACCTAATTTAATAGACAGTAGCATTCAGGGGCTGTGTTCCAAGGTTCCCAGTGGATGCCTGAAACCACAGATAGTACTGAATCCTATATATACTATTTTTTTCTATATATACATATCTATGATAAAGTTTAATCTATAAATTAGGCACAGTAAAAGATTAGCAACAACAATTAATAATAAAATAGAACCTGGGTAAAAAAATTTCTTGTAGCATCTCTACAAAAAATTTAAAAATTAGCTGGTCACATGCCTGTAATCCCAGCTACTTAGCAGGCTGAGTTGGGAGGACAGCTTGAGCCTGGAAGGTTGAGGCTGCAGTGAGCATGATCATGTCACTGCACTCCAGCCCAGGTGACAGAGTGAGACTCTATCTCAAAATAATAATAATTAATAATTTTAAAACAGCAAAAATATAATAATATACTGTACTAAAAGTTATGGGAATGTAGTCTCCCTCTCAAAATAGCTTATTGTATTCTTCTTTGTGATGAAGAAAGGATGGAGGGGTGGTGTGAGATTTCATCATGCTACTCAGAACAGTGTGTAGTTTAAAACATATGAATTGTTTATTTCTGGAATTTTTCATTTAATATTTTTAGAACATGTTGACTTTAGGTAACTGAAACTGCAGAAAGCAAAGCCATGGATGGCAGGGAGAACCACTGTGTTCCCCAAATGCAATATGACTCAAATATATTTCTTTTTCTTTTTTTTGAGATGGAGTCTTGCTCTGTCACCCAGGCTGGAGTGCAGTGGTGTGATCTCGACTCACTGAAACCTCCACCTCCCAGGTTCCAGTGATTCTCCTGCCTCAGCCTCCCAATTAGTTGGGATTACAGGCACCCTCCACCACACCCAGCTAATTTTTTGTGTTTTCAGTAGAGACAGGGTTTCGCCAGTTTGGTCAGGCTGGTATTGAACTCCTGACCTCAGGTGATCCATTTGCCTCAGCCTCCCAAAGTGCTGGGATTACAGGGGTGAACCACTGCACCTGTCCCAAATATTTTTCTTAAAGCCATACCTTTTTGCCCTTCTGCCTTCTGCCATGTGAGGATGTAGTGCTCCTCCCCTGCAGAAGTTGCAGCATTCAAGTCTTCCTCTTTGTTTTATTTTAGAGATGGAGTCTTGCTCTGTTGCCTAGGCTGGAGTGCAGTGGTGTAATCTTGGCTCACTGCAACCTCTGCCTCCCAGGTTGAAGTGATTCTCCTGCCTCAGCCGCCCGAGTAGCTGGGATTACAGGCATGTACCACCATGCCCGGGTAATTTTTGTGTTTTTAGTAGAGACAGGGTTTCACCATGTTTGTCAGGCTGGTCTCAAACTCCTGACCTCACGTGTTCTGCTGGCCTTGGCCTTCCAAAGTGCTGGAATTACAGGCGTGAGCCACCTCACCCGGCCAAGGCTTCATCTTGGAAGCAGAGAGCAGTCCTCACCAGATGCCAGCACCTTGATCTTTGACTTCCCAGCCTCTAGAACTGTGAGAAATAAATTTCTGTTCTGTATAAATTACCCAATCCTGGATATTTTGTTATAGCAACACAAAATGGACTAAGACAGAAATTGGCTTATTGGCTTCCAAATAATTAGCTTTCTCATCAGTGTAAGTTGAATTTTTTGGAAATACAGATGTTGCTTGGGAGTACAGATATATCTGAAGAGAAAGAAATTCTGCCCAGTATCTGTTCAGTGGCCTCTTTGCAGCTTCCTCAGCCTAGTCTGGAGCTCTTAGAAACAGTTAATGACCTATGAGCTGATTTACAGGGTGGCTAGGGAAAGAGCACTTTATTCCCGCCAATTAAAGGAGTTGGGGACTGATATTGGGGATGGTGTTGTGTAATTCTGTGACTCCACTCAAAACCTCTGAAGAAGATAGTGTGGGACCTCGAGATGCTGAAGTGGACTGAGGTAGCATGTTTGCTGAACATGCCTTTAGTGTTTGGTAGAACAATATTATTAATAATAGCTAACACTTTTGGAGCACTTACAACCTAAGTGAGTTCCCTGATTTGGCTCATGTAATCCTCATAACCATTCTCTTTAAATATTGCTATTATCCCCCATTTTACAGACAAGGAAACTGTGCTCTGAGGTGTTAAGCAGTTTCAGGGAGGTCAGAAATCCCAACTAGGCAGTTGATCATTGCACTCCACTTGCCCTTCAGTGAGGTCTGAATTCAGAGTTCAGGCCTGAAGCCACCGTTCTGTGAGGATGGCCCTTGGGGTGGTTCAGGAGTCCAGGCTGGCACTGCCAGGACAGGCCTGTGGAGCCCATGACCTCTCCCAGGCTGGAGAGGAAGCTGGCACCACCAAGGAGGCACAAAGATGGGGAAGCCAGGGAGGGTGAAGTGGCCTTGGGGACAGAAGGCAGGAGTCCTGGCACTTAATGGATGAGAGAGAGAGAAGGTGCTACTGGCAGCAACAGAAAAAGAACTGTCAGGGCCAGGACTTGCAGAAGTCTGCGACCCAACCACCTCCAGCCTGCGAGGACACTGGGAGTACCACTTTTTGGATTGCAAAAGTCTGTCACTTAATTCATAGAAGCATTATTTTAGAGAGAGGTGGAGTGGGCGACTGGGCACCTCAGGCGGCTGCTGGATGGGGGGTCCTCAGGGCTGCAAGACTCAGCCATCCCTTGCCATCCCCTGCTGCCACCGGGCCTCCGATGCTCTGCGCCTTTGTCATTCCGCATCCCATGGTGCCAGCTAAGTCACTCAGCTGTCACAATGAGGCCTGGAGCTGCAGGATACAAAATAACTCCGGGAAGACCTCTCAGGCGAGGCGGGGGCGGGAGGAGCGGAAGACAGGGCCCCAGGGGCGCGGAAAGGAGCACCAGCTGGCTCTTCCAAGTTGCTAAATTAGTCGGGCTGTTGTTTGTCCTTTAATATTTGTGTGAATTCAAGAATAGGTCGCGGATGTCTTGGCAGCGTGTGAATGAGACCCTTCCTCAAAGAATCCACCTTGCTGAAGGGCTGCTGTCAGGCGCACAAAACTGAGGGAAGCGGGCTTTGCCGGCCGCCTCCTGCTAGCCCTCCCGGCCTGCGCGCTCGGCCTCCTTCCCTGCGCCTGCCTCCCGGACCCCGCACGTCAAGCCGGCTACCCTGCCCCGCGGGCCGTGCCCAGCCTGCCCGCTCCCTCCCGGCCTCACCCTGCCGGAGCAGCGACCTGAGCAGGAGGCAGGGGAGGCGGGCGGAGGGCTCTAGAAGCTGCCAGACTCTCTCCTGGTCCCGCGTCTCAGTGGCGAGCCCGGAGGCCACCTTAGGCGCGGACAAGAAGAGGGGCTTTCCGGTGACGGTGGCCCCAGACATTTGTTACCCTTACAGAAGGCAATGCACAGATGGTGAGTATTAGCGTTGTTTTTTGTCTCAGTGGCACATCCAACTCCTTGCTGCCACCTTTCTCCATCTGAGTGCACCCAAGGCCTCCTGGACTTGGGTCTCCAGGGTAAAGCCAAGGACCCGGATCCTCGACGACTCGACGACCCATCTGACGGCCTCAGCTGGTGCTTTTGCCCACGCAAGCGCGCGTTTCTACTGAGATTCATTAAGAATCAACAGGTTACTGGGCACGGTGGCCCGTGCCTGTAATCCTAGCACTTTAGGAGGCCAAGGCAGGAGGATTGCTGGAGCTCAGGAGTTCGAGACCAGCCTGGCCAACATGGTGAAACCCTGTCTCTACTAAAAATACAAAAATTAGCCAGGTGTGGTGGTGCACACCTGTAGTCCCAGCTACTCAGAAGGCTGAGACACAATAATTGCTTGAACCCGGGAAGCGGAGGCTGCAGTAAGCGAGATCGCACAACTGCACTCCAGCCTGGGCAACAGAGCAAGAGACTGTCTGGGGAGGGGAGGGGAGGGGAATCGACATGTTACAGTTTTCAGAATGTTTTGCATATTTTAAAAATACATAGTCCAATACGAACAGTTAATAAAAGTACAAACAGCGAATAAACATATGAAAAATGGTCATATTCATTTGTTACCAAAGACATGATCATCAAAACTATGAAAGGCTATTTTTTTCCCTCCCAGGTTGGCAGAATGAAAATATTGCCGTTCTCCACACTGACCTGAGTGTGGAGAGTTTGGGAATCTCAGTGGGAGTGTCAGGAGCATAAACTGATAACTAGGTTTCTGGAGAGTAATTTGACATTGTTTATAAAGAGCCCCCTACCGGCCTTTTTTTTTTTTTGAGACGGAATTTTGCTCTTGTTGCCCGGGGTGGAGTGTAGTGGCGCACACAATCTTGGGTCACTGCAACCTCCACCACCCAAGTTCAAGTGATTCTCCTGCCTCAGCCTCCTGAGTAGCTGGGATTACAGGCGCGTGCCACTATGCCCAGCTAATTTTGGTGTGTTTTTTTGTTTGTTTGTTTTTTGAGACGGAGTCTCGCTCTGTTGCCCAGGCTGGAGTGCAGTGTGCGATTCTAGTTCACCACAACCTCCGCCTCCCAGGTTCAAGCGGTGCAAATCTGCTGCCTCAACCTCCCAAGTAGCTGGGACTACAGGGTCATGCCACCATGCTCGGCTAATTTTTGTATTTTAAGTAGAGACAAGGTTTCACTATGTTGACCAGGATGGTCTCGAACTCCTGACCTCGTGATCTGCCCACCTCACCCTCCCAAAGTGCTGGGATTACAGGTGTGAGCCACGGAGCCCAGCCAATTTTTTGTATTTTTAGTAGAGACGGGGTTTCATCATGTTGACCAGGCTGGTGTCAAACTCCTGCCCTCAGGTGATCCACCCACCATGGCCTCCCAAAGTACAGGGATTACAGTCATGAGCCACCATGTTTGGCCACCAAGAACCTTAAATATACACCAAGTAGGCCCAGTGTGGTGGCTTATGCCAGTAATCCCCGCACTTTGGGAGGCCCAGGTGGGAGGATTGCTTGAGCTCAGCAGACAGAGGCTGCAGTGAGCCGTGATCGCCACTGCACTCCAACCTGTGCAACAGAGCCAGACCCTCTCTCTCTCAAAAAAAGAAAGCCCCAAATAGATGAAGGGTCTTTAAAGCAGGGGTTTGGGAACTGTAAACCAAAAATAATTTTTTTTTTTTTTGAGACGGAGTTTTGCTCTTGTTGCCCAGGCTGGAGTGCAATGGTGTGATATTGGCTCACCATTGTTTGAATCCGCCTCCTGGATTCAAAACAATTCTCCTGCCTCACCCTCCCAAGTAGCTGGGATTACAGGCATGCACCACCATGCCCGGCTAATTTTGTATTTTTAGTAGAGATCGTATTTCTCAATGTTGGTCAGGCTGGTCTGGAACTCCAACCTCAGGTGATCCACCCACCTCAGCCTCCCAAAGTGCTGGATTACAGGCATGAACCATCATGCTTGGCCTCTTTTTTCTTTTTTTTTTTTTTTTTCCTTTTATACGGAGTTTCGCTCTGTCGCTCAGGCTGGAGTGCAATGGTGCTATCTCCGCTCACTGCAACCTCCACCTCCTAGATCTAAGCCATTCTCCTGCCTCAGCCTCTCGAGTAGCTGGGATCCCAGGAACCCGCTACCACGCCCGACTAATTTTTGTATTTTTAGTAGAGATGGAGTTTCATCATATTGGCCAGGCTGGTCTCGAACTCCTGACCTCAGGTGATCCACCCGTCTCAGCCTCCCAAAGTGCTGGGATTATAGATGTGAGCCACTACACCTGGCCTGATCCCAGGCCTTCAGACAAACTCAACCAATTGTCAACCAGAAAATGTTTAAATTTACCTACAGCCTGGAAGTACCCCCTCTACTCCCACCTCTCGCTTCGAATTGTCTGGCCTTTCTGGACCAAACCAATGTATTTCTTAAATGTATTTGATTGATGTCTCATGCCTCCCTAAAATGTATTAAACCAAACTGTGCCCTGACCACCTTGGGCACATGTTCTCAGGACCTCCTGAGGGCTGTGTCATGGACCATGGTCACTCATATTTGGCTCAGAATAAATCCAAATATTTTAAGGAATTTGACTCATTTCATCAACAGAGCCAAGCAGATCTGGGTCTGCTATCACCATTCCAGCTGTGTGCCCTGGAACAAGTCACTTCACCTCCTTTAAACCCCTTTCCTCGACTACAAAATGGAGGTGCTTCTCCCTACCTCACAGGACTGTTGAGAAGATGAAGAGAAAAGCAAAACAAAACAAAACAGCCTGCTTAACAGATGGTGATGGTTGCTGCAATGGTTGCTATCGTAAATTCATTTTGCTATCTCCTTGGCCCAGTAATCTGGACTGTCCCAAGTAAACAGCTTTGGGTGTAGACAGAAATTCATGCACAAAAGATGTCTATCACAGCATTGTAATATAATCACAAAAACATGAAAACAACATACCCAGCAACAGGAGAAAGTTAAGAAAATTATGGCATAACCACGGGATTTTACATATAAATTCAATGGATAGCATATGATATATACTGCTTTGTAGCTTGCTTTTTTCACTTAACAGTGTGACATGTTGCAAGTTTTTACTGTGTCTGTAGGATAAGTTCCTAGCATTGGAGTTGTTGGGTCATAAGATGTGCATTTTAGATCTTGACGGCTATGGCCAACTCGCCCTGTATGGAGGCTGGCCCAGTGCACACTTCCCTCAGATATAGGGCAGAGCCTATTTCCCCAGCCCTCCGCAAACATTATCAACATTTTGCTCTTGGCCAATGTGAAAGTAGTATCTTGTTGAAATTTCAATTTGCATTTTTCTTTTCTTTTTTCTTTCTTTTTTTCTTTTTCTTTCTTTTTTTTTTTTTTTTTTTTTTGAGATAGTTTCACTATCCTTGCGCAGACTGGAGTGCAATGGCACAATTTTGGCTCACTGCAACCTCCGCCTGCCAGGTTCAAGTGATTCTCCTGCCTCAGCCTCCCGAGTAGCTGGGATTACAGGCACCTGCCACCATGCCAGGCTAATTTTTGTGTTTTTAGTAGAGGTGGGGTTTCGCCATGTTGGCCAGGCTGGTCTCAAACTCCTGACCTCAGATGATCTGTCTGCCTTGGCCTCCCGAAATGCTGGGATTACAGGTGGGAGCCCCCGCACCCGGCCAAATCTAATTTTTAATTGACTTAGCCCTTCAGCTAACACATATGCAATTTTTTTTTCCCCACTTGAGCACTTGTCTTTTGACTTTTTGGTCAATTTTTGCCAAGGTTTCTTTTTTCTTTTTTCTGAGATGGAGTCTTACTCTCACCCAGGCTGGAGTGCAGTGGCGTGATCTCAGCTCACTGCAACCTCCGCCTCCCAGGTTCAAGTAATTCTCCTGTCTCAATCTCCCAAGTAGCTGGAATTACAGGCTCGCACCACCATGCCCGGCTAATTTTTGTATTTTTTAGTAGAGACGGGGTTTCACCATGTTGGACAGGCTGGTCTTGAACTCCTGACCTGAGGTGATCCACCCACCTCAGTCTCCCAAAGTGCTGGGATTACAGGCATGAGCCACCATGCCCGGCCGCCAAGGTTTTTTTAATCAAGAAAAAAATACATATTTTTTCTTTTTTATTTTATTTATTTATTTTTAAGTGGAGATGAGGTCTCACTATGTTGCCCAGGCTGGTCTGGAACTCCTGGGCTCAAGCAATACTCCCACCTCAGCCTCCCAAAGTGCTGGAATTACGGGCATGAGCCACCAGGGATGGCCAAGAAAAAAATTTCAACTCAAAATACTGTTGTCTAGGGCCTAGGTAATTTCTATTTCTGTCCTTAGACCCTATTGTTGCAATCCATTGACCTTTCTTGCTCTCTACCTCCTTGAGGGGCAGGAACCTTGACGACCTAGTTTACCATTTGAACTCCAGCAGACACCCAACAGATACTTCGTGACTGCACTTCCGTTTTGTGAGTGCCAAGAACTTCTGGTCTTCTAAGCAAATCTGCATAGTACACAAGGAGAAAACATTCTTGTATTCTATCAAGTTCTGCCACGAAACAGTCGTGTTCCGCTGGTGACAAAATGTAGTGAATTTTTGAAGTATTACCCTAGCCTTATGTAATAGGTTTCAAAGGTACATGAGTGAGTGTGGACAAGTTCACCTCCAACCTTGGCTGGGCCCAACCCTACTTCCTAGCCCCATATTCAACACACTCTTCCTGGCCTGCCACACCTCCAACCCCTGAGACTCGCTGGGCTCCAGCTCCCCACTGGTGGGCTGACAGGCACGTCCCCACCCATAGGGCCTGGGCAGCTTCAAAAGACCCTCAACTTATCCTCTCAGGAGCCAAGAAAAGTCCCTTTCCAAAAGGAAAGAACAGGGTCGCCCAGACTGTTATGCAAATATTAACTTATCTATGAAACTTTAGAGTATTCCTGGCCTCACCAGCAAGAAACAAAAAAACACACCAAAAAAAGGTAAAGCGAGAAGGTACAGAATAACTTCCAGCTTCTAACAGAGGAGGATCAGGCCAGGCATTGCTGACATGGTCTCATATGTTCTCATATGTTGCTTGCTGTTTAGGGGCAAATTTGGGACAAAGTATAAGGTGAACCCTTGTCCCCCAAACTGATTTCATTTTGGAGCCCAGCCATTGGTATCATCTATTTTTTTTTTTTTTTTTTTGAGACAGAGTTTCGATCTTGTTGCCCAGGCTGGAGTGCAATAGAGATCTTGGTTCACTACAGCCTCCCGCTCCTGGGTTCAAGCCATTCTGTCTCAGCCTCCCGAGTAGCTGGGACTACAGGTGTGCACCACCATGCCCAGCTAATTTTGTATTTTTAGTAGAAACAAGGTTTCTCCAAGTTGGTCAGGCTGGTCTTGAACTCCCGACCTCAGGTGATCCGCCTGCCTCAGCCTCCCAAAATGCTGGGATTACAGGAGGGAGCCACTGCGCCTGGTCCAGTATCATCTTCGAAAGAGGCCCTTTCTAGGAGTGAGGGACATCAGTGTGGCACTGGAGGGACATCAGTGTGGCTGTGTTCTGGCATACAGTAACACTCTACCGGCATGGTTAGTCCTCGATGGAGCCCCTTTCAACAATCACCCTTACCCTTCCTTTACATATCTTAACGGGCTTTCTTAATTTTAAATTTTTATTTTGAAAAACACGTCAAATTTACAGAAAAGTTGCAAAAACAGCTTAAGGAACTCCCATACGCGCCTCACCTAGGTTCACCATTTCATATTTTTGCTGCATTTACTTTAGCATTCTGTATACAATATATATCGCTATTATCTTTTTTTTTTATCAACCTGCTTACCAAATTATTTTTTATTTTTTACTCTTTTTTTGAAACGGAGTTTCACTCTTGTTGCCCAGGCTAGAATGCAATGGCACGATCTCTGCTCACTGCAACCTCCACCTCCTGGGTTCAAGCAATTCTCCTGCCTCAGCCTCCTGAGTAGCTGGGATTACAGGTGCCTGTCACCATGCTCGGGTAATTTTTGGGTTTTTTTTTTTTTTTTTTTTTGAGACAGAGTCTTACTGTCTCCCAGGCTGGAGTGCAGTGGCGGGATCTCGGCTCTCTGCAACCTCTGCCTCCCGGGTTCAAGCTATTCTCCTACCTCAGCCTCCCAAGTAGCTGGGATTACAGGCGCGTGCCACTACACCCGGCTAATTTTTGTATTTTTAGTAGAGACATGGTTTCACCATGTTGGCCAGGCTGGTCTCGAACTCCTTACCCCATGATCCACCCGCCTCAGCCTCCCAAAGTGCTGGGATTACAGGTGTGAGCCACTGCACCTGGCCAATTTTTGTAGTTTTTAGTAGAGACAGGGTTTCACCATGTTGGCTAGGCTGGTCTCAAACTCCTGATCTCAGGTGATCTGCCCACCTCGGCCTCCCAAAGTGTTGGGATTGCAGGCATGAACCACTGTGCCCAGCCTAAAATTATAGTTTAAATGAACATTTGAGAGCAAATCATAGATTTTTACCCTTAAATATTTCCATCTTCACTGCTAAAATGAAGGACATCCTCTTAAATAATCACTGTACAATTATCAAATGCAGAAAATTTAACATTGTTAAATTGCTGTTATCTAAGCTGAAATTCATATTCAAATTTCGCTAATTGTCCAATTAAAGTCCTTTATAGCTTTCTCTTTTCCAGACCAGGAGCTGGTCCAGGATCACATGGTGCATTTATTTGTCCTGTTTGCTTATTTTCCTTCTTAATCTGGAAGAATTCCTCAGCCTTTCCTAGTCTTTATGAACTTGATGTTTTTAAAGATTTCAGGCGAGTCATTTTGTAGAATTCCCTTTAGTTTGGGTTTGTCCGATGTTTTCTTATGATTTGATTTAGGTTATGCAATTTTTTTTTTTTTTTTGAGACAGGGTCTCCCTCTATCACCCAGCACCCAGGCTGGAGTGTAGTGGCGTGATCTCAGCTCACTGCACCCTCTGACTCCCAGATTCAAGTGATTCTGGTGCCTCAGCCTCCCAAGTAGCTGGGATTACAGGCATACACCACAATGCCTGGCTAATTTTTGTATTTTTAGTAGAGACGGGGTTTTGCCACGTTGGCCAGGGTGGTCTCAAACTCCTGGCCTCAAGTGATCTGCCTGTCTCATCTTCCCAAAGTGCTAGGATTACAGGCTCACGTGAGCCACTATACCTGGTCATGCTTTTGTGTTTTTTTTGGAGATAGAGTCTCGCCCTGTTGCCCAGGCTGGAGTGCAGTGGTGTGATTTCGGCTCACTACAACTTCCGCTTCCCAGGTTCAAGCAGTTCTCGTGCCTCAGCCTCCCGAATAGCTGGGATTACAGGTGAACGCCATCCCGCCTAGCTAATTTTTGCGTTTTAGTAGAGACAGGGTTTCACCATGTTAGCCAGGCTGGTCTTGAACTCCTGGCCTCAGGTGATCACCCTGCCTCGGCTTCCCAAAGTGCTGGGATTACAGGCGTGAGCAACAGCGCCCAGCCACATTTTTGATAAAATACTTTTTTTTGAGACAGGATCTCCCTCTGTTGCCCAGGCTGGAGTGCAGTGGTGCAGTCATGGCTCACTGCAGCCTCAACCTCCCAGGTTCAGGTGATCCTCCCACCTCAGCCTCCTGAGTAGCTGGGACTACAGACATGCGCCACTATGCCCAGCTAATTTTTTGAAAGTGAAACTCTGTATCTACAAAAAAAATCCAAAAACTAGGCAGGTGTGGTGTTGCACACCTGTATGCATGAATACACCTGTATGACTGAATGAATATAGCAGCCAAAAACACCCTGAATTTTCTGAATTGAGGTCTTATTCATGGAATAATTTAGGTTAATATTACTGTACATACTGAGAAGTACAGGAATTCAGGTATTACTTTTTTTTCTTTTTTTTGAGATGGTCTCACCCTGTTGCCCAGGATGGAGTGCAGTGGCGTGATCTTGGCTCACTGCAACCTCCTCCTCCTGGGTTTAAGCCATTCTCCTGCCTCAGCCTCCTGAGTAGCTGGGATTACAGGCGCGCGCCACCATGCCCGGCTAATTTTTGTATTTTTAGTAGAGACGGAGTTTCACCGTGTTGGTCAGACTGGTCTCGAACTGCTGACCTCATGATCTGCCCGCCTCGGCCTCCCGAAGTGCTGGGATTACAGGTGTGAGCCTCTGCACCAGGCCACGTTATTTATTTATTTATTTATTTATTTATTTATTTATTTATTCATTCATTCATTTTTTGAGATGGAGTTTCACTTTCATTGCCCAGGCTGGAATACAATAGTGCAATCTCGGCTCACCGCAACCTCCACCTCCCTGGTTCAAGTGATTCTCCCGTCTCAGCCTCCCGAGTAAACTGGGATTACAGGGATATGCCACCACACCTGTCTAAATTTTATATTTTTAGTAGAGACGGGGTTTCTCCATGTTGGTCAGGCTGATCTTGAACTCCGGACCTTAGGTGATCCCTCTGCCTCTGCCTCCCAAAGTGCTGGGATTACAGGCGTGAGCCACTGCGCCTGGCCATTTTTTATTTATTTTTTTGAGACAGAGTCTCACTCTGTCAGTCAGGCTGGAGAGCAGTGGTGTGATCTCGGCTCACTGCAACCTCTGCTTACTGCAACCTCTGCCACCCGGGTTCAAGTGATTCTCCTACTCCAGCCTCCCAAGTACCTGGGATTACAGACACCCGCCACCACGCCCGGCTAAGTTTTGTATTTTTAGTACAGAGGGGGTTTCACCATGTTGGCCAGGCTGGTCTCAAACTCCTGGCCTTAAGTGATCTGCCCACCTTGGCCTCCCAAAGTGCTGGGATTACAGACGTGAATCACTGTGCCCGGCCCAGGTATTACATTTTTACAAAAAGAAAATTTTTTTTTTTTTTTTTTTTTTTTTTTTTTTTTTTTTTAGGCAGGGTTTCGCGTTATCACTCGGGCTGGAGTGCTGGAGTGCAGTGGCATGATCACAGCTCGTGGCAGCCTCAACCTCCCTGCCTCAAGTGATCCTCCCACCTCAGCCTCCCAAGTATGTGAGACCACAGGCACGCGCCACTACACCCAGCTAATTTTATTTTTTTTTTTTGAGACGGATTCTCGCTCTGTCGCCCAGGCTGGAGTGCAGTGGCCGGATCTCAGCTCACTGCAAGCTCCGCCTCCCGGGTTCGGGCCATTCTCCTATCTCAGCCTCCTGAGTAGCTGGGACTACAGGCGCCCGCCACCTCGCCCGGCTAGTTTTTTTTGTATTTTTTAGTAGAGACGGGGTTTCACCGTGTTAGCCAGGATGGTCTCGATTTCCTGACCTTGTGATCCGCCCGTCTCGGCCTCCCAAAGTGCTGGGATTACAGGCTTGAGCCACCGCGCCCGGCCCACCCAGCTAATTTTTATTCTTTTTTTTTCAAGTTTTTCTTTTAAAAAAAAAATATATAAGGCCAGGCGCGGTGGCTCAAGCCTGTAATCCCAGCACTTTGGGAGGCCGAGACGGGCGGATCACAAGGTCAGGAGATCGAGACCATCCTGGCTAACACGGCGAAACCCCGTCTCTACTAAAAACACAAAAAATTAGCCGGGCGAGGTGGCGGCGCCTGTGGTCCCAGCTACTCGGGAGGCTGAGGCAGGAGAATGGCGGGAACCCGGGAGGCGGAGCTTGCAGTGAGCTGAGATCTGGCCACTGCACTCCAGCCTGGGCGACAGAGCGAGACTCCGTCTCAAAAAAAAAAAAAAAAAAATATATATATATATATATACACACACACACATATATATACACATATATATACATATATATACACACACATATATACATATATATACATATATATACACATATATATATTTATTTATTTATAGATTTTTAAATTGAGACAGGGCCTGGCCCTGTTGCCCAGGCTGGTCTTGAACTCTTGGTCTCAAGCGATTCTCCTGCATCTGCAGGAGAGCCACCACGCCCAGCCCTGTTTTTATTTTTTTGATTGTAACCATCCAAATGGGGATGCTGTGGTAGGATCGTTTTAAAATACAAAAGTTACAACTAATATTGCTCAGTTTGAATTGACTTTCAATTTCAAAGGTTCCCCCCATCTGAAACAGAAAGCATCCGGAAGAACCAGGGTTTGAATTACCTTCTTCCCAGGGGTCTTGTTCCACCATCCTGAATGTAACACACCCAGAGGGTTCAGTTCACACAGTCCAGGGCTGTTCCTCATCTCAGTTCTTCATCTGTAAAATGATAATAATAATAGTGTCTACCTCGTAGAGTTGTTATGAAGATTAAATGAGTTAATATAAAGCACTTACAGTAGGGCCTGACCTACTGTAAGCCCAGTATAAACACCTGTTAAATAAAATGATCAAAAATATTTTTCCAGTTTTGTAGGTTCTTTGGAGACACTGATGGATTATGAAAATTGTGTCCTGCAATGGAAAGAACATGGATTTACCAAACCTTTACAGAATGTCCAATACTGTTCTAGGCATTGGGAAGAAACATGGGAGATGCCCCAGGAATCTTTCAGATTCTCCAGAATTAAAAACACAACTGCTCAGCTTCCACAGTCTCTTGTAGTGATACTGCATTCTGGTACTGTCCTGGGCATTTATATGCCACTTCAATCCTTACAACAACCTTGTAATGCAATGACTATTGTTTTTTTGTTTGTTTGTTTTGCGACAGGGTCTCACTCTGTCACCTAGGCTGGACTGCAGTGGCGCAGTCATGGCTCATTGCAGCCTTGACCTCCTGGGTTCAAGTGATCCTTCCACTTCACCCTCTGTGGTGGCTGGGACTACAGATGTGCACCACCACACTTTCTAATTTTTTTAAAGTTTTTTGTAGAGATAGCATCTCACTGTGTTGCCCAGGCTGGTCTCAAACCCCTGGGCTCAAGCAATCCTCCAGCCTCAGCCTCCCAAAGTGCTGGGATTATAGATGTGAGCCACTGTGCCCAGCCAGCAAATTAATGAGTTTACAGATGATGACACTGAGGCTGTGAGGGGTTATGGGACTTGCCCAAGTTCAGGGCACAGTGAGAGACGGTCTAGGAGGGAGGCAGGGCTGGCTCAACCCAGAGCTTGGGACCTCAGGGGTTAAGGAAGGTCCACCATTTACTGAGTGCCTGACGCATGCAAGGCAGGCTAAACTTTTACATGTGAGAGTCATCCCACTCATCATGGGACTCCCCATTTCCCAGGAGGGACTTTGGCCATCCACTTTTACCAAAGAGGAACCAAGGCAGAGCGAGGCTCAATCACCAGCCAACAAAGAGTAGGTTCATTTCCACGTTGCCGGACACCTGAGAAGATGGCTTCAGCACTATCAATAATTTAAAAGGAAACTTCTTTCACCTGGGTTTCAAATAAAGCCGCAAGTGCTTGGGTCCTACCACAGGTCCATTAAATAAAAATCTGCCTAGGATTTGGACATTTCAATAAAGCTTTCCTTGCAACCTGTAAATAAGGAGAATAGGACTATCTACAGAGTTAAGCCATGAAGTCAACACCAAAGAATCCCAGTAAGATATGCAAAGCCACCTCTAAAGGGACAGATCAGACTTCCCCTTCCCTCTCGACATAATCCAGATTGATCGTATTAACAAATTTAAAGGAAGAATGAATATGAGAAAATGTTATGACCTTGGTGTAGAGGAACATTTCTTAAACAAAACGCAAAAATCACAAGCCTTGAAAGAAAAAGATTCAGATATTCAACGGCATAAAAAAATGGAAGGGTTCTGTGCAATAAAATATGTCAGTTTTAAAAAATGAAGACGGCCAGGCACGGTGGCTCACGCTTGCAATCCCAGCGCTTTGGGAGACCAAGGCAGGTGGATCATTTGAGGCCAGGAGTTGAAGACCAGCCTGGCCAACATGGTGAAACCCCATACCTGTTAAAAATACAAAAATTAGCCAGGCGTGGTGATGCACGCCTGTAGTCCCAGCCACTCGGGAGGCTGAGACAGAATTGCTTGAACCCGGGAAGCAGAGGTTGCAGTGAACCGAGATCGTGCCATTGCACTCGAGCCTGGGCAATAGGGCGAGATTCAGTCTCAAAAAAAAAAAAAAGAGAGACAAGCCAGAGAAGGGGAGAAGATGTTTGTATTACGTATAATTAACAACAGATTATTGTATAATTAACAAAATATCAGTATCTAGAATATATACAGAACATCTAAAAATCAACTTTTAGGCTGAGTGAGGTGGCTCATGCCTGAAATCCCAGCACTTTGGGAGGCCGAGGGGAGTGGATCACTTGAGGCCAGCAGTTCAAGTCTAGCCTGGCCAACTTGGTGAAACCCTGCCTCTACTAAAAATACAAAAATTAGTCAGGCGTGGTGGTGCACACTTGTAATCCCAGCTACTCAAGAGGCTAAGGTGGGAGGATCGCTTGAACCAGGGAAGGGGAGGTTGCAGTGAGCTGAGATCGTGCCATTGCACTCCAGCCTGGGCAACAGAGTGCCCATTTAAAAAAAAAATTTTTTTTTTAAAGTGAGAAATAGTTCAAGACCAGCTTGGCCAACATGACAAAACCCTGTCTCTACTAAAAATACAAAAATTAGCCAGGCTTAGTCAGGCGTGGTAGCACAGGCTTGTAATCCCAACTACTAGGGAGGATGAGACATTAGAACTGCTTGAACCTGGGAGACGGAGGTTGCCGTGAGCAGAGATTACACCATTGCACTCTAGCCTGTGAGACAGAGGGGGACTCTGTCTCAAAAAAAAGAGGGATGGTGGAGAAATAGCTCCATAGAATAATGATAAAGAACATCAAGAGGCAATCAGAGAAGAAAAGACCAAACCACAAATACACATGAAAAAGGTGCTCAACTTTACCAGGGATGGGGAAATGCAAATTAAAACCACAAAGAGCTATTTCAAGGTCTGGTGAGGGGCCGGCCGGTGGCTGAAGCCTGTAATCCCAGCACTTTGGTTTGTTTTATTTATTTATTTATTTATTTTGAGACGGAATCTCGCTCTGTCGGCCAGGCTGGAGTGCAGTGGCGCGATCTCCGCTCACTGCAAGCTCCGCCTCTCGGCTTCACGCCATTCTCCTGCCTCAGCTTCCCGAGTAGCTGGGACTACAGGTGCCTGCCAACACGCCCAGCTAATTTTTTGTATTTTCAGTAGAGACAGGGTTTCACCGTGTTAGCCAGGATGGTCTCGATCTCCTGACCTCGTGATCCACCTGCGTCGGCCTCCCAAAGTGCTGGGATTATAGGCGTAAGCCACCACGCCCGGCCTTTTGTTTGTTTTTTATTGAGAAGGAGCCTCCATGCCCTATCACCTAGGCTGGAGTGCAGTGACACGATCTTGGCTCACTGCAACTTCTGCCTCCTGGTTCAAGCAATTCTCCTGCCTCAGCCTCCCGAGCAGTTGGAATTACAGGTGCCTGCCACAACACGTAATTTTTTTGTTGTTGTTGTTGTTGGATTTTTAGTAGAGATAGGGTTTCACCATGTTGGTCAGGCTGATCTTGAACTCTTGACCGCAAGTGATCTGCCCACCTTGGCCTCCCAAAGTGCTGGGATTGGAATCACTTGAGGTCATGAGTTCGAGACCAGCCTGGCCAACATGGCAAAACCCCGTTTCTACTAAAAATATAAAAATTAGCCGGGCATGGTGGTGCGAGCCTGTAATTCCAGCTACTTGGGAGATTGAGACAGGAGAATTACTTGAACCTGGGAGGTGGAGGTTGCAGTGAGCTGAGATCATGCCACTACACTCCAGCCTGGGTGACAGAACGAGACCCTGTCTCAAAAAAAAAAAAAAGAGCTGGTGAGGCTAGGCAGCAAATGAAACTTCTATAAATGCTGGTGCCAGTGCAAAGTGGGACATCCTCTTTCTAGAGCAGTTTGGCAATTATCAGTTATTACTAATAATATTATTAACAATTAGTAATAATAGTCATTACAAATAATATTAAAAAGGCACATACCCTCCAATCCAAAGATTCCCTTCTTAAGAAAATTCTCCCACAAGTGCCCTAAAGGACAAATACAAAAGTGTCCACTGCAGCATTATATATAATGAATATGGAAATAATTGACCACTAATAGGAGAATGAATCAATACTTCAATGTATGATCCTACAATAGAACACTAAGCAAAAGTTAAAATTAATGAACCAGAGCTACATGTATCAGCATTTCAAAAATGTAAGTCAGGTCATATCTCTACTCTGCTCAAAACTCTGCATTTGATTTCAGTGAGAGCAAAATCCTCACAATGGCCTACAACCCTCTCTGTGGTCAACATCCCCCAACCCACCCCGACCAACCCAATTATTTTTCTGACATTTCCTGACACACACTTTGATTACAGTTGCGAAGGCTCCTTCTCTTGACGGTCACTAGCTCACCTACCCGGTCCTATTTTTCTTTTTTCTAGCCTGATCTCCTTTCAATGAAGGTAGGGATCTTTGTCAGCTTTGTTTATTGTTGCATTCCAGATGCTCAGAGTGAACAAACATGATTAAATCTCAAAATCATAATGTTAACCAGATAAATAATGTTGCAGAAGGATGTTTATGGCATGATATCATCTATGTAAAGTTTTAAGATGTAAAACAATAATATATGTATGTATATAACCATTCCCTTATTTTTATTTATTTATTTACTTATTTATTTTTGAAATGGAGTCTTAGTCTGTTGTCCAAGCTGGAGTGCAGTGGTACCTTCTCAGCTCACTGCAACCTCCACCTCCTGGGTTCAAGCTATTCTCCTGCCTCAGCCTCCCAAGTAGCTGGGACTACAGGCGCCCGCCACCACGCCCAGCTTATTTTTTGTATTTTTTAGTAGAGACGGGGTTTCACCATGTTAGCCAGGATGGTCTCGATCTCCTGACCTCATGATCCACCCGTCTCGGCCTCCCAAAGTGCTGGGATTACAGACTTGAGCCACCGTGCCTGGCACTTTTGTAGTTTTAGTAGAGACAGGGTTTCACCATGTTGACCAGGCTGGTCTCGAACTCTTAACCTCAGGTAATCCACCCACCTTGGCCTCGCAAAGTGCTGGGATTACAGGTGTGAGCCATTGTGCCCGGCACCCTTATGTTTCTATACTTTTACTACATATAAAGTATAAAAAACTTTTACAATATGTAAGATATATATACTATATATTTTATATAGTATAATTACAAATATTTAATATATATATATGTATTTTTCTTGAGATGGAGTCTCACTTTGTCTTCCAGGCTGGAGTACAGTGGTGCGATCTCGGCTCACTGCAACCTCTGCCTCCCAGGTCCAAGCAATTCTCTGCCTCAGCCTCCCAAGTAGCTGGAACTACGGGCACCTGCTACCACATCCAGCTAATTTTTGTATTTTTAGTAGAGACAGAGTTTCACCATGTTGGCCAGGCTGGTCTTAAACTCCTGACCTCGTGATACACCCGCCTTGGCCTTCCAAAGTCTGGGATTACAGGCGTGAGCCACCGCATCCGGCCCACAAATATAATATATTTTATAATATAATATATAATATAAAGTATAATTACAAATACAATATATAGTATTATATATTATATATAGTAAAAAATATATATTATATATATAGTAAAAGTATAAAAACATAAGGGAATGGCCAACACCAAATTATCTCTGGCTATTGGGAGTGAGTGGGATAGATTACGATAAATTTTTCATGTTTCGTTTTAAAAAACTGATCTGAGACAAATGAAAAAATCATGAGACTTGGCAAAGCTGAAAGGTTCAATTCTATTGTCTTCAATTCTTTTTTTTTTTAGAGATGGAATCTCGCTCTGTCACCCAGACTGGAGTGCAGTGATGTAATCAGAGCTCACTGCAGCCTCCAACTCCTGGGCTCAATCAATCCTCCTGCCTCAGCCTCTTGAGTAGCTAAGACTACAGGCGCACACCATCTTGCCTGTCCAATTTTTGTATTTTTTGTAGAGACAGGGTTTCATCATGTTGCCCAGGCTGGTCTTGAACTCCTGGGCTCAAACAACCTGCCTGTCTTGGCCTCCCAAAGTGCTGGGATTACAGGTATGAACCACCACACCTGGACCATCTCTAGTCTTTTAACTCTATTTGTGTCTTTGAATCTGAATTTTGTCTCTTGTAAATAGCATGTAGTTTTATTTTTTAAAATCCATTCTGGCCAGGTGCGGTGGCTCATGCCTGTAATCCCAGCACTCTGGGAGGCTGAGGCGGGCGGATCATGAGGTCAGGAGATCGAGACCATCCTGGCTAACACAGTGAAACCCCGTCTCTACTAAAAAATACAAAAAATTAGCTGGGCGTGGTGGTGGGCACCTGTAGTCCCAGCTAATCGGGAGGCTGAGGCAGGAGAATGGTGTGAACTCGGGAGGTGGAGCTTGCAGTGAGCCGAGATCGCGCCACTGCACTCCAGCCTGGGCGACAGAGAGAGACTCTGTCTCAAAAAAAAAAAAAAAAAAAAATCCATTCTGAAAATCTCTGCCTATTGGTTGAAGTGCTTAGTCCATTTATGTTTAATTACTGATAACATAGGATATATTCTGCCATTTTGCTATTTTAAAATATATTTTAAGTCTTATTTAATACTCCATTACTGCCTTCTTTTCTGTTAAGTAGATATTTTCTAGCATACTATAGTTATTGCCTTGTCATTCTTTTACTATATATTTTTAGTTATTTTCTTAGTGGTTCCCTGGGGATTGCAATTACCATCTTAACTTAAAACAACAGTTTGGAACCATGCCAATTTAGTTTCAATAGTGTACAAAACTTGCTCCTATAAAGGACCATTCCCTCAACCTTCCTTTGTACTATTATTGACAAGTAAATGCAGGTTTATAGAATATATGACCCTCAATATATATTTCGTGTTTTATATTAGTGCTTTATGCAGTTGTCTGAAGTAAGACAGGAAAAAAGAGTCACAAACAAAACATACATGTATACCATCTTTTATATTTGCCTTTATTTAGTTACCTTTTCCAATGCTCTTCACTTCATGTGGATTTGAGTTAGTGTCACCTGTTCTTTCATTTCAGCCTGAAAGATGGATGTACTAGAGATAAATTATCTTCAGTTGCTGTTTTTATTTAACATTTTATCTTTTCTTGTTGTGGTAAAATATACATAATAGAACGTTTACCATTTTAACCTTTAAAAATGTCTTTTTTTTTTTTTTTGAGCAGAGTCTCACTGTGTCATTCAGGCTGGAGTACAGTGACATGATCTTGGCTCACTGCAACCTCTGCCTCCCAGGTTCAAGCAATTCTTGTGCCTTAGCCTCCTAAGTAGCTGGGACTACAGGTGCATGCCACCATACTTGGCTAATTTTTTGTATTTTTAGTAGAGATGGGGTTTCGCCATGTTGGCTAAGCTGGTATTGAACTAGCCTCAAGTGATTCACCTGCCTTGGCTTCTCAAAGTGCTGGGATTACAAGCATGAGCCACCGTGCCTGGCCTATCTACTTCTTTATTGATACGTATTACATGTACATATTTTGGGGGTATATATGATAATTTGATACATTTATGTAATCAGATCAGGGTAATTGAGATATCCATTGCATTAACTACTTATTTTTATTTATTTATTTATTTATTTTTTGAGATGGAGTCTTACTCTGTTTCCCAGGCTGGAGTGCAGTGTCATGATCTTGGCTCACCACAACCTCTGCCTCAAACGATTGTCCTGCCTCAGCCTCCGAAGTAATTGGGACTAGAGGCATGCACCACTATGCCTGGCTAATTTTTGTATTTTTAGTAGAGATGGGGTTTCACTATGTTGGCCAGGCTGGTCTTGAACTCCTGACCTCATGATCTGCCCGCCTTGGCCTCCCAAAGTGGTGGGATTACAGGTGTGAGCCACGGTGCCTGGCCTTTTTTTTTTTTTTTTGAGACCGAGTTTTGCTCTTATTGCCCAGGGTGGAGCGCAATGGTTTGATCTTGGCGTACCACAACTTCCGCCTCCCAGGTTCAAGCGATTCTCCTGCCTCAGCCTCCCAAGTAAATGGGATTACAGGCATGCGCCACCACGCCCTGCTAATTATGTATTTTTAGTAGAGACCGGGTTTCTCCATGTTGGTCAGGCTGGTCTCGAACTCCTTCAAGTGATCCACCCGCCTCCACCTCCTAAAGTGCTGGAATTACAGGCATTGGTCATCATGCCCAGTAGTCTTGTGTCTTCGTGTGTGTGTGTGTGTGTGTGTGTGTGTGTGTGTGTGTGTGTGTGTGTGTTTTAGTAGAGACAGGGTTTCACCATGTTGGCCAGGCTGATCTTGAACTTCATGATCTGCTGGCCTCTGCCTCCCAAAGTGCTGGGATAACAGGCGTGAGCCACCAGGCCCGGCCAGGTCTTATGTCTTCTCTAAGTGCATATTTGTATGACTCATTTCAACCAGTTTTAAATGTACAGGCATTGAGTACATTCACATTGTTGTGCTATCATCACTACCTTCCATCCGTAGAAATTTTTCATCTTCTCTAATCAAAAACCCCATACCCATCAAAGATTAGCTTCCTAGTTCTCTCTCCCCTGAGCCCTGGCAATCCCATTCTACTTTCTATCTCTATGAATTTAACTACTCTAGGTACCCCATATAAGTGGACAGTATTTGTCTTTTTGTGACAGGCTTATTTCACTTAGCATAATGTTCTCAAGGTTCGTTCGTGTTGTAGCATGTCTCAGAATTTCATTCATTTTTACAGCTGAATAATATTCCAGTATATTAATATATCACATTTTGTTTGTCCATTCGTCTGTGGATAGACACTCTGGTTGTTTCCACCTTTTGGCTATTGTAAATAATGCTGCTATGAATATTGGTGTGCAAATATGTTTAGTTCTCGTGATCATGGTTCGCTGCAGCCCCAACCTCTTGGGTTCAAATATCTTCCCACCTCAGCCTACCATGATGCTGGGACTACAGATACATGCCACCATGCCCAGCTAATTTTTAAGCTGTTTGTAGAGATAGGGTCTCATCTATGTTAACCAGACTAGTCTTGAACTCCTGGGCTTAAACAAACCTCCTGCCTTGGCCTTCCAAAGTGCTGGGATTACAGGTGTCAGCCACCACATCTAACCCTTATTTATTTATTTTTTTAAATAAAATAAGATGGGGCTTCACCCATGTTGCCCAGGCTGGTCTCAAACTCCTGAGCTCAAGAAATCTGCCCACCTCAGCCTCCCAAAGTGCTTGGTTTACAGGCCTGAGCCATCATGCCTGGCTCCTGCCCTTAATTTTTAAAGAATTGCTTTGCTGGATGTAGAAATTTTGGTCGTCAGTTTTTGCCCCACTGCCTTTTGAGCCTCTATAATTTCTTTTCTTTCTTTCTTTTTTTTTTTTTTTTTTTTGAGATAGAGTCTCACTCTGTCACCTAGGCTGGAGTGCAGTGGCATAATCTCGGCTCACTGCAACCGCTGCCTCCCAGGTTCAAGCGATTCTCCTACCTCAGCCTCCCAAGTAGCCGGGATTACAGGCATGCACCACCATGCCCCGCTAATCTTTGTATGTTTAGTAGAGACGGGGTTTCACCATGTTGGCCAGGCTGGTCTCAAACTCCTGACCTCAGGTGATCTGTAAGTCTCAGCCTCCCAAAGTGCTGGGATTACAGGCATGAGCCACCATGCCGGCCTGTTTTTTGTTTTGTTTTGTTTTGTTTTGTTTTTGTTTTGCTTTCCTTTTGAGACAGAGTCTCACTGTGTCATCCAAGCTGGAGTGCAGTGGTGTAATCTCAGTTCACTGGAGCCTTGACCTCCCAGGCTCAAGCAATCCTCCCAGCTCAGCCTCCTGAGTAGCTGGGACTACAGGTGCATGCTAATTTTTAAAAATTATTTTTTGTAGAGACAAGGTCTCACTATGTTGCCCAGGCTGGTCTCGAACCCCTGGACTCAGGCAATCCTCCTGCCTTGGCCTCCCAAAGTGCTGGGATTACCAGCATGAGGCACTGTGCCTGGCTGCCTCTGTGATTTCTGATAAATTAGCTGTTAATTTTATTGAGGATCTCTTGCATGTGATGAGTTGCTTCTGTCTTACTGCTTTCCAGTTTTTCTTTTCTTTTTTCTTTCTTTCTTTTTTTTGAAGCGTAGTTTCGCTCTTGTTGCCCTGGCTGTAATGCAATGACACGATCTTGGCTCACCACAACCTCCGTCTCCCGGGTTCAAGCGATTCTCCTGCCTCAGCCTCCTGAGTAGCTGGGATTACAGGTATGTACCACCACGCCTGGCTAATTTTGCATTTTTAGTAGAGACGGAGGTTTCTCCATGTTGATCAGGCTGGTCTCGAACTCCTGACCTCAGGTGATCTGCCCACCTTGGCCTCCCAAAGTGCTGGGATTACAGGTGTTAGCCACCACGCCCGGCCCAGATTTTCTTTTTGTCTTTGACTTCCAGCAGTTTGATTATGATATGTTTACATTTTGGATCCTTTTGAATTTACCTTACTGTTAGTTTTCAAGCTTCCTGGATATGTAGATTGGTTTCTCTTCCAAATTTTGGAAACTTTTGGCCATTATGGATTCAAATTTCTTTCTCTATTTTTCTCTCTCCTCTCCTTCTTGTTTTGCATCGTTGGTATGTTTGAAGGTTTCCCACAGGTCTCTGAGATTCTGTTCCTTATTTTCACCTTTTTTCTTTTTGTTCTGGAAAGAGAGATTGGATAATCTCAATTGACCTATCTTCAAATTCAGTGATTAAAAAAAAATTTTTTTTTTTTTTTTGGCTGGGTGCCGTGGCTGGGACTACAGACACATGCCACCATGCCCAGCTAATTTTTAAATTTTTTGTAGAGATAGGGTCTCGCTATGTTGCCCAACTAGTCTTGGCATACATAGATTGCAGGCATGCAATCCCAGCACTTTGGGAGGCCAGGGCAGGTGGATCACTTGAGGCCAAGAGTTCAAGACCAACCTGGCCAACATGGCAAAACCTTGTCTCTACTAAAAATACAGAACAATTAGCCAGCTGTAGCACTCCAGCCTGGGTAACACAGTAAGACTCTGTCTCAAAAAAAAAAAAAAATTTATATTGACACATAATGATTGTAATATGTATGGGGTGCACAGTGATGTTACAACACATAGAACGTATAGTGAGCAAATTAGGTAATTAGTATATTCATCATCTGAAACATTTATCATTTCTTTGTATTGGAAACAATCAATATCCCCTTGGTTTTTAAATTAACAACTTTATTAAGATATAATTTACATATGTACAATTAATCCACTCCAATTATGCAATTCAGTGGTTTTTAGTATATTCACAAAGTTGTGGAACACTTACATTTGATTATAAAATATTTTCATCACTGAAAAATAAACCCTGTACCCATTAGCAGTCACTACACATTTACTTCTAAATCCCCAGTTGTGGACAATCACAAATCTATTCCCTTTCTTGCTATATTTTTCTATTGTTAACACTCCATGTTTTCTTTATTTTTTTAGACAGGGTCTTGCTCTGTCACTCAGGCTGGAGTGCAGTGGTGTAATCATAGCTCACTGCAGCCTCAGCCTCCTGGGTTCAAGTTATTCTCCTGCCTCAGCCTCCAGAGTAGCCAGAACTACAGGCGCACACCATCATGCCCAGCTAAATATTTACATTTTTTAACAGAAATGGGATTGCACTATGTTGCCCAGGCTGGTCTGGAACTCCTGGCCTCAAGTGATCCTTCCACCATAGCTTTCGAAAGTGCTGGGATTACAGGTGTGAGCCACCATGCTCAACCCCATGTTTTCAATTTAAGGGTTTCTAAGGAATAGATTTATCCTAATCACCAAACCCAGATCATCTGCTGCTCAAACAGAACCAGTTAGCCCACTTTGTGACACTATCTGAAAGACACAGGCTTCTTTTCCCTTCCTTGTTCTCCTTCCTCACCTGCTTCCCTATTAATCTTATCTGTCCCCTCACTTTTTCCTCCTCTCTCTCCCTTCTCTTCACACTTTGCTCCACTTCTCTTTTCTCCCCTTCTCTTCCCGCATCTGCTTCAGTGACACATACTCAGGCCTTGGCACCAGGAGATCTCAGTTTGAATCCCAGAACTGTTATGTGCAGTTGAGCATGTCTTTATGTTTGCTCACCTGTAAAATGGATTTAATAACAATTAGCTTTAGTATTGTAGTGAGGATTAAATGAAATAATATACACAGGCCAGGTATGGTGGCTCACACCTGTAATCCCAGCACTTTGGGAGGCCAAGGCTGGTGGATCACTTGAGGTCAGGAGTTTGAGACCAGCCTGGCCAACATGGAGAAACCCTGTCTCTACTAAAAACACAAAAATAATTAGACGGGCATGGTGGCACCCGCCTGTAATCCAAGTTACTCAGGAGGCTGAGGCAGGAGAATTGCTGGAACCCGGGAGATGGAGGATGCAATGAGCCGAGATCATGCCACTGTACTCCAGCCTGGGCGACAGAGCAAGACTCTGCCTCAAAAAAAAAAAAAAAAAGAAAGAAAGAAACAAGAAAAGAAACAAGAAATAACATAAGCAAAGATCAACACATGGTAAATGCTTGATCATTGAAAATTATTATTAATAAAGATATTATACAACATTATTTCTGCAGACTATGTTGTTAGATTTTGTTTGTTTTAAAAATATGTGTATAATTTGCTATCCTGTGGGGGGGCAGTGGGGGAGGGGGTGTGTTTTGTTTGTTTGTTCGTTGAGACAGAGTCTCGCTCTGTCCCCCAGGCTGGAGTGCAGTGGCATAATCTTGGCTCACTGCAACCTCCACCTTCCAGGCTCAAGCCATCCTTTCATATCAGCCTCCCGCGTAGCTGGAACTACATGCATGTGCCACCATGCCCTAATTTTTGTATTTTTAGTAGAGATGGGGTTTCACTGTGTTGGCCAGGCTGGTCTCGAACTCCTGACCTCATGTGATCTGCTCGCCTCGGCCTCCCAAAGTGTTGGGATTACATGCATGAGCCACTGCACCCAACCCATCTATTGTTTTTAGCCATCTATTTCTTCTGTTGCTTCATGTCTTCGTTTACCATGGTATACTTTTCTTCGTTTACCATGGTATATTGCCTTGTTTCTTGAGTTGTCTGCATCCCTAGGGCCTTGGACAGTGTCTTGCATAAGACAGGGACCCAATTGAACAGTGGCTAAAAATCAAATAAATGAATGGTTAAATTAAGTTTAGCTTAAAGATGCCTCCTTAGATATTTTAAGTTCAGCCTAAAGGTTTCTTCGTACATAGTGATCTGTAACCTAACTGGTTGTGTAAACAGGCTGTAACTTACTCTTCTACCAAGCATTCAGTTCCAGCCAATCAAAGGTGGCCACTGTTCAAACTGTGTTTAAATAAGGCAAACACTCAGCTGTAACCAATCCAGCTATTTCTGCACCTTTCTTCCTTCCATTTTCTATACATCACTCAGCTTTTTCTGTTCCTAAATCTCTGGCCACGTGGCAGCACCAGAGTCTCTCTGAACCTATTCTTGTTTCAGGGGCTGTCCAATTTGTGAACTGCTCTTTGGTTAACTAAACTCTTTAAATTCAATTTGTCTAAGGTTTTACCACTAACAGAATGAACTTCTTCGCATCCTGGGACAGAAGGAAGCGCCCAGAAGGTTTAGAACACCCACCACTGTTTATTCTTTCCTCAACTTCACGGCAAAGCATCAGCTTCACTATGTTACCATTAGCTGAAGTTCAACAGTGCTAGTAGCAGTAGTAGTAGTAGTAGTAGTAGTAGTAGTAGTAGTAGTAGCAGCAGCAGCAGCAGTAGTAGTAGCAGTAGCAGTAATAGTAGTAGTAGTAGCAGTAGTAGTAGTAGTAGTAGTAGTAGTAGTAGTAGTAGTAGTGTTTTGAGATGGCATCTCACTCTGTCACCTAGGCTGAAGTGCAGTGACGCTATCTCAGCACATCACAACCTCTGCCTCCTGGGTTCAAGCGATTCTCCCGCCTCAGCTTCCTGAGTAGCTGGGATTACAGGCGTGCGTCACTACACCCGGCTAATTTTTTTGTATTTTTAGTAGAGACGGGGTTTCACCATGTTGGCCCGGCTGGTCACAAACTCTCCACCTCAGGTGATCTGCCTGCCTCCGTCTCCAAAAGTCCTGGGATTGCAGGAGTGAGCCACTGCACCTGGCCTGTGCTATTATTTTTTAAAAATATGTGGTTAGGTAGGATGAATAAGTGTAGAAATGTAAAGTATAGCGTGAGGACTATAGTTAATAATGTTGTATACTAAATATTTGCAAAGATAGGAGATTTTAGATGCTGTTATCACATGCACACATATACACAAAAAGTAACTATGGAAGGTGATTGTTTGGAAGAACTCGAGCTATGCTTTCCCTCTGCTCTCACACGACCATGAGAACAACAAACATCAACACGAAAGAAGACTTTTGTGACCAAATGTGTATGGGGGGGTCTCCCCACCACCAAGTGAGCAATTAGTTCTGCAGGGAACACCAGTGGAATGTCCTCCAATTCGATTCTGACATCATGTACCTGGAGATAGTGTCAGATCCCACAGGCTGGGGGCTCAGTCTTCAAAATTGCCCCCCTTCAGACACTAGTGGCAAGTCCAGGCCTCTGCAATTTCTGACTTACTGGCTTCGAGTTGGGGCTCCCATGACCCCATCTTTGGGTTCAATTAATTTGCTAAAGTGGCTGACAGAACTCAGGGAAACACATTTACTGGTTTATTATATAGTATATTACAAATAATGCAGATGAAGACATGTGTACATTGAGGTGTGAGGGAAGGAGCTTGGAGCCTCCATGCCCTGTCCAGGAACCTCCATGTGTTCAGCTATCCAGAAGTTCTCTGAAACCTGTCCTCTTGGGGTTTTACGGAGGCTTCATTACATAGGCATGACTGATTAAACCATTGGCCATTGATGATTAACTTGAGCTTCAGCCCCTCTCCTCTTCCTGGGGCTGAGGGTAGAGCTGAAAGTCCCACCTCTCTAATTATGCTTTGGTCTTCCATCCTGAAACTATCAGTCAACATTAGCATACAGAAAGACAGCACTTCATAGCTGAGCATGGTGGCTGCCACTTGCAGTCCCAGCTATCAGGGAGGCTAAGGCAGGAGGATCCCTTGAGCCCAGGAATTGGAGGCTGCAGTGAGCTATAATCACACCCCTGCACTCTAGCCTGGGCAACAGACTAAGAGCCCATCTTTAAAAAAAAAAAAAAAAAAAAAAAGCACTTTGGGGATTTCTTTTTTTTTCTGAGACGGAGTTTCACTCTTGTTGCCCAGGCTGGAGTGCAATGGCGTGATCTCGGCTCACTGCAACCTCCGCCTCCCGGGTTCAAGCAATTCTCCTGCCTCAGCCTCTCCTGCCTCAGCCTCCCAAGTAGCTGGGATTACAGGCAAGCACCACCATGCCCGGCTGATTTTGTATTTTTAGTAGAGACGGGGTTTCAGCATGTTGGTCAGGCTGGTCTCAAACTCCTGACCTCATGTGATTCGCCCTCCTCAGGCTCCCAAAGTGCTGGGATTACAGGTGTGAGCCACTGCGCCCAGCCCACTCACTTTGGGGATTTCAAGGATTGTAAGAGTTGTATGCCAGGAAATGGGGATGAAGACTGTGAAAGGAAAATAAATCGTAGGGCCCCCAAATTACTAAACTAAAGAGAAAAGTCAAACTGGGAACTGCTTAAGGCCAACCTGCCTCCCATTCTATTCAAAGTCACCCCTCTGCTCATGGAGAGAAATGCATATCTCATTGCTTCCTTTGGAGAGGCTAATCAGAAACTCAAAAGAATGCAGCCATTTGTCACTTATCTACCTACGGCTTGGAAGCCCCTCCTCTCCTTACTTTACATCTTCCCACCTTTGCTTCTAGTTGCCCTGCCTTTCCAGATCAAACCAATGTTCATCTTACATATATTTGACTGATGTCTCAGGTCTCCCTAAAATGTGTAAAACCAAACTGTGTTCTAACCACCTTGGGCACATGTCATCAGAACCTCCTGAGGCTGTGTCATGGGCACACATCTTCCACGCTGGGAAAATAACCTTTCTAAATTAACCGAGACCTGTCTCAGATTTTCAGGGTTCACATTTTGGTAATCACAAAGGTATTCTGAGTGGAGATGTCCCTGACGTTTGACAAATCTCCTATCGGTGCTTGATACCAGCACAAGCTAATTTTATGACTCAAACCGATAGGACAATTTGCTGAGGTGTGGGAGCATTCCCTCCAGATAATTCCCTTATATCCCAAAATTTGGTCAAGATCTAAAGTTTATTTTGCTATACAACTCCTCTTTTTTTTCTTTTTTTTCAGTTTTACTTGCTTCCAACAAGAAAGGCAAGATTTCCTGTTTCCATGACGATGGAAGGCTGGTAACTTCTTTATGGAGTTTGAGCTCGCTCCCAGCAGGGAAGACGAGTTCGGGTTTTGTTTTTTTTTTCCTGCTTCTAGGATGGCAGAGTGCAGTCTTCAGCCTGACACCCATCCCTAAGTAAATATGTGAATTGGGGTTTTGTCTTGGCTAAAGTTTAACAATCAGCTGATCTTAATTTCTCCTTACATTGGAGCGCTCAGTAATCATGTAAGTTACGCAACTAGTTTCTTTTGCTTAACTGTTTTTTTGTTGTTGTTTCTGTTTTTGTTGTTGTTTCTGTCTCTTTTTTTGAGACAGAGTCTCGTTCTGTCTCCCAGGCTAGAGTGCAATTGTAGCGGGACGAGCGGCAGACAAAACTCCTCAGACACCGAGTTAAAGAAGGAAGGGGTTAATTTGGCCGGGGGCATTGGCAAGACTCCTGTCTCAAGAGCTGAGCTCCCCAAGTGAGCAATTCCTGTCCCTTTTTAAGGGCTCACAACGCTAAGGGATGCGTGTGAGAGGGCCCTGATTGATTGAGCAAGCAGAGGGTACGTGACTGGGGGCTGCATGCACCGGTAATTAGATCGGAACAAAACAAGATAGGGATTTTCACAGTGCGTTTCTATACAATGTCTGTAATCTATAGATAAGATAACTGATTAGATTAGGGGTCAGTCTTTAACTACCAGGCCCAGGGTGCGGCGCCGGGCTGTCTGCCTGTGGATTTCATTTCTGCCTTTTAGTTTTTACTTCTTTCTTTGGAGGCAGAAATTGGGCATAAGATGATATGAGGGTTGGTCTCCTCCCTTACAATGTGCGATCTTGGCTCACTGCAACCTCTGCTTCCCGAAGTCAAGCAGTTTTCCTGCCTCGGCCTCCCAAGTAGCTGGTATTATAGGTGCCCACCACCACACCCAGCTAATTTTTGTATTTTTAGTAGAGACGGGGTTTCACCGTGTTGGCCAGACTGGTCTTGAACTCCTGACCTCAGGCGATCCACCTGCCTCGGCCTCCCAAAGTGCTGGGATTACAGGCATAAGCCACCTCGCCCGGCTGTTTGGGTCTTTTTCCCACTGGGTTTAACCAACTCTATCCAACTTGATCAAATCAGAAGGAAAGTTCCAAATTATTGTTACAGGAAGTGGGTCCCAATCCAGATCCCAAGAGGGGGTTCTTGGATCTCGCGCAAGAAAAAATTCAGGGCGAGTCCACAGTGCAAAGCAAAAGCAAGTTTATTAAGAAAGTGGGCCGGGCGCGGTGGCTCATGCCTGTAATCCCAGCACTTTGGGAGGCCCAGGTGGGTGGATCACAGGTCAGGAGATCAAGACCATCCTGGCTAATATGGTGAAACCCCATCTCTACTTAAAATACAAAAAATTAGCCGAGCGTGCTGGCAGGCGCCTGTAGTCCCAGCTGCTCGGGAGGCTGAGGCAGGAGAATGGCGTGAACCTGGGAGGTGGAGCTTGCAGTGAGCCGAGATCACACCACTGTACTCCAGCCTGGGCCACGGAGGGAGACTCTGTCTCAAAAAAAAAAAAAAAAAAAAGAAAGTTAAGTGGTGAAAGGACAGTTACTCCATAGACAGAGCAGGACGTTCTGAAAGTAAGAGAAGGAACGCATCCACCCCAGGTGCAAAGCCTGTATATGTGGGGAGATGTGCTCTGCTACAAGGGTTTGTGATAAAGGATTACTTTTCTTAATTACTAGATTTTGCAAGAATCAATATTATGATCCTTAAATCAAAATTAGGAATGCCTTTGTTTTCCAGATATTGGGTATCTGGACATCTCCAAGTCTGGGTCTGTTTAGTAAACATTATTAATTTGTTCCCTTAACCGTAAACATCTAGAGGCTAGGAAGGCCTAATTTTCTGGGAATGCAGCCCAGCAAGTCTCAGCCTTATTTTCTTAGCCCTCACTCAAAATGGAGTCACTCTGGTTCAAATGCCTCCGACATATCTCCCCCTCCCTTTACAAGAGGACCCTTAATCCTAAGGGTTGCACAGCGATGAAGATCCATTTTCTGTAACTTCTTCAGGTTGAATGGGGTGATGTCACTCCTAACTATTAGGATCTCTTGCATTCAGGGTAGAGCGAAGCTCAGGCAGAGAACATTGGTATGGTGAAGGTTGTTTATAACTCCGAGTTCTGACAAAAGGTGATATCTATCCCTTTCATTTCTTCTGAACAGGAGTCGGAGGTCACTGATTGGCTCACAGGAATAAATGGGATCAGTCTCTTGTGTTCCATCGGCCTGTTTAATTTGAGATAAGTGGACCCAGCTGTTTATTCCCAGCAGTTTAACTGCAGTTGGGGTACTAAGGAGAACTTGATAGGGTCCCTTCCATTTGGGGGAAAGTTGATCTGCTGGGGACCCTTCCTTCCAAGTTTTTGTTTTTTTTTTTTTTGAGACGGAGTCTCGCTCTGTCGCCCAGGCTGGAGTGCAGTGGCCGGATCTCAGCTCACTGCAAGCTCCGTTCCAAGTTTTTAATAGGACCCAGTCTCCTGCTGGGTTGTAACAAGATTCTCTTCCTTAAAAGGGGAAGGGAGTCTTAGATTTCCATATTCAAGGAGTGTGTTTTGCATTTGTCCTAAGTTAATCACATAATTCTTTTTTTTTTTTAGATGGAGTGTCACTCTTTTTTTTTTTTTTTTTTTGAGACAGAGTCTCGCTCTGTCACCCAGGCTGGAGTGCGGTGGCCGGATCTCTGCTCACTGCAAGCTCCGCCTCCCGGGTTTACGCCATTCTCCTGGCTCAGCCTCCCGAGTAGCTGGGACTACAGGCGCTCGCCACCTCGCCCGGCTAGTTTTTTGTACTTTTTAGTAGAGACGGGGTTTCACCGTGTTAGCCAGGATGGTCTCGATCTCCTGACCTCGTGATCCGCCCATCTCGGCCTCCCAAAGTGCTGGGATTACAGGCTTGAGCCACCGCTCCCGGCCCTGGAGTGTCACTCTTATTGTCCAGGCTGGAGTGCAATGATGCGATCTTGGCTCACTGCAACCTCCACCTCCTGGGTTCAAGGGATTTTCCTGCCTCATCCTCCCAAGTAGCTGGGGTTACAGGTGCCCACCACCACGCCTGGCTAATTTTTGTATTTTTAGTAGAGAAGGGGTTTCGCCATGTTGGCCAGGCTGGTCTCGAACTCCTGACCTTAGGCGATCCACCTGCCTCAGCCTCCCAAAGTGCTGGGATTACGGGTGTGAACCACTGCGTCCAGCCTGATTACGTAATTCTGTAGGTTGAGAGTATCTATCTCTATTAGGAGGTCTGTAGTTAAGAAAGGCCTTCCACACATTATTTCAAAAGGGCTGAGCTGCACATTTCTCTCAGGGGCCACTTGAACCCGTAATAAGGCTACAGGTAATAAAGGCAGCCAGGTTTCTGAAGTCTCTTGGTATAGTTCAGCAAGGGTCCTCTTTAGAATTTGATTAACTCTTTCTATTTTCCCTGAAGACTGTGGCCTCCATGCCAAGTTCAGCGGTACTGAATTCCTAGGTTGAAGATGCGTTTTGGTTTGGTCATTGTCGCTGTGGAAGATGGGCCATTATTGCTCTGTAAACTCTTAGGCAACCCAAATCTAGGAGTTATTTCCTTTAGTAGGAGTTTAGAAACTTCAGTCGCCTTTTCAGACTGGGTAGGAAAAGCCTCAATCCAACCCGTAAAGGTGTCAACGAATACTAATAAATATTTAAACCCTTTACATGGGGGGGGCATCTGAGTATAATCTATTAACCAGGGTACGTTCCCCTACGCTGAACAGGCCTTACTAGAGGAGGAGATAAAGATTGGTTATTTGGGTTATTCCGGGCACGTAGTTCACAGGCTCGAGTTACCTGGTTTACTGTTTTAAGTAAGCCGTTTCCATTAAAAAAGCCAAGACTAATTGAAACAGGGAATCTCTTCCCCAGTGAGTAGAGTCATGCAAATGCTTAACTATTTCCCACTGATTAGCACCTGGTAGTAACAGTTTGTTGTCCTGCTTCCCTGGTGCACAAAGCTACTTCCATCTGTAATTCATAGACCTCAGGATTATCTAGAGGCTCATCCTTTAAATCTAGATGGTTGGAGTAAACTCGCTCCATAACTTGGATACAAGAATAATCTGGGTTGCCTGTGGGTTCAGGCAAATGGGTTGCTGGATTCCAAGTCTGGAATACTTTAAGTATTTTTTATTTCAATTAATTAATTAATTAATTGAGACTGAGTTTCACTCTTGTATCCCAGGCTGCAGTGCAATGGCATGATCTCGGCTCACCACAACCTCTGCCTCCTGGGTTCAAGTAATTCTTCTGCCTCAGCCTCCCAAGTAGCTGGGATTACAGGTGCCCACTACCACATCCAGCTAATTATTGTATTTTTAGTAGAGATGGGGTTTCACCATGTTGGCCAGGCTGGTTTTGAACTCCCGATATCAGGTGATCCACCTGCCTCAGCCTCCCAAAGTACTGGGATTATAGGCGTGAGCCACCGTGCCCAGCCATACTTTAAGTATTATATCAGGATGTTTAGCAACAAAGCCTGATAGTGATTCACAGGAGAAGGAGCAATTTCTGTCTGCCTTGTGATTTCCAAAAGATACTACTGTTTGCAGCTGAGTTAACAAATCCCTTCCCAACAGGAGTGGGGCATTCAGGAGAAAACCAAAGTCCCTGAAGAGCTCTTAGAGGATAGGTAAAATGTCTATGGGCTTGTCCATCTGTCCCTTTGAGCATACATTTTTGGGGTGACAGAAGCCCATTATAATGAGCCAAAACAGAGCATTCAAGAAAGAAGTTTATATATATATATATATATATATATATATATATTTTTTTTTTTTTGAGACAGAGTCTTTCTCTGTCGCCAGTCTGGAGTGCAGTGGCATGATCTCAGCTCACTGCAACCTCTGCCTCCAGGGTTCAAGCGATTCTACTGCCTCAGCCTTCCGAGTAGCTGGGATTATAGGCATGCGCCACCTCGCCCAGCTAATTTTTTTGTATTTTTGGTAGAGATGGGGTTTCACCATGTTGGCCAGGATGATCTCGATCTCTTGACCTTGTGATCCGCCCACCTCGGCCACCCAAAGAATTGGGATTACAGGCGTGAGCCATTGCACCCGGCCCAGAAGTTAATATTCTTACCTGCCACGTCATGTTTAGCCGAGGCTTCCCTGGAGATACAACTAGTTGTTTGATGGGAGTGTGGTAGAAGGTCTTGAGCCCTGTCACTCTTGGGCTCACCTGGCTATTTTGGCCATCGTTGGTTCAGGTGCTGGTGGACCCCTTTGGAACACTGGACAATCCCTCTTCCAATGGCCAGTTTTCTTACAGTGTTCACACTGATTGATGCCCAAGGCATATTGACTCAGATGCCCAGCTTTGGGCTTCCCACCTTTCAGCTTCCCTTGTTCAGGTCAAGAGCCAGGAGGGCAGCCCCACGTGGGAGGTGAGCTTAAGGCTGCAGCCAAGAGCTGCACCTTGTGGGAGGTCCTTCTTGCTCTTTTTGCTTCCTCTGCTTTGTCCCTGTTATTAAAACCTAAAAATGCCATATCCAAAAGCTGTTCCTTAGGAGTCTGGGGACCCATAGCTGCTATTTGTAGTTTGCTGCAGATATCAGGGGCAGACTGGGTTACAAAATGTACTCCCAAAAGGGTTCGTCCTTCCCTTGAGGCAGAATCAGTGTTAGTATACTTCCTGATTGCCTCAACAAAAGCTGGATTCTCATCTCTTTGCCCTGAGAAACTTCCTTAACCTTTTCATAGTTAACCGGCTTTTTCATACATGTCTTCATCCCTTCCAACAAACAAGTGACCATATGATCTCTCCTTCCCAAGTCCTCACTACCCCTTTGATCATTGTTAGGTTCACGACAATGCCAAATGTCATGTCCAGGGCCAGGTTCCAGACCCATCTGAGGTCTGAGGGGAGTGAGTGGACAGGGGATAGAGAGCTGAAAGAACATTTGAAGGGCCATAAGCAGGTAAAATGTAGTTTTATTCAGCAACTCTCTCATGAGCAGCTTTCTCAGACTAGCTCTCACACTGTTCTCTCATCAGCAGCTTACTTACACTGTCCGCCCTGTCTCGGCTGCTTTAGCTGGCCGCTCCCCCAAACAGCTGTGTGGCCAGCCCTCCCTTGCCTTCAGGGTCAGCAGCTTAACTCTTTCTCTCTTTGGGCATGAGCATGAGCCGTGGTGTGCCATGCCGAGCTGTGCCCTGGCTCCCCTCTGTCTTCAAGATGGACAGCTCCGGTTCTTTCTCTGTCTCTCTGGGTGCCAGCACGCCTGCATGACAGCCATGTCAAGTCATGCCCAAGAGTGCCTGTACAGTGTTAACAGGGCAGTTACAACTTTCACAGACAATAGTGGCTCCAAGGCAAGTATGAATTTACACAAACAGGTTATATAACAAGTGGAGTATGCGCCTGCACCCTAAACTTGCTGAGTTACTTTGACCCGGATGTCTGCCTCAGCCTATTGCTGACCAAAGCACATCCAGGTACCTTACAGTAGTTCCACTCTGGATCTTGATCTGGAACTGCTATACCTCCTGCCTGATATATATATTATGGTTTGGGTTGCGAGCCAATACCACATCTCCATGGGTCCTAGCTGTCCCTAGAATGCGTTGTTTCTCTTCCACTGTACAACACAGAGACAACAAAACATGAAGATCCTGCCAAGTTAAACTATTGGTCAGAGTTAACTTCTCAAACTCATCTGTGAATTTTCCTGGATCTTCAGAGAAATGACCAAACTTCTCTTTACATAGAACCAAATCAGACATAGAAAAGGGGACATGTACTCTCACAGTGCCTTCTTCCCCATTTGCCACCTCTCTAAGTGGACAAAGATTTCCCTTTGGAAGTTGATGGGAGGCTCCACTGTGAGTAGTCCTCACTGGGCTAAGTTCCTCAGGGAGTGGTGGGTATAGAATGGGACTAGACTGGTAAGGAGGAGGGGACAAAGGGTTCTCAATAGATCTTTCAGGTGGACTGAAGGGAGAAAGGACTGACACATCTGAACCTTCAGAGCTGATTGAAGGAGGTTCTGCTCCACCCAAAACTCCCCGCTGAACCGGGGCGGGGAGGGGGGGGTCTTGCATTAAAGGATCATCTAGTGTGACTAGCTCTTTTTCCTCTTTTCCTCTCATCAAACATGCACATGCCTGCTGCAGGGTTTTATCCTGACTAAGCTGCAAAAATGCTTGAACATGTGGTATTTCATACCATTTTCCTCCCGTTTACAAAAAAAATAAATTGAAGTATAGTATTAAAGGCCGTAGTTCCAGTAGGAGGCAACTTCTCTTCTTTTTCCAAACAGTACTGAGGCTAAACAGTATTCCATAGAAACAACAGTTTTCACTGGGCGTGGTGGCTCACGCCTGTAATCCCAGCACTTTGGGAGGCCGAGGCAGGCAGACCACCTGAGGTCAGGAGTTTGAGACCAGCCTGACTAACATGGTGAAACCCCATCTCTACTAAAAATACAAAAATTAGCTGGGTGTGGTGGTGCATGCCTATAATCCCAGCTATTCAGGAGACTGAGGCAGGAGAATTGTTTGAATCTGGAAGTTGGAGTTTGCGGTGAGCCGAGATTGCGCCATTGTACTCCAGCCTCGGCAACAAGAACAAAACTCCGTCTCAAAACAAACAAACAAACAAACAAAACCCACCAGTTTTCTCTTCTTAAGCCCATTCAATTTAAACTGGTCCCAGTGTTCAAGAATACATCCTAGTGGTAAGTTCTTTGGAATCAATGCCATGGTTCCCAAGAAGGAGGCAGGTGATGTTGAAAGAAAAGTTCCAAGCCTGCGAGATTGTATTGCCACTGGCAGAGTTCCACTAAAAAGAGGTTATTAAGGCCAGCTGCATTAATGAGGGGATCCCTGCCGAAAATTGAATTCTCTTATTCACATTTTCCAAATAACATATGTGAGCCGAGCCATGAATCTTAGATAAACCACAACATGGACTTAGGCAAAAGTGTCAAATAAGGAAAAGGAAATGAAGAAGATTTAGATGGGAATGACCAGAGCAAACAGGTTCTGGGCAATAGCAGCAGTGTGGATTGGACAAGCAAAGCCAGTTTGCCCAAATCCAAGAAAGGAAAGAAGATTTTTTAGTGTGAAATGAAACAGCAAGGATAAAATTCCCTTGATTTTCATCCTAGTGCTTCTCAATCACAAGCAGACGGATGGAAATTGGGAGGCACTTAGGAAAAGAGTAAGTTAAAATCCCTAAGACTAGTTAAATAAAGTCTGCTGAAAATGACAGTGAAACAGAGACAGCAATTAAGGAATTGATTTATGCAGCAAAGAGGACAAGGCAGATTGATACAAAGAGCATAGCCTGTGGTGCCAAACACATTTTTAGCCAAGAGGGACTTTACTGAGTGGGGCCTCTAACCCCCAAATCATAGAAGGGACTCTAACCCTCCTAAGTCAGGCCTCTAACTTGAGGTTGGTCAAGCATCCTTGCCTTTTATTAAGAAGGGTTTCTAACCCACTCTTACGAGAGACTCTAACTCCCCTAAGTTGGGCCTCTAACCCAATCCCATTCTTTACCCAGGTACTCCACCACTTACTCAAAGTCCCCCAATCAGTCTATTCCTTTGGATTGGAGGGTTTCTTCAGTATCGTCCCTTCAGGGTTCACCAGAAAGATGTTACAGGACCCCAACACTTACCCAAAGGTAGCCACTGGGTCAGGGTTTCTGCACTACAGTCCCTTCTGTGGTCGCCAGAAATATGTTACAGGAAAGGGGTCCCAATCCAGACCCCAAGAGAGGGTTATTGGATCTCATGCAAGAAAAAATTCAGGGCAAGCCTGCTGTACAAAGCAAAAGCAAGTTTATTAAGAAAGTGAAGTGGTGAAAGAACAGCTACTCTATAGCTATAGTTACTTGAGGACATTCCTGAAAGTAAGAGGAGGAATGCACCCACCCTAGGTACAATGCTGGTATATGTGGGGAGATGTGCTCTGCTACAAGTGTTTGTGATAAAAGATTATTTTCTGTTTTCTTTTTTGAGATGGAGTCTCACTCTGTCACCCAGGTTCGAGTGCAGTGACGTGATCTTGGCTCACTGCAACCTCTGCCTCCTGGGTTCAAGTGGTTCCATTGCCTCAGCTTCCTGAGTAGCTGAGATTACAGGCATATGCCACCATACCTGGCTAATTTTTTTGTATTTTTAGTAGAGACAGGATTTCTCCATGTTGGTCAGACTGGTCTCGAACTCCTCACCTTGTGATCCACCCGCCTTGGCCTCCCAAAGTGCTGGGATTACAGGCGTGAGCCACTATGCCCAGCCAATTTTCTTAATTACTGTATTTTGCAAGAATCAATATTATTATCTTTAAAACTTTTGTCATCCATGGACAATTGTTGTTTTGGTCCTCTTTAGATGGTGGTTTTATAATCAGCTATGAAACTAACAGGTGCTCTTGAATGCAGGTTTCTGATAACTCTGGAGATTGTGACATCAGAATAGAGGAAAAACTGTAGGACTCATGGAGAGCTGAAATGTTCATGAATATCAAGCAGAATAGGAATTAACTGTATGGACTGAGGTAATAGAAAACTGAAGTAATTTTTTGACTTTTTGCTTAAAATGTTGCTAATCCTTATTTTTTTCAGAGTCAAGAAAACTGCTTTGGAGCCATTGATGGCTTTTAACAATTTAGTATACTCCTATAAACAAAATTTGGAGCATATTTTTTTTTCTCTCTACCTGATTTCGACAGAATTTCTAAACTATTTGTGAGTATTCTTAACTTACAGCAATGCAGCTATTTGCATAAGTGCCGTAAGAATCTGTTTTCATTTGTAACAGGACACAACTGAAGAAACTGGTTATTTTACCAAAGCTTTGATCGGAATGGTGTGCTTGCCTTTAAGGAACCAAACTTGACTTATGGAGCCAATAAAAGCCCCTTGAGAAAACTGGCCTCATACCTTGTCTCCACAGTCCCTGTACAGGGTTCCTGACCTGTGCTAAGTAAAGAATGTCACTTTCTGACAGGCCCAGGAGCCCCAAGTTTGTCTTAGAACCTCTAGAGGAGAGGAATTCACCCAACTCATAGGTATTTGATGATACAAATCCATCGCTGGGCTCGGCTTTAAAAGTCTTATCTAAGATTCTTTCTATGGAACAAAGTTCCACTAAAGCCCATTTAAAAGCCTACATAAAAGAAAACAATTATTCTCGCTGCACTGTTATACAAATAATCAGACCAAGTACAATAAAGCAAGTTAGTCCTAGCATGATTTATCTTTAGTAAAAATGAGAAACTGGAGAAAGAAAAATTATGTTTAAAAAACTATAGTATACTTGTTAGATTCTGGTCTTGCCTAATGTTTTTCAATTTTTATTATTTTCTACAGTTTGGACCAAATTCTAATTTTTTTTCTTGGCTACAAGTCTGCAAAATAATGCTTTCAATTTTTTTTCCTTCTTTTTTTTCCATTTTTCCTAATTTGGAGTCACCGAAAACTAAGCTCTGCTTTTGTAAAGCCCTGTGAACCAAAGCCGGATAACTTAAACTTCAGAAGAAAATAACAGCAACAAATTTTATATATATACATAAGCCACTTTCATACCTGCCTACTGATGTATGGACTTCAGAGTAATGTGGCCTATATTGATTTTCCAGGATTGTTCTTTTGTTTGTTGTTGTTTTTCTCTCTTCCTCCCCCTATTTTCTCTTCATAGGACGTGAGACTTCACAACCTGCTGAAAAATGAGCTTTCTTAACCCATTTAACTGGGGACCTACCCATCTAGGAATAAACCATCCTAGCCATGAGAAATCAGACAAAACCTGAGATCAGAGACTCATTTTCTTCTAAAATGCTTCAAAAGAGTTTTGAAAAGAAAAGGGGGGAAATGTGAAAGGAAAATAAATATTGGGGCTTCTAAATCACTAAGCTAAAGGGAAAAGTCAAGCTGGGAACTGCCTAGGGCCAACCTGCCTCCCATTTTATACAAAGTCACCCTTCTGCTCACTGAGATAAATGCATATCTGATTACCCACCTTGGAGAGGCTAATCAGAAACTCAAAAGAATGCAACCATTTGTTTCTTATGTACCTATGACCTGGAAGCCCTCTCTCTCACCTTTGCTGTAAGTTGTGCTGCCTTTCCAGACTGAACCAATGTTCATTTTACATATGTTGATTGATGTCTCATGTCTCCCTAAAATGTATAAAACCAAACTGTGCTCTAACCACCTTGGGCACATGTCATCAGAACCTCCTGAGGCTGTGTTATGGGTGCGTGTCCTCAATCTTGGCAAAATAAACTTTCTAAATTAACTGCGACCTGTCTCAGATTTCTGGGGTTCACAAGACAAAATATATATGTTTTTCACAGCATCACAGTGATGGATATGTTAACTTTTTTGACTGTAGTAGCCATTTCACTATGTCTATGTATATCAAAATGTAATTGCCCAATGAGTTCTTCCTGCCTGCTGCACAGACAAAAATCAATACACTGAGACCATGGCCTTGCAGTAAAGAAAGAGTTTAATTGAAGCAAGGCCAACCACACTACATTACTCAAGGCAATCTCTTCAAAAATTTGAAGGCTAGGGTTTTTGAAGGATAGCAGGTAAGGGGGCTACGGAGTAGGGGCATGCTGACTGGTTGGGGATGCAGTCATACGGGTGTGGACAATGTTCCTTCTGTGCTGAGCCTGCTTCTAAGTGGGAGCCACCAAAGAGGCCGCTGGTCCTGGTCATGCAGTCTGGTGGGGCCATCTAATCATCAGAAATGCAAAAGACATCTCAAAAGATTCTACAATAGCAATGTTAATTACAAGAGTCATTGGGGAAGTTGATCTCTGGAACAATAAAAAGTAATCTGGCCGGGTGCAGTGGATCACGCCTGTAATCCCAGCACTTTGCAAGGCTGAGGAACGTAGATCACTTGAGGTCAGGAGTTTGAGACCAGCCTGGCCAACATGGCAAAACCCTGTTTCTACCAAAAATATGAAAACTAGCCGGGTGTGTTGGTGGACCTGTAATCCCAGCTACTCAGGAGGCTGAGGCAGGAGAACCGCTTGAACTTGGGAGGCAGAGATTGCAGTGAGCTGAGATTGTGCCACTGCAGTCCAGCCTGGGCAACAGAGCAAGACTCTGTCTCAAAAAAAAAATAAAATAAAATCATTTGGCCTGGCTCAGTGTCTCACACCTGTAATGCCACCACTTTGGGAAGCTGAGGGGGTGGGCAGATGGCTTATCTCAGGAGTTCAAGACCAGCTTGGGCAACATAAGAAGACCCTATCTCTACTAAAAGTACAAAGGTTAGCCAGGTGTGGTGGCATGTGTCTGTAGTCCCTCTTCTCAGGAGGCTGTGGTGGGAGAATTGCTTGAGCCTGGGGAGCTCAAGGCTGCAGTGAGCCATGATTAAGCCACTGCACTCCAGCCTGGGCAGCAGAGTGAGATCCCGACTTAAAAAAAAAAAAAAAAAATTCAGCCAGGCTTGGTGGCTCACACCTGTAATCCCAGCAGTTTCGGAGGCCGAGGTGGGTGGATCATGAGGTCAGGAGTTCAAGACCAGCCTGGTCAATGGAGTGAAACCACATCTCTACTAAAAATACAAAAAATAGCCAGGTGTGGTGGCAGGCGCCTGTAGTCCCAGCTACTTGGAAGGCTGAGGCAGGAGAATTGCTTGAACCCAGAAGGCAGAGGTTGCAGTGAGCCGAGATCATGCCACTGCACTCCAGCCTGGGTGACACAGAAAGATTCTGTCTCAAAAAAAAAAAAAAAAAAAAATTATTTATGCCTACATCTTAGCAGAATTCAGGCCCCTCTTACTCTCCTAACCTGGTGGCCTTTCATTAGTTTTATGAAGGCAGCCTAGTTTTTGGGAAGGGTTATTAATTATCATTAAACTAGAAACTAAATTTCAAGGCCTGGCAAGGTGGCTCATGCCTGTAATCCCAACGCATTTGGTTGGCAGGCTGAGGTGGGTGTATCACATGAGGCCAGGAGTTCGAGACCAGCTTGGGAAACATGGTGAAACCCCATCTCTATAAAACAGACAGAAATTAACTGAATGTGGTGACGGTGCATGCCTGTAGTCCCAGTTACTCAGGAGGCTGAAGTGGGAAGATGGCTTGAGCCCCAGAGACAGAGGCTGTAGTGAGCCACAGTCAAACCACTGCAATCCAGCCTGGGCAACTAAGCCAGACCCAGTCTCAAAAAACAAAACAAAACAAAACAAAACAAAAAATGGCCAGGCATGGTGGCTCATGTCTGTAATCCAAGGCATGGGGCAGGTGGATCACTTCAGCCTTGGGAGGCTGGGGCAGGTGGGTCACTTGAGCTCAGGTGTTCGAGACCAACCTAGCCAACAAGGTCAGATGTCTACTGAAAATACAAAAATTAGCCAGGACTGGTGGCATGTGCCTGTGGTCCCAGCTACTCAGCAGGCTGAGGTGGGAAGATCACCTGGGCCTGGGGAGGTCAAGGCCACAGTGAACCACGATCACACCACTGCATTCTAGCCTGGGTGACAGAGTGAGACCTCCTTCTCAAAAAAAAAAAAAAAAAAGGCTGGGTGCAGTGGCCCATGCTTGTAATCCCAGCATTTTTTGATTGCTTGTGTCCAGGAGTTCAAGACCAGCCTGGGCAACATAGCAAGACTCTCATCACTCCACAAAAGAAAATTAGCTGGGTGTGGTGGAACATGACTGTAGTTCCAGCTACTCAGGGAGCAGAGGTGAGAGGATCTCTTGAGCTTGCCAGTAGAGGCTTCAGTGAGTCATAATTGCACTAATGCACTCTGCCTAGGCAACAGAGAAAGACCCTATCTCATTTTAAAAAATAAAAAATAAAAATAAATAAATAATATATATATAGTTTTTAAAATGGCTGGATGCAGTGGTTCACACCTATAATCCCAACACTTTGGGAGGATCACTTGATCCCAGCAGTTCAGGACCAGCCTGGGTAAAATAGCGAGGCCCTGTCTTGAAATTGCCTTTGCAAAAGAATTATAACTGAGGAAGTTATGACAGTGAAAGGGATCTGACCTAACCAACTCCACCTTGTCTCTGGCCTCACTGGTTGGCTGGCTGCTCATTCCTGGGCATGGGCCAAGCTCACTTTGGGAGAAATTTAGTTTATAGTTTAAATAATAGCCCTTTCCTAAAACTAAACTGTTCTGGTAAAACTAATGAAAGGCCACCAAATTAGGATGAGAAAGGCTTGAATTCTAAATAATTACCAGCCATTATTCCAGATGTCATAAGATTTGCAACTTCTCCAATTACTCTTGAAGATAACATGGTAGAACCTAGGATTGGCCTTTTAAAATGTCTCTTTACGTTTTTGCATTTCTGACAGCCTGATGGCCCCACCTGGACCTGCCAATCAGTCCTGTGACCCCCACTCAGGAACTGACTCAGCGTAAGAGGACAGCTTCGACTCCCTGTGATTTCATCTGTGAGCCAACCAGTCAGTGCTCCCAACTCACTGGTCCCCTACCCACCAAATTATTAAAAATTTGAATCCCCGAATTCTCGGGGACACTTATTTGAGTAATAATAAAACTCCAGTCTTTCATACAGCTGGCTCTGCGTGAATTAAACTCTTTCTCTGTTGCAATTAACCTGTCTTAATAAATTGGCTCTGTCTAGGCAGTGGGCAAGGAGAATTTGATGGACAGTTACAGTCTCTACAAATTTTTTTTTTTTAAATTAGCCGGGTATGGTGGCATGTGGCTGTAGTCCCAGGTCCTCAGGAAGGTAAGGTGGGAGGATCACTTGGGCCCAGGAGTTCTAGGCTGCAGTGAGTTATGATGGTGCTATTGGACTCTAGCCTAGGACAGAGCAAGACTCTATCTCTAAAAAAATATGTTTTACTTAAATTTAATTTAAAAAATTAAAAATTTTATTTAGGCTGGACATGGTGGTTTACCCCTGTAATCCCAGCACTTTGGAAGGCTGAGGCAGGCAGATTGCCTGAGGTCAGGAGTTCGAGACCAGTCTGACCAACATGGAGAAACCCCGTCTTTACTAAAAATACAAAAAAAAAAAAAAAAGTTAGCCAGGCATGGTGGCGGCGCATGCCTGTAATCCCATCTACTTGGGAGGCTGAGGCAGGAGAATCACTTGAACCCAGTAGGAGGAGGTTGCGGTGAGTCAAGATTGTGCCATTGTACTCCTGCCTGGGCAACAAGAGTGAAACTCCGTCTCAAAAAAAAAAAAAAAAAAATTAAAGAAACTTGCTGTTTTACTTAAATGTAATCAAAAGGGAAATTTTTATTATTTATTTATTTATTTATTTTTTGAGATGGAATTTCACTCTTGTTGCGCAGGCTGGAGTACAATGGCTCCATCTCAGTTCACAGCAACTTCCGCCTCCCAGGTTCAAGAAATTCTCCTGCCTCAGCCTCCCACATAGCTGGGATTACAGGCATGTGCCACTATGCCCAGTTGATTTTGTATTTTTAGTAGAGACAGGGTTTCTCCATGTTGGTCAAGCTGGTCTCCAACTCCTGACCTCAGTTGATCGGTCTGCCTCAGCCTCCAAAAGTGCTGGGATTACAGGCGTGAGCCACTATGCCTGGCCCAAAAGGGAAATTTTATATCCATATTATAAATAGAAAAACCATTGTCACTTGCCTTTATTGACTGAACTAAGCATATTAATATTCCAAACACAAAATATTGTTTTGTGTATCCTTTAGTATGATCTTGGGAACCATATTTTGGGAAACATTACTTCTCATTCAGTACTTTCTTCACCTAATACACTGGCCATTTGCTTGGCATACAAGAATTTCTGATTCTCCCTGTCCTTCCCTTTCTCAAGGGCTGAGATGCTGTGTCCTGTGGAAAATGAAATTCCTCCAGTTCTGTTTTTTTTTTTTTTTTTTGGACTGTGTCTCGCTCTGTCGCCCAGGCTGGAGTGCAGTGGCGCGATCTCGGCTCACTGCAAGCTCCACCTCCTGGGTTCACACCATTCTCCTGCCTCAGCCTCCCCAGCGGCTGGGACCACAGGCGCCCGCCACCACGCCCGGCTAATTTTTTTTTTTGTATTTTTAGTAGAGGACGGGGTTTCACCATATTAGGCAGGATGGTCTCAATCTCCTGACTTCGTGATCCGCCTGCTTTGGCCTCCCAAAGTGCTGGGATTATAGGTGTGAGCCACCGCGCCCGGCCCCTTCAGTTCTGTTAAAGCAAATGAAATATGGCCTGAGAAGGACTCCATACTTCTATATGTAAGTCCTTGTGGATGAACGGCAACCTAATAGGTAGACAAGATTGAAAACCTAACTTAGGAGTATGCCCCTGTAACAATCACTGAATCTTGTCCAGTCCCAGTGGCCATACTTTAACCAGTCATACACTGATGACTGCTCAAACTGTGTTCAAATAAGGCAAACGCTGAGCTGTAACCAATCCAGCTGTTTCTGCACCTCACTTCCGATTTCTGTCTGTCTCTTTACTTTTTCTATCTGTAAATTTGTTCTGACCATGAGGCACCCCTAGAGTCACCCTGAATCTGCTGTGATTCTGGGGGCTGCCCAATACACCAGTCGTTCATTGTTCAATTAAACTCCTTTAATTCTGCTGAAGTTTTTCTTTTAACAGTCCTGGTTAATGTGAATTCACCTTGGGTCAGCTCAGAACGCTCCAGCAGAGCCCATCAGGTTTGGGTGCCCAGGTGTGCCCTGGGCTGCTCTTGGGGTGGGGCCTGTGATGGTTCTTATTCCATTGCATTGCTTGGGTGCCCACCCCAGGGCGAGTCCATCATAACCTACCTCTGAGCACAGGCATTCAATTGTTTTCTTTTTTCTTTTAAGATGGAGTCTCGCTCTGTCACACAGGCTGGAGTGCAATGGCTTGATCTTGGCTCACTGCAACCTCTGCCTCCCAGATTCAAGTGATTCTCCCACTTCAGCTTCCTGAGTAGCTGGGACTACAGGTGTTCACCACCATGCCTGGCTAATTTTTGTATTTTTTGGTAGAGACAGGGTTTCACCGTGCTGGCCAGGCTGGTCTCAAACTCCTGACCGCTAGTGATTTGCCCACCTCGGCCTCCCAAAGTGCTAGGATTACAGATGTGAGCCATTGCAACCGGCCAGCATTCAATTTTTATGATTTGTAAATTTAACTACCCAGAATACCAGGATAATGACTCAGGTGAATACTCAGACCCATCGGTAAAATAAAAACACACTGAAACATTTTGTTATTATATACCATGCAATTGTTTCCAATTAGTCCAGGATTCATGTTGCATGTTATAGAACACAAAGTATCTCTAAACAGTCTAGAAAGACTTTTCGTACAATATACTGCATAATTACATCATTGCTGCTGATTTGTAATTTTCATTATAAACAAGTTTGCTGAGAGGTTCACAACTCTGCTTTAGCTTCCATAAAGCGTCTTTTTGGCAGGTACGAGTGGAATTGGATGCAAATCCTCACTCTAAATTAAGTGAGAACTTGTTAAGTCACTTTATTTAGATCAAGGAGGGATTTTGATGAGTTTTTGGAGAGAGTACAGACGCTTTTTGGTCCTGCCACTTCCCATAACTATAGACAGCTATTTTATCAGGAGAAACTGGTTCCCAGGGGTAAGCCCTGTTGAAAACTGGAGGGTGCCTCTCCTCTGGGATGCTGAGGGCAGAGCTGCCAGGTGACTGGGAACCTGCTATTCTGCACTCTGCCTGGGGAGAGCTGAAGCCAAGATGTGCCTCTGGCTCTTCCCTGCTCCCTGGCGAGCTCACTGCCGTTCGGCGCTAACATGGGGTGGTCTGAAATGTCAGCAGGCCTGGGTCTCTTGGCCACACACCCTCCAGACTTCCACATCTTTTGTCCTTGACTCCTGCAGAGTTTGGCTAGAAGGATTTTAGGGGCTCTTGTGAGAGGGACACAACATCCTGTCCTGGATCCCCCGCAAGGGGCTGAGTTTATCATTTGTGAATTAAACCAAATTGCATCCACTTTTGCTTACTTATTGTTTCCCCATTTGAACCTTCATTTTGATCGTCACCACTCTGGACTTTCTATTCATTCATTTCTTCATTCATGAAACATGTATTGAATGCTTTCCAAGGGTCAGGCACCGGTCTAGGCACTGGGGAGTTTCCAGTGAACGAAACTCCCAGGTGCCAAGCAGACCCCAGTGCAAGGGGAGCGCCAGGCAGGAGTACAGGGCCCACTGTGGGAGGGGCTGCAGACCCACTGGGAGAGGGCGGGAGGCTTTCCAGGGCGGGCAGTGTCCATGCCGGGACTCCTGGAAGCTGGAGTCTGGTCCCCGAGAGGTCCTGTGCCCTCCTGCTCTCCTCTCTCACCCTCCTGCTCTTCTTGGTCTTTTTCAGTGTCAATGACATTGGCAAGGTTTTGTCCTGGACCTTGTCTTCCTCCCCAGCTGGACTCTCACCTCGACGCAGGTGACTTCTCGCTGTGTCTCTAAGCCCCAGGCTTCTCCTGTAAGGGCCAGGGGTACATTCTAACAGCAGGCTGGATCCAGCCGCCTCCAGACGTTCTGCTGTTTCCTCAGAATTCAGCACATCTGAAACAGACTGTGGCATTTCTCTTCTGAGTTCTTGCTCCTGAGACATTCAGGTAACCGTGGTTACGTTCTGGAGCCTGGGTCTGGAATCAGGTAGAAGGCACTGCCACTGGCTTCTGTCTTTTTACACAACCCAGTACAAAGTCTACCTGAGCCATATTCTCTCTATTCACAGACATTCCTTGGTAATAAACATAACCATAGTGTTTGATTATTTGTCTCTGTTTTTCTTGTTTGTTTGTTTTGTTTTTAGGGACAGGGTCTTGCTCTGTCACCCAAGCTGGAGTACAGTGGCGCCACTGTAGCTCACTGTATCCTCCAACCCATGAGCTCAAGCCATTCTCCCATCTCAGCCTCCTGAGCAGCTGGGATCACAGGTGCATGCCACTACACCTGGCTAACATTTTAATTTTTTGTGGAGGTGAGAATCTCACTATGTTGCCCAGGCTGGTCTCAAACTCCTGGTGTCAGGTAATCCTCCCGCCTCGTCATCCCAAAGTGCTGGGATTATAGGCTGAGCCACCACACCTGGCCTATTTGTCTCTGTTCTTAGGTAACGGTTTCCATCACGTTATATCAAGAAGTAACCTACTTCTCAGAGATGGTCTGACAACTGCATGGGGGTGCTGTGGCTGAGCCCTGTTGTCTGGACACCAGTTGCCTATGGCAGTTTAGGAGAGTTGTTCAGATTATTTACCAAGTACTTCCAGCCCCCCGCATCTCCTGGGACATGGTAGAATTGCATTTTCGACCCTCTTATGGTTGGGTGGGGCGCGTCACTTGTTCTGGCCAATGAGTCCCGCGTGGAAGGAAGTACTGTGTGTCCCTGGGCTGTGGCATTTAATTTGCATGCAAGAGCTTTCCAAGACTCCCTTTTCCATGGCGACTGGCAGTGTTTGAGATGACAGCTGCTTCCCCAGCCTGGGTCCCAGAATGAGGAGACGTGACACCGTGGCCCCAGCCAACCAGGATACACACAGAGCTCGAGTGAGAAGCAAACCTTTGTTGTTACAAACCACTGAGGCTGGGGCTGTTCGCACCTGACTCCTGCGAAGTGAAGCTCTATTTAGCACCTTTTATATTTCAAGTAGGCGTGAGTTTTTATAAGTAAATAGCTGACATACCCATTTCCATAAACATTGTAAATGAAATGCCTGAAAGCAATAGGTTTCTCTTCAAACAATGGTTGAAAATATATGCACATCGATAGCATATTTTACACAAACCTAACCTGGGTGAAAGCAATGTGTGTTCCATACTTAATGAGTAAATAAGTTAGGTTTATTTAAGGGACCACACTGATTGTTCAGTTCGCCTTAAGCCCAAGCTGCCTCTGCTGAGACACTGCACTGACTTGACCTACTGAGCCAGCGGGGGGTGGCTGCCCCCAGCCCCATCGTCCCATGGTCACTCACTCTGATAATTCAGCAGCCTGTTTCAACTGGTGTCACCTCTCTGATCTTTCATCTTTCTCTTCCCCGTGCCAATGTGCCACTGGAGTTTCCAGTTAGAAGGGCCCCTTGCTGTCACACACCCAGAACAGAGGAAGGGAAACTTGTGTGGCCATCATTTAGGGGCAGAGGACAGATGCCTGGAATCGGGGCAAGGAGAGTCTTTGCAGATATTAACATGGACCAGGCCTCATCCCCTCAGCCTGGAGTGTGGCCCCGGCTGCCTGGGCTTCCCCCACCCTCGGGGCTTTGCTCAAATGCAGCCCTTTCTCCCAGCGAGGCCTCCCCTGACCCCCAGATTTAAAACTGCAACTGCTCCCTCACACTGCTTAACGCTCTGCATCCCCTGCTTTGTGTCTCCTACACAGCACTGTCTCCTGAGCACACACCGTCTCATTTCCTAATTTATTATGATTATTGTTTCTTTCCCTCCCTCCTAGAACATGAGCACTACAAAAGCAAAAGGAAATTTTGTGGTTTTGTGTCTTGGACCCCAACAGCCTGTGCAGGCTGTTGTCCAAAACAGTGCCTGACACAAAAGAGACACTTAACAAATATTTGTTGAGGCCGGGCACAGTGGCTCATGCCTGTAATCCCAGCATTTTGGGAGGCTGAGGCAGGTGGATCACCTGAAGTCAGGAGTTCAAGACCAGCTTGGCCAACATGGTGAAACCTCATCTCTACTAAAAATACAAAAATTAGCCAGGTATTGTGGCAGGTGCCTGTAATCCCAGCTACTTGGGAGGCTGAGGCAGAAAAAGTGCTTGAACCTGGGAGGCAGAGGTTGTGGTGAGCCAAGATCGCGCCATTGCACTCTAACCTGGGTAATGAGAGCGAAACTCCATCCCAAAAATAAATAAATAAATAAATACATACATAAATAAATAATAAATATTTATTGAATGAATAAATAGGGTGGAGCCCAGGCACTGGTGATTTTGATGGGCTCCCCAGGTGGTTCCAGGCAGAGCAGGGTGGAGAGCCACTGCCCCACAGTCCCTTGTTCACCTGCAGTGTGCGGAGTGCTTGCTCTTTTCTCGATTTGATCTAAGTGGCCAAGCATTTTCTGGTTTATTCCTGCCAAGCAGGGACAATATCCCTGCCACAGCCTTAGTAGAGCAAGAAGATGGAGTCTTTGGGAGGCCCTGAGGGCTTCTGTCTATGTGCTCATACTTTAAATGGACATACACCAAAAAGAAACACAAATTGTGGTGATACGAAACAATTTTTAGTGACTATTATTTGGCATTGGAAGTGGAGGACACTTTTCTTTCTTTTTTCTTTTCTTTTCTTTTTTTTTTTTTTTTTTTGTGGCCCAGGCTGGAGTGCAGTGGTGCGATCTTGGCTCACTGCAACCTCAGCCTCCTGGGTTCAAGTGATTCTCCTGCCTCAGCCTCCCAAGTAGCTGGGACTACAGGCACGTGCCACCATGCCCGGCTAATTTTTGTATTTTTAGTAGAGATGGGGTTTCACCATATTGGCCAGTCTGGTTTCAATCTCCTGACATCCTGATCCACCCACTTCACCTCCCAAAGTGCTGGGATTATAGGTGTGAGCCACCGTGCTCAGCTGTGGACACATTTTTTCTCTATTATTGCATCTCCAGAGTAGAGGTCTCCCTGGCTGCCCATGGTTGTCAGGACAGCATCGGATGCCTGGTCTTGTTCTGAACCTTGGAGTAGCAACAGGGAGACAGCGTCATGACACAGTTTGTCCTTTGCAAGAAAGAACAAACACATCACTCTTGGCAATCACACAGACTCTTTGCTAAATTTTTATTTTAAAATTTCTTTTATTTAAAGAGTACCATTTACTGCAGGGCACAGTGGCTCACACCTGTAATCTCAGTACTTTGGGAGGCTGAGGCAAGCAGATCACCTGAGGTCAGGAGTTCGAGACCAGCCTGATCAACATGGTGAACCCTCATCTCTACTAAAAATACAGAATTAGCCAGGCGTGTTGGTGGAAGCTGTAATCCCAGCTACCTGGGAGGCTGAGGCAGGAGAATTACTTGAACCCAGGAGGCAGAGGTTGCAGTGAGCCGAGATCGCACCACTGCACTCCAGCCTGAATAACAGAGTGAGACTCTGTCTCTAAATAAATAAATAAATAAATAGTACCATTTGCTAATAATTTTTTGCCTGATTATGTCACAGTGTTTTATACATATATATATATATATGATTTTTTTGTTTTTGGTTTTTTTTAGACAGAGTCTTGCTCTGTCACCCAGGCTGGAATTTAGTGGTGTGATCTCAGATCACCTGCAACCTCCGGCTCCTGGGTTCAAGCAATTCTCGTGCCTCAGCCTCCCTGAGTATCTGGGATTACAGGTGTTAGCCACCATGCCCAGGCTGAATCTCATTACTTTCTAAGTAATGTATTTGATTAGTGGATGGCTTGGTAATAATAATAATAACAATAGTAACCACTATATTTTGAGCCCTTATATTGTGGTAAGATATATCATCTTCTCCTGACTCTTAACAACTATCAGAGGGAGTCATTGTTACTCTATTTTGCAGAGAAGCACAGATAAGTTTTTTGCTGAAATTCACACAGTTATTTTAACCATGGGATCTAGGTTCAAACTACGTCTTCTGACTTCAAAATCTGTGTTACTAATTGCTATACACTTTCCAGAGATGCTGTTGTCAATAGAGAACAGATTTGGGGCCGGGTGCGGTGACTCATGCCTGTAATCCAAGCACTTTGGGAGGCCAAGGCTGGCAGATCACCTGAAGTCAGGAGTTCAAGAGCAGCCTGACCATCATGGAAAAACCCCATCTCTACTAAATACAAAATTAGCCGGGCGTGGTGGCACATGCCTGTAATCCCAGCTACTTGGGAGGCTGAGGTAGGAGAATTGCTTGAACCTGGCAGGCAGAGGTTGCGGTGAGCCAAGATCGCACCATTGCACTCTAGCCTGGGCAACAAGAGTGAAACTCCATACTCAAAACCAAACCAAACCAAACCAAACAAAAAAACAAACAAACAAAAAACAGATTTCGTTCTCTTTTTTTTCCTGGTCACAGAGGAGGAACTGCCCTTGTGGGACTATGTTACTATTTCTGGGACTATGTTACCATTTGTAACCAATGGGCTGTGAGTAGAACTTCCAGGCTGAGGCATTTAAAAGCAAGTATGAGTTCTCTACTCTCTTTTTCCCTGTTGTAGTAGTTTGGAAGCAGTGAACAGAGATGGTGAAGTTATAAGATGAAAGGTGAATTGGGTGCGGTGGCTCACGCCTGTAATCCCAGCACTTTGGGAGGCTGAGGTGGGCTGATCACCTGAGGTCAGGAGTTCAAGACCAGCCTGGCCAACATGGTGAAACCCCGTCTCTACCAAAAATACAAAAAAATTAGTTGGGCGTGGTGGTGGGCACCTGTAATCCCAGCTACTTGGGAGGCTGAGGCAGGAGAATCACTTGAACCTAGGAAGCAGAGGTTGCAGTGAACTGAGATCCCGCCATTGCACTTCAGCCTGGGTGACAGAGTGAGACTCCGTCTCAAAAAAAAAAAAAAAAAAAAAAAAAAAAAAAAAAGATGAAAGGTGCCTGAATCCCTGAGTCACCATATGGCAAATAGCTGTCCTGGCCTGCATTGAAATTTGAATGAACAAGATACACACTTTTATGTGTTAAGCTGCTGAGAGTTTAAGCTCTGTTTGTTCTTGTGGTGTAGACTACCCCATCCTATGAAAGCTGAATATCAGTGCTTCCCCATTTATTATTACTATTTTTTTCATGTTTATATAGTTTTATTTATTTATTTTTTCTTTAACTTTTAAGTTCAGGGGTATGTGTGCAGGATATGCAGGGTTGTTACCTAGGTAAATGTGCGCCATGGTGGTTTGCTGCACAGATCAACCCATCACCTAGGTATTAAGCCCAGCCTCCATTAGCTATTCTTCCTGATGCTCTCCCTCTTCCCAGCCCCCATAGGTGCCCAGTGTGTGTCGTTCCCCCCATGTGTCCATGTGTTCTCATCATTCAGCTCCCACTTATAAGTGAGAACATGCGGTGTTTGGTTTTCTTCTTCCTGTGTTAGTTTGCTGCAGATAATGTCTTCCAACTCCATCCATGTCCCTGCAAAGGACATTATCTCATTCCTTTTTATGGCTGCAGTGCCTTCATTTATTTTCCTCTGGATTGGAGTTCTGCCCTCTAGGGCTATGCATAAGGATATGCCACATTGTCTTACTGTCAGACCCTTGCCAGATTGTTTTATTTGCTGTTATCTTCCATGTGTTAGTCTTGTGGCATCGATTAGTTATGATCTCCTTAGCTAGTCAGATATTTCCTTCCTTCCTTCCTTCGTTCCTTCCTTCCTTCCTTCCTTCCTTCCTTCCTTCCTTCCTTTCTTTCTTTCCTTTCTTTCTTGATAGAGTTTTGCTCTTGTTGCCCAGACTGGAGTACAATGGCGTGATCTCGGCTCTCTGCAACCTCCACCTCCTGAGTTCAAGAAATTCTCCTGCCTCAGCCTCCTGAATAGCTGTGATTACAGGCATTCCCCACCACACCCAGCTAATTTTGTATTTTTAGTAGAGACAGGGTTTCTCCATGTTGGTCAGGCTGGTCTTGAACTCCCGACCTCAGGTGATCCGCCTGCCTCAGCCTCCCAAAGTGCTGGGATTACAGGCATGAGCCACTGCACCTGGCTGTGTTTTATATTTCTTTGTTGTTGTTGTATTTACTTACTTACTTATTTATTTATTTTGAGACAGAGTCTCATCTGCCGCCCAGTCTGGAGTGCAGTGGTGTGATCTTAGCTCACTTCAATCTCTGTCTCCCAGGCTCAAGAGATCCTCCCACTTCAGCCTTTAGAGTAGCTGGGACTAGACTGCAGAGGCACGCCACCACACTTGGCTAATTTTTTTTTAGAGATGGGGTCTCACTATGTTGCCCAGGCTGGTCGTTAGCCCCTGGCCTCAAGCAATCCTCCTGCCTCAGCCTCTCAAAAATCTGGGATTATAGGCATGAGCCACCATGCCTGGCCTATATTTGTTCTTTATCCTAGAAGCTCTAAGCACAAAGTTAGTGCTATAGCAGTACTGGTGAATTATTGAATCTATATTATCCAGAAAAAAACTCCAGCCTGGTGCAGTGGCTTATGCCTGTAATTCCAGCACTTTGGGAGGCCGAGGTGGGTGGATCACCTGCGGTCAGGAATTTGAGACTATCCTGGCCAAAATTATGAAACCCTGTCTCTGCTAAAATAAAAAAAATTAGCTGGGCATGGTGGCATGTGCCTGTAATCCCAGCTACTCAGGAGGCTGAGGCAGGAGAATCACTTGAACCCGGGAGGCTGGGGTTGCAGTGAGCCCAGATCGCGCCACTGCACCTTGGTCTGGGCAACAAGAGCAAAACCCCGTCTCAAAAAAACAAAACAAAACAAAAAAACAAAAAACCCCACAAAACTATTTGCACTTACTCTGGTTTTAAAATGTTAATATTCAGTAGACTTTTAGGTTCAGTTGAAAACCATACTCTATTTATAAGTCTAGGTAATTTTAGCAATTACTTTTAAAATAATAATTTTATCCCATTTACACATTCAGTTAAATGCCTTCAATCATTTAAAACTTCATTTATAAATGTAATATATTCTATTTCCTTTTACAAGTACATACTTCAATACAAAAATTAGCCAGGTGTGGTGGCGCATGTCTGTAATCCCAGCTACTCAGGAGGCTGAGGCAGGAGAATCACTTGAACCAGCGAATCAGAGGTTGCAGTGAGCCGAGATTGCACCACTGCACTCCAGCCTGGGCGACAGAGCGAGACTCTGTCTTAAAAAAAATAAAATAAAAGGACAAACTTCAGTTGTCTAACTGACAAATGCTCCCAAGTACCTAATTTTTATAAATCCAATAAATTAAACATATAGCAGTGTGGTGAACCTAATTTCCCTGAAATGTTTCACTACTGTATATGAATTTAGTAAGGTTTTTACTTAAAAACTACAAATCAATTACTTGGTGACATGTTTTTGTTAAAAACACAAACTCATAGAAAAGTTGAAAGTACAGTACAAATAACTTTTTTTTTTTGAGACAGAATCTCGCTTTGGGCAGTGCATCTTGGCCCATTGCAGCCTCTACTTCCCGAGTTCAAGCAATTCTCCTGCCTCAGCCTCCTGAGTAGCTATGATTACAGGTGCCCGCCATCACACTCAGCTCATTTTTGTATTTTTAGTAGAGATGGGGGTTTCACCATGTTGCCTGGGCTGGTCTCGGACTCCTGGATTCAAGTGATCCTCCCACCTCGGCCTCCCAAAATGCTGGGATTACAGGTATGAGCCACCACGCCCAACCTAGAAAGAACTTTTTATCTGAACCATTTGAGAGGATTGCTTACCTAATACTCCATCACCTGTGAATATATAGTGTGTGTTTTCCTGGAAACAAGGACATTCTCCTGTATAACCACAACACAACCATTAAAATCAGGAGATTAACATGATACGTTACTATCATTAGATCCTAATACCACATCCAAGTTTTACCAGTAGTCCTAACAACGCCCTGTATAGCAGGCAGGTCCAGCTCAGAATCCTGTGTAGCATTTAGTTGTCACGTCTCTCTCTTCTCTTTCAGTCTGGAATAGTTCCTCAGCCTCCTGTCCTTGATATTTTTGAAAGTTACAGGCCAATTATTTTGCAGAATATTTCTCGCTTTGGGTATGTCTGATCCTCATGATCAGATTCAGGTTATTCATCGGGCAGAAAAATGACAGAAATGATGCTGTATTCTTTATTGCATCTTATCAACTGGTGCATGATTTCAGTTTTTCTCATTATTAATGATGTTGACTTAGATCATTTAAGATGGTGTCTGTCAGTTCTTTCTGCTGTAAACTTAGCTTTTTATTCTCTTTGTAACTAATCAGTATTTTGCAAAGATGTATTTTGAAGTCATGCAAATATCCCATTTTTACTAAAAATTCGAATGAAACTTTCAATTAATTAATCTATGTTTGAGTTATAATCTGCTACTATCATTATTTTGAATCTCATATTGTCTCTCATCAAGCTGGCTTGTTCCTTTTTTCTGAGACGAAGTCTTGCTCTCTCATCCGGGGTGAAGTGCGCTGACGTGATCTCGGCTCACTGCAACCTCCGCCTCCCGGTTCCAGCGATTCTTGTGCTTCAGCTTCCTGAGTAGCTGGGATTACAGATGCATGCCACTAAGCCCGGCTAGTTTTTGTATTTTCAGTAGAGACCATGTTGGCCAGGCTGGTCTTCAACTCCTGACCTCAAGTGATTTACCCGCCTCGGCCTCTCAAAGTGCTGGGATTACAGGTGTGAGCCACCAAACCCAGCTTAGATTGTTCCTTTTGACATGCCCCCATAATTTTTTCTTTTTTAGTAATTGTGTGCTTTCTGGAAAAATAAGATATTTCAGGTTTATATTGCACTTTGCCTGCCTTAACCCTGGAAGCATCAATTTCTCCAAGGAGCTGTGGAAAATAGTATTTAAAGCCAAGACCTGTGCTCTACCGGGGCCTATTGTTGTTGGAGTGACAGAAACAGAGAGCACCCTGGCTTCCATTGCCCTCAATATGTTTACTTATTTCTTTTTTTCTTTCCTTTTCTTTTTTCTTTTCTTTGCAGGGGATGGAGTTTTGCCATTGTTGCCCAGGCTGAAGTGCAATGGCATGATCTCGGCTTACCACAACCTCTGCCTCCCGGGTTCAAGCGATTCTCCTGCCTTAGCCTCCTGAGTAGCTGGGATTACAGGCACACCCCACCATGCCCAGCTAATTTTTGTATTTTTAGTAGAGATGGGGTTTCACCATGTTGGCCAGGCTGGTCTCGAACTCCTGACCTCAGGTGATCCGCCAGCCTTGACTTCCCAAAGTGCTGGAGTTACAGGCGTGAGCCACCGTGCTGGGCCATGTTTACTACTTATTTCATCACCACCTATGCCTGTGATGAATCTCCCACCTGGGCTGCCACTGGCTTTTCCCTGTGTGCACTCTGACTCCGTACTCTGAACCACTGCTGCATGGATTCCGTCCTCCGCTCTTTACCCTGCTTGGGTCCTGACACTCTGGGCTGGGCCGTGGCAGTTCCTCACTCCCCTTCTGCAGATACAATAGATTTCCATTACTCATAGCAACTGCATTTGATAAGGTCACCATGGACACTGAATTAGTGAATACTGAACCATTGCGCCTAGGGGAGATACAGGGCTAGTTTCCCGAGAGCCTCTGGTCACAAGAGTTTTGTCAACTGATTAATATATAACTTTATTTTATGTGTATTTATGATTTTTTTTGGTTTTGTTTTACTTTGTGTTTTATTTTTGGAGAAGCGGGGTCTTGCTCTGCCCAGGCTAGAATGCAGTGGTGGCACAATTATGTTCCACTGCCACCTCAACCGCCCACCTCAAATGATTCTCCCACCTCAGCCTCCTGAGTCACTGGGACCACAGGTGTGCACCACCATACTCAGCTAATTTTTTTATTTTTTATTTTGTAGTGATGGGGACTTTATGTTGCCCAGGCTGGTCCCAAACTCCTGGGCTCAAGTAATCCTCTTGCCTTGGCCTCCTAAAGTGCTGGCATTACCGGCATAAGCCATTGCTCCCAGCTGTGTATTTCTGTTTAAAGATGCCTTTGAATAAATATTGTGGATTCATTAACATTGAATTAAGTCAACCGCACGATAGCTCTTGCCGAACAAAGTTCATCTAACACATGAATTTTCTCCAGAAGGTACATCACAGTCTTTCTGCACTTAAGATCACTAGACAGCACTTCAGCTGTGTGTGTGGGGACCATTTTAAACAGCACGATCACCAAGAAAAAGGACAAAAATATGAAAAACCTGGCACTAAATGGACTGTGAAAAGGACATTTCTTCATCAAATGACAGTCGAAACAGGAAGTCAGCGTGTTGCCTTGTTCAGCCTTTGCTGGAAATGTGCTTGTTGGTTGACTCAAATTTTTTGCCACTCTGTGCATGTTGGTGAACATCAGCAAAAGCAGTGTGGGTCGGGCGCAGTGATTCATGCCTATAATCTCAGTACTCGGAGAGGCTGAGGCGAGAGGATTGATTGAGGCCAGGAGTTCAAGACCAGCCTGGTCAACATAGTAAGATTACATCTCTACAAAAAATAAAAAGCTAGCTGGGCATGTTGGCATGAGCCTGTAATCCCTGCTTCCCGGGAGGCTGATGAGGTAGAAACGCTTGAGCCCAGGAGTTTGAGGCTGCAGTGAGCTATGACTGCACCACTGCACTCCAGCCTGGGACAGAGCAAGACCCTGTCTCAAAAAATTAAAATAAATAAATAAATAGGGCATGGTGGCTTATGCCTGTAATCCCAACACCGTGGGAGGCTGAGGCAGGAGGATTGTTTAAGCCCGGGAGTCTGAGACCAGCTTGGATAATGTAGTGAGACCTGTTCTCTATAAAACATAAAAATAAAAAATAAAATAAATAGTAGCAAGTTTGAAAAATGCTTACCCAGTAAGGGAATTATTATATTATCTCACACCATTTTTGGGGTTATTGTCTCATATTATCTTTGAGGTTGCCTCATTGACTTGCACTGCTTGAGGTTGCAAAACTACCAAAGAAGTGGGCTACTGGTAGGATTCTTGCTGGTGACGCTGACAGGCTGCTGGGAATCAGCGTGTACGGGAGCTGGCTTGCCCAGGCTCACAAGAGCTGACTGTGCTATCTCTTCCCAGCTCTACATTCTGGGCCTACCTTCTGGGTAGTTTGAAATTGGCCATGGTGGGTGTATTTACACCACAGAAATGTGCACATGCCGCAAGACAGGGCTTTTTCTTGGAAGAACTGGTGGTTAAACCATAACCAGCACGCCATTGCCGTGAACTCTAGTATAGATGCTGCACCAGTGACTTCGAAACCCAAGAAGGGAACGCTCATATAGCCAGAGACCCTTCCAGCCTCTCCTCACACGAGTCTTCACGCCTTATATCACTTGTTTGGATACTGCATTTCTTTGGCTCTTAAGATATGTAACCCCAGCTCTAAAAGCTTAAATTTGATGGCTTCCTGCATGCTTCCTAGGACCACACAACTCTTACAGCTATAGAAATAAAATCTGACTGAATCTAGGCCCTCTAAGCTTTGTTCAGTTGAATCATGACCCTGAAGGTCACTCTATGTTCCACAGCCCCTACCCCCAACCTCCAAGCCGGCACGCATCCCCCTGCAGCACCCAGCGCCGGATCCTCATGCTATAAACTTTCATCACCTCTTTTTTTTCTGTTTAGGGTCCAGACAAGGGCTTCTTTTCCAGACAAGTCCCCTGGCCTCCCAGCCTGGGGTGCAGGCACCCCTCTCCCCTGCCTGCAGGTCTCCTTGAGCCGGGTAAGTCACTGTAGCCCGTTCCTTCAACACCTGGCAGCAGCGTGCGGACAGAGAACTCACGCTGTTGTGCTGAGCCTGGTGATTCAGGCTGTAAAACTGCAGGCCAAGTTGTTAAACCCAGATTCAGGTAGACGGCCAAGCAGGGCCAAGGCTGTCTTGCATCTGGGTTTTGGCAGACAGAGCAGTTTCCCCATCTGTGGGGGCCTTGGTGTGGCCTTTCCCTCCAGGAGGCAATGTCGGTATAATTTATTGGGCCATAATTGTTGAAAGGAGCAGTCCTTCAGGCCATTCATTCAGGCCAAAAATATTTCTTTATTGAGCGTTCCCAGTGTTCTCAGCCTTGTGCTATGCGGTGGGGGTGGGGTGGGTGTGTGTTGGGGAAGTCACGAAAGAGACCAAGTCCCACTCATTCTGCAGCAACAGAGTGGCAATGGCAGGCAGCGCTTGCTACATGCCCCATGCAGAGGTGGCAAGTCCTGCTGGAGAGTCTCAAAGGAAGAGCTCCTCCAGTGGCCTTGAATTTCGCCAGGTTTTGCAGGATGAGTGGGATTTAGTCAGTGAAGAGTCCGGCAAGGGCGCCTCCCCTGGGGAATCAAAGCACGGGATGGGTGGGGAAGGGCCCAGGCTGGCCCAGGGAATGGTGAGTCCTATGTGTGGACAGGCAGGGCCCTGGAGAGGGTCTCCTGAGAGACAAGCTGGAGATGTGGCACGGCCACCTGGGAGAGGACTCTTCAATGACAGGAGAGAGTTTGGACTTCGTTCTGTAAGATACAAGGGACCTCACTGAACGTTTTTGAGGAGAGGAGTGGCGTGACACGCTCCATGTCACGCGAAGGCAGGCTGGTGTTTCCACTCTCAGCGCGGGAGGAGTGTTCTCCAAGAGGATCGCAGCGATGTGCTGACGATATCAGGCTGGGGGCCGTGAATGAAGGAAGAGGGTGGGGTGTGTGTTCAGGAGCACATCTTTTGTACTCACTGGGCTGTTTCCATTGTCCTGCTGCCACCATCTGTAGATGTCAGAGATAACAGTGTGATTCCTAATAATCACTGTAGCAATGTAATAGTAACCACAAAAACCATCAGTATAGGTGAATTGTATTAAGTAATCCCTATGTGCTAGGCCCTGAGCTAAACACACTACATGAATGATTTTGTAAAATACTTACATTAACCCTATGAAGTAGACATTATTGTTTTCCCCATTTTACAGATGAGAAAAACCAGAAAACAGAGAAGTAAATGCACTTGTGCAATGTCACACAGCCAGGGAATGGAAAAGAGAGAACCCAGCACTGTCTGACTCCAGAGCCTGAGCTCTGTTCCCCTCCACTATAGCCCTTTCTGAGATGTAGCCCTTCCTCTAGAAAGCACTCCCCAGTGTATCTGGGCAGGATGGGCAGTGAGAGGCTGGAGGTCAACCCGGGGAGGTGGTTTAGTAAGGAGTTGGAGGACTGTGTCCAGAGGGTGCTGGAGAAGCCCTCGGGCTTGTCCACCCAGCCCTGGGGGTCTACTTATGTTACTTCCATGGTTTCTACAGGTATTTGATTTTGAGACCCCATCAACACCTGCTTCCCTGGCTGGGCGTGGTGGCTCACACCTGTAATCCCAGCACTTTGGGAGGCCAAAGTGGGCGGATCACCTGAGGTCAGAAGTTCGAGACCAGCCTGGCCAAAATGGTGAAACCCTTATCTCTACTAAAACTATAAAAATTAGCCGGGCGTGGTTCCGGGTGCCTGTAATCCCAGCTACTTGGGAGGCTGTGGTGGGAGAATTGCTTGAGCCTGGAGATGGAGGTTGCAGTGAGCTGAGATTGCACCATTGCACTCCACCTGGGTGACAGAGCGAGACTCTGTCTCGAAACAAAAATAAAGTAAAACACATGCTTCCCTGACTACTCACAGGTAAAGTGAAGGTGGGAGGGATAAAGCAGATGGATCACAGCAACAAGATCTAGGAAGATCCAGTCAACTGATGAGCATCTAGTGGAAGTTTAATAGGAATAATGTGAAATCTTGTAATGGTCCATGAAATCACCACACTATAGTAGTGTGGACACAGGGGTATGGCTTAATACTAATGTGACACCAAAAAAAAAAAAAAAAAAGAAAAGAAAAGGAAACAAACTCTTAAGTTTTGGTTGATGAAAATCTCAATATGAATCAACAGTGTTATATGAGTATCAAAAAAAAGCTGTGATTGGCACTTTGGGAGGCCGAGGCGGGCAGACACATGAGGTCAGGAGTTTGAGGCCAGCCTGGCCAACATGGTGAAACCTCATCTCTATTAAAAATACAAAAATTAGCCAGGTGTGGTGGCACGTGCCTGTAATCCCAGCTACTCAGGAGGCCAAGGCAGGAGAATCACTTGAACCCAGGAGGTGGAGGTTGCCGTGAGCCAAGATGGCACCACTGTACTCCAGCCTGGGCAACAGAGCAAGACTCCATTTAAAAAAAAAAAAAAAAAAAAGCTGTGACTGCAGGCTATATTAATAGAATTATAAAGCAATTGTTTGGCTTCCACACAGAAGGTATTCGAGGTGTGCTATGCAGCCTCCCACTGTACTCACACGACTCTCACAGAGTAGAGGCGAAGGGAAGACAGACTTTGGCACAGGGCAGAGAAGCTGCTCGGAGCTGCCCAGATGAAATAGCAGAAAGAATAGCTGGTGGGAGCCGGTGTGTTCCCTGGAAACTGGAGTGTTCAGGCTCGAACAGGATGGCTCTTGGCAGAAAGATGGAGTAGTGAGGGAACCATCGGAAGACGACTGGGCTCAAAGAACTTCACGTCCATTTTGACCGTCACGTTCCATGATTCCATGTACTAGGAGTCTTTTTGGGGAAAGGAAAGTGATAACCTCTGTGTGTCGTTTCAGGTGTGAGAGCTACACCTCCAGTGCTAGTGGAGAAGGGAAGCCTCTGGAGAGAAAGCATTGGTTGATGGTGAAAGCACACGGGGGTATCTCTGAAAGCTGTGGAGCCCCACCTCGGTCTCACCGTCTGAGTGCCCACCGTGGCATTTCAGACATGGAGAGGGCTGAGGGTGAGGCAGCGAGCCACCCCCTAGGTTTGTGGTTCCACCAAACTTGTAACAGAGACATGGAGATGTAGGCTTTACCGAATTAAGTGACAGCCACTCTGTATAAACAAATTGCCAGCTATGGGGAGTCCCCATGCAGCCACAAACCAAGGCTGGTAGTCTGCTCCCAGACAGGGCTCTGTAAGCTGGGTTAGCAACGGTTCCGTGGTACTGGATGCACATCTTCATGATGCACAGGGGCGATGCTCTGCCATGGAAAGAATACAGGCTCCAGAATCAGGCAGCCTGGGTTCAAATCTCAATTCACCTTTTTTTTTTTTTTTTTTTTTTTTGAGACAGGTTCTCTCTCACTTTGTCCCCCAGGCTGGAGTGCAGTGGCATGATCTGGGCTCACTGCAGACTCAACCTCCTGGGCTCAAGCAATCCTCCTGCTTCAGTTCCCAAAGTAGCTGGGGCGATTCACAGCTTCTTAGCACCATGTGGCCTAGAGCCATTTGCCTCCTCTCTTTGAGGCTCAGGTGACTCCTGTGTAAAGTGAGGATAATCACATCTACATAAAAGCTAATATACATGAAGTGTTCATGATGGTAGGTGATCGACACAGAAAGCAATCAAAGACCTATTTTTCTTCACAAATATTTTAAAGACCAGACCTTTATATATATATAAAAAATTTTACATTGCCCAGGCTGGCCTTGAACTCCAGGCTCAAGTGATCCTCCCTCCTCAGCTTCCTGAGTAGCTGGGACTACAGGTGCGCACTGCTGTGCCTGGCTCAGACATTTATTTATTTTTTTTTTTTTGAGACGGAGTTTTGCTCTTGCTGCCCAGGCTGCAGTGCAATGGCGCGATCTCGGCTCACCACAACCTCCGCTTCCCAGGTTCAAGTGATTCTCCTGCCTCAGCCTCCCGACTAGCTGGGATTACAGGCATGTGCCACCACGCTCGGCTAGTTCTGTATTTTAATAGAGATGGGGTTTCTCCATGTTGGTCAGGCTGGTCTCGAACTCCTGACCTCAGGTGATCTGCCTGCCTCAGCCTCCCAAAGTGCTGGGATTACAGGCGTGAGCCGCCGCGCCGGGCCCATTTCTTCCTTTCATCCTGTTGTGGCTTTGCCTGTGGGGCTGCTTAGATTTCAGCAGCTTTGGCCTCTAAGAAAACGCATGTGAGCAGGCCCCGGGGGAGGGCTTAGAAGACACGAGCTCTAATTATGGGCAGGATCAACAAGTTGTTCACATGGAATGATCATCCCTGGCAGGTTTGTTTTGTTTTGTGTGTTTGTTTTTGGAGACAGGGTTTCATTCTGTTGTCCAGGCTGGAGTGCGGTGGTAGGATCACAGCTCACTGCAATCTTGAACTCCTGGGCTGAAGCGATCCTCCTGGTTGGCCTCCCAAAGTACTGGGATTACAGGCATGAGCCACCATGTGTGGCCTTCACTAGCAGTTTTACTAGAAAAGCCTCTCATTTGCCATCTCACTCAGTGTCTCCTGGAAGAGGCTCCCTGGGAGGAATTGCTGTCACCAGCTCCTTAAAATGCCACCTGGAGGTCCTTCAAGATGCCAGGCACACCCCAAACCAGGGCCTTTGCATTGCTGTTTCTCCTGCCTGAAGCCCTCCTGCCTCAGGTATTTGTGGGACTCAATCTCTTTCTTCATTCAAATATGGCCTCATCGGAGGAACTGTCCTGAGCGGCCCGTCTAGAACAGCATCTCTCCCTGCCCTGATCACTTCTTCCTCCTTGCCACCTGACATTCCAGGTATTTATCTGCGTGTTATCATCATGCCTCGGGGACAGCGAGCTCCAGGAGAGCAGGGACTTGGCTATAAGCAGAGCTCTTTCCTCAGGGCCTAGAATATGCCGGCGCGTGGTGGGTCTCAATAAACCTTTTTAGATCATGTGGTTCACAATGCCTTCCTGGATGGCTCTACTGCTTCCCAGGAAAACTATATCCCAAACATCCCAAGTTCATTCTGAGGAATGGGTCTGTGGCCAGTGGACAACTTCTAGAGAGGTAACGCCACCCCACCAGGCACTGAGATGGGCAGGTTTTGTGGCTGACTCCCTCTGCCTCTGGCTTCTCTCCTGCCAATAAGGTTAAACAATAACAGCAAGAGACTGAGAGCAGGAATGGGGGCTCCTAGAATAAAAAGACATTTACTCACACAAAGGGGAAGCAGGACAAAGCACCCTACTTCTACTGAGACACAGAGAATAATCCCTGGAAGTGGGGAGCACTTACCAGTCCTGTCTTTCAATGGTGCAATTGTCTGGCACCACAGAGCTGTGAAAGCTGTTTATAGATGGGCTTTCACACTTGAGCAAGGAAAGAGTCTGCTATTGACTGGTGCTGCCCAAGGTAAACCTTTCATACGTCTCCTCTCTGCACAACCATTGCATTTTACTCACATGGAAGATCATGTTTACTCCTTGGGCCCTTAAAGGGCTGATGCTGTTGAAGCAATTATTCACTGTCTCATGCTGTCTAAACCTGTATTTCAAAGCTGTGTCTGGCGTTAGAAATAAACTCCATTGGCTTGTGGGGTTTTTTTCGTGTTGGCATTTGGCCTTGTTGGGCAGTGGGAATTTTCGAGCTGACAATTCAAACAGTATCTTGTGATGGAAAGTGACCAAATGGATATGGCCATGGATCTGAAATGAGGAATTGGAATACTAGGAATATAATTATGTTTTGCATGACATCAATTTTTAAAAATTTAACTGATAAAATTAAACAACTCACAGGGGTGGAGAGCGAGGGCTGAAAAACATTTAGACTTGAGTAAGATAATTAACACAGCAGTTAGCTATATTTTGTATTCTGCATTTGTCCTTTGTCACATGCACTGTTTGGCCCTATTGCCAGAGCTTGCCCTATGCAGAGTCTGGCCACGTAGGATGACCAGACACTCCCCCTTGAAACGAATCCCTTAGGGTTGGGGTGGAAATATGGTGGAAATACGTGTTTGATGATACCTAGTATATTCATTGCCCATTTAAAGTCTACAAAAATGGCGTAGGCCCAAATGAGAGCCAGGTGGAGATCATGGCCTCAGTAAAGGGTCTTCAGGCACGTCCAGCTCTGGAACAAGCCCACACATACCCATCTCCATCTCTGTGCGTCCCGTGCTGGCTCACTCAGTAAGATGGCGGGTCCTTCAATGGTGGGGTCTGTGAGTCATTCCCCTTTGCAGCCCCTGGGCCTAGAAAGTGCCTGGCACACGTGCTCAATATAGGACCATTGAATGGAATGGAATGATTATAAAACAGAATTTTAGCAATGGAGGGACTTCAGAGATCATTAGGCCAGAAGCCTGACATTACAGCAAAGGGCCTACAGAGGTGATGCAATTTGCCTGAGATCCCGTAAGCCTGGCAGCCACCAACAACCAGGGCCTTTGCTTCCTCATCAGACCTTTTTCCACTAGAAAAACAGGTGTTTCAGGCCGGGCGCAGTGGCTCACCCCTGTCATCCCAGCACTTTGGGAGGCCAGTGCAGGAGCATCACTTGAGCCCAGGAGTTTGAGAGCAGCCTGGGCAACATGGTAGACCTTGTCTCTACTTAAAAGAAATCAAAAGTTAGCTGAGAGCATAGCGTCCTGTGCCTGTGGTCCCAGCTATTTGGGAGGCTGAGGTGGGAGAACTCTTGATCCTAGGAGATCAAGGTTGCAGTGAGCTGTGATTGAGCCACTGCACTCCAGCCTGGGTGACAGAGCAAGAATTTGTCTCAAAAAAAAAAAAAAAAAGACAAAACAACCAAAATCTCCCACGTGTTTCGGAGTGGGAGTGGCCTTGGCATTCGTGAGCAAGTTTTCCAGTTGTGTCCATGTGCGTGTGTTCGTGTGTGTGTGTGTGTGTTTGGTCACAGTGAATTTCTTTCTGGTCACAGGATTAAAAAAAACAAAACCCTGAAGTCATCTGTGTAATGCTCTCATTTCGTAGACGAAGAGTTGAGGCCCAGAACCTCAGCGTAGCTGCCCAGGCTTCACAATTGGGTATGCAGTAGGCAGAGCCCGAAGATGCCTCCTTTTCTGGGAGCTGAACTCAGGGCTGTCCTGGGTGTTTCAGACCATTAGAAACCTCCCGAGTCGTCCACAGTAGGTGAGACTGCATCACTGTCCCCCATCACAGCCCAGCACAGTCCACAGCGGCAGCTCCGTGGAAGTGCTTAGCCCACCCTAGGGGCTCAGAGAGCCTTTGCTGAATAAAGGAAAGGCTGCTCCCAGGGCTGTTTTGAAGTGGGCCACGTAGAGAATGGCTATAAAGTTACCACATAGAAAACAACATACATTTTGGCTGGGCACGGTGGCTCACACCTGTAATCCCAGCACTTTGGGAGGCTGAGGCGGGTGGATCACCTGAGGTCAGGAGTTCAAGACCAGCCTGGCCAACCTGGTGAAACCCCATCTCTACTAAAAATAAAAAAATAAAAAAAATAGCTGGGCGTGGTGGTGGGTGCTTGTAACCCCAGCTACTCGGGAGGCTGAGGCAGGAGAATCACTTGAACTCAGGAGGCAGAGGTTGCAGTGAGACGAGATTGTGCCATTGCACTCCAGCCTGGGTGACAGAGTGAGACTCCATCTAAAAAAAAGAAAAAAGAAAGAAAGAAAAAAAGAAAACAACATACATACTAATAGAACAATTACATCTATATGCATTTTGTCTTCCAAAGAATTCACCTTGTGAGGCTATGTATGTTTATTTCAGTTTGCTGCTACTGTTCAAAACACTTTTAAAAGATATCCTTTGGCATTCCCTCCTGAGTTCATTAATCAGTCATAGAAAACCAAAGTCTCTTTACTTAATGGTCAAATTTTCTTTTTGACCTAAACACAATTTTCTCAGTGTAATCTCCTATCATATTCATCGTATATTTTTTTATTAAAAGATGTTTATTAAATGTCTTTTGCATGCCAGCATCACTGACTTTGAGATTTAGTATTCAATCATTATATATATATATGCAGTGAATATTTATTGAATGCCAGGCACTGTGTTTATAAGCACACCATAGAAACTGATTTATTTAATCCCACAACTTTAAAAGGTAGCTGGGCAAGGTGGTGCGAGCTGGTGGTCCCCGCCACTCAGAAGGCTGAGGTGGAGAACCGTCAAGGGCAATGTAGCAAACCTTGCCTCTGAAAAAAATAAATAAATAAAGTAGGTAGGTATGGAAACTGAGGCTTAGAGGGTTAAACGGATTGTTTCACAATACACAGCTAAGAAGAGATGGGTTTAAATCCAGCTCTGACTTCATAGCCTAATAGCTTAAATATTCTAATATTTACCAAGTTAGAACACACTTTTTTTTTTCTTTAGAGACAAGGTCTTGGCATGTTACCCAGGCTGGAGTGCAGTGGCACAATCATGGCTCACTGTGGCCTCAACCTTGTGGGCTCCAGTAATCCTCCCACCTCAGCCTCCCGAGTAGGTGGGACTACAAGTGCATACCATCATTCCTTGCTAATTTTCGAATTTTCCATTTTTTGTAGAGATGGGATCTCATTATATTGCCCAGGCTGGTCTTGAACTCCTGGGCTCAAGCGATCCTCCCAACCTCGGCCTCCAAAAGTGCTGGGATGACATATGGACTATAACCTACCAAAGTGGTCTTCTATTGCCAAACATTTATATATATGTATGCATTGTTTTGAGACAGAGTCTTGCTCTGTCACCCAGCCTTGAGCTCAGTGGTGCAATCTGGACTCACAGCAACCTCTGCCTTCAGGGTTAAAGTGATTCTCATGCCTCAGCCTCCCAAGTAGTTAGGATTACAGGCATATGCCACCATGCCCGCTAATTTTAGCATTTTTAGGAGAGATGGGGTTTCGCCATGTTGGATAACATTTAAGTATTTCCATTAAAAATATTTCAAGTAAAAAAAATAAAAAATAAAAAACAATCAGCAGATACATGTAATAAAAAACATAAAAATTTAAAAATGTATTTTAAGGGACAGGTGCTGTGGCTCATGCCTGTAATTCCAGAGTTTTGGGAGGTCAAAGCAGGATGATTGCTTGAGGCCAGGAGTTTGAGATCAGCCTGGCTAACATAGTAAGGCCTCATCTCTCTACAAAAAAATTAAAAACTTAGCCGGGGATGGTAGTACACACCTATACTCTCAGCTACTTAGGAGGCTGAAGCACGAGAATTGCTTGAGCCCAGGAGTTTGGGCCTGCACTCCAGCCTGGGCAACATAGTGGGATTCTGCCTCTCTCTCTCTCTCTCTCTCTCTCTCTCTATATATATATATATATATATTTTTTTTTTTTTCAGGAATTCTATGATGCACATCCTTGGACATAAATCTTCACATACGTTGCTTGATCTTTTCTCCAGAAAAAATTCTGCTGCCTACCGAACTGCAGGCTAGTGACCTGGGGGCCCACAAGCAGGTCCAGAAGGGACCCCTGAAGCCAAAGGGCATCGCAGAGCTTGGAGTGACCAAGCAGAAGAAGAAAAAGAAGCACAAAGACAAGGCACAACTCAGGAAGCGATGGGAACAAGCAAAAAGAATGAGGAGGAGAAGTGGTGCGACCTGGACAGGCTGACCCCAGCCCAGGAGAAAGTGCAGGAGAAGCGACAAATGGAAAGGATCCTGAAGAAACATCCCAGACCCACCAGCAGAGAGAGGAAGACCTCAGCAGACGCCTGGACGCACACACGGAGCATCGCGACACCCCCAGAGTCAGCTGGACCCCGCAACCACCCACCGCTGGGACAGAGCAGCATCCAGGGGACGCAAAGGCCAAGTCGGGTCGTGTCTGTTTCCTCTGGTGTATTCTAGAAACTTTGCTTTACACACACCCCTGCATCTTCTGCTACAAAGTGCTTTTCAAAGCCATGCACCCCATTCTGGAACTTGATTAAAGTAAGCCTGTTCTTTTACTTTGTTTAGGTTTCCTGGTAACACCTCGAAGATACATCCTTTTGGTTTGGATTGAAAGTTTCTGAAAGTCTCTCCAGAGGTACCGCCCATTTCTGCGTCCGGGCCATGTAAAAATATTTTACCTGCTAGTGGCACCTATAATAACGCTCTGAGGCCAACCAGCTGTCTTTGCCTGGATGAGACGGACCCCAAAGGATTGGAGCTAATGCCAGCGTGGCCTGCAGTGTGCAGACCCCCACGGGGCCTAGCGTGGGCACCTTTCCAAGCTCCATCCAGCTTGGGGCTTATGCTGTTCCCTGCAGGCCACAGGGAAGCCACTTGCAACTTTGTCGCCTTGACTTCCTCCTCAGCCACCTGGCCGGTGGGACGGCACAATCTGGGTAGCAGAACAACCACCTAAGGCAAGGATGGGTCACACACCTTGTCCCTTTCTGAGCCCATTCCCCCCAAACGCCACACCCTTCCAGGCGCCTCTAATGCGTATTGTCAAGGCAGGCATCACTGCATCACTCATGGGTCACGGCATTCTTTGCATTGGAAGCCAGACGCAGACTGTCTCTGAATCCTCAGCCCGGGGCTCCAGGCAGCCTCTTGTATTTACCCAGAGTTGGTACATCACATGGAGCCCGTTTGGCATTCCTGCCCTAAGGACACCTCAGGGTGACAGGACCAGGGCAGAGCCCCAGCACAAACAGGCATGGGTGTGGCCACCTGGGAGGCCCAGGTGGCAGTGCTAGAGGGCTAGGATCTTTGAGGGCCTGTGTGTCCTGGATGAGGCTGCATATGCTATTGGGAGAAACGGTCTCTGTTGACATAGATATTGAAAAAAATAACAAAGACAGAAGAGAAAAACCAAGTGTGGAATTTGGGGTTGTCCTATGTGAACTACAGAATAAAGCAAAAACCAGTTATTGAAAAGAAAAAAAAAAGACAAAAGAAAAAAAGAAAAAATTATACACACAGTATTTCCAGGTCATATTTTTAAAGCCTTGACTGTCTTCTACATATATGAAGTCCTTGTTTACAGTGCTTATGTTACCATTATTTAAAGTGCTGATAATCTGACCAGGCACAGTGGCTCTCGCCTGTAATCCCAGCACTTAGGGAGGCAGAGGCAGGAGGCTACTTTGAGTCCAGGAGTTTGAGACCTGCCTGGGCAACATGGCGAGACCCCATTCTCCACAAAAAGGAAAAAAAAAGACACACAAAAAAGTAAATTGTTGGTAACCCAGGAGATATTAAAAGGTATTTAATTTTTTTCTTATTTTATCTGCATCTCTAGGTTTATTATTGAAAGTAAACCTTTCGGCCAGGCGTGGTGGCTCATGCCTGTAATCCCAGCAGTTTGGGAGGCCAAGACAGGTGGATCACCGGAGGTCAGGGGTTCAAAACCAGCCTGGCCAACATGGTGAAACCCAGTCTCTACTAAAAATACAAAAATTAGCCAGGTGTGATGGCACATGCCTGTAATCCCAGCTACTCGGGAGGCCGAGGCAGGAGAATCGCTTGAACTCAGGAGGCAGAAGTTGCAGTAAGCTGAGATCATGCCACTGCACTCTAGCCTGGGCAACAGGAAAAAGATTCCATCTCAAAAAAATAAAAAATAAAAAATAAAATTAAGGCTATTAATCTTTTGTCAGGCATTTACACTGCCAACATCTTGTCCCTGTTTGTGGTTCGCCTTGTTATTTTTAAAAAAATCAAATTTAAGTTACTATGCATCTCTTATAATTTTTCTTTAGGTATTATGCTTTGAAAAATCTTTACCACTCAAGATTATAGAAACACTTTCTATATTTTCTCGTTATTTTGTTTATAGTATTTCTAAAAAATAACTGATCTATTTGGAACTTTACCTTGATGATTGGCATGCAGTGGGGACTCCAGCTTAATTTTCCCCAACAGAGACCAATATTCCAGCACGATTTGCTTGCATAATATTTCCCCTCTCTGATTTTAAATTCTAACTTTATCATATGCAAAATACTGGTGTATATGTGAGTCTGCTTCCAGGTTTTAAATTTTATTTTACTGATCTGTCTATTCTATGCCAAATCTGTTTTAATTACTGTGGTTTTATAACAGATTTTAATAATTAGGCAAAATCCCCTCATATTTATTTTCTTTCCCAACAATTTACTGACTCGTCTCTCCCAAAATCGCTTCAAGATTTTAATGGACACTGCACTTCATTTATTAATTAGTTTGAAAAGAACTGACATCTTTTATTATTGCCTTTTCTCACACGGGTATGTGACATGTTTCCCATTTATTTATCTTCTTTTATGTACCTTGGCAAAGTTTTGCTCTATTCTTCATTCAGATCTTATATACATTTTTAGAAGTTTATTCCTGGGTGAAATATGTGTGTGCATGCATACATACACATATAAACATATGTGTGCATACATGTATATATGTATATGTACGCACACATGTGTGCACACACATATGCATATGTACATATATGCACCTATGTATGCATGAACACATTTATATGCACACATGTGTATATGCACATATGTATGCATATACACATGCATATACGTATTTATGTATATGTGCATGCATGTGCATATATACATATATACATGAATACATATGTGTATATGTATGGAATATATATGATGTGTGTATATATACATAGCACACAAACACGTGTATATTTGCTATAATTTCTACTTGCATCAGATCTTTTTCTTCCTATTTTCTTTTTTTTTTTTATTTTTTTTTTATTTTTTTTTTGAGACGGAGTCTCGCTCTGTCGCCCAGGCCGGAGTGCAGTGGCCAGATCTCAGCTCACTGCAAGCTCCGCCTCCCGGGTTCACGCCATTCTCCTGCCTCAGCCTCCCAAGTAGCTGGGACTACAGGCGCCCGCCACCTCGCCCGGCTAGTTTTTTGTACTTTTCAGTAGAGACGGGGTTTCACCGTATTAACCAGGATGGTCTCGATCTCCTGACCTCCTGATTCGCCCGTCTCGGCCTCCCAAAGTGCTGGGATTACAGGCTTGAGCCACCGCGCCCGGCCTTTCTTCCTATTTTCAAACTGATTATTAACAGTAATATTCAGTCACTCAACAAATACTTACATGCTACTGTGTGCCAGGCACTGTGCCAGACACAAGGACCATGCTAGTGTACAAAACAGAGACGGTCTATATATAGTATTGATCATTTATAAAATATTGATCATCTTTGCATTTCTGGAACAGGATCTGCTTGGGTATAAAATATTATTTTAATATATTGTACTAATGAATTAAATTTGCTAGTATTCCATTTAGGACGTGTGTTTATAAATTCCATATAAATAGCCTAAGTGAGACTAACATGTTCTAGCTTGAGTGTGTGTGTGTGTATGTGTGCGTGTGTGCGTGCGTGTGTGCACGCATGTGGTTGGTTTTGGTAGAAGGGTTATGTTAGCTTGTGAAATAAACTGGAAACTTGCCGTTATTTCTGTATTTTATGTAGCATTGGAATTGTTTCATTCTTACTCCTTAACAATCACATTAAATTATAATGTTCAAACTAGAAGACTCAAACTGAGAAAAGGCCCCAATTGTCCTACATCTCAAACCTTTGAAAGAATTTACGGAAATGGGATAGAATGGAGGTTTACACAACAAGACACCAGATGACAAGACATGTCTTTCTTGTTTTGGTCCTGTCCCCTCAAAGGGGACCAGCGGCCTTCTATGTTCACTTCTTGAAAGGACTGACTTTTTTCCCAGGGAGGAAAAGTGTGCCCTTGTCTTCCAGCTGTTTGATACTCCTGGCGAATGCAGGACGGGACTGATGCTGCGAGACAGGGGATAACGGATTGGCTTTGTACAAGGTAGGTAGGAAACTCCAGTGACAGCAAGCTGAGGGCAAAACACAGCACCATTACTGTTCCCGTCTCATAGAACCTGCAGATAGCTGACACAAATGAGAGTCCCATATCTCCCACTTGTCTTCAGCCTTTGAGTCTTTCTGAATTTCTGTAACTACAGCTGAATCCGTCAGGCCAGTTCCATGTCCACGGCAAGGTGCAACGTCAGGGCCAACGTGTGAGCCCCAAAGTCCTGATTCTGTGATCTAATATAATACCTCCCATAATGTTTTTATTTATGTCCCTAAATGTGTCTTCCAATTTTTTTTTTTTTTTTTTCCAAAACCAGTTCTTACTCTGTCGCCCAGGCTGGAGTGCAGTGGTGCAATCTCGGCTCACTGCGACCTCTGCCTCTGGGGTTCAAGCAATCCTCTTGTCTCAGCCCCCAGAGTAGCTGAGGTTACAGGTGTACACACCACCAATCCTGGCTAATTTTTGTATTTTTTGCAGAGATGGGGTTTAGCCATGTTGGCCAGGCTGGTCTTGAACCCCTGGGCTCAAGTGATCTGTCTGCCTCAGCCTTCCAAAGTGCTGGGATTACAGATGTGAGCCACTGTGCCCAGCCCTAATTTTAAAATTTAAGAACCATCCCTCTTACTTCTCTAAGAACCTTTTAAGTATATGGGGTTCCTAGATCTCTACTTGCAAGCAGCTCATATATTAGTTTTCTACTGCTGTGTAACAGATTGCCACAAACTTAGTAGCTTAAAACAGCACCCATTATTATCTCACAATTCTACACGCAAAAATGATTTTTATAAATAGAGACAGGTTGTCCAAGCTGGTTTCAAACCCCTGACCTCAAGTGATTCCCCCACTTTGTCCTCCGAAAATGCGGGGGTTACAGGCGTGAGCCACCGCGACTGGCCTCTCACATTTCTGTAGTCAGAAGTCTAGTGGGTGGGCTTGGCAAGGTACTGCCTTAGGGTCTCTAAATGCTGAAATCAAGGTGGCAGCAGGGCTTTGTTACTTCCTGGAGGCTCTGGGAAGGAAGCTTATTCAGGCTGTTGGTCAAATTCAGCTCCTTGTGGTGCTAGGGCTGAGGTCCCGTTTCCTTTCTGTTGGCCTCGAGCCTCTTGAGGTTTCCTGTGCGCCTCGTCACATTGCCCCTGCACCTTCAAAGCCAGCAATGGCTCGCTGACTCCTCAAGCGTCGAATCTCTCTGACTTCGCCTCCTGCAGGAGAAAGTTCTCTGCTTTTAAAGGCTCATGTGATTAGACTGGACTCACCAGATCACCCAGAACAATATCTGTATTTTAAGAACTGTCACCTTAATTACATCTGCAATGGCCCTTTTGCATGTTACATAATGTACTTACAGGTTGCAGGGATTGGGACATGGATATCTTTGTGGGACCATCATGCCTATCAGACCTTTTATTTCTTTGTTTTCCATATAGAATATTTTAGGATAATTTTTTTCCCTTTATGTTTTTATTTTATTTTTGAAACAGGATTTCCCTCTGTCACCCATCTGGAGTGCAGTGGTGCAATCACGGCTCACTGTAACCTCTTCCTTCCAGGCTCAAGAGACCCTCCCACCTCAGCCTCCCAAGTAGCTAGGACTAATACAGGTACATGACACCATGCCTGGCTAATTTTTGTATTTTTTGTAGAGACGGGGTCTCCCTACGTTGCCCAGGCTAGTCTTGAACTCCTGGGCTCAAGGAATCTGCCAGCCGAAGTGTTGGGATTACTGGCATGAGCCATCGTGCCTGGCCAATTTTTTCCGTTTAAGAGGAAGTAGGGCCGGGCGCGGTGGCTCAAGCCTGTAATCCCAGCACTTTGGGAGGCCGAGACGGGCGGATCACGAGGTCAGGAGATCGAGATCATCCTGGCTAACATGGTGAAACCCCGTCTCTACTAAAAATACAAAAAACTAGCCGGGTGTGGTGGTGGGCGCCTGTAGTCCCAGCTACTCGGAGGCTGAGGCGGGAGAATGGCGTGAACCCGGGAGGTGGAGCTTGCAGTGAGCCGAGATGGCGCCACTGCACTCCAGCCTGGGCGACACAGCGAGACTCCGTCTCAAAAAAAAAAAAAAAAAAAAAAAGAGGAAGTAGAAGACAGCTCCATCCTTTTGGGAAAAATGAACTGCCAGACACCATCAGGCCCCAAATTCACACAGCCATCATGCATTCAGCTTACGACCGTAAGTCCTTGATTCTGGCCTCAAACTCAGTAAAATTCATTTGTGCATTTAAGACTTGAGGCAGCCAAATTTTGACACACCATTAGGTGGCACTTGATTAGAAAGCTTGATGCTGTCTGAACTTTCTCAAGGCAGCAATCCGACAAGAGGGCAAGGAAACTGTGAGGTCAAGGGGCAGAGTAGGGCTGGGGTTCTTAGTGATTATGGGGAAGTCCTCACAGGCAAAAACTGTCCAAGACTTGAAAGTAATTTGTACTTTCAAGTTAACTTTAGAGAACTTAAATATTACTTAGCAACTGTAAATAGAGCATTTAAAAGCTTTTACACATGATAGTTTAAGAAAGCATGGCATCAGCCTGGTGTGGTGGCTCACACCTGTAATCCCAGGACTTTGGGAGGCTGAGGTGGGTTGATTGCCCGAGGTCAGGAGTTCAAGACCAGCTTGGCCAACATGGTGAAACCCCATCTGTACTAAAAACACAAAAAATTAGCTGGGCATGGTGGTGGGCACCTGTAATCCCAGCTACTAGGGAGGCTGAGGCAGGACAATCACTTGAACCTAGGAGGCAGGGGTTGCAGTGAGCTGAGGTCTCCAGCCTGGGCAACAAGAGCGAAACTCCGTCTCAAAAAATAAAATAATAAAAGCATGGCATAAAAATATCACCATATATATATGTGTGTGTGTTTGTGTGCGTGTGTGTGTGTATTTTTTTTTTTTTTTTTTGAGACAGAGTCTTGATCTGTTGCCCAGTCTGGAGGGCACTGGTGTAATCACAGTTCACTGCAGCCTCAACCTCCTGGGCTCAGGTGATCCTCCCACTTCAGTCTCCTCAGTAGCTGGGACTACAGGCACACACCACCACATCTGGCTAATTTTTGTATTTTTTGTAGAGACGGTGTTTCACCATGTTGCCTGGGCTAGTTTTGAACTCCTGTGCTCAAGTAATTTACCTGTCTCAGCCTCCCACAGTGCTGTGATTACAGGTGTGAGCCACCATGCCAAGCCACAGCATTTCTCCTGTGTTTAAAATGAGCAAATATTCAGGCTGGACGCGGTGGGTCATGCCTGTAATCCCAGCACTTTGGGAGGCCGAAGCGGGCAGATTACCTGAGGTCGGAAGTTTGAGACCAGCCTGGCCAACATAGAGAAACCCTGTCTCTACTAAGAATACAAAATTAGCCTGGTGTGGTGGCTCATGCCTGTAATCTCAGTTACTCAGGAGGCTGAGGCAGGAGAATTGCTTGAACCTGGGAGACAGAGATGGAGACAGAGGTTGCAATGAGCTGAGATCGCAACACTGTACTCCAGCCTGGGTGACAGAGCGAGACTCCGTCTCAAAAAAAAAAAAAAAAAAAAAAAAGCTGTTATGGAGATTCATGCATGAGTTTATTTCTGTGTGTGCACATATGTTTTTATTTCTTCTGAGCCAATATGGAAAGGTGGAATTTCTGGGTTAGATGGCAACTCCACATTTAGCTTTTTGAGGAACCGCTCAACCGTTTGCCAAAGTGGCTGCACCATTTTACATGATCAACACATGTGTAATTTTAAAAATGGCTTCATTAGCTTGTAATTGACATACAATAAAATGCATATATACTCAGTATATGATTTGGTAAGTTTTGGTTTATGAATACACCCATAAAACCATCACCACAATCACTTCAAAGTCATCTATCACTCCAAAATTTTCCTTGTACTGATACAAGTTCCTTGTATTGATACAAGTTTTTAAATCAAATATGTGCTTTGCAAAAATGTTCTCCTATTCTGTGGCTTACATTTTCATATTCTTAACAGTTTCTTTTGAATAGCAGAGATTTTTAATTTTTATGAAGTCCAAAATATCAATTCATCCTTTTTAGGATTGCATTTTGGTGTCATATCTAAATTTTTTTTTTTTTTTTTTTTGCCTAATAGACGACCAAAATTTTCTCCTGTTTTTGTTTTTGTAGTTTTATAGTTTTAGATTTTTAACAATCAATTGCCACATAATTAAAATTTCAGAAATAAACCCATATATTTACGATCAATTGTTTTTCAAACAGGTGCCAGGAAATAACCTTTTCAACAAATAATGATGAAAACTTGGATATTCACATATGAAAGGAATGTGGACCTCTAACTCATACCATACACAAAAACGAACTCAAAATTACTTATAGATCTAAATTTAAGAGCTAAAACTATAAAACACTTAGAAGAAAATGCAGAATATTTGCAACCTTGGGCTAGGCAAGGTTTCTTAGATATGACAAAAGCACAAATAACAAAAGAAAATAAAGTTTATAGCTAAATTAGAAACTTTTGTGCTACAAATGACACCATCAAAAAACTGAAAAGGCAACTTACAGAACTGGAGAAAACATTTGCAGATCATATGAAGGAATTGCATCTAGAACGTACAAAAATACAATTCAACAATTAAAAGACAAAAAACCCAATTTAAAAATGAGCAAAGGATTTGAAAGTACCTCTGAAGAAGTTATATTAATGGTGAATAACACATGAAATGATGCTCAACACCATTAGTCATTAGGGAAATGCAAATTATAACCACAATGAGTTACCACTTCATATCCACTATGATGGCTATAGTAATTTTTAAAACACAGAAAATTACAAGTGTTTGTTAATGAGGATGTGGAGAAACTGGAAACTTCGTACATTGCCGGGAATGTAAAATGGTGCAGCCATTGTGGAAAACCATTTGGTAGTTTCTCAAAAAGTTACACATAAAATTATAAGATGACTCTTCAACTCTACTCCTAGACATGTAATCAAAAGAATTGAAAAGAGACTCAAGCAGATATTTATATGCTAACAGTCACTGTAGCACTGTTCACAATAGCCAAACAGTGGAAACAACCCAGTGTCCATCAGCTGATAAATAAACAAAATATAGTGCATGCATACAGTGGAATAGTATTCAGCCATAAAAAAGGAGTGGCATTCTGATACATGCTACACCATGGGTGAATCTTGAAAACATTATGCTAAGTGAAATAAGCTAGACAATATTGTATTATTCCACTTATAATATCTATAATAGGCAATTATAGCAACAGAGAGTAAATAATAGGTTATCAGGGGTTGGGAGTGAGGACAGATGGGTAGTTAACAGGCACAGAGTTTCTGTTTGGGGTGTTGGAAAAGTCTTGGAAATAGAAATAGTGATGATGATTGCAAAACATTGTGAATGTAATTAGTGCCACTGAGTTGTGCTCTTAAAATGGTTAAAATGATGGCCGGGCACAGTAGCTCACGCCTGTAATCCCAGCACTTTGGGAGGCTGAGGTGGGCAGATCACGAGGTCAGGAGATCGAGACCATCCTGACTAACACGGTGAAATCCCATCTATACTAAAAATACAAAAATTTAGCCGGGTGGCTGAGGCAGGAAAATGGCGTGAACCCAGGAAGTGGAGCTTGCAGTGAGCCAAGATGGCTCCACTAGATTGCGCCCAGGCACTCTAGCCTGGGCGACAGAGTGAGACTCCATCTCACAAAAAAAAAAAAAAAAAAAGAAAAAAGAAAAAAGAGGTTAAAATGATATATTTTATGTAACATTTATTTTACCACAATAAGCAAATTGACAAATGCATGATGAGATACCATTTCATGTTCACTAGCATGGCTATAATAAAAAAGATAGGCAATAATGAGTGTTGGCAAGGATTTGGAGAAATTGAAACCTTAGTGCACTTCTGGCGGGAATGTAGCCTTTGTAGCTGTTTTGAAAAACAGTTTTGCAGTTTCTTAAAAAGTTAAACATGTCATTTTCATACAATCCAGCAATTCCACTCCTACTTATTAACCCAAGAGAAATGAAAACCTGTGCTCACACAAAAACTTGTACACAAATGTCCCTAGCAGCATTATTGTAATAGACCCAAAGTGGAAATAACCCCAGTATTTATCGACCAATGAATGAATAAACAAAATGTGATATATCCTTACAAAGGAATATTATTTGGCAAGTGAAAGGAATGAAGCACTGATGCACACTACAACATAGATGAACCTTGAACAAATTATGCTAAGAGAAAGAAGCCAGATACAGAAGACTAAATATTGGATGCTTTCATTTTATAAAATATCCATAAGAACCAAATCTGTAAAGACAGAAAGATTGGCTGTTGCTCAGGGCTGAGGAGGAGATAGTAGGGGAAATGAGGAGTTATTGTTAATAAGTATAAGGTTTCTTTCTGGGTGGACAAAAATTTTCTATAGATTGTGGTGATGTTTGTCCAACCCAGGGAACTTATTTAAAAAATTTGACTTAGGTTGGGCGAGGTGGCTCATGCTACCTGTATTCCCAGCACTATGGGAGGCGGAGGAGGGAGAATCACTACAAGTCAAGAGTTGGAGACCAGCCTGGCCAACATAGTGAGACCCTGTCTCTATTGAAAAATTCAAAAACTAGCTGGGCATGATGGTGCACATGTGTAGTCCTAGCTATGTGGGAGGCTGAAGCAAGAGGATCCCTTAAGCCCAGGAGTTTGAGGTTGCAGCAAACTATGATCATGCCACTGCACTCCATTCTGGGCAACAGAGTAAGACCCTGTCTCTAAGAAAAAAAATAAATTAAATTAAATTAAAAATGTAAAAAGTGTACATTTTAAATGGGTGAATAGTTTGGTTTGTAAATTATATCTCATAAAGCTCTTGAAGAGTCACTTGTGCATATTTATGTGGGTCTATTTCTGAACTCTCTATTCTGTTCCACTTCTCTGTTTCTAACTTTATGCTAATGCCACACTGTTTTGATTACTGTGGCTTTATATGTCTTGAATCAAGTAATGTAAATCCTCTGACTTTGCTCTTCTTTTTCAAAGCTGTTTTGGTTATTCTAGGTCCTATGTATTTTCATATGAATTTGAGAATCAGTAGCTTGTCAGTTTTCACAAAAATGCCAGCTAGAATTTTAATTGTGATTGCATAGCATCTGTATTAGTCCATTTTGTGTTGCTACAAAGGAATATTCAAGGCTGGGTAATTTACAGACAGAAGAGGTTTATTTGGCTCACAGTTCTGCAGGCTGTCCAAGCATGGCACCAGCATCCACTTGGCTTCTGGTGAGACCTCAGGAAGCTTTCATTCATGGTGGAAGGTGAAGGGGGAGCAGGTGTGTTACACAGCAGAAAAAAGGAAGCAAATGAGAGAGGCCAGACTCCTATAAACAACCAGCTCTCACATGAACGAGAACTCACTCATTACCATAGGAGGACGCCAAGCCATTCATGCAGGGTCTGCCCCATGACCCAAACACCTCCCACCAGGCCCCACCTCCAACAGTGGAAATCACATTTCAACACATGATATGGAGGGACAGATATCCAAACCGGATAATTCCACCCCTGGCCCCCCAGATCTCATGTTCGTCTCATACTGCAAAATATATCACTCCTCCTTAATAGTCCCCCAAAGTCTTAAGTCATTCTAGCATCAACTCAAAAGTCCAAAGTCCAAAGTCTTATCTGAGACTCAAGACAAGTCCCTTCCACCTATGAGCCTGTAAGACCAATAACACACTATTTACTTCCAAGGTACAATGATAGGCATCAGGCAAACATTCCCATTCCAAAAGGGAGAAATCGGCCAAAAGAAGTGGGCAACAGGCCACATGTGGGTCTGAAACCCAGCAGGGCAAACGTTAAATGTTAAAGCTCCAAAATAATCTCCTTTGGCTCCATGTCTCACATTCTGGGCACACTGGTGTGAAGAATGAACTCCCAAGGCCTCGGGTGGCCCTGGCCCTGGCCCTGGCCCTGTGGCTTTGCTGGGCACAGCCCAAGTGGCTGCTCTCACAGGCTTGAGTTGAGTGCCTGCAGCTTTTCCAGGCTGAGGGTGCAAGCTGCAAGTGACTCTACCATTCTTGGGCCTGGAGGGTGGTAGTTCCATTCCCACAGCTCTACTGTGCAGTGCCTCACTGGGGACTCTCCATGGGGGCTCCAACCCCACATTTTCCCTCAGCACTGCCCTAGTTGTGGCTCTCTGTGGGGGGCTCTGCCCCTGTGGCAGGCTTCCGTCTGGGCACCCAGGCTTTCCCATACATCTTCTGAAATCTGGGTGGAAGCTGCCAAGCCTGCTTCACTCTTGCATTCTGTGTGCCTACAGACTTAACACCATGTGGAAGTTGCCAAGGTTTACAGCTTGTGCCCTCTGGAGCTGCAGCCCAAGCTGTCCCTGAACCCCTCTGAACCAAGGCTAGAGCTGGAGTGGCCAGAATTAGGGGAGCAGTGTCTTGAGGCCGTACAGGGCAGCAGCGCCCTAGCCTGATCTCTAAAACCAGTTTGCCTGTCTAGGCCTCCAGGGCTGTGATGGGAGAAGTGTCCTGGAAGATTTCCGAAATGCCTTCTGAGCCTTTTTCCCATTGTCTTGAATATTAGCACCTGGCTCCCTTTTAGACGTGCTAATTGCTTTAGCAAGCAGCCTGCTTGGATTCCCCTCCTGGAAACTCCCTTTCCTCCTCTACCTCATGGCCAGGCTGTGGATTATCCAAACTTTTATGCTCTGCTTCCCTTTTAATTGTAAGTTGCAACCTTAGGTCATTCCTCTGCTCCCATATCTGATTACAGGCTGTTAAAAGCAGCCATGGCACTTCTTGAATGCTTAGAAATTTCTTCTGCCAGTTACCCTAAGTCATCACTCTCAAGTTCAGCCCTCCACAAAGCTCTAGGACATGGACACAATGCAGCCAAGTTCTTTGCTAAGGTGTAACAAGGGTGACTTTTACTCCAGTTCCCACTAAGTTCTTCATTTCTTTTCTTTTTTTGAGACGGAGTCTCACCCTGTTGCCCAGGCTGGAGTGCAGTGGCGCCATCTCAGCTCACGACAACCTCCGCCTCTCAGGTTCAAGCAATTCTCCTGCCTCAGCCTCCCAGGTAGCTGGGGTTACAGGCACCCGCCACCGTGCCTGGCTAATTTTTGTATTTTTAGTAGAGGCGGGGTTTCACCATGTTGGTCAGGCTGGTCTTGAGCTCCTGACCTCAGGTGATCTGCCCATCTTGGCCTCCCAAAGTGCTGGGATTACAGGCGTGAGCCTGTTATGCCCAGACCGTTTGTTCCCCAAAGAAGACCACCAGAGTCCAGAGTCAAAGCCAAGCGGCAAAGATCTTTACTACAAGTTCGAACTTGGTCCCTCCATTCCACAGCATACAGGAGGGCCTTGAACAATGCGAGTGCTTGCTTTTTATAGCCCGATGTAAACAGGATATGTAAAGTTATAGGGAACAAGGTAATCCTCTCGGTTACTGCATTACAATTGGTTAACATTCTACATTTAGCATTCCTTATCGGAGATCTCCCAGGTGATGTTTTTCTGAAGTTTGAAAGAAATATGGAGGAATGTGTTTGTGCTGGGCTCAGGAAGTTGGGAGATATATGGGGGATGTGCCTCATTCCTTTCATTCCCCCCTTCTTTTCAGGTAACTCTAGAGCCAATCTTGGGTCTTATAAGTCTGACTCTGTTTCAGCGTCTACAGGTTGGTATTGGGCTCTGAGGACCATGAGCTGAACAGTGTCAAGCCTTTTTCTGACAAACTGCAAAATTCTGTTAACAACACAAGGTCCTACGGTTAGCAGAAATAGTAGACTTAGCAGGGGTCCAAGGAAGGGGGCCGACAGAGAAAACATAGAGGAATTCCACCATTGGTCTGCAGCTGAAGCAAACTGCCGTGTTTTTACTTCAGTGCTTAACTTGCGTAACTGTTGGACCCGGTCTTCTACAAGCCCTGATTCATTTATGTAGAAATAACAGTCTTCTTTTAGAAACATACATGTACCACCTTTTTCAGCAGTGAGTAGGTCTAGGGCCCTCCGGTTCTGCAAGGTTACCTGGGCTAGGGACGTGAGCTGCCCCTGAAGGGGGGCAAGGGACTCAGCCGACTCCTCCATAGCAACGGCAAATTGTTGGTACAACTTGTTGCTTTCTATGAGGGTGTGACTTAGGGCTTCCCCTGCCATCCCGGCCGCAATGAGGGATGCGGTGAGGGAGATTCCTGCAATGAGGGGGAGAAATATGGCTCGTGCAGGTCTCGGTCTAGGGACTGGGTGAATAGCAGTACTAGTCCAGTTACCGGTGTACCCTAGGAACTCGCCAGCAGTTAGTAGAGTCAACCAGGGAACTAATGTGACAGGAAGACACAGTAGGTTGGTAACAGAGGGACTAGATAGGTCCTTAGATAACGTCCCATTACACCAGAAGAATATGCCTGGCGGAGCCCTTAGGGTGATATTAGGGGGCATTGCAGTGATGCTGCAGAGGCTGGAATTGGTTCCTGAGAAACAGTAGGGAAACTTTTCCTGACTGGGGTTTAGGTGCTGGTTTGGTGTTTTCCCCAGCGGCCACTAGGGCGGCTAATGTTAGGGCTAGACTACCTAACTGCATGTTTGCAGTGAGCTATATTGCCAGCGCAGGGTGAGTTTTAAGGGGTTGTTCTTAGCTCTGTCCACAGTCCATGTGGCCGGTGCTTTAGCCTCTGCCATGATTGGTCCTAGAAGGTCGGAGGTTGGGTCCACTGGCTTGATGTGGGTGTAGTGGATCCACGACGTGATGCCTTTTACCTTCAGGGCGGTGGGTGTGGTCAGGAGTACCTGGAGTGGTCCCTTTCACCTGGGTTCTAGGGTCTCTTGTCGGTGTCGCTTAACCAGGACCTAGTCTCCCGGGTGGTACGGGTGGGGTGTCGGTGGGGGACCGGTCTCATATAGTTCCTTCAGCTTGGGCCAGATTTCTTGATGAATTTTCTGCAAGGCTTGTAGGGAAAATGAGTTCAGAGACATTTTCTGTTTCAGATTTGAGCAGATCATCTTTTAGACTGGGAACCAGGGGTGGGGGTCTGCCATACATGATTTCGTAAGGGGTAAGGCCCAGTCTGTAAGGGGTATTATGGGCCCGGAACAGAGCGTAGGGGAGAAGGACCACCCAATTAGCGCCAGTCTCCATAGTCAATTTAGTTAAGGTCTCTTTTAAGGTCCGATTCATTCTCTCTACCTATCCTGAACTCTGGGGCCTGTAAGCGCAATGTAGTTTCCAATTTGCCCCAAGGATGGAAGCCAAATCCTGACTTACCTTAGCGACGAAGGCCGGCCCATTATCTGACCCTATCTGGATGGGGAAGCCATACCTGGGGAGGATATCTTCCAGAATTTTCTTTGCTACAACCTGAGCAGTTTCTCTTTTGGTTGGAAATGCTTCAGTCCACCCTGAAAAAGTATCTACAAAGACAAGTAAGTACTGATACTCGTACTTTCCTGGCTTTATTTCAGTAAAATCTACTTCCCAGTAGATACCAGGCCTGGTTCCTCTAAGCCTTGTTCCCGCTGCAGCCTGGGACTGGGAGTAGGCGTTGTTAAGCTGGCAGACTTTGCAACTTGCCACGATGCTGCTGGCCATCTCGGCTGTATGTCTGAATTTGAGCTTAGAGCGTCTGATCAGGTCTATTATCTGCCGAGCACCCAGGTGGGTGGTTCGGTGGATGTGTTCTAACACTTGTTGTCCTAATTTTTCTGGTAGGATGGTTTGGTCATTAGTATCAGTCCACCACCTATTCTGGATCTGTTTTAGGGGAAGCTTGTCAATCCACTGGAGATCTTGTTCTGAATAATCAGGGAAATGTGGCAAGTCCCCGGTGGCCCGGGTCAGGGAGCTGGAGTGCAAGGAGTTGGCTGGGAGCCTTTGCCACATTTCTTGCAGTTTGGTCTGCCAGAAAGTTGCCTTGAGCAGTTGGAGTGGTTGGTTTCTGGTGCCCTGGGCGATGCACAATGGCTAACTTTTCTGGCTTCCATAGCGCTGTTAACAGGGCTAGGATTTTTTGCTTGTTTTTTTATCTCTTTTCCTTCAGCCGTTAGTAACCCTTGCTCCCTGTAGATGGCCCCGTGTATGTGCGCCGTAGCAAAAGCATATCAGCTGTCTGTATATACTGTCAGCTTTTTTCCTGCCCCTAAGGTAAGAGCTTGGGTGAGCGCTATCAGTTCGGCCTTCTGGGCCGATGTCCTCGGGGGCAGGGGTCCCGCCCAGATTACCTCAGTCTCTGAAGTCACTGCCGCTCCAGTGTACCTCTGGCCTTGATGCATGAAGCTGCTCCCATCAGTGAACCAGACGAGGTTAGCGTCAGGGAGTGGGCGGTCCTGCAGGTCCTCTCCAACTCCGTGCACCTGAGCTAGTATCTTGGTGCAATCATGGAGCGGCGTGTCCAGGTCCGGGTTGGGCAGCAGTGAGGCAGGGTTTAAGGTCGTTGGGGGCAGGAAGGTTATCCTGATAGGATTTAGTAGTAGTCCTTGGCAGTGGGTGAACCAGGCGTTACTTATCCATCGATTAGGTGGCTGTTTGAGTACACCTTCGATGGCATGTGGGGTAACGACCCGCAATTATTGACCCATGACAAGTTTATCAGCATCTTGTACCATCAGAGCCGTGGCCGCAATCATTCGGAGACAAGGGGGCCACCTGGCAGCCACTGGGTCTAACTTCTTTGACAGGTAGGCAACTGGCCTCCGCCAGGGGCCTAAATTCTGAGTTATTACCGCCTTGGCGACACCTTTATTCTCGTCCATGTATAAGTGGAAGGGCTTGGTGACATCAGGTAGTCCCAGTGCAGGCGCAGAGAGTAGGGCGGTTTTGATCTGTTGGAAAGCCGACTCGGCTTCGTCTGTCCAATTAAATGGCTGCTGCCCCCATGTTGCCTGATACAAGGGTTTAGCCAGTTCTGCGAACCCAGGTATCCATAGTCTATAAAATCCCACCGACCCCAGGAATTCCCTCACTTGTTGGGTGGATTGTGGCCTGGGAATCTGCAGAACAGTCTGCTTCCAGGCGTCTGTTAACCAGCGCTGCCCTCTTTTTAGCAGGTACCCCAGATATGTTACTTCTGGCTTACAGATTTGAGCTTTCTTTGCCGAGGCTTGGTAGCCTAGATTTCCCAGAGCTTGTAAGAGACTCTTGGTCCCTTGAATACAAGCTTCTTGGGTCTCAGCAGCAATCAGGAGGTCATCAACATTTTGTAGTAAAGTTACCTCAGGGTGTTTACGTCGGTACTCACCCAGGTCTTCATGGAGGGCCTCATCGAACAGGGTAGGAGACTTTTTGAATCCCTGCGGCAGTCTGGTCCATGTCAGTTGGCCACTTATGCCCCTTCCAGGGTCATTTCACTCAAAGGCGAAGAGCTTTTGGCTCTGAGGGGCTAAAGGCAAACTGAAGAAAGCATCTTTCAAATCTAAAACAGTGTACCATTGATGTTTAGGGTTTGGGGTACTCAGGAGGGTATACGGGTTTGGCACAGTTGGGTATATGTCCACAATCCTCTAAGTCTTCTAATTTCTGGAGTTTCCTTTTAATGTCTGGGGCTGCCTGATTTCCGAAAGACATTACAACAGCTGCCTGACTTCCTGGAGCCTCCGGGTCTATGGGGGTGTACTGTCTAAAAGCTTCCATTAACCTTTCTAAGTAGGTAGCTGGGCTCTCTGTCTTTCCCTGCAGAACAGAGTATACTTTAGCCAAATTAGTGGGCTTGCGAGCAGCTGCCCAGAGACCCGCCATTAGAGTCTGGCGATAAAGGCGTAGCCATCCCCTACCTTCTGCCGTGTTGTAGTCCCACGCCGGCCTGTATTCTTTCTCGCTCTTCCGTTGTGAACAAGATTCGGAGGAGCTGCTAACAATCATCCCAAATGGGCTGGTGGGTGAACATGACACTATCCAGTAAAGCCATTAAATCTTTGGGGTTGTCTGAAAACCGAGCACTCTGGGTCTTCCAGTTATACAGATCACTGGTAGAGAATGGCCAGTACTGGAGCCTGGGGATTCCCGTGTCATCTGGGGGTCCTATTTCCCGAAGGGGTAGAGCCACTGTGGAGTCAGGCAGCTGGAGGGGGCTAGCCCGCGAAGTGCGCCCTTGCGTCCGCTCCGCCGGCCCTTCAAAGTTACTTTTACTCTTAGCGGGTCCTTGTGTGCTGGCTGCCTCCCATCTGCCTGCTCTTTCCCCCGGCTTAGCCCGGGGGGCTGGGGCCTGGGGCCCGGAGGGGTACGGAGGGGGGTTCTGTGAACAGTGGGTCCCCGCTGTCAGGTAGAACAGGATGGGGTTTCCCCGCACAGGTAGAACAGGATGGGGAGGGGCAGTTGGTTGCTTGGATTTTAGTGGTCGAGCAACCAGTGCCTTACAGGGTTCAGAGTCTAATTGGAAAGGGGACAGCCAAGAAGGCGGGTTCTCAACAAGGTCCTGCCATATGAGGATATATGGGATTTGATCTAAGTGGCCCGCACGCCCAGGTAGGAAAATCTTGGACTTTACCCTAGTGATGACAGCAAGTCGGAAGGTCCCTTCGGGTGGCCACTCCACATTAAAGGCAGGCCATTCAGAGCGGCATAGGGTAATGAGCTTTCCCCTCCTGATTTCCAAACTAAGATCATGGCCCCTTGCTCTTACATCTTTGAAATTACTTGTAAGGAGAGATAGGGGAGCGCTCTGGGTATTACCCATCCTGTACTAATTTGTAGTCTTTTCCTGTAAAGGAATATGGGTTAGAATCCCTTTAACGGAAATCTGGCTTATTAATAATATTTAGTCGCAAGCGCGCCCCTGCAGTCCGGGGTCAGAGACAGCTGCTGCCCAATCGCAAACGCGCTCCGGCAGCTCAGATCGCGAGCGCCCCCGGCAGTCTGGGTCTCCGGCAGCTCAGATCACGAGCGCGCCCCGGCAGTCCGGGTCAGAGTTAGCCGCTCGGATCACGATTGCGCTCCGGCAGCTCGGATGGCAAGCGCGCACCGGAAGCCTGGGTCAGAGTTAGCCGCTCGGATCGCAATTGTGCTCTGGCAGCTCAGATCGCAATCTAGATCAGACGAGAGCCAGGGGACGTCTCCCACCGGTCTCCGCTGGCCGTCCTATAGCGCGTCCACCAGGACTGAGCCAGCTCCAGTTTCAGACCTCGCGAGTCACAGATTCAGATTCAGAACAGACACAGACAGACAAACGGAGACGAGCCGGCTCACCTATCAGTAGATCGATCCTAGTAGATCCCTTGACCAGGGGTCTGGTGGGCTTGGGGAATCCCAGACGAGCCCCCAGATGTTATGCCCAGACCGTTTGTTCCCCAAAGAAGACCACCAGAGTCCAGAGTCAAAGCCAAGCGGCAAGGATCTTTACTACAAGTTCGAACTTGGTCCCTCCATTCCACAGCATACAGGAGGGCCTCGAACAATGCGAGTGCTTGCTTTTTATAGCCCGATGTAAACAGGATATGTAAAGTTATAGGGAACAAGGTAATCCTCTCGGTTACAGCATTACAATTGGTTAACATTCTACATTTAGCATTCCTTATCGGAGATCTCCCAGGTGATGTTTTTCTGAAGTTTGAAAGAAATATGGAGGAATGTGTTTGTGCTGGGCTCAGGAAGTTGGGAGATATATGGGGGATGTGCCTCATTCCTTTCAAGCCACTGCTCCCAGACAAGTTCTTCATTTCTATCTGATACCTCCTCAGCCTGGCCTTCACAGTCTGCATTTCTGTCAGCATTTTGGACACAATCATTTCACCAATCTCTAATAAGTTCCAAACTTTCCCTTGTCTTCCTGTCTTCTTCTGAGCCCTCTAAATTCTTCCAACTTCTGCTCATTACCCAGTTCTAAAGCCACTTCCACATCTTCAGGTATCTTTATAGCAACATCCCACTCCTGGTATCAATGTTCTGTGTTAGTCTGTTTTGCATTGCTAGGGAGGAAATGCCTTCAGAGTCTTTTCCCTATTATCTTGAATATTAGCACTGGGCTCCCTTTATTATAAATTTATAAAGACTGGGTAATTTGGCCAGGTGTGGTGGCTCACGCCTGTAATCCCAGCACTTTGGGAGGCTGAGGTGGGTGGATCACTTGAGGTCAGGAGTTCGAGGCCACCCTGGCCAATATGGCGAAACTCCTTCTCTACTAAAAATACAAAAATTAGCCAGGCATGGTGGCTCACACCTGTAGCCCCAACTACTCAAGAGGTTGAGAGGCAGGAGAATTGCTTGAACCCACTGGGTGCAGTGGTGCTGAGATCACGCAGAATGGTGAGATGGCTCACAGTTCTGTAGGCTGTACAAACATGGCACCATCATCTGCTCAGCTTGTGGTGAAGCCTCTGGAAAGTTTTTTTTTTTTTTTTTTTTTTTGAAACAGAGTCTCACTGTGTCACCCAGGCTGGAGTGCAGTGGCACAATCTTGGCTCACTGCAACCTCTGCCTCCTGGATTCAAGCAATTCTCCTGCCTCAGCTTCCCAAGTAGCTGATACTACCCATGCATGCCACAATGCCTAGCTAATTTTCGTACGGGTCTCACCATGTTGGCCAGGCTGGTCTCAAACTCCTGACCTCAAGTGATCTGCCCACTGTGGCTTCCCAAAGTGCTGGGATTAAAGGTGTGAACCACCATGCCTGGCCACCCTCAGGAAGATTTTACTCATGGCAGAAGGCAAAGAGGGAGTAGGTGGTTCACGTAGTGACACAGAGAGCAAGAGAGAGATGGCAAGCTCTTTTAAACAACCAGCTCTTGTGTGACCTAATACAGCAAAAACTCACTCATTACTGCAGAAGGGCGCCAAACCACTCAGGAGGGATCCACCCCTGTGACCCAAACACCTTTCACTAGGCCCCACCTCCAACACTGGGGATCACATTTCAACATGAGACTGAGAGGGAATAAATATCCAAACCATATCAGCATCTACAGATCAATTCAGGGACAACTGATATCTTAACATTGCTGAGTCTTCTGACCCATGAACAAGGAGTATCTATTTTTTTTTTTTTTAATACCGGATTTCACTCTGTCACCCAAGCTGGAGTGCAGTGGCATCATCATGGCTCACTGCAGTCTCGACCTCCCACACGCCTGTAGTCCCAGCTACTTGGGAGGCTGAGATGGGCTCAGGTGATCCTCCCATCTCAGTAGCTGGGGCTACAGGTGTGTGTCACTGTCAGGCCTCTGAGCCCAAGCCAAGCCATCTCATCCCCTGTGACTTGCAAGTATAGGCCCAGATGGCCTGAAGTAACTGGAGAATCACAAAAGAAGTGCAAATGTCCTGCCCCGCCTTAACTGATGACATTCCACCACAAAAGAAGTGAAAATGGCTGGTCCTTGCCTTAAGCGATGACATTATCTTGTGCCTGGCTTATCCCGGCTCAAAAAGCTCCCCCACTGAGCACCTTGTGACCCTCACTCCTGCCCGCCAGAGAACAACCCCCCTTTGACTGTAATTTTCCTTTACCTACCCAAATCCTATAAAACGGTCCCACCCTTATCTCCCTTCGCTGACCCTCTTTTTGGACTCAGCCCGCCTGCCCCCAGGTGAAATGAACAGCCATGTTGCTCACACAAAGCCTGTTTGGTGGTCTCTTCACACGGATGCGCATGACAGTCACCATACCTGGCTAATTAAAAAAATTTTTTTTTCTGTAGAGACGGGGTTTGCCATGTTGCCCAGGCTGGTCTTGAACTCCTGAGCTCAAGAGATCTGCCCACCTCAGCCTCCTAAGGTGTGGGATTATAGGCATGAGCCACTGTGCCCAGACTATTTATTTATTTAGATATTATTTAATTTCTTTTAGCAATATTCTATAGTTTCCAGTTACAGGACTTTACGTATTTTGTCAGATTTATTCCTAAGTATTTTATATTTTTGATGCTATTACAAATGGGATTTTACTAATTGATAAGTGAGTAAATTTTTGACTTTTCACTGTTAGCATATAGAAATACAATTAATTTTTGTGTATTATCTTGTATCCTTCAACCTTGCTAAACTTGCCTATTAGTTCTAGTTGCTTTTTTCTGGGTTCCATTAGATTTCTACATAGACAGTCATGTTGTCTGAAAATTGAGACAATTTTACTTCTTCAATTTGGCTGGTTTTTTTTTTTTCCCTTTCTTTTCCTGCCTGATTGAGTGGCCAGGACTTCCAGCACAATGTTGAATAGAAAAGGGGAGAGAAGGTGTCTTGTTCCTGATCTTAGGGGAAACTATTCAATCTTTCACCACTAAGTGTGATGGTAGCTGTGGGGCTTTTGTAGATGTCCATGATTATGTTGAGGATATCCCTTTCTATTCCAGATTTATTTAGTTTTTATCAGGAATGAATATTGGATTTTGTCAAATGCTTTTCTGTGTTTATCAAGATAATCATATGGTTTTCTTTTTTTACTTTGTTAATATGGTAAATTATAATGAACGATTTTTCCTTTAGAGATGGTATCTTGTGTTGTTGCCCAGGCTGGCCTTAGACTCCTGGGCTCAAATGATCCTCCCACCTTAGCCTCCTGAGTAGCTTGGACTACAGGCATAAATGACTGCAACTTGCTCAATTATTGATTTTGAATATTTTATTTATTTAGAAATGGGATCTTGCTACATTGCTTAGGCTGGTCTTAAACTCTCAGCCTCAAGAGATCCTCCCAGCTCGGCCTCCCAGTGTTGGGATTACAAGTGAGAGCTGCCACATCTGGCCTGATTTTGAAGATTAAACTAGCCCTGTATTCCTGGGATAAACTCCACTTGATCATGATATATTAACTTCTTTTTTTTGAAACAGGGTCTTGCTCTGTTGTTCAGGCTGGAGTGCAGTAGCACGATCATGGATCACTGCAGCCTTGACCTCCTGGGCTCAAGTGATCTTCCCATCTCAGCCTCCTAAGTAGCCATGACTACAGGCACGCACTACCATGCCCGGTTATTTTTCATATATATTTAATTTAATATTTTTTTTGAGATGGAGTCTCATTCTGTCACCCAGGCTGGAGTGCAGTGGAGCAATCTTTGCTCACTGCAACCTCCACATCCTGGGCTCAAGCAATTCTTGTGCCTCAGATTCCCGAGTAGCTGGGATTACAGGCGCCTGCCATCACAGCCAGCCAATTCTTGTATTTGCAATAAAGATGGGATTTCACCACGTTGGCCAGGCTGTTCTCAAACTCCTGACCTCAGATGATCCACCTACCTTGGCCTCCCAAAGTGCTGGAATTACAGGTGTGAATCACAGTGCTTAGCCAACTTTTTAATATATTGTTGGATTTGATTTGCTGAGAATTATTTTGAATTTTTAATCTATGTTTGCGAGAGATAATGATTTATTTTCTTCTAATTTTTTTTTTTTTTTTTTTTTTGAGACAGTCTGCTTTGTAACCCAAGCTGGAGTGCAGTGGTGAGATCTCCACTCATTACAAACTCCGCCTCCTGGGTTCAAGCAATTCTCCTGCCTCAGCCTCCTGAGTAGCTGGGATTACAGGTGTGTGCCACCATACCTGGCTAATTTTTGTATTTTTAGTAGAGACAGGGTTTTGCCATGTTGGCCAGGCTGGTCTGGAACTCCTGACCTCAGGTGATCCACCCGCCTCGACTCCCAAAGTGCTGGGATTCCAGGGTATTTTCTCCTAATGTTTTAATCCGGTTTTGGTTCTAGCCTCAAGTAATGAGTTGGAAAGATTTATGTTTTCTTTAATTTATTTTGGAAGAGTGTATGTAGAATTGGATTCTTTCTTCTTTAAATGTTTGGTAGACTTCATGACTACAGCCATATGGGCCTGAAGGTGTTTTTGTAGGAATGTTTTCAACTTTACAAATTCAATTTCTTTAATACATACAGGGCAACTCCTGCCATCTTTTTATTTGTTTCAAAGTAATTGTTATTGAGATATAATTCACATACCATAAAACTCAACTTTTAAAGTGTACAGTTTAGTTGTTTTTAATATATTCAGGTTGTACAACCACCACCACTAATTCCAGAATATTTCACTACTATCAACTTACCAAGAAGAAACTCCATAACCATTAATAGTCCTCATTTCTCCCATTCTCCCAGTTCCTGGTAATCACTCTTCTGCACTTTCTCTGTGATTCAGATTAATACCAATGTAGTTCCAATAGTATATAAAATATTTGCTCCTATATTGCTTCACCTCCCTCTTTATGCTTTTATTGTCACAAATTATATATTTATAGGTTATATGCAAATATTTATAATTATTGCTTTATGCAGTTGCCTTTTAAACCAGATAAGAAGAATTACAATAATAATATGTTAACATTGTCTTCTATATTTACTTATGTAGTTACCCTGACTAGTGTTCTTTTCTATTTTTTTTTTTTTGAGACAGAGTTTCGTTCTTTCGCCCAGGCTGGAGTGCAGTGGTGTGATCTCAGCTCGCTGCAACCTCGCCGCCCCCGCAACCTCCGCTCCGCGGGTTCAAGCGATTCTCCTGCCTCCGCCTCCTGAGTAGCTGGGATTACAGGCCTGCACCACCACGTCCAGCTGATTTTTGTATTTTTAGTAGAGATGGGGTTTCGCCATGTTGGCCAGGCTCCTCTCAAACTCGTGGCCTCAGGTATCTGCCTGCCTCGGCCTCCCAAAGTGCTAGGATTACAGGTGTGAGCCATCGCGCCCCACCTGACTAGTGTTCTTTATTTCTCTGTGTGGATTTGAATTAGTGTCTAACGTCCTTTCCTTTCAGCCCAGAGGATGCCACTTAGCATATCTTTTAGAGAAGTTTCTTCAGTAAACTTCCTCGGCTTTTATTTATCTAGGAATATCTCAATTTCTTCATTTTTGAAGGATATTTTAGTTGGAATCTTGGTTAACTTTTTTTCTGTCAGAGCTTTAAATATGACACCCCACAGCCTTCTTTTAAAATAGACTTGATTTTTTAGAGCAGTTTTACAATTTTTTTTTTTTTCACACGGAGTCTTGCTCTGTCGCCCGGGCTGGAGTGCAGTGGCCGGATCTCAGCTCACTGCAAGCTCTGCCTCCCGGGTTTACGCCATTCTCCTGCCTCAGCCTCCCGAGTAGCTGGGACTGCAGGCACCCGCCACCTCGCCCGGCTAGTTTTTTTGTATTTTTTAGTAGAGACGGGGTTTCACTGTGTTAGCCAGGATGGTCTCGAGCTCCTGACCTTGTGATCTGCTCGTCTCGGCCTCCCAAAGTGCTGGGATTACAGGCTTGAGCCACCGTGCCCGGCCCAGTTTTACAATTTTCACAGCAAAATTGAGCAGAACATTTCAGGAGTTCCCATATACCTCTGGACTCCCAAAGGGCACAGCCTCCTCCACTACCAACGTCCTACACAAAAGTGGAATATTTGTTACAGTCAATGAACCTACAATGACACATCATTATTCCTCCGAATCTATTGTTTACATTAGGGTCCACTTGGTATTTTATATTCTACAGGTTTTGACTAATGTGTAATGACATGTATCTACAACATAACATCAACAGGGAAGTGTCACTGCCGTAAGTATCCTCTGTGCTCTACCTCATCATCCCTCCCTCTCCCCAGTCCCTGGCAACCACTGATATTTTTACTGTCTCTATATATAGTTTTGCATTTTCTGGAATGTCAAAGAGTTGAAATCGTATAGTATGTAGCCTTTTCAGATTGGGTTCTTTTGCTTCACAATATGCATTTAAGATCCCTGCATGTCTTTTCATAGCTTGATAGCTTCTTTTTTTTTTTTTTTTTTTTTTGAGACGGAGTTTCCCTGTGTCTCCCAGGCTGGAGTGCAGTGGCGCGATCTCGGCTCACTGCAAGCTCCGCCCCGGGTTCACGCCATTCTCCTGCCTCAGCCTCCCCAGTAGCTGGGACTACAGGCACCCGCCACCACGCCTGGCTAATTTTTTGTATTTTTAATAGAGACTGGGTTTCACCGTGTTGGCCAGGATAGTCTCGATCTCCTGACCTCGTGATCTGCCCGCCTCGGCCTCCCAAAGTGCTGGGATTACAGTCGTGAGCCACCACGCCCGGCCTCTTTTTTTTTTTTTTTTCTTATTTTAAAAAATAGAGATGAGGTTTCACCATGTTGCCCAGGCTGTCTCAAACTTCTGGCCTCAAGCAATCTTCCTGCCTCAGCCTCCCAAAGTGCTGGGATTACAGGCGTGAGTCACTGTGCCTCACCAGTAGTATATTTCTTTTTAGTGTTGAATAATATTCCATTATCTGATGTACCACAGTTTACTTATCCATTAACTTACTGAAGGACAAGTTTTGGCAATTATGAATAAAGCAGCTAAGCTGCAGTACTCCTCCATGTGCAGGTTTTTGTGTGAATGTAAGTTTCAACTCCTTTGGATAAATACCAAAGAATATAAATATGGTAGGAGTATGTTTAGTTTTGTAAGAAACCACCAAACTGTCTTTCAGAATGGCTGTACCATTTTGGATTCCCACCAGCAATGAATGAGAGTTCCTGTCATTCTGGTATTTGATGTTTGTTAGTATTCTAAATTTTGGCCATTCTAATAAGTGTGTAATGGTATCTCATTGTCTTTTTATTTTTTATCTCATTGTTTTAATTTGCAGTTCCCTAATGACATATGAGATTGAGCATCTTTCCATATGCTTTTTTTTTTTTTTTTTTTTTTTTTTTTGAGACAGAGTCTCGCTCTGTTGCCCAGGCTGGAGTGCAGTGGTACAATCTTGGCTCATTGCAACCTCCATGTCCTGGGTTCAAATGATTCTTATGCCTCAGTCTCTAAAGTAGCTGGGACTACAGGTGCACGCTGGCATGCCTGGCTAATTTTTGTATTTTTAGTAGAAATGGAGTTTCACCATGTTGACCAGGCTGGTCTCGAACTCCTGGCCTCATGTGATTCACCTGCCTCAGCCTCCCAGAGTGGTGGAATTACAGGCGTGAGCCACCATGCTCGGCCTCATATGCTTGTCATTTGTATAATTTCTTCGGTGATGTGTCTGTTCAGCTCTTTGGCCCATTTTTAAGTCAGGTTGTTCCTTTTCTTATTGTTGAGTTTTAGGAGTTCTTTGTATATTAAGGATAACAGTCCTTTGTCAAATACATCTTTTGCAAATATTTTCTCCCAGTCTGTGGCTTGTTCTCTCACTCTCTTGATCACACTTCCTGTTGGCTTCCATGATCTCTAATCAGAAGTCAACTGTTAATCTTATTGTGGGTCTCTTGTTTATGATGAGTTGCTTCTCTTGCTACTTTCAGGATTCTTTGTTTTTGGCAGTTTGATTTAATGTGCTTCAATGTAGATCTCTTTAAGTTTATCCTACTTGGAATTTGTTATCTTTTTTATTTTTATTTTTATTTTTTTGAGACGGAGTCTCGCTCTGTCGCCCAGGCTGGAGTGCAGTGGCCGGATCTCAGCTCACTGCAAGCTCCACCTCCCGGGTTCACGCCATTCTCCTGCCTCAGCCTCCCAAGTAGCTGCGACTACAGGCGCCCGCCACCTCGCTCAGCTAGTTTTTTGTATTTTTTAGTAGAGACGGGGTTTCACCGTGTTAGCCAGGATGGTCTCGATCTACTGACCTCGTGATCCACCCGTCTTGGCCTCCCAAAGTGCTGGGATTACAGGCTTGAGCCGCCGCGCCCGGCGGAATTTGTTATCTTATGGAATGTGTCAAATTAATATTTGCCATCAAGTTTCGGGAGTTTTCAGCCATTATTTCTTCAAATATTCTTTTGCCCCTTTCTCTCTCTTCTCTCCTTCTGGGATTTTCATTGTGTGTAATAAGTGTTATGTTGGTTATATGTTGGTCTGCCCATTTGTCTCCATTCTTATTTTTTTTCTTCCTCAGATTGGATAATCTCAATCTTCAAGGCCACCGATTCTTTCTTTTTCTTGTTCAAATCTGCTGTTAAGCCCCTCTTGTGAAATTTTCACTTGAGCTATTATAATTTTGTTTTTTTGAGTTAGAGTCTCACTCTGTGCCCAGGCTGGAATGCAGTGGTGTGATCTCAGCTTCCTGGGTTCAAGAGATTCTCGAGCCTCAGCCTGCCAAGTAGCTGGGATTACAGGTGCTGGCCACCACACCCTGCTAATTTTTATATTTTTGTAGAGATGGGGTTTCACCTCCCCAAGTTGGTCTTGAACTTCTGACCTCAAGTTATCCGCCCACCTCAGCCTCCCAAAGTGTCGGGATTATAGTCATGAGCCACTGTACCTGGCCTGAGTATAATTTTAAACTGCAGAATTTCTATTTGGTTCCTTTTTAATATTTTCTATCTCCTCATTAATATTCTCTCTTTGGTGAGACATTAAGCTTTTTTAGTTGTTGTTGTTCTTTATTTTATTTTATTTTTTTGAGATGGAGTCTCGCTCTGTTGCCCAGGCTGGAGTGCAATGGCACCATCTTTGCTCACTGCAATCTCTGTCTCCCGGGTTTAAGCAATTCTCCTGCCTCAGCCTCCCAAGCAGCTGGTACTACAGGTGTGCACCACCATGCCTGGCTAATTTTTGCATATTTAGTAGAGATGGGGTTTCACCATGTTGGTCAGGCTGGTCTTGACCTCCTGACCTCAGGTGATCTGCCCACCTCAGCCTCTCAAAGTGCTGGGATTACAGGCATGAGCCATCGCACCCGGCCTTTTAGTTGTTGTTCTTTAGACATGTTTTATTTAGCTGTTTAAACATACTTAAAATAGCTGATTTAACGTCTTTGTCTAGTAAGTCTAATGTCTGAGCTACCCCAGGGACAATTTTTTTGTTGATTTTTTCCCCCCACATATAGGCCATACTTTCTTGTTTCTTGCATTTCTTGGAAAGTGAGGCATGAAACTAGGGCAGGTTAAAATGCCACAATGCCACTGCACCTGGCTAAGGGACAGACTTCTAAGAATGAAGCAAAATTGAGAAGAAGGAAGAGTTTCAGTGCAGAGGATGTGAGCAGAAGTAAAGCAAGATAATACAAAGAGCTAGTTTTTCTGACAGCCAAAATCCCTGGTGACTCTGCCTTTCTTAAGTCTCTAACTCACTACAGAAATCTGGAGAAGTGAGAAAGGTCTTCATTGAGCAAACATTTATTTAGCATTTACTATGTGACAGCAGACAGTTCTGCCTTAGAAGAAGACATATACATTAACAAAAATTATATGATACAATACAATTGCATAAACTATGATAAGGAAATATGCAATGTACTATGAGAGAAAAACAGATGAAGCAGCAACTAACTGCCTGGGTATTATAGAATAAAACATTACAGACGACCTGACTTTTGAACAGCATCTTTAAATATGAGTAGTTGTAGAGGAAAAATGGTAATCCAGTTAGAAGTATGAGTGTAGTTATAAGGTATGTTTAGGCTGAAGGAGGGATGGCTGTAGGAAAGCTGTTAAAGTGGTTAAGGGGTGGATGGTCAAGGGATTTCAACAGATCAGTGGATGTGACTGAGTTTCCTCTTTAACAAGGCATCCCCATGGTGAGGGAGGACTTACTGGTGATGGGGAAGAACGAGAGTTGGGGAAATATATATGATAATGCTCTAAATTACACCAAAGGAGATGGAGACATGAGGAAGACATTTAAGAGAGGTATTGTTGACCGAACTTGGTGATCAATTAGATATATAGGAATGAATGATGTCAGCAACATGGTGGAATAGGAATTTCCAGACTCTCCTCCACTCACAGATACACGAAATCAACATCTATTTACAGATCAATTCCCTTTGAGAGAAAGTCAGGGACCAGTTGAGAGACACCCACTGGGCAACTGAGAAAACATCCACATTGAGTGGGTAGGAGAAGCCAAGCCATACTCAGGCACGGATACCATTCTGGGCACTGTGCTATAAAACTGGGAAGGGAATCTCCAACATGTATCTTCTCCATGGTTGGTTTCTTAATCCACCAACTCTGAGAGTAGAGGGAATCAGGCATACACAAGTCTCTCTAGACCACAGGAGAAAAGTGGCAGTTTTATAGATGCACAAGCACTTCTAGAGGCTGCATCTCCCCGGAAGAACACAGAGAAGGGGCTTAAAAAATGCATCCCTCTTTCTCCCCAGAAGGGGTTTATGACACAGTCTTTCAGTGGCTACTTGAGCCTTACTTTTAACTAACTTGCATCAGGGAGTTAAAGAGGCAGACAAAATAGAAGCCTGCTGGCAGCCTGATAAGCAGATTGGCACTTCCCAAGCCTTCTTTCCTGGTTCACTCCAGCAATAACTCCAGGTCTATTAATCCTTTCTGGAAGGAGACTGTCCACACAAGCACCCCAGCGTTTAGTTTCCATCTGAGGAATTGCATCCTAAATCTTCTAGCTCTAGTAACAGAGGGGATCTAAGCATATTTGAATCTCTCTAGTCCACAGAAAAAAGTAGTGGTTTCATAAGCAAGCATTACCAGGGGCTTTATCCCCTGGAAGCCGTGCAGAGAAGGGGCTATAGAAATGCAGCTACCTGTTTCTCCCCAGAAGAGGCTTATGCCAAGCATCAAGTGCTCCAGTTTTTTACAGTTATCTCCCAAAGGATTCCATCCTAAACCTCTTAGACCTGGGAGCAGAAGGGACTAGGCATATGTGAGTCTCTGTAGATCACAGAACAAAGAGATGGTTTTAAACAGGTGCACAAACACTTCCAGGGGTTAGACCTGCTTTCGGTAGTGCACAAAATGGGTTGGAATGTACAGCTTCCATTTTCTTTCCAGAGGAGGTTTATGGCACACACTTCCTGTGGCTAATTGATGGCCTGGCTTCTAATGAACTTGACTGGAGAGTTAACGGGGCAGAGAAACAGTAGCTCTACAGCAACCTGAGCCAGAGCTTGGCACTTCCTGAGCCTTTCTTTTTTTTTTTTTTTTTGAGACAGAGTCTCGCTCTGTCGCCCAGGCTGGAGTGCAGTGGCCGGATCTCAGCTCACTGCAAGCTCCGCCTCCCAGGTTTACGCCATTCTCCTGCCTCAGCCTCCCGAGTAGCTGGGACTACAGGCGCCCGCCACCTCGCCCGGCTAGTTTTTTGTATTTTTTAGTAGAGACGGGGTTTCACTGGGTTAGCCAGGATGGTCTCGATCTGCTGACCTCGTGATCCGCCCGTCTCGGCCTCCCAAAGTGCTGGGATTACAGGCTTGAGCCTTCCTGAGCCTTTCTTTTGGCTCACCCCAGTGATAAATCCAGGCCTATCCATTCTTCTTGGGAAGGAGTTTTTACATGCACTGAGTGTCACAAATTCTACATCTCCTACCAAAGGGACTATCTCCTTAAGAACCTCACTCTAGGCTGGGCACAGTGGCTCGTGGCTGTAATCCCAGCACTTTGGGAGGTTGAGGCGGGTGAATCACCTGAGGTTACGAATTCAAGACCTGGCCAATATGGTGAAAACCTGTCTCTACTAAAAATCCAAAAATTAGCCAGGCATGGTGGCAGGTGCCTGTAATCCCAGCTACTCAGAAGGTTGAGGCAGGAGAATCACTTGAACCTGGGAGGTGGAGGTTGCAGTGAGCTGAGATGGCACCATTGCACTTCAGCCTGGGCAGCAAGAGCGAAACTGTCTCTGAAAAAACAAAACAACAACAACAACAACAACAACAACAACAACAAATCCTTACTCTAGGAATTGATGGGACTTTGCATTCCTGAGTGGCCTAGACCACAAAAAACAAAGAGGCAGATATACAACGGGCCCACTTCCAGCAGCTATTTCCCTAGGAACAGAAGGGTGCTGCCTGAATGTGAAGACAGACATTTACCACAGATTCTCTCCCCAGTTTTGTGCAGAGAGGGTAGGAGAAAATGCTTGCACTAAGCTTCACTGTGAAGAGAGAAGGAACTGGAACACATATGCAACACCTCAACCTTTCCAGGTATATCAAGAGAGTCTGCTTCTACCTTACCAATCCTGGGGTATGGAGAGGACATAGCATATTCTTTTTTTCTCTCTTTATTTTTATGTAATATATTAATATAGAGATAGAGCCTTATTATGTTGTCCAGGCTGGTCTCAAACTCTTGGGCTCAAGCGATCCTCCTGTCTTGGCCTCCTAAAGTACTGGGATTACAGGCTTAAGCTACTGTGCCTGGCCAGGACATGGCACATTCTAATCTCCAAGGGGCCACCAAAACCAGAAAGAGCCATTTGGATGAACATAAAGATTTCAGAGAAAATTTAAAGTCTCTGGCCAGATGGATTGGTGAGATTCTCTATATGAGGCCAGTCTGACAAGACTAGGAAAGGCTGTTCCTATCTAATGTACAGAAAAAAAGGCAAGGTAAATGGAAAAAATAGGAAAGTATATTTCCAAAAAAAGAACAAGATAAATCTCTAGAATTGATGTGAAGTGGAGATGCAATTTACCCAACAGGGAATAGAAAATAATGGTTATAAAGATGCTCACTGAGGTCAGGAGAGCAATGTAAGAACTGAGAATTTCAACAAAGAGACAGTATTAAAAAGTACCAATCAGGGTGTGGGAGCAGTGGCTCATGCCTGTAATCCCAGCACTTTTGGAGGCTAAGGTGGCAGGATTGCTTGAGCCCAGGAGTTTGAGACCAGCCTGGGCAACACAGGGAGATGTATCTCCATAAAAACTTTTATTAAAAAATTAGCTAGGTGTGGTGGTGCATGCCTTTGTTTCCAGCTACTCAAGGGGCTGAGGTGGGAAGATTGCTTGAACTTAAGAGGTCAAAGCTCCAGTGAGCCATGATTGTGCCACTACACTTCAGCCTGGGCAAAAGAGCAAGAGCCTATCTCAAAAACAAAACAAAACAAAAACCAAAAGAAAACAAAGTACCAAACAGAAATCATAGAGCTGAATAATACTATGACTGAACTGAAAAATTAAATAGAGGGATTCAACAGCCATCTAGATAAAGCAGAAGAAAGGATATTTAACTTAAAGACGGATCATTAGAAATCATCCAATCTGAGGAACAAAAACAAAAAGAGCTTAAAAGAGTAATGATAGCTTAAAAGACTTACGGAACACCACCAAATGTAACAACATAAACATTATTGGTATACCTGAAGGAGAAGGGAGAGAGAAAAGGACAGAAAACATTTTCAAAGTAATAATGGCAGAAAACTTCCTAAGCCTGGGTGAAAAACATAGAAATCCAGATTCAGGAAGCCCAAAAGAAACCAAATAGGATGTATCAAAAGAGAGCCATGTTGAGACATATCATAATCAAATTGGTAAAAGTTAAAACAAAGACAGAGTTTGGGAAGCAGCAAAGGCAGGCTAGAAGGAAGCAGTATGACACATTCAAAAACCTCAAAGAAAAAAAACTGTCAACCCATGATACTATACCCAGCAATCTTGTCTTTCAATAAAGAAGGAGTTATAAAGATGTTTTCAGACAAATAAAAGCTGAGAGAGTTTATCACCACTAGACCTGGCTTACAAGAAATGCTAAAGGAACTTCTTCAAGCTGAAGGAAAAGGATGTATTTAGTAACATTAAAACATATAAAAGCATAAAAGTCATTGGTTAAAGTAAGTATGTTGTGAAATCCAAAACACTCTAATATGGTAAGGGCAGTGAGTAAATCAACTATATCTGTAGTATAAAAGTTAAGAAGCAAAAGTATGAACAACTACATACATATGAAGAGCTACAATAATTTGTTAAGATTCAAATAATAAAAGATGTAAATTTTGACAAAAACATAAAACATGGGAGGGGGGAGTACAAGTATAGAGTTTGTATAAATAATCAAAGTTAAATAGTCAGTAGCTTAAAGTAGCCAGTTATAAGATGTTTTATGTAAGCTTCAGGGTAACTACACAGCAAAAACTTAGATAGAAAAGAGATAAAAGGAAAAGACTCAGCATACCACTACAGAAAGCCATCAAACCAAAAAGGAAGAAAGCAACAGAGGAAGAAAGGAACAAAGCATCTACAAAGCAATAAGAAAAAAATGATCAAGATGGTGCTGGTAAATTCCTACCTAGTAATAGTTATGTTGAATATAAATGGATTAAATTATCCAATCAAAGGTACAGAGTGGCTGAATGGATTTTAAAAAACAAAAAACCAAGACCCAACTATATGCAGCCTGTGAGAGATTCATATCACCTTAAAGGACACTCACAGATGAAAAGTGAAGATATGGGAAAAATATTCTATGCACATGGAAACCAAAAGAAAGCAGGGGTAGCTACACTTATTTCAGATAAAATATGCTTTTTTTTTTTTTTTTTTTTGAGATGGAGTCTTGCTCTGTCATTCAGGCTGGAGTGTACTGGCATGATCTTGGCTCACTACAACCTCCACCTCCCAAGTTCAGGCAATTCTCCCGCCTCAGCCTCCTGAGTAGCTGGGACTACAGGCATACACCACCATGCCTGGCTAATTTTTGTATTTTAGTAGAGCTGGGGTTTTACTATGTTGGCCAGGTTGGTCTCGAATTCCTGACTCAGATGATTCGCCTGCCTTGGCCTCCCAAAGTGCTGGGATTATAGACGTGAGCCACCATGCTCAGCCCTGATAAAACAGACTTCAGATAAAAAACTGTAAATAGAGACAAAGAAGGTCATTATATGGTAATAAGGGGTCAATTAATCAAGAGAATATTACAATTGTAAATACATATACACCCAACATCATAGCATCTAAATATATAAAGCAAACATTAAGAGATCTGAAGGAACACATAGACTGGAGGAACGCCATAATAGTAGGGGATTTTAATATCTCAATTCCAACAACAGACAGATCATTCAGACAGATAATCAATAAGGAAGCATTGTACTTGAACTATACTTCAGACCAAATAAACCTAACTGACACAAAAAGAACATTCTACATATTCTTTAAGTCAAATAATAAATTAGAGGGGAAATTTTAAAAAGTCTTGAGACAAAAATGAAAACAAAACATACCAAATTTGTGCAATACAGTTCTAAGAGTAAAGTTTATAGCAAAAAATGCCTACCTTCAAAATGAGAAAAGTTATCAAATAAACAAATGTAACACCTCAAGGAACTAGAAGAAGAACAAACTAAGCCCAAAGTTAGCAGAAGGAAGGAAGAAATAAATGATTAGAGACTAGACAATCAATAGAAAAGATCAACAAAATTGGTTTTTGAAAAGCTAAATGAAATGGACTCTTTTTTTTTTCTTTTGAGATGGATTCTCGCTCTGTCACCCAGGCTGGAGTGCAATGGCACGATCTCAGCTCACTGCAACCTCTGCCTCCCAGGCTCAAGCCATTCTCCTTCCTCAGCCCAAGTAGCTGGGATTACAGTGTCCGCCACCACACCTGGCTAATTTTTGTATTTTTAGTAGAGATGGGGTTTCACCATGTTGGCCAGGCTGGTCTCAAACTCCTAACCTCAGTTGATCCACCCATCTTGGCCTCCCAGAGTGCTGGGATTATAGGCGTGAGCCACCATGCCCAGCCATGAAAGGGACTCTTGGCTAGAATAAGAAATAAAAGAGAAAAGACTCAAATAAATAAAATGGGACCAGGCATGGTGGCTCATACCTGTTATTACAGCACTTTGGGAGGTCAAGGTGGGAAGATGACTTTGAGCTCAGCCTGGGAAACATAGCAGGACCCTGCCTCTTAAAAAAAAAAAAAAAGTTAGAAAAAAAAGTTAGCTGGGTGTGGTAGTGAACACCTGTAGTCCTAGCTGACTGGGAAGCTAATGAAGGGCAGAGGATCACTTGAGCCTAGGAGTTTGAGGTTACAGTGAGTTGTGTCACATCACTCCACTCCAGTCTGGGTGACAAAAAGGAAAATAAAAGTGGAAGAGGAGGCATTACAACTGATAACACACACAGAAATACGAAAGATCATAAAAGAGTACTACGAAACCAAAAAAACTGAACAACCTGGAAGAAATGGTACATTCCTGGAAACATATAACCTGCCAAGACCGAATCATGAAGAAATTGGAAATCTGAACAGACCAATAATGAGTAAGTAGATTAAGTCTGTAATTAAAAGTCTCCCATAAAAAAAAGCCCAGGATCAGAAGACTTCGTGGCTGAATTCTACCATTTACAGAAGAACTAATACCAATCCTTCTCAAATTCTTCCACCAAATTGAAGAGGAGGGAATACTTCTAAACAAGGTCATTATTAACCTAATACCAATGCCAGTCAAAGACACTACAAGTAAATAAAACTACCAGCCAATATCAATGATGAATATAAATGTAAAAAATCCTCAACAAAATACTAGCAAAGCCTATTCAATAGTATATTCAAGGATTATTTACCATGATCAAATGGGATTTATCCCTGGGATGTAAGGCTGATTAAACATATTCAAATCAATAAATGTGATTCATCATATTAATAGAATGAAAGATAAAAATCATGTGATCATCTCAATAGATGCAGAAAAAACATTTGACAAAATTCAAGATCTATTTATGATAAAAACTCTCAGCAAGTTAGGTATAGAAAGAATGTTCCTCAATACAATTAAGGCCATATATGACAGGGCCACAGCTAATATTATACTCAGTGACGAAAAGTTGAAGGATCTTTCTCTAAGATCAAGAATAAGACAAAGATGCCCATTCCCACCACTTTGGCTCAAAATATTACTAGAAGTGTCAGCCAGAGTAATTAGGCAAGAAAAGAAAATAAAAGGCATCCAAATAGGAAAAGAAAAAGTGAAATTGTCTGTGTGGATGATAGAATTTTATATACACAAAATCCAAAAGATTCCACCAAAAAAATATTAGAACTGACAAATGAATGAACTACAGTTGCAGGATACAAAATCAACATACAAAAGAGTAGTGCTTTCATACACTAACAATGATCTATCTGGAAAAAAAAAAAAAAAAGAAAACAATCCCATTTACAATAGCAGCAAAAGAACAAATTATTTAGGAGTAAATTTAACCAAGGAAGTAAAAGATTTGTATACTAAAAACTATAAACATTGATGAAAGAAATTTAAGAATCAGTTGGATACATTAAATATATTAAAAAAGAAACTAAAGAGGACAAAATAAGTGGAAAGATATCCTTTGTTCATGCATTGAAGAATTAATATTTTAAAAATGTCCAACTACCCAAAGTGATGCAACCCCTATCAAAAGTCCAAAAGTCCAGTGGCATTCTTTTTTTTTTTTGGAGACAGGGTCTGGCTCTGTTGCCCAGGCAGGAGTGCTCACTGCAATTTCTCCCTCCCAAGCTCAAGCCATTCTCCCACCTCCACCTCCTGACTAGCTGGGACTACAGGTACATGCCACTATATCTGGCTAATTTTTGTATGTTTTATAGACACGGGGTCTTACTTTGTTGCCCAGGCTGGTCTCAAACTCCTGAGCTCAAGTAATCTGCCTGCCTCAGCTTCCCAAAGTGCTGAGATTACAGGTGTGAATCACTACACCTGGCCTCAAATACCATTCTTCACAGAGAGAGAAAAAAAAAGTCCTAAAATTTATATAGAAGCACTTAAGACTTGAATAACCAAAGCAATCTTGACTACCAAGAACAAAGGAGGAGGCATCACACTACTGGATTTCAAAATCTATTAGAAAGCTATAGTAACCAAACTGTATGGTACTGGCATTAAAAACAGACATATTGACCAATGGAATAGGATAGATTCCAGAAGTAAATCCATATATCTATGGTCAATTGATTTATGACAAAGGTGCCAAGAACACACAAAGGGGAAAGGACAGTCTTTTCAATAAATGGTGCTGAAAAAAATTCCATTCTTCCACATGTGGATATCCATAAATGGAAGAATGAAAATAGCTCCTTATCTCACCTCATACAATAAACAACTTTGCCAGGTGCTGTGTAATGCCAGCACTTTGGGGGGCTGAGGTGGGAGGATCACTTGAGCCAGGAGTTTGAGACCAGCCTGGGAAACATAGGGCGACCCTATCTATACAAAAAAAAAAAAGTAAATTAGCTGGATGTGGTAGTGCATGCCTGCGGTCTCAGCTACTTGGGAGGCTAAGGTGGGAGGATTGTTTGAGCTTGGGAGGTTGGGGTTGCAGTGAGCCGTGATTGCACTATTGCCCTTCAATCTAGGCAACAGAGTGTAAAGAGTTAAATGTAACATCTGAAACTATAAAACTACTAGAAGAAAACAGGAGAAAAACTTCATGACATTGATCTGGACAACAGTTTCCTGAATATGACTCCAAAAGCACAGGCAATGAAAACAAAAATAGGATTACATCGAACTAAAAAGCTTCTGCATAGTAAAGAATTAATAAATGAAAATACATCCCACGGATTGGAAGAAAATATTTGTAAATCATACATTGCATAAGGGGCTAATATTCAAAATATATAAGGAGCTCAAACTACTCGGTAATAAGAAAACAAATAACCCTATTTAAAATGTGAAAAAGACATGAATAGACATTTCACAAAAGAAGACATATGAATGGCCAACAAATATGGGAAAAAATGCTCAAGATCTCTAGTCATCAGAGAAGTGCAAATTAAAACCACAATGAGGTATCACCTCTCACCTGTTGGATTGGCTATTATCAAAAACACGAAAGATAAGAAATGCTGGTGAGGATGTGGAGAAAAGGGAACCCTTGCATACTGTTGGTGATATTGTAAATTAGTACAGTCATTTTGGAAAACAGCATGGAGGTTCCTCAAAAAACTAAAAATATAATTACCACATGATCCAACAATCCCACTTCTTGGGCATATACCCAAAGGAAATGGAATTGGTATGTCACAGACATGTCTGTTCTCTCATGCTCCCAGCAGCATTATTCACAATAGCCAAGATATGGAAACAACCAAAGTGCCCATCAATGGATAAATGCATTTTTAGAATGTGATCTATATACACAATCAAATACTATTCAGCCCTTTAAAAAATAGGAAATTGGCTCTTATCTTTAATCCCGGCACTTTGGGAGGCTGAGGCAGGAGGATCGCTTGAGGCCAGGAGTGAGACCAGCCTGGCCAGCATGGCAAAACCCCATCTCTACTAAAAATACAAAAATTAGCCAGGCGTGGTGACACATGCCTATAATTCCAGCTACTAGGGTGGCTGAGGCATGAGAATTGCTTGAGCCCAGGAGGTGGAAGTTGTGTAGTGAGCTGAGATGGTGCCATTGCACTCCAGCCTGGGCAACAGAGTAAGCCCCCATCTCAAAAAAATTTTTGTTATATTTACCTTATCTTTCATCTACTCATCTCCCTCTTTATGTTTCTTATTTCTTGATGCACTTTAGCATAGGTTGAAAACCTCAGTACACTTTATCTCTATCAGTATGTATTTTATTTAACTAGAATTCATTATTTGCATATAATTCTTTTTTTTTTTTTTGAGGCAGACTTTCCCTCAGGCTGGAATACAGTTGTGCAATCAAGGCTCACTGCATCCTCAGCCTCCGGGGATCAAGTGATCCTCCCATCTCAGCCTCCTGAGTAGCTGGGATCATAGGCATGCACAACCATGCCCAGTTAATTTTTGTATTTTTTTTTTGTAGAGATGGGGTTCCACCATGTTGCCCGAAGTGATCCACCCACCTTGGCCTCCCAAAGTGCTGGGGTAACAGGTGTGAGTCACCACGGCCAGCCTATAATTCTTTCTGTGTGTGTGAGGTAAAACCTAAATATAATGAAATCACAACTTAAGTGGGCTATTTCCTGAGCATTGACAAATGTATATACCTGTGTAATCCTATTATGATGCAGCACATCAGCAGCAGTTCACAAAGTCCCCTCATGACCCTTTCTAGTCAGTTTCCACTTTCCTTCTCCCCTGCAAAAGCAACCACTGCTCTTTTTCACTATAGGTTGGTTTTGGTTGTTCTAGACTTTCAAATACATGGAATCTCAGTTTGTATGCTTTTGTATCTGGTTTCCTCAGTAAGGGTTTTTTTAAATTTATTTTATTTTATTGTTGAACTGATTCATGTTGTTTTATCAGCAGTTAATTTCTTCCTTTTGCTATTTTTTCTTTTTGAGAGAGGGTCTCCCTCTGTCACCCAGGTTAGAGTGCAGTGACCCAATCATGGCTCACTGCAGTCTTGACCTTCTGGGCTCAAGCAACTCCTACCTCAGCCTCCTGGGTAGCAAATACAGGTGTGCACCACCATACCCAGCTAATTTTGCTTTTCTCTGTAGAGATGGGGGCCTCACTATATTGTCCAGGCTGGTCTTAACTCCTGGGTTCAGGTGATCCTCCCACATCAGCCTCCCAAATTGCTGGGATTATAGGCATGGGCCACCACACTCAGTCCTCTTTTGCTAAGTATTATTCCACTGTTTGAATGTATCAGTTTATCTGCTCTCCTGCTGATGGACAACTATCCCTTTCCAGTTTTTGGGAATGATGAATAAAACTGCTACAATTCCTTTGGTGGACATATACTTTCACTTCTGTAGGTAAATACCCAGAAGTGAAACAACTGGATGAAAGAATAGGTGTATGTTTACTTTTTTATAAAAAACTTAAGGGCCTTTTCCCAAAGTGGTGGTTCAAGTTTACTTCGGCAATGTTCAGTGGTTGTTCAGTCCATCAGCAATGTTGCTGCATGTCCTCTCCAACATTTGGTGTTGTCATTTTAATTTTAGTCATTCTAGTGTAGTAGTATTCTCAATGAGGTCTTAAAATTCATTTCTCCCATGATAACAATGTTGACACTTTATCATGTACTTATTAGTGACTCATATATCTTCTTTTGTAAAGTATCTGTATTTTTGAGTATAAGAGTATTAAGATACATTCTGCATATAAATTCAGATATATGTGTTGTGATTATTGTATCCTGGCCTGTGGGGTATCTTAAGGGTGTCTTTTGATGAACATAAAGTTTTAATTTTTTGAAATCTAATTTATTAATATTTTTGTTATATAGTTAGTGCTCTCATGCTCTCATGGTTCCTTCCAAGAACTTTTGCTTACCCCAACTTGTGAAAATATTCTCCTGTTTTCTTCTATAAGTCTAATAGTTTTAGCTTTTCTGTTGTGACCATGATTTATCTCTAATTTTTTGTATGGTATGAGGTCAGGGTCAAAGATTCATTTTTTTTCCTTATGCATATCAAGTTTTTATAGCATCATCTATTGAAAAGATTTTCCTTTCCCCATTGGATCGCTTTGGCACCACTGTAAAATATCAAACTACTTTACATTTAAATTAATTGCACTATAGATAGTCCTCAACTTTCTATAGTTCAACATACAAGTTTTTGACTTTATATATTTATTTATTTGAGACAAGGTCTTGCTCTGTTGCCCAGGCTGTAGTACAGTGGTGTGATCATGGCTCACTATAGCCTCAGACTCCTGGGCTCAAGCGATCCTCCCAACTCAGCCTCCTGAGTAGCTGAGCCTACAGGTGCAAACCACCACAGCTAATTTTTTTTTTTTTTTTTTTTTGAGATGGAGTCTCACTCTGTTGCCCAGGCTGGAGTGCAGTGGTGTGATCTTGGCTCACTGCAACCTCCGCCTCCTGGGTTCAAGCAATTCTCCTGTGTCAGCCTCCCAAGTAGTTGGAATTACAGGCACCCACCACCATGCCTGGCTAATTTTTGTGTTTTTAATAGAGATAGAGTTTTACCAACATGGTGGCCGGGTTGGTCTTGAACTCTTGACCTCAAGTGATACCTGCCTCATCCCAAAGTGGTGGAATTACAGGTGTAAGCCACTGTGCCCAGCCTGTGGCTGGATAATTTAAAAACTTTTTGTAGAGGTGGGGCCTCACTTTGTTACCCAGGCTGGTCTTGAACTCCTGGGCTCAAGTGATTCTCCCACCTTGGCCTCCCAAAGTGTTGGAATTACAGGCGTGAGCCACAGCGCCTGGCCAAATCCTTTCCTATGATTTGAATTCAGTTTTACAAACATTATCTTTTTTTCTTAAAAAAGAAAAAATCATAATGATAATAAGAGCAGCTACTTATTAAGCATTTACAAGGCATTAAAACAAATATCTTATACTTGGTAATCTCTCTCAAATCATCTCAATGACCTGCTATGTAAGGGTTATTATCCCATTTTACAAAAAGGAAACTGAGGTCACATATAAAGGTAACTAAGTCTGACTCCAGAAGTCCAATTATACCATTTTGTCTTCCTTAAAAAAAGGATTTATTGGTCTCTGATACTAAGTTATTCTTCAGTGTATTTGTTGCTGTTCTTCATAATTCCATTAACAAACTGGGTAACATTTCAGGGCCCAGTATTAAATAATGATCTTTCTTCCTCAGTTTGCCGTATACAGGGAAAAGACAGAAAAAAATTCCTATATGACAAGTTTTTGTTTGTATCAAATTACAGAGTTCCAAAAGACTATGACTTGAATATTGTAATACAACTTAAATTTGGCACATTATTTAATTATCCAAAGTTTATTACATGTTTGAGTGCACATTAAAGAGATTATTTGGCATAATTTGACAAGATAAAATTTCTGTACCTTATTTGACTATCAGGTATATATGTGGTATATTTATGTATGTGTGTGTATAGACACACATATACTCCTAAATTAAATATATTTGTATAAAAAGCTAAAGATTACTATGTTAAGATTAATTCATTAAAAAATCTATTATATTAAATTGCATCTGCATTCAAAGCAGAAATGTAAAAAAAGAATCAGTGTACTAAATACACATGAATTTACAAAGTAATTGAAAATGAAATAAAAATTTATATTGAAATGTTATAGTTTTGTTTAATTGGCATTTAAGTGGCACTATCAAACTATGGAAATAAACATCATTTTTTAGATTGTTGAGATAATAAAGATTCTACAAGCATTACCGTACCCTTGTACCCTCTAAATTAAGATTCAGCATTATTATAGTAGGAAAAAATGGCAGATAATTTTCTTCTTTATTAATATGGGAATTCTCAGGAAGCAATCAGGGCAGTGTCTGCACTCCTGGGCTTGTGCTTTTGGCTCTTCCATCAGTGGAAATCTGGCTTCTCAGGAAAGGTGCAGCCAGTCCGTCTAATTATGACGCTTGCTGCATAGTGGCCAGCACGGATACATTCAGTCAGAGGCTTGTCAGAGACCAGTTGAGACAGAAAACCTAGAACACAGGCAAAAAAGAACGTGAGTGTTGTGTGACAGCAGCAGAAATGTTATACTGGGTCAGACCAATATATGATCTAAGCACCTATCTCATTCTTCAGCCTTGACAGTAAGAGAAAGTCTTGAGCGTTGCTATTAGGGAGGTCTTTTTTTTTTTTTTTTTTTTTTTTTCCCCCGAGATAGAATCTTGCTCTGTCACCCAGGCTGGAGTGCAGTGGTATCATCTTGGCCACTGCAACCTCCGCCTCCCAGGTTCAAGCAATTCTCCTGCCTCAGCCTCCTGAGTAGCTGGGACTACAGGCATATACCACCACTCCCAGCTAATTTTTGTAGTTTTAGTAGAGATGGGGTTTCACCATGCTGACCAGGCTTGTCTTAAACTCCTGACCTCGTGATCTGCCTGCCTTGGCCCGGGATTACAGGCGTGAGCCACTGTGCCTGGCCGCGAGGCCTCTTCCCAAACATCATAAGCGTCCCCTAATATTTATTCTAAAGAGCTCAAGTTGCGACACAACAACTTGCCATCAAGTCAATCTGGTCTTTTTTTTTTTTTTGAGATGGAGTTTCACTCTTGTTGCCCAGGCTAAAGTGCAATGGCATGACCTCGGCTCACTGCAATCTCTGCCTCCCAGGTTCAAGCGATTCTTCTGCCTCAGCCTCCCGAGTAGCTGGGATTACAGGTGCCTGCCACCACGCCCAGGTAATTTTTGTATTTTTAGTAGAGATGGGGGGTTTCACCATGTTGGTCAGGCTGGTCTCAAACTCCTGACCTCAGGTGATCCACCTGCCTTGGCCTCCCAAAGTGCTGGGATTACAGGCGTGAACCACTGCACCTGGACAGAGAAGCATGTGTTGACAGGGTCTCAAAATCAACACGGTGAAACCCCGTCTCCACTAAAAATACAAAAATAAATTATCTATACTAGTAATGTGTATATATAATTATACATACGAGCAATGAACAATTAGAAGTTACTAAGAATAAGCCAGGCATTGTGGCTCACGCCTATAATCCCAGCACTTTGAGAGGCCAAGACGGGTGAGTTGCTTGAGCTCAGGAGTTTGAGACCAATATGGGCAACATGGCGAAATCCTGTCTCTACAAAAAATACAAAAATTAGCCAGGTGTTGTGGTGCATGCCTGTAAACCTAGCTACTCAGGACGCTGAGGTGAGAGGATTGCTTAAGCCAGGAAGGTTGAGGCTGTGGTCAGCTATGATTACATCACTGCACCCCAACCTGGGCAACAGAGTAGGACCCTGTCTCAACAATGAAAAAATTAAAAATTAATATTAAGAATATTTATCCATATTTATTCTAAGGTACTTCACATACTTCAAATATTTGAAGTACCTTAAAATAAATCTGACAGAAGTTGTATAGGGCCTGCACATTGAAAATGACAATGCTGAGAAATATAAAAGAAGCCTAAATAAATAGAGAGACATAAAGTATTCAAAGGTCAGAAGATTCAATATTATCAGTTCTGCAGGATTTTTTCTATTAATTCATTGGAATACCAATAACAATTCTAGCAGGTTTTTCTTATAGAAACTGACCAGCTGCTTCTAAAATTTGTATGAAAATTCAAAGGACCTAGGTTAGTGAAAACTCAACTTTGAAAAAGAAGAATCAGGCCAGAGGATTTATACTATCTGATTTCAAAATTTATTATAGAATGATAATAACCAAGACACTATGGTATTAGCATATAGACAAATAGATCAATGGAACTGAACAGAGTCCAGAAATAAACCTACTTCTGTATGGCCAACTGATTTTTGACACAGGTGCCCAAACAATCCCATGGAGAAAGGATACTCTAACAAATTGTGTTAGAACAATGGATACCATGTGTGAAAAAAAAGCATTTCAACCTTTACCTTACACTATCTACAAAAATTCACCTGAAATGAATCACAGACATAAATGTAAGGAGTAACATTCTAAAACTCTTGAGGAGAAAACATAGGAAAAAATCTTAGTGATCTTGAGTTTGCTAAAGATCACTTAGTAAGATGTAAAAAGTACAAACTTTTCTTTTTTAAAAATTTATTTATTTTTGAGACTGTGTCTCACTATCATTCAGGCTGGAGTACAGTGGCACAGTCATGGCTCACTGTAGCCTCAACCTTCTGGGCTGAAAGCTCTTCTCCCACCTCAGCTTTCCCAGTAGCTGGGACTACAGGCGTGTGCCACCATGCCTGGCTAATTCTTGCATTTTTTGTAGAGATGGGGTTTTGCCTAGTTGCTCAGGCTGGTCTTGAACTCCTGGGCTCAAGTAATCTGCCTGCCTTGGCCTCCTAAAGCTCTGAGATTACAGGTGTGAGCTACCACACCTGGCTAAGAATACAACTTTTATAGAAGAAAAAATAATTTGAATTTTGTCACAATTAAATACTTGGTACCTCAATAACAAGAAACAACTCAATACAAAGTAGGCAAAAGTCTTTAACATTTTAGCAAAGAAGATAGATGCCAAATAAGCATATGAAATGTTCAATATCATTATTTCTTTAAAAATGCAAATTAAAATCACAATTAGATACCACTGCACACCCACAGAATGGCTAAAAGTGAAAAGACTGACTATAACAAGTGTTAGCAAGGGTGCGATCAACTCTCATACACTAATTGTGGGAATGTAGAATGGTGAGACCACTTTGCAAAACCACTTGTCAGTCTTAAAAAGCTAAACATACGCATATCATATGACCCATTCTATTTCTAGGTATTTACCCAAGGTAGATGAAAGTACACATCCACACAAAGACTTGTAAATGAATGTTCACAGCAGCTTTATTTGTAATAGCCCCAAACTGGAAACAATCCAAAAGGGGATGAGAAGGAGCAGGAAGGCATGATTAGAAAAGGCCATGGGAGCAGTGGATATGTCCATAGTGATGGTTTCATGGGTGTACACATATGTCCAAAGTTATACAATTGTACACTTTAGATATGCACAGTTTATTGTATGTCTATTATGCCACAATAAAACTGTGAAAGAAGAAAAAAAGGATAATTGCAAATAAGGCAGGTCAAGAGCAGAAGAATCTGGGCTACCTTCCCCTTAGGGGAAACCTGAGCTGTTGCAGTAACACTCAAATGCTCAGAAGAGCAGATGATAATGAGCAACTGTGCTGCAGCTAGGCTTCTGGGCCTTCCCTGAGGCCCTGGGCAGCCTGAGGGGAATGAAGGTTAATTGAGAAGCTGTGGTATAATGACCTGTAGAGAACATTATAAGTGATTTATGTCCTTCTTCTTCTACCATTCTGACCACACAGACTTTTCCCAGTCAGATTTAGGGAATGCTCTGTATTAGATGAAATAAATAAGTATTCCCAACCAAAGAATAAAATTAATATGGTTAATGGAATGATGTATTTTAAAGACATTTGCTGACACTGTAAAAATCACTCTCTCGAGAGGTTTAGTAAGAGTATTTTATCACTGAGTTTTCAGGTAACAGTCAAAAGTCAATATTAACTTTTCTGCCAAACTGTGAGGCTAAAATGCTCAGTCCACACAGTGAATGGAGCAGATGCCAAATTCAGAGTCAGATCAGCTTACAATGCAAACATGTCTATTAGACGCCTTATAAGCAACATCTGTTTTCTTCATTCCCCCTGGTATGATCATTGTGAGAAAAAGAAAAAGCTTATGTTTATGAAATATTTTTGTGAAGCAAAACCACCAGCATCCTTCTTCTAAGAAAACTAGATGATGAATGAAGTAAGTATTCTGAAGAGTGTTTTGCTTTGACAAGTGGAGAACCTGGATGCTGAAAAAAGCTAAGATCTTTGCCCAAGGTGAATGTCAGTTTTTCAATAATCTATTTTAAAAACCAACTAAAATGAAATACAGATACTACATAATCAGTTATAAGCAGAGTCTTCAAAAAGGAGCTGATGTGAATCTTGAAAGTTGTATAAAATTGTTTAAATAAACAAATGGAGCTTATATTTAAAGAATTGTAGGGAATCCTTTTATAATGTAAGTAAACATCCCCAAGATACTTTTATTGTGGAAAAGATACATAACATAAAATTTACTATTTTAACAAATTTTGAATGCACAATTCAGTGACATTAAGTACATTCACAATGTGCAACTATTACCTCTATGCATTTTTAGAACTTTTTCATCACCCCAAAAGAAACTCTGTACCCATTAAACAATAACTCCCCACTCCTCTTTACCTCCAACCCCTGGTAAGTGCTACTCTACTTTTTGTCTCTATAAATTTGCCTATTCTAACAATATTTGTCTTTTTGTGTCTAGCTTATTTCACTTAGCATAATGTTTCCCAATATAATTTTAGTTTAGATTTTTAATTATTAGCCTGCTTAAAGTGTATTTTATTTGAAAATAATTCCAAATTCAGAAAAAAGTTTGCAGGAATAAAAATAGTACAAAAAGCATCTGTACATCCTTTACCCAGGTGCACAATATTGTTAACATTTTGCATCATTTGCATGTACTCTTTCTCTTTATACAATTTTATTTCCCTGAACTATTTGAGAGCAAGTTACATTTATCATATCTTTTTACTTCTAAAAACTTCAGTGTATCTTTTCTGAGAATAAGGATATTCTCTTACATAGCTACAGTGTGGACATCAACATCAACGTCAGTAACACTGTTATCTAATCTACTGTCCATATTTCAATTTAGTCAATTACCCAATAATGTCCTATATAGAAATTTTCTCCTCTAGAACAGAATCTAGTTTAGGATTTAACTGATGTACCTTTATAGTTTTTAAAAATCTGAAACATTTCCTCAGATTTTGACTTTTGAGATATGGACACTTTTGAAGAATACAGTCATCCCCTACCTAATTTTTAATTTATTTGTTCATTTATTTGAGACAGGGTCTTACTCCAATTGCCTAGGCTGGAGTGCAGTGGCGTAATTTTTTTTTGGCTCACTGCAGCCTCAACCTCCCTAGGCTCAGGTGATTCTCCCACTTCTGCCTCCTGAGTAGCTGGGACCACAGGTGCACACCACAATGCCTGGCTAATTTTTTTTGTACTTTTAGTAGATGGAGTTTTGCCATGTTGCCCAGGCTGGTCTCGAACTCCTGGACTCAAGCAATCCACCTGCGTCAGTCTCCTAAAGTGCTGGGATTACAAGTGTGAGCCACTGTGTCCGACGCATTTATCCCATTATTTATTTATTTATTTTCCCATTTTTAATAGACTGATTCTGATTTTGGGTTTGTCTAACATTTTCTCATGATCATGCATTCCCAGGCAGACTACTACACATATTATGATGGATCCTTCTCAAAGTGTCCCATTTAGAGGTACATCATGTCCATCTGCTGTTCACTAGTGACAGGAATTTTGATCACCGGATCAAGGTGTTGTCCTACTTCTCCATTGTATAGTACCTATTTTTTCCCTTGCATCTAACAAGCAGTTTGTGAATAGACAATTTAAGATCACATAGGCCAGGCGCGGTGGCTCACACGTGTAATCCCAACACTTTGGGAGGCTGAGGCAGGCAGATCATGAGGTCAGGAGTTTGAGACCAGCCTGGCCAACATGGTGAAACCCTGTCTCTACTAAAAATATAAAAATTAGCCAGGTGTGATGTCACGTGCCTGCAATCCCAGCTACTTGGGAGGCTGAGGCAGGAGAATTGCTTGAACCCAGGAGGCGGAGGTCGCAGTGAGCCGAGATCATGTCACTGCACACCAGCCTGGGCAACAAATGTGAAACTCCATCTCAAAAAAGGAAGGGAGGGAGGGAGGGAGGCAGGGAGGGAGGAAGGAAGGAAGGAAGGAGGGAAGGAAGGAAGGAAGGAACCAGAGAGAGAAAGGAAGAAAGAAAGAAAGACTGAGCAAATCCTCAAATCAAATTTGGCTGGGCATGGTGGCTCATGCCTGTAATCCCAGCACTTTGGGAGGCCAAGTGTGGTGGATCACAAGGTCAGGAATTCGAGACCAGCCTGGCCAATATGGTGAAACCTCGTCTCTACTAAAAATACAAAAGTTAGCCAGGCGGCAGGCGCCTGTAGTCTCAGCTACTTGGGAGGCTGAGGCAGGAGAATCGCTTGAATCTGGGAGGCAGAGTTTGCAGTGAGCCAAGTATCACGCCACTGCACTCCAGCCTGGGCGACAGAGTGAGACTCCATCTCAAAAAAAAAAAACAAAAGTCACATAAATATTCTGTTCTTTATCAGAAGTTCCAACCCCCCTCCCACTCCAGGTGTGAAATGATTTTCACATTTACCAGTCAGCCCTCACCATTCTACCATAAACAAGAGCTTACCTCTTCTCCCATTTATTATTTTAAATCTATTTATTATCAGTAAGAATGCACAATTATTTTTATTTTATTTGTTTGGTGGAGTCTGGAGCTCCGTCACCAAGGCTAGAGTGCAGTGGTATGATCTCGGTTCACTGCAACCTCCACCTCCCAGGATCAAGCGACTCTCCTGCCTCAGTCTCCCAAGTAGCAGCTGGGACTACATGAGCCACCATGTCTGGCTAATTTTTGTATTTTGAGTAGAGATGGGGTTTCACCATGTTGGACAGGCTGGTCTCAAACTCTCAACCTAAGGTGGTCTGCCCACCTCAGCCTCCCAAAGTGCTGGGATTACAGGCGCAAGCCACCACGCTCGGTCCACAATTCTTTTTAAATTAATGGTTCAATTCTTTTTAAATCAATGGTTTATAATCCCTTACAGCCCTTAATTAATTTGGTCCTTAAAATATTCCAGTTTTTGCCAGTGGGAGCCATTCAGGCTGGTGGCTCCTGTGTCCTTGAATATGCCATCACATTATTTTTGATCACTTCTTTATGTTCTGCCATAATGTTCTGGGCTCCACTATGCCCTGGAATCAGTCATTTATCTGAGGATAACTGGTTCTTTTTAGCATAGAATGGTATTAGGGACTAAGATCTGCGAGGCAGGTGTGCTCTTTGCTTCTAGACTCTGTAAATGAACAGAGCTAGGAAGTATGCATGTACACATAGTCATGTACACACACACTTATATCCCTAACTGTATATATATATGTGTGTGTACAGAGACCTAGTTTAGAAATTGAGCTGACACCAGTACTCCCAATTCTAGTCCATCTCCACAGGGTTCTTTCTTGCCTTTCCTTATCCCATTATTTGTATGTTCCTTCTTCTATAGTGAGAACCTATTTCCCAACAATATCAACAAATTTATTTATTTACTGACTTTTGTAATACATCTCAAATAGTTTCAAAGTCACTTCATCCCTAACTTTAAAAGAAAAAAAATCCAAATCTACTAAAAAGAGTTTAGGGTTAATTTTCTGTTCTCTGATGTAGTCAAATACTGTGTTCAGCATGTTACTCAGATTGGTTCTCTTTTTTACCCCCTTTGGGGAGCTCATTTTACCTAAGAAAAGATGGGAAAAAGTTGGGTTCATGTTTTTCAGTTTGCTTTCAGTTTTAGTCCCATTTCTTACATTCTATCCTTATTGATTTAATATTTAAAAAATATGTAGAACATTAACATGTTTCTAAAAGTAAAAGTAAAAATTCTATAAAAGATATGCTCAAAGAAGTGTCACTTTCTTTACCATGTCCTCCTCCCCATCCTTTGTAAGTAACCACTTTCATTGTTTTCTGGTTTATCTTCCTGTATTCTTTTAGTAAAGGTAAGCAGATGTATGCATGTTTTCTTCCTTTTTTTCTTTTCTCTTTTTTTTTTAAACACAAAAGGAGGTAATACAGTTACCCTTTGCTTTTTTTTTTTCACTTAAAAGTATCTCTTGGAGGCTGGGTGCCATGGATCAAGCCTGTAATCCCAGCACTTTGGGAGGCTGAGGCGGGTGGATCACCTGAGGCTGGGAGTTTGAGACCTGCCTGGCCAACATGGTGAAACCCCATCTCTACTAAAAATACAAAAATTAGCTGGGTGTGGGGGCAGGTGCCTGTAATCCCAGCCACTTGGGAGGCTGAGGCAGAAGAATCGCCTGAATCCAGGAAGCAGAGGTTGCAGTGAGCTAAGATCGTGCCACTGCACTCCAGCCTGGGCGACAGAGCGAGACTCCATCTCAAATAAACAAACAAAGCAAAACAAAAACAAAATCTCCTGGAAATCATTCTACATCAATTGGTAGAGATTTTTTTTCATTCTTTTTTACTGCTACATAGTACCTCCATGTATAAATACACTGTAGTTTAATCTATCTCCTATGTGTGGACATTTACATGGTTTCCAATATCTTAAAAATATAAACAATGCTGCAATGAATAACCTTTCACATATGTATTTCTGTGTTGTTAGGGGCGTATCTTCAGGATAAATTTTAGAAGTAGAACTGCTAGGTTAATGAGTAACTATATGCATATATAGTTTTATTGGTGATTCTTCTTCATAGAGGTTTAAGGATTTTGTATTTCTACTAGTAATGTAAGAGTGCCCGTTTCCCCACAACTTCACCAATATAGTATACTGTCCAGCTTTTGAATTTTTGCCAGTCTGATGGGTTAGAAATAGTTCAGCATAATTTTAATCTGGATTTCTCTTATTAAGTGAAGCTGAACATCTTTTTATATATCTTTAAATAACAAATCTCTCTGTGAATTAATTTTTATCTTTTGCTTATTTTTCTATAGGATGTTTGGTCCTTCACCCTCTATTTTATTATTATTATTTTTGAGACAGAGTCTCCTCTGTCACCCAGGCTGGAGTACAGTGGTGTGATCTTGGCTCACTGCAACCTCCACCTCCAGCATTCAAGTGATTCTCCTGCTTCAGCCTCCTGAGTAGCTGGGATTACAGATGTGTGCCACTATACCTGGCTAGTTTTTGTATTTTCAGTAGAGACGGGTTTCACCATGTTGGCAAGGCTGGTCTTGAACTCCTGACTGCAGGTGATCCGCCTGCCTCGGCCTCCCAAAGTGCTGGGATTACAGGTGTGAGCCACCATGCCTGGCCTCAATCTCTATTTTTAAAAGTTCCCTGCATTTTAGGTATATTATTCAAATAAAGTGTTTTTCAAAAAAAAAAAAAAAAATACCAACAATAACAATATGCTATTAATAGATACAAATACTGTACTGTATCAGCAAGTAAAGAAAGTCCTTTTTCATATTTCATTCACTGAAACACAGCCTCAGGCCCCAGAGTGTGGTTGGTAAACACAATAGCAGATAAATGTGGCTTGCAGGTATTAAAAAAAAAAAAAAAAAAAGGCTAGGTGGGGTGGCTCATGCCTCACCTCTAATCTGAGCACTTTGGGAGGCTGAGATGGGAGAATCATCTGAGCTCAGGAAACCAGCCTGGGCAACATAGGGAGACTCATCTCTATAGAAAAAAAAAAAATTAGTTGGGTGTGGTGGCATGCACCTGTAATCCCAGCTACCTGAGCTTGAGCTGGGAGGTTGAGGCTGCAGTGAGCTGTGATTGAGCCTACTGTACTCTAGTTTGGGCAACAACAACAACAACAACAAAAACAAAAACAGGTCAAGCATGGTACTTAGTGGGGCTGAGGCACACACATCATTTGAGGCCAGGAGTTTGAGACCAGCCTGGGCAATGTGGCAAAATTCCATCTCTACAGAAAAATTCAAAAATTTAGCCAGGCATGGTGGTGCATGCCTGTAGTCTCAGCTACTTACTCAGGAGGCTGAGGTGGGAGGATCACCCAAGCCTGGGAGGTTGTGGCTGCAGTGAGCCGTATTGTACCACTGCACTCCAGCATGGGAGACAGAGTGAGACAGTATCTAAAACAAAACAAAACAAAACAAAAACAAAAATATCTGCTCTTTTTAGAACAAGATTTGGGCTTACCAAGAGTCCAAAAAGCAAAATCTTAAAAAACTGACTTTGAATGTGTGTTCAATATGAAAAAGTCTCCAACAACTCATATGCTGAGGCCGTTGTTGTTGACTTTTTACTTTGGTTCCTTCTCTCTATCCTTTTACAGATAGGCGTATCAAGCTGGACCTCTCAGGCTTTTCCAGCTTTAGGAGACATTATAGACTTCAGGTCCTCTAGCTGTTGAGGCATAAGGTGAGAATCTCTCATCGACAATAAATTGGGTTCTTAGGGTTATTGTTAGCCGGCTCTGAATCTTGGAACAATCTTTCCAAATAAACCTCTGTTCATTAACAATTGGTGCACCTATTATCTTCTGGTTGATTTTATTTAGACTTTTACTGATGTTACGAAGTGTGATCAATAAATTGACAAATTATATCTAGTATTTGACATGAGACCTGAAACATATGTTTAAGTTGTGCAAAAAGAGGAGATGCTACACTAGTTTCCTCAAAGCACACAGAGGTGGGATTGCTGGTGTGGTCAAAAGGCAATGTAACTTAAGCTGTCTATTCCATGTAGTTGCTGTAGAAGAGATATAACATCTAGAATTTTCTTAGTGTCGTTTATAGAGAACCGAGAAATATTGTTAGTGGGTATGGAGGCCTTAATGGAGACACTTAATAAGAGCTAGGGATATTTTAGAAGGAAATGAACAAAGTCTTTATGAGTCCATTTTCTCTTTTCCATCTATAGTTCCTTAACAGTTTTTCATGGTAGCTGGAACTTAAAACTCAGTAGACTGTGTACTGTTCATTCTACATTCAGCAGCTTGTCAACAAGTAAGCAAGCTGCACTTTATAAACTTGGAAGAATAAAGTTTTGTTTTTGTTTTTGTTTGTACTCCTGGGCTCAAGCAATCCTCCCACTTCAGCCTCCTGAGTAGCTAGAACTACAGGTGTGTGCCATTATGCCTGGCTAACTTTTCTATTTTTTGTAGAAATGGAGGAGTCTCACTATGTGGCCCAGGCTGGTCTGAACTCCTGGGCTCAAGCAATCCTTCTACTTCAGCCTCCCAAAGTGCTGGGATTACAGGTGTGAGCCTCTGTGCCTATTCAGAATACAGTTTTACTAATTCACTTTTTACAAGTATGTATTATGCTGAAATTGTTTTCCCAAAGATACAGTACAAATACATGTCAGTGGCTCTATCTTTATCTTCTTAAATAGTTCCCAGAAACCTTTTATATATAGTAGACCACCATATGCCTATGTAGAGTTTAAACATTTTAAAGTTTTTGGATATATATATATATATACACACACACACACACACACACATATATATAATTTGTTCTAAAAAAACTCATTTTACACTAAATTTAAGTTATTATACATCGAGGTAGTACACTGTTCACCTGGAAAAATATACAAATGTTTATGTGTTGAAAATATATTTTAAGCCACATAAATTTAAAGGTCAGAGAATACCGTGAATAGATAGCAATACCTCATATATATAAAGTCTGAAGCCATAGCAGTTCCATGGTCATCCATATTACACCTATAAGGACCCCTCAGGCCTTCACTAAGATATTATTTATTTTTAAGAAAGCAAGTAAAAAATTGTTTTTCTGATTATAAAAGTCATACCCAATAACTGTAGAAAATGTGGAAAAAGTGAAACAGTAAAATTAGGAATAAATAGAAAACATACACAATCCCATTAAAAATAATAATCAGGGCCGGGCGCAGTGGCTCACGTCTGTAATCCCAGCACTTTGGGAGGCCGAGGCAGGCAGATCACAAGGTCAGGAGATTGAGACCATCCTGGCTAACACGGTGAAACCCCATCTCTACTAAAAATACAAAACCAAAATTAGTCTGGTGTGGTGGCTGGCGCCTGTAGTCCCAACTACTTGGGAGGCTGAGGCAGGAGAATGGCGTGAACCCGGGAAGTGGAGCTTGCAGTGAGCTGAGATTGGCCACTGCACTCCAGCCTGGGCGACAGAGACTCTGTTTCAAAAAAAATAAATACATAATAAACAAAACATAAAATAATAATAATCAGGCCAGGCGTGATGGCTTGCACCTGTAATCCCAGCACTTTGGGAGGCCGAGATAGGTGGATCACTTGAGGTCAGGAGTTCCAGACCAGCCTGGCCAACATGGTGGAACCCCATCTCTACTAAAAATACAAAAATCAGCCAGGTATGGTGGTGTGCGCCCATAATCCTAGCTATTTGGTTGGCCGAGGGATGAGAATTGCTTGAACCTGGGAGGTGGAGGTTGTGTTGAGCTGAGATTGTGCCACTGTATTCCAGCCTGGATGACAGAGTGAGACTCTGTCTCAAAAATAAAATAAAATAAAAAATCAATACTATTTAACATAGTATTGGGGAAGTCCTAACAAGAGTAATAAGACTAAAATAATTTAAGAATTGTAAAGGGAGGCTGGGTGCAGTAGTTTGTGCCTGTAATTCCAGCACTTTGGGAGGCTGAGGTGGGCAGATCGCTTGAGCCCAAGAGTTCAAGACCAGCCTGGGTAAGAAGGTGAAACCTCGGCTCTAGAAAAAATACAGAAATTATCTGGGCGTGGTGGCACGTGACTGTAGTGCCAGTTACTTGGGAGGCTGAGGTGGGAGGATTGCTTGAGCCCAGAAGGTCGAGGCTATAGTGAGCTGTGAACATGCCATTACCTCACTCTAAAAAAAAGAATTCCAGATGTATCAATGAGTTAAATGTAAATGGCAAAACAGTAAGACTTTTAGAAGAAAATAAAAACTATCTTTATGTCCTAGAGGTAGAAAACATTTCTTAAATAAGTCACAAAAAAAGCAGAAAGCAGAAAGTGAAAGGTTGATTAAACTGTGCTAAAATGAAAACTTCTGGCCGGGCACAGCAGCTCATGCCTGTAATCCCAGCACTTTGTGAGGCTGAGGCAGGAGAATTGCCTGAGCCCAGGAGTTTGAGACCAACCCTGGCAATATAGCAAGACCCTGTCTCTACAAAAAATAGGAAAATTAGCTGGGCATGGTGGTGCAAAGCTTTAGTCCTAGCTACTTGGGAGGGTAAGGTAGCGGGGACTGCTTGCGCCCAGGAGTTTGAGGTTGCAATGAGCTATGACTGTGCCACTGTACTCTAACCTGGACTACAGAGTGAGAACCTGTCTCAAAAAAACAAACAAAAAACCCCAAACCCCCAAACCTTCTGCTTTGCATATGATACCTTTAAAGGGAGGAAATTTAAACAAGTAAGTTTCTTTTTTTTTGGTACAGATGGGGCCTCACTAGGTTGCCCAAGCTGGTCTCCAACTCCTGGTCTCAAGTGATTCTCCCACCTCAGCCTCCCAAGGTTTTTGAATTACAGGCATGAGCTACCACACTGGCCTGATCCTGATTTTATAATTTCTACTTGTGTTTCCTTCCATTTTTAGTCTTTAGTCAGATTCATGCAGTACATTTAGAAATATGTTTAGTCAAAATAGTAAAAAAAAAAAAAAAAAAAAAAAAAAAAAAGTGTGTTGAAAAAAGTTGTTTTCTAGAGTTGGGATGACTTTTTTCTTGTTTTCCTTATGTATTAAACATTATATAAAAAGCTACATTACACTTTTAAAATCAGATCTAAGTCAATACACCTTTAAAAAAAACCATGGGAACTTTATTCAGAAAAAATGGTTATTAAGAGCAACCATTCAAGAGTTTCAGCTAAATGATGTTTTATTTTAATAGTTTCCCACTCATGCCTTTGGATTTAGTTAGTAATTGCAGCCACTGGATGAGTTTTCCACAAGGTAAATCAGTACAAGTATCAGTATAAGTAGAATGAAATTGGTCACTCTTCTTAGGAGATTCCTCAAGCACATAAAAATCATCACTATTTCCTGTATTTTACTCTTAGGCTTAAGGAAACACAGGCAATTTTAGAGAAGGCAATTTAGAAAGTTTCTGAGGGAACCTTAGCACAATCTTTCTTTCCCAAATGAAACTTCCTCTTACAGAAGCTATATACCAAGTAAATCAGTACGCATCTTTTGAAACGGAAATTCAAGGACTAATACTTCCCTCACAGGGAATGCCGGGGGGATTTCTAACAGAATTAAGAAGGATAATCACACTTAGAATGGCTATCACATGATAGTAATGAAAACAAGTATTTTGGTAAAAACTGTGAGGTCACTGGCCATCGGACACATGTCTAAGCCATAGCACCTTAAGGCAGTGAAATTGATGACACTGGGAAACACAGACCACGCATACACACCCAAGATGTTGGTAGAATAAGATGGATGGAAGAAAGGTTTTTCCACCTGGGTTTTTTAAAAAAAAAATTATAGACTTTATATTTTTGGGCAGTTTTAGGTTTACAAAACAATTAAGCAGAAAATACAGAGAGTTCCCAAATCTTCCCTCATCCCCTTACTCCCCAGTTCCCCCTATGATTACAATTTTGCATTAGTTAGTGGGTATATTTGTTGCAACTGATGAGCCATTATTGACATATTATCATTAAATAATGTCTATAGTTTACATTAGGGCTTACTCTTTGTGTAGTATATTCTGTGGGATTTGACAAATATAATAATATACACCATTAGAGTATCACACAAAACAGTTTTGCTACTCTAAAAATCCTCAGTGCTCTCTACCTATTCTTCTCTCTCTCCTTGCACCACAGCTCCAGTCCACGGTAGCTACTTACTTTTTTACAGTCTCCATAGTTTTGCCTTTTCCAGAATGTGATATACAGTCATGAGTTGCTTAACAACGGGTATATGTTCTGAGAAATGGATCACTAGGTGATTCTGTCATTGTGCAAACATCAGAGTGTACTTACACAAACCTAGACGGTATAGCCTATTGTTCCTAGGTTACAATCCTGTATAGCCTGTTACTCTACTGAATACTGTAGGTAATTGTAACAAAATGTTAAGTACTTGCGTATCTATACATATCTAAACATAGAAAAGGTACAGTAAAAATAAGGTATTATAATCTTATGAGAGCACTGCCATACATGTGGTCTGTCAATGACCAAAATGTTATGTGGTGCATGACTGTAGTTAGAATCACACAGTATGTAGCCTTTCAGACTGCCTACTGCCTTCTTTCATTTAGCAACATGCATTTAAGGTTCCTTCATGTCTTTTCTTGGCTTAATAGCTCATTTCTTTCTTTCTTTCTTTCTTTCTTTTTTTTTTTTTGAGACATAGTTTTGCTCTTGTTGCCCAGGCTGGAGTACAATGGTACAATCTCAGCTCACTGCAACCTCCGCCTCCTGGGTTCAAGCAATTCTCCTGCCTCAGCCTGCTGAGTAGCTGGGACTATAGGCGCCTGCCACCACGCCCAGCTAATTTTTGTACTTTTAGTAGAGACAGGGTTTCACCATGTTGGCCAGGATGGTCTTGAACTCCTGGCCTCAAGTGATCTGCCTGCCTTGGCTGCCTAAAGTGCTGGTGATTACAGGTGTGAGCCACCATGCCCAGCTAATAGCTCATTACTTTTTGTTGGCTGAATCATATTTTATTGTATGGATAATGTTTATTCATTCACCTAGTGAAAGATATCTAGCTGCTTCCAAGTTTTGTCAATTATGAATAAAACTGCTATCAACATATGCGTGCAGGTTTTTGTGAAGACATAAGTTTTTAAATCATTTGGGCAACCAAGGAGCTGATTCCTAGATCATATGGTAAGAGTATGTTTAGTTTTGTAAGAGATTGCCAAATTGTCTTCCAAAGTGGTTGTTTACCATTTTGCTTTTTTTTTTTTTTTTTTTTTTTTACCAGCAATGAATGAGAGTTCCCGGTGCTACACATCCTCGCCACATAGGTTGCACAGATAACCTCAGGATGTTGGAAAATAAGATGAGTGAAATATTTTTCAATTAAAAATTTCTTAATATTTACTTAAAAGAAAAACCTCCCCAAATAAAAGGAACTGTTTAAAATTACATGCATTATATCCCAAACTCATTGATCTATTCCAGTGCTTTATCAACTTACTCACTTTGTTGTGTGTTTATGGTCTTCAGAAGGCACTGTGACAAGCCATGGAGAATTCACCTCAGACTTGTTTGGTATTCTCCATGGCTTTGGCTCAGATCCCTAAGGACTGGGTGCAATGATCTAATTAACCATTTGCATTCCTGATTGCAATAATCCTATGATTTCCCTGCTGCCTCTATCCCTCATCCCACCCTCGCTCATTCACTTAAATTACCAATGTTCTTTATCCATGAGTAATATCAAACTTCACACTGTATAGTAGTGACAAGCTAATTACACAGTTATTAAGAGATAATATGGGAGTAGTAACATAAGTTATCATGTAATTACCTTTGTTTTTAGAAGCATTACCGTGTAATTAAAGCAAACCTGATATATTTTAGAGCAACTAACAGTACTAAACTCAATTCTCCCTGCACAAACTTTGTTCTTAGTCATTTCTGGGTCAATCTGGTTTTTCAATTCTTTGTTTATTTTCCATCTTTCTTAGCTATCTGTCCTTTAGTGATGATTTATATGCTGTCTTAAACCGGCCTGTTCAACTTACTTCCTATACCAGTGATTACCAGATATATGCTGCCACATTATATACGAGGCAGTCAACTTAAAGGTGCTACATTCTTTTTAAAGGTTTTATTTTCATTATCTCTAGCTGATTTAGGAAAGGAAATAAGATACAAATTATAACTTTGACTAATTTGAATCCTCAATTTACTAGACTCATGCCATGACTGCTTCGATACTACGTTTTTATTATAAGAAACAAAAGAAAGTAAAAACCTGGAATCTATCAGAAGTACCTGGATTCATTCCATCAACCAACAGCTATTGAATGTCTAGGTACTGGGCTTTGGGTGCACCAGAGGAGTCAAAGATGGATAAAACACAGTGTTTGTCCTTGAGGGTTTTATAGCTTTAGGAGAGAAAGCCACATATGCACTTTAAAAATAACATAACACCTCAATTTGGGGACATTTACAAACGCATCTTGGAGAAGGTGACATGAGCTGGGTGTTGAAGGAATAACATTTTGCAGAGATAGACATTATAAGCAGAAAAAAAAAGCCGTGCTGTTGACAGGACAAAGTTTATTTTGCAATATAGTCAAAGGTCAGCTGAGTTGGGAAAGACAAAACCAGGAAAGACAAAATGGGGACATATTGTCAAGGATCTTGTATGATGTGATACGGACTTTTTTTGAGACGGGGTCTCATTCTATCACCCAGGTTGGAGAATAGTGGCGTGATCTCAGCTCACTGCAACCTCTGCCTTCCAGGCTCAAGCAATCCTCCCACCTCAGCCTCCTGAGTAGCTCGGACCACAGGTGTGTGCCACCATGCCTGGCTAATTTTTTGTATTCTTGGTAGAGATGGGGTTTTCCCATGTTGCCCAGGCTGGTCACAAACTCCTGAGTTCAAGCGATCCACCAATCTCAGCTTCCCAAAGTGCTGGGATTACAGGTGTGAGCCACCACACCCGGCCTGATTTGGATTTTATACTATAATAAATAGAGAGCCAACAAAACTCTGATACAGGGGAGGCATATTACATTGCTTTTGGGCAGCTAACCCTGGTAGAAGTGTGGAATATGAACTTACTAGGAAAGAGACTGCTTGCAGAGAGATCAAATGGGAATCTACTGCAAAATTCTTTCCAGAAATGGTTCTCAAAGTGTGTTCCCCGAACCAGCTGCTTCAGTATCACTTAAGTCCCATCACGGACCTACTAAATCAGAAACCCTGGGAGAGGGTCCAGCAATAGATCTTTTAACAAGTGTTCCAGATGATTCTGATGCACACTCAAGTTTGAGAACCACTATTCTGGGTGATAGATAGTAAGGGAAGAAGAAAAATAAGCAAGTTTGTTGATTTGATGTGGGTGTTGACAAAAGTTAAACAGCTAAGAACGATTGTGTGGCTTGAGGTAAACAAGCTGTGGAAAATGAAACATAGGTTATGTCCCAGGCTCAGTGCCTTCACTAGAGATTTTCACTGCCTCCTTTGTGGAGGAGCTACTTTTATCCCACTCACACCTATAAATGAAGGAATGGCAGCAAAGATCCTAGGTAGGACAGGGCAAGGTTCTATTATCTGCTGAATTAAACCCTTCCTACTGGACATTTTGGTGAACCAAATCCGTAAGTTTGAGAGTATGATGTGTGTATTAGGGGACTTGAGAGTGATGTCAGCCATCAACTTGGAGATCTACTAGATAACTTTAATATATCTTATGAAATCTTGACTGGAGCCTCTGACCTGTATGTTATTGCCTATTACAGCAGGAACCGTTGTTCAGGATTATGATCCTGAGAATAAATTTTTCATATCTGTACTATAACTACTTAGTGCAATTGTTATTAAATACCACCTTCTTTCCTAACACATGTATTCTCTCCATAGCATGCTTTATTTTAAGTGACACTAAATGTAGTATGATCAGTCTCTCTGTTTCTGGATTAGTCACGTACACACCCAGGCTGGAATGCAGTGGCACGATTGTGGCTCACTGTTGCCTTGACCTCCTGGGATCAACAGATCCTCCCATCTCACCATCCTGAGTAACTGGGACTATGGATGTTTGCCACCAGTCTGGCTAATTTTTAATTTTTGATAGAGATAGGGGTCTCACTATATTGCTCTGGTTGGTCTTGAACTCCTGGGCTCAAGTTATTGTCTCACCTCAGCCTCCCAAAGTGCTGGGATTATAGGCGTAAGCCACTGCACCTGGCCTAGCATGGGTTACTCTTAAACCAAGTTGACCTGATCCTCAAGTATGGCCTACTCTATTTCCTGACTCATTCTAACCCCTTCTTATAATATAACTCAATAACCAAATTCCTAGAAATATTGACTAAATGGTCTTTGCTTGATGGTAGGGGCAAATCGGTTTGCAGCTGTACATGTGATTGATATATTCATTTATTTAACTAATATTTGCTAAGTGCTCTATGCCAGGCACTGTGCTGGGTCCTGGGGATATGCTGGTGAATAAGACACATAAAGTTCCTGTTCTCCTGAAACATACATTGTAATGGGGGAGATAAACAAAAACAAGTAAACAAATAAATAAGACAATTCCAGAGTGTTAAGTGCTACTATGAAAAAGAACTGGGTAACAGGAGAGAATAATAGTCAAGGGACCCATTTTAGATAGGATGATTAGAGAAGAGTTGACTTTTAGTGAGTAGGGGAGGAACATTCTAGGCAAAGTAAACTCCACTGTACAAAGTGTCTAAGGCCTGAAAGAAGACTGACAGTATAGCTACAGCATGCAGGCAAAGGTGAAAATGGAATGAAATAAAGATACAAGCATAGCAGATCGTATAGATTCTTTTACATCACCATAGGAGCTTGGATTTTTAGGCTAAGTGTAGTGAGAAGCAACAGCAAGGTTGTAAGCAGGGGAGTGAAATAATTCAACTTATTCCTAAAGTGATTATTTTGGCTGCTGTATAGAAAATGGAATGAAGTTCCAGAAAGAGTGAAGGCACAGACATCAGTTAGGAAACTACTACAGTAAGTGGAAAACAGGCCTAAGCTAAAGTCATGACAAAGAAATACAAGTGGACAAATTTGAGATACATCCTTAAAATGGAATCAAAAGAACTCACTGATGGTTTGGAGAAAGGGAATGGAAGGACTCAGGAAGGACGTCTAGGTTTCTAGCTTGAGATACAAGCTGTTTGATGTTCCGTGTATTGTATGATAGATGGATCACGTTGTAGGGAACATTTTCAGAACTATAAATATGGGAAGAAGGTAGTAGACAAGGCATGCTAGCACAATGTTTACAGAGCCCATCCACGTATTACCCTTTTAAGAAAAATCACTTCCAGCACTGTGGAATGTTTTGTGCACATAAATTCAACCCTTACTATTAAATGGACCAAAGGGTAGGCATCTCGTTCAAGGGCAAACAACTTATGGTTCTCCTAGTGTCCTACTTATGACATTGTATAAAAAGTGAATTGAGTTAATAACCCCATGTTCTCTTTTAGGAGCCAGAATGGAAAACAAAGGCTGGGAAGCTGACTGTGACACAGGAAGATGCAGATACGTAATGCAGCTCAGTAGCATTAATTAGTGAAGCACTGGAGTGAAGATCCAGTATCCGCTGCTGAGGTCTCTAGAACTGACTTGAACCTACAATCACCATCTGGCTATACTCTCAGTGAAAACTTGTCATTCTGGCTCTTGCTTCAGACTTCTTTGAGACCCCTCTTATAATACGTAACACTTAATGAATCCTTATTATGTATCAGGTGTTGTGCTTTATATATATTACTTCATTTAACTTTCATAATAACCCAAATGAGATAGGTACTCATTATCTTCATTTTTATAAATGAGGAAACTGAGGCTTAGAGATACTAAGTAACGACCGGGCGGGGTGGCTGACGCTTGTAATCCCAGCACTTTGGGAGGATGATGCGGGAGGATCATGAGGTCAGGATATAGAGACCATCCTGGCCAACATGGCAAAACCCTGTCTCTACTAAAATACAAAAAATTAGTTGGGTGTGGTGTCCCATGCCTGTAGTCACCAGCTACTTGGGAGGCTGAGGCAGGGGAATCGCTTGAACCCAGGAGGTGGAGGTTGCAGTGAGCCAAGATCGTGCCACTGCACTCCAGCCTGGTGACAGAGCAAGAGTCCATCTAAAAAAACCCCCCAAAACCAAAAAAAATCAACAAACAAACAAAAAAGAGAAGTAACTTGTCCATAGTCTCTCTCATAGTCTGTGCTGCTATAACAGAATACTTGAGACTGGGTAATATATAAAGAGCAGAAATTTATTGTCTCACAATTATGGCAGCTTTGAAATTCAAGATCAAGCTGTTGGCATTTGGTAACTTGTGAGGGTGGAAGGGTAAACCAGAGTGGAAGAGCAAGCTAGCCAAATGCTGCATGAAGCCTCTTTTATAAGGGCCTTAATCCCATTAATGAGAGAGGAGCCATCATGGCCTAATCACCTCTTAAAGTCCCCACCTCTTAATGCTATTACATTGACAATGCTAGAATTTTACAGGGGACACATTCAAACCACACCAGTCCCACAACTAGTTAATGGTGTTACCAGACTTAAAACCACATCTTTTGATCCAATGTCTTAACCACTATGTTATAATATCTTCCTTACAAAAAAAAAATTCTTTAACCTGAACTAGGTGAAACGGGTTTATGCTCCTTTTGACTGAAGAAATCAGAGGAAACAGTGCCTTGAAGTTCAAATATGGCTGCCCTACTATATCCTGTCCCTCCCCATCCAACAAGCTGTCTCACATGCTGTCATTCTCAAGAAAATTGCAGAATAAAATAAATTATGGTACTATGGGCATTTTGAGATGCACATAAAAATGATATAATCAGAAATCCATATTCTTTATGTTTTCTATTTTTGAATACCTTAATATGGAAGAATGATCTAAATACAACTGTGAAAAGTCAATTTCTTCTACCTTTTGAAAAATTAGAAGAGCAAGTTCTAGAGGTGCCCTCTTATGGAACAATGTTTTACAACCTGCTACTTTGTGGCTTAAAGATTCAATTCAGGGTAGAATTTGGCTTAGAACTACATGCACAGATAAACATGTGACATAGCATTTCAAAGACAAATAAAACCCAACATCTTTTGCTGTTCTTTCAGACAGAGTCTGTTACCCTTAGGCTTTAGAACTGGTTATTCCAGAGGTATCATAATTTTTATTAGTCATTTAGACAGGCCAAGGCAGTAGTGCAAGAAGACATAAAAAGTTTACCATAAAGCACTAAATGAATTATTACAGATATGGGAAGATGTACTTCAAATATGATGGTCAAACTTATTTTTCATTTTTGTTTGACTGCAGCATCATGAGAGAAGGTCAAACTTATTTTTAATAAATTTCCAGTTTTCTGTTCATTATTCTAGGTGGGAGATTTTTTTCAATTGTGATTTGTTTTTCTAGACATTTGCAAGAGGTCAGGTAGTGTTCATATGAATGCTTTTCATGAAACTCAGTAGCTAATGCAGTTCCTACGGAAGGTAAGCAACTCCTTACTCTGATGTTTGCCTTTTGCACAATGTGCATCAACTTTTATTGTTAAGACAATGACTAACTTAAAGCAAGCTAGAATACTTTAGAATCTGCTTTAATCAAGGTATTTAGAAATAAGGGTGGCATTGACAGTTTTATGTGTTTAGATCACGTTGTGTTACAAAAACATTTAAGTGTAATAAAGATGCAAACTTGATTTTTCTACAAAGACATGTTTTATTTTTATTTTTTGAAATGGGGCTTCGTTTTGTCACTCAGACTGGAGTGCAGTGGTGTGATCACGGCTCACTGCAGCCTTGACCTCCTGAGCTCAAGCGATCCTCCCACTTTGGCCTCCTGAGTAGCTGGAACTACAGGTGTGCACAACCATGCCCGGCTAATTTTTTAATTTTTTTTTTTTTTTGAGGCGGAGTCTGGCTCTGTCACCCAGGCTGGAGTGCAGTGGCCGGATCTCAGCTCACTGCAAGCTCCACCTCCTGGGTTCACGCCATTCTCCTGCCTCAGCCTCCCGAGTACCTGGGACTACAGGCGCCCGCCACCTCGCCCAGCTAGTTTTTTGTATTTTTTAGTAGAGACGGGGTTTCACTATGTTGCCCAGGCTCATTTTGAACTCTTAGGCTCACGTGATCTTCCCGCCTTGGCCTCCCAAAGTGCTGAGCTTACAGGTATGAACCACTGCGCTTGGCTTAAATTATTTTATAATTGCCTTACTACTTCTTTTGATTTTTTAGAAAAAAACATCATGCATTTATTCTGCTGGTATAAGTATATATCACTGTATCTTTACATTGGTTTTGGTTCTAATTGTGTTCTAGTGGTAGCCTAATTATCAGAGTGAGAAAAAGTCTGAAAAACCCTTAGCCATTAAATTCATATATTTAACAAGTCACAACCTTGATATCTTGATCTACCTGGAAATACCATTAAAAGTGCTTGGCTATTAATACTAGGGAAAGTTTTAATAAAAGCTAATTAAGCTACAAAACTCCCAAGTGGTTAACTGATTTTAGGGGCTAAATTTCTGGTACTTCTAATTATCCTCTGATGGCTTTACTTAGTGTTTCACAACCATGACAGATGACAATGAAAAACTGCAGTGAAATTCATCCACCCTGACACTGTGCTAAGAACTGGCTTCTCCCTCTCCAAGTAAAATCAATACTCTGTTTGAGTAAACACGTTTACAGCTTTATTAGGATGTCTTGCTTGTTCTGTAACAGCTACTTGAAGCTGTGGTAACAAATCGACTCAACTCAGTTAAATCTAGAGAGCTGGGTAAGAGGCTCATCGATAAGGTTGTTATAAAAATAAACTGCAGGAGATCAGAAAGCTGGAGCAAACAGTCTGGTAAATGTCAATATTTTCCCTTACAGAGGACGACAAAACCAGTGAGATCATGTAGAAAGTCTTTTATCCCCCTTAAAAATGTTACTTGTTTCAATTGAATAATGCATTTCCACTTTTTGTGCACAGCTCTTCTGAACGAAATTTTCACTTCCTAATTCCCATGTGCATCTAGAACAGCAGGTTGATAGAAATACTTGGTCTTTTTCATGTCATTTCAGATTCTTTATTTCCCTCATATTTAGAGACATATTTTGGTCTACACTGACTTTACAAAACGACCCTATCCAAGTTATCTGGAATACCTGTGGTGGTTCAGTCTTACCTTCTTTCTATTAATGAAACAAAATTTTTGTCATCTACATTTGGGAGGACATTTCAATGCAATGTTCACCCTGGATATAATATCTGTAAGACTGATGTTGTACATTCAAAATGAGGCCTTCAATGTTTTTACATTGAACAAGAGCACATCGTATTGACTTCAAATAGGTTGCACAACCTCCTGACTGGTGGTGGTACATATAAAATGTCTGCTGCCTGTTAGGAGCAAGCCTTCAGAGTGGGTATAGCTCTACCAAACAAGGACTCATAACCCCTCACTTACTTAGATGTTCACAGGTTGCTCAAAGAACTTACATCTGGCAGGAAATTCCCACTTCAATTTGGCTAGCTTAAAATATCCAGATGTGACAAAGTAATGGTTTCCCCTTGCTGAAAAGTGCTCAGATGTAAACTTTTTGTATTTTCTACATAGTCTAGTTAGTAAAATTTTGTTTTGACTTCATATTGCCTACCAATTAGTCCTGAACTCAAACAACAACTTGTGACCCAAATTTTAGAAAACTGATTTTTCAGGGAAAATAATAAACATTAAATTTTGAAATAACTGAAAAAGCTACTGTGCCTGCCAGGGTAAGGTCTGACCTAGCAGATATTTGCATAATGAAAACCAGGCTGGGCGCAGTGGCTCATGCCTGTAATCTCAGCACTTTGGGAGGCCAAGGCGGGTGGATCATCTGAGGTCAGGAGTTCGAGACCATTCTGGCCAATATGACAAAACCCTGTCTCTACTAAAAATACAAAAATTGGCCAGGTATGGTGGTGCACACCTGTAGTCCCAGCTACTCGGGAGGCTGAGGCTGGAGAATCGCTCGAACCTGGGAGGCAGAGGTTGCAGTGAGCTGAGATTACACCACTACACTCCATCCTGGGCGACACAGCAAGACTCCGTCTCAAAAAAAAAAAAAGAAAACCAAAGCTTAAGTGGTGTCAGATGGTGTTAATTGTTGACATGTATAGGAAGTCAATTTAGAGCAAAGTTTCCTTTCGGATAGTTCAGCACAACACACCCTCCCACATAAAGTGAGCAACTGAAAAGCAATGTGTAATATACAGGCAAGTGGTCAGTACAGTAGCTATAAGAAAGAATAACTTTATTGTCCTATAGCTACAGCTATGAGAATAACTTCTTACTCCTTCTTTGTGGTGGCTAAAAATGGAAACTTACTGAGTGCTGTTAACATGGTATGGGACACTGTATTTGAATTAAAAACAAAACCAAAAGTCCTTCAATTAAAAAATGACCTTAATTTCGGAAGAAAGCTCTTGAAGAGTACTGCTAAAAGGTATTTTGTACTCATATAGGTAAGATGCCCTTTCACCCCAATCTCTTTCAAAACACTGCTTTAAAAGTCATTCTTCTTCATGGAACATAGATGTACAACACTGAGTCAGAATTTGATTTTAAAGCTAATGTGTGATCTTTTGACGTGGTTCCCAAAATAAAAGTTTAGCATATACTTCTGTTTAAAGTCAAACATCAAGACAAAAAAAGAAAACAAAACAAAAAACCCCTCCTTCTATGCATTTGGGATATTGACTCTTGACCTATGTATTTCCAAGAGGACTAAATAACAGACGGCTTAACTGACAACTTTTTTTTTTGAGATGGGAGTCTCACTCTGTTGCCCAGGCTGGAGTGCAGCGGCACGATCCTGGGTCACTGCAACCTCTGCCTCCCAGGTTCAAGCAATTCTCCCGTCTCAGCCTCTCGAGTAGCTGGGATTACAGGTGTCTACCATCATGCTCGGCTAATTTTTTTGTATTTTTAGTAGAGGTGGGGTTTCACCATGTTGTGTTGGCCGGGCTGGTCTCGAACTCCTGACCTCAAGTGATTTGCCCACCTCGGCCTCTTAAAGTGCTGGGATTACAGGCATGAGCCACTGTGTCTGGCCTACACTCGTCTTCTTTATATGAAGAAATGGGCCAGATATTAGAAGAACCCAACATGAACAGCATTCAAGTCATCACTAATCTTTTAGTGGCATAAAGAAAAAAAACTGGCCAAATAATTTTGTAGAATTTATGAAAAAATATGGTTGATCAGTGAATCCCAGACTTTGGGATTTCACAGAACATTGAAACTTGTCCAAAAGATTTTAGGGATAAACACAGAGCTGGCAGACTTTAATTCTGCTAGATAAGAACATTTTTTAAAAATCCAGGCCGGACACAGTGGCTCACGCCTGTAATCTCAGCACTTTGGGAGGCCAAGGTGGGTGGATCACGAGGTCAGGAGTCCAAGACCAGCCTGGCCTACATGGTGAAACCCTGTCTCTACTAAAAAAAAAAGCCGGGCGTGATGGCAGGCGCCTATAATCCCAGCTACTTGGGAGGCTGAGGCAGGAGAATTGCTTGAACCCGGGAGGTGGAGGTTGCAGTGAGCTGAGATTGCACCACTGCACTCCAGCCTGAGTGACACAGCAGAGACTCAGTCTCAAAAAAAATAAAAAATAAAAAAAAAAAAATAAATCCACTATTACCAACATTATTCATAAAAAAAGAAAATATAACTCCCTCAAAGTAGGAAGGGCAAGATTTAAAACTGAATATATTTAGCTTTACAGAAGTTTACTTTCTTGCCCCTGCCTTTTTACATTTTGATATTGACTGATGAAAACTCTTATGTCATAGGCTGGTACCAGTCTACAGACCAGTGTTTATAAACCCACTTTGGCTATTTCTCCTCCTTTAGAGAGGAAGGTAAGATGATGTAGTAATAAAAGGGAGTATAGCAAAATGGCTAGGGCTAAGAACTTTGAGGCCAAATTTTGAGTTTGAATCTTAGCTTTCAATATGACCTTGGGCAAATTACTTAATCTCTCAACACTCTAAGGCCAGAGGAACTGTCCAGGTAAGCACAGGCCCAGCTGTCAACCCACAGATTTGTGGAGCTAAATAAATGAGTTGTTATTTTAGGTAACTAGGTTTTGAAAGTTGTTAGTTATACAGTAAAAGCTAACTGATACATGTTGGATGTGTCAGACAGATATGAGAGGTAAAACTGACCAGATTCATGTAATAGCAGCTGAGAGAATTATACGATTCAAATTACTTCTAATTGGCTCACCAATATTCTAGGTCAGGGAACTAACACACATATATTTTGTTATGTCACAATTCTGTTTAAGAAAATGAATTTCAGAAATTTTACTTATGACATTTCCTGTGGACCTCTGCAACTAAATAAAAATTTCCATATCAACATCATTTTCTTAGAATAAATATTTCTCAAAAATCATCAAATATAAGAAACCTAAGGTTCACATCTGAGCTTTAGAGTCTGATAGCCTACATGGTTCAGACTGTTTGTGTCTTATCCACATTCCCAGAAGATAAAGTCCTTTCAATTCCATTATCTATTTACAATTGCTTCTAGATGGAAGTCATTCAGGATATTAGGTCTTTGAGGGAACATTTATGTTGATGAGAAATTACAGGCTTCACTCTAAAATCATCCTGTATTTCACATGAACTAAAGTGATTTCTCTCTCTCTTTTTTAAAATCATGGCTGGAGAGGATAATCTTTACATTTTTTAACTAACGAAGGCCCAAATAATCATAGACAGTGTTTATGAAATTTGGTGCTGGTCTAGCTTCAGCTTGACTAAGACTCTGGAGGTATAACACTAGTGTAGCATGTAATAAAGCATCCTATCACTGTGCAAGGGCATAGCTCTCTGTTCCTTTCTCTTGCATGAACTTGAACTACTATCTGTGGTGAATGTTTCATATCTTTTTTCTTTTTCTTTTTTTTTTGTAGAGACAGGGTCTCCCCCTGTTGCCCAGACTGTAGTGCAGTGGCGTGACCTCAGCTCACTGTAGCCTCAACTTTCTGGGCTCAAGTGATCCTCTCACCTCAGCCTCTTTTGAGTAGTTGGGACTACAGGCACATGCCACCCTGCTTGGCTATTTATTTATTTATTTATTTATTTATTTATTTATTTTTGTAGAGACTGGGGTCTCACTGTACTGTCCAGGCTGGTCTTGAAATCCTAGCCTCATGTGATCCTCCTGCTTTTGTCTCCCAAAGTGTTGGGATTACAGGTGTGAGCCACCACGCCTGGCCTGTTTCATATTCCTAATGACCAAGCCAATTCCACAGTTCATTTGATGGTTTTAAGAAAAATTTCTGCTCAAGAAATAAAACAGAGAAGATGTCCCATTAGAGCAGAAAGACAAGAAAAAGAGTTGTTGACATCGGGTTGTTTAGCAGTGGGGAGCTGTCATCTTGGTCACCATCAAGTAAATCCTCAGCAGACGTGGGTCATATGAAGGCTTTGGTTTTTGAGTGAAGAAGTGTGAGAAACGATATATTCAACAGTTACCAAGTTGTCTTCTAGTCTTGCTGAGATGGAGAGCAAAGGAAGCGTGTAGTGAAAAAAAAAAAAAAAAAATCCCAAGAATTCTGCACCACTTCTATGCATAACACAATGAAGCAGCAATTAAGAATGGGGGAGGAAGCTATAAATGTTTGGGACCAAAAAACAAGGTGAGGATAGAAAATATGAAGATAATTAGGGAGTCTTTATGGTCCTCAGAAGTATAGATAGGTGCCACATGAAGAGGAAGTGGCATCCTTGTTCTGAAAACAACTCTTTAAAAATTTTTTTAAACCAATGTTCTTTTCTAAACATGAATTAGAGAATGAAATTGTTTTTTGTTTGTTTTTGAGACAAGGTCTCACTCTGTCACCCAGTCTGGAGTGCAGGGGTGCAATCACAGTGCACTGCAGCCTCGACTTCCCAGGCTCCAGCAATCCTCCCACCTCAGCCTCCTGAGTAGCTGGAACCACAGGCTCATGCCACCATGCCCAGCTAATTTTTTTATTTTTGGTAGAAATGGGGTCTTGCCACGTTGTCCAGGCTCGTCTTGAACTGCTGAGCTCAAGCTATTCACCTGTCTTGGCCTCCCAAAATGCTGAAATTACAGGTGTGAGCCACTGCTCCCAGCCTAAAGAATATAATTAGTGTTCCTTTTTATTAGATGGGAAACAGGACAATTATTTGCATTGTGATTGCTAAGTGGTTTTCAGAGTCGTTTGCATATTATAGGTAATATTTTTAAGGGTAATACATTTTCCCTGCTGAAGCTGGTGTGAGGATTTTTAAAATAAAGAGTATTCTGGCTGGGGGTGGTGGCTCATGTCTGTAATCCCAAATGAACTGTCATTTTAATGAAATGTAATCCAGCACTTTGGGAGTCCTAGGCAGGAGGACTGCTTGAGGCCAAGAGTTCAACCAGACTAGGTAACAGAGTGAGACTCTGTCTCTACAAAAAATTAAAAAAAAAACCCTGTAGTCCCAGCTACTCGGGAGACTGAGGTGGGAGGATGGCTTGAGCCCAGGAGTTTGAGGCTGCAGTGAGCTATGATTGTGCTATTGCACTCCAGCCTAGGTGACAGAGTGAGACCCCATCTCCCCCACCAAAAAATGTATTATGAGGCAGCACAATTACTTTATTATCATTCCAAATAAAATATTCTGGCTAGGTGCAGTGGCTCATGCCTGTAAATCCCAGGACTTTGGGAGGCTGAGGCAGGTAGATCACCTTAGGTCAGGAGTTCGAGACCAGCCTGGTTAACATGGCAAAACTCCATCTTTACTAAACATACAAAAATTAGCCAAGTGTGGTGGCAGATGCCTGTAATTCTAGTTATTTGGGAGGATGAGGTAGGAGAATTGCTTGAACCTGGGAGGCAGAGGTTGCAGTGAGTCAAGATTGTGTCACTGCACTCCAGCCTGGGTGGCAGAGCAAGACTCCATCTCAAAACAAAAACAAAAACAAAACAAAAAACCCAACAAAATAAAGTTCTCTAATCTATATGTGGCTCTTAACCATATTTAATGAAGGTTTTTTTTTTTTTAAATTCTAAGAATGTTGGTTCTTGGGTGAAGTCTAGTCTTTTATCTGAGAGTTGTATGTAAGTGTCTACACATCATCTGTCAAAGGTGTACTCACTTTCAGTCTAAAGATGATTTGTAGGTCCTGTCCATATTCCTACAGCTGCCATAAAACATACGACTAAATCATATTAGATTAACACAGGCTGGTATTGACAGCCCAGTGGGAACATATTGATTAGGTCCTTTTTCATGTTATTTGTTATGATTTTTCTTCTCAGTTTCATTTACCGGGAAGGCACAGGGGAAGAGATTTCACTGGGAACAACGACAGTGCCTGTCACAAAATGTTCTCAATGTTTCCATTTGTTACTATGGCAGTGACAAAGAGGGTTCCAAATGAAAAGGCAGACCTGCTGTGACAAAGCACAGCAGGACAACAGGAAGAAATTTTCTCCTGACCTAGGAAATTAGGAAATCATCCTTAGAGATTATAGAATTGTCTCCATTTCCAAGAGTACAATCCTAGTACTTGGGCTTTTGAGGAAGAATGTGAAAAGATTAGTTCTATCAGGGCTGGCCGGTGACAAATAAAGAGCAAATATCACAAAGCGCTTAAGACCTCCAAATAGAACAAGGAGTGATGCTTGTAGAGGCTGGAGGGATTTGTTACTGTCACTAAACTCGTGAGATGGAACTATGAATTTAATTTAATTTAATTTATGTACATTTGGGTTACTCATTTTTAAATTATACATGAAAATCCATGATGTAGTCATATATCTTTTTAGCTGGCTAAAGGAACACATGGCACTCTGCTACTGATATAGATAATTAGCACATGGTAGCTGGAGTGATACTTTATCCAAAATCTGAAATTTATGCAAAGAAAATTATTGTCCTTCAGAGAGTTAAATTACCACAAAGTGGACTAAAATATAGATATGCAAAGTCACAAAAGACAGAAATACTCTTAGGCCAGCAAAACTTGAAAGTTACAGGATGAATATATTAACCATCCAAAGATAGAATGTGTCAATCAGAAAGAAGATATGTTAATTGGGCAACGAAGCAAAGAAAAATAAACTACATAGTAAATGTAAAAGTTGCCACTGCCTGAGATTCATTTCCAAGGTGGAAGTAGTCAGCGCCTATTATTTAATTAATTAATTAATTAATTTTTTTGAGACAAAGTCTCACTCTGTCACCCAGACTGGAGTGCAGTAGTAAGATCTTGGCTCACTGTAACCTCTGCCTCCTGGGTTCAAGTGATTCTCCTGCCTCAGCCACCCAAGTTGCTAGGACTTCAGGCATGCAACGCCAAGCCCGGCTAATTTTTCTATTTTTAGTAGAGATGGGGTTTCGCCGTGTTGGCCAGGCTGGTCTCAAACTCCTGGCCTCAAGTGATCCACCTGCTTCGGCCTCCCAAAGTGCTGGGATTACAGGCATGAGCCACCACACCTGGCTGATTTAGTACTTACATTTAAGTCTTTGATCTATTTTGTTAATTTTTCCATATGGGCAGGGCCTCAGCCTCCCAAGTAGCTGGGACTACAAGTGCATGTTACCTTGCCTGGCTAATTTTTTGTATTTTTAGTAGAGACAGAGTTTCGCCATGTTGGCCAGGCTGGCCTCAAATTCCTGGCCTCAAGTGACCCACCTGCCTTGGCCTCTCAAAGTGCTAGGATTTCAGGTGTGAGTCACTGTGTGGAGCCAACAGCTGTTGTTTCTAATCCCAGTAGAAAGGCTCTTGCTGATGTGAAGAGGGAGCAGGGAGTTTTAACCAATGGATCTTTTAGTATTTCCAACTAACAAGACCATTTCTGTTGTAAGATGGATGCATCAGGTTTTTGATGGGTGCTATTGATAGGGACAGGAGGCAGGCAAATTCTGGGCAGAAGAGGGTGGGTCTCTGGTGAGGGCCCCACCCTAAAGCCAAAAAGCCTAATACCACAGCCCAAAGTGAGAACTTACATCCTTGTTTTCCTGCTCAAATGTTGCCTTTTTCAAAACTACCCACGGCCACCCCACCCACAATCCTGTGCCCATAAAAAACCCAGGCTCAGCCGACAGAGAAAGGAGAAGAGGAGAAGCAGCTAGATGTTGGAGACCACGATTGGACACTGGAGAGAAGCGGCTTGACTTCAGAGGGACAGCTTGATGGCATAGCTTTGTAGAGGAGTCTGGCTGGGGACGACCGGACTCCAGGGGATTATCTTCCTACTCCATCCCCCTTTCAGCTCCCCTTCCTGCTGAGAGCCACTTTCATCGGCAATAAAATCCCCTGCATTTACCATCTCCAATTCGTTTGTGTGACCCCATTTATCCTGGACGCCAGACAAGAACTCAGGTGCCAAGAACTCAGCCCTTTGTGGGTGCAAAGGGCTGTCACACTGGTGACAAAGGAGGGTCACTCCACTGAGCTGTTAACGCTTAAGCTGTCTACGGACAGCAAAGCTAAAAGGGCACTGTAGCGCTTCCTCTGGGGAACCAGAGGTCAAGGGCACCTTCCCTTAGACGCTGCCACTGGGCTGGTATGGCGTTCGCTCTTACCAGTGCCCAGAAGTGCTTGGCCCAGCTCCTGCACCTGCTCACCTGTGCTCCCCCTCCTGTGAGGGGTGGAGCAGTGAGTGAGTGAAGTTCCCTCCTGCTGGCATCAAAGTGGCCAGCTAGTTCCAGTGCCCACACACCGCAGTTACTGCCTGAGAAGGGCTTAGGGAAATATCTTGCTTCACTATTAAACAGCTGATTCATATAACTCTCTTATTTGGAGTCCATGCTAACCAAGCAAGTTTATCATCTGGCTTTCTGTATCTCTGTAGCGCAATCGATGCTACAGCTTAGCAACAAGCTCTTGGTTCAAACTCACCAGGGACTACAGTTCTTGGATTCTCTTCCCTTTCAGTTTTTCTTTCTTTTCCTCAACAATCTTACCTTAGAGTCCTCAGAACCCTGTCAGATTACAAAAGATCCTCTTTAATAAGTGAAGTCATCTACTCAGATAACAGGAAGATTCTCTGGCAAAACCAGCTTTTGTCAGGAAGGCTGGTCTGCGATTCTCAGTTATAATGGTGAGATTTACATAAATGTTTAGAGAAGCAGTATTAGTGTGGTCAGTAAAAGCCCTGACTTTGGAGACAGACTTTCTGGGTTTGAATCCTGGCTCTGCTACTCTCTAGCCATGAGACTATGGGCACATTATCTCACCTTTCTTTGTCTCTGTTTTTTTTCATCAGTAAAATAGGGGTAAAAATAATCTACTCCAAGAAGCTTTTATGAACACTAAATTAGTTAATATATATAAAGTATTTAAGATATTGGTTGGTTAGTAGGTACTGTATAAAGGTTATCTATTGCTGTTACTTTGTAGCTTGACTCACATTTGACAGAATGTGCTAAAGATGGCAACATAAGTATTCCATTAATAAACTGACATTAGGATTTTCATCTCATTGCATGACCCAGTGTTTTGGGATCTGATTACCCTGGGAACTGAGTAGGTTCAAAGTGAGAAAATTGGCTATCTAATTGTATTACCAGTAAAGTCCTGCCTAGTTTCTACCTGCCTTCCACTTTCTCTATTCTGATTTCAACAATGTGTAGTGAAATCTAGTGTCTGGAGCTTTGAAATGCTAGAAATGAATAAAGTGAGGAAGCTGCCCATGAGTAAAAAAGGGTTTGGCAAACTATAGTCTGTAGGCCAACACTGGCCTATGGCATGGTTTTGTACAGCTAGAGAGCTAGGAAAGGTTTTTACATATTAAAAGTGCTATTAAAAAAAACAAAAAACAAAAAACAAAGCAAAACACAAGCAAGCAAACAAAGATATGCAATACAGCCTGTATATGACTTGCAAAGCCTAAAATAGTCACCATTTGGCCTTTTACAAAAAAAAAAAAAAAAAGATTGTGGATCCTTGTTCTATACTCTTTTTCTGTTTTATGTACCTAACTATACCCCAACAATAAATATAATGAAGTAGGATAAAAAGAGGCTGAAAAATCCTCTAACAAAAAATCCCAATTGCTTTGATGAAGTAGTTTATTTATCACTCTAACGACAATACAAATGGTAGCTAGCTGTTCCTACCTGAGTATCCTAAGAATGGCCTCTCCCTCCTCCAAAAAGTCTATATATTCTCACCTCGGTAGCATTACAGATAGGTGACTGTAACAGAATCTGCTGTTGTAGGGCTAGGAAGCCTAGTAACTCAAGGCCAGAGGTAGTGGCTATTTAGGTCACCATCAAATCTATGATGGCCTCATTATGTGTCCTACTGAATGTCAAAGAAATACAAGACTTCATGTTTTAAAGATTTTAAAGTACTTAAGTAATGTACATACAGTGTATAAGTTTAAAAGTTTCTAGACTAAGATTCCTGGTTTGACCAATTTCTAACCAAGAAATCACTAGGGTTTTCTTAATGTATTACAGCTGAATTACAGCTAAATTCAGAATAAAATATTTTTAGCCTACATACATCTATAGCTCTAAAGAGTAAAAAATAGGAAAATTGGCTGCTAAGTACTCTAATATTACCAATAATGAAGACTTTCCGAGCAAGAAAATAAAAAACACAATCATAACAGTGAAGTAGAATGTTGTCTGTGGTACAGCCTCTTTCCAAAGAATACAGGGCATAGGGCATCCTAATGGTTAATAGTTCATTTAAGACTGGGCATGACCAGCCTGCCCAACATGGCAAAACCCCATCTCCACTAAAAGTACAAAAATTAGCCAGGTGTGGTGGCGTGCGCCTGTGGTCCCAGCTGCTCAGGAGGCTGAGGCAGGAGAATCATTTGAACCGGGAGGCAGAGGTTGCAGTGAGCTGAGATTGCAACACTGCACACCAGCCTGGGAGACAGAGTGAGACTCCGTATCAAAAACAAACAAAAAACTGGGCATGAATAGTTTTAGAGAAAGAAAAAAAAAATTTATGTTGGTAAAAGACCATTAAAATAAAATATTAAGTTAAAACCATCACACAAACTTAAATAGAGAAAAAGGGACAATGATCAGCTCCACTTGCTTGCTTTTTTTTTTTTTTAAATTAACCTGGTCTGACTGGGAAAGACCCCTTTGGGGTATCTTTGAGGAAGCTAAAGCTTTCTAGAGACTATAAACTAGCCTAATTAACTACACTTAACTAGAAGGAATTTAGACTTATCAAAAGAATTTTTGAATCAGATTTTAGATCAATCTAAGTCACTGAGCCAAAAATCTTCTATTGTCTTGATTTTATTTTTGAGTATTCATTACCAAAATCATTAGTTCATATAAAATTTGCCAGTTCTTACAGAGTCTAAAATAGGCAAAAATTGAACCCTTCCTAGTATAACAAACAACCACTATTGTGTTTGAAACAGATGTTTTAACCAAAGGATATCATCCAAAGACATCATCCTTAGTTATTAGCATACTGTTTAATATTCATCACAACTTGTTTTAAAGAACAAAAATGTGTTAACATTTAAGCCTGAAGGGCTACGAATATACTATATACTGTACTTGATGCAGCTTGTTTATGCAATTTTCTGACAGATACAATTAATCTTGTGAAAATGACTAGGGTATAGCACAGTAGCAAATTATCTTTTCCAAACACAATTTTTCCTGTGGTAAAACCCCTCTATAATACTGACAATGATAGAAGTATATAGAAAGAACTTCATAAGTGAATTACTTAAAAGAAGAAATTAAAAGTTATTAAATGAATAAATCGGCCGGGCGCGGTGGCTCATGCCTGTAATCCCAGCACTTTGGGAGGCCAAGACGGGTGGATCACGAGGTCAGGAGATCGAGACCATCCTGGCTAACACGGTGAAACCCCGTCTCTACTAAAAATACCAAAAATTAGCCGGGCGCAGTGGCGGGCGCCTGTAGTCCCAACTACTCGGGAGGCTGAGGCAGGAGAATGGCGTGAACCCGGGAGGCGGAGCTTGCAGTGAGCTGAGATCCGGCCACTGCACTCCAGCCTGGGCGACAGAGCGAGGCTTCGTCTTAAAAAAAAAAAAAAAAAATAATAATAATAATAAATAAATAAATCTTGGTTATATGGTAGAAACAAGGGTTAAAATGTTTAACTTGTAAGTAAATGAAATAAATTAGTCTGTACCTCCAACAAATGCATCTCCAGCTCCATTGGTATCAATAATTTCTTTCTGGTCTTGATCCAAGACAGCAAAAGCAGTGACTTCACTTTCTGCAATTAGAGTCAAAGAAAGGCAGACTGACTTCTCTTTGTAACACTCAATACAAGCTTGCCCAGTAATGTCTGAAGCTCTTTCATCACTCATCATTCAAAGAGAGACAGGACATAAGCTCCATATTCTGTACAGGGGCACTTGGGAACTACGGTGTAAAATCATATGCAAGTAACACTTTTTTTGGTAACTTTCAGCATACAGATGCTGCTGTATATGTCTTATGACAGTTATACCTAGGTAGTTCACATTTTTTTTTTTTTTTGGAATGACTACAAACAGTAGCAGTACATTTTTGGACAGTGCAAATGAACAGAAGCCATAAACTAAAAGAAGTGTTGGTATGGATTGGATCATGCGTTTCTAATAAAGCTTCAAGCCTGACTATATTCCTAGCAGTGAAATGTTGGGTACAGTTAAAGAGTTGTAAATTAAAAAAAAAAAAAATGAATATTGGGTGTTTCTTTACAGAAAATCACAATGGCACAATAAAAACATTACTATTATTCTGTTAAAATACTTCATCCCAATGTCAATAATTTTTTTATCTTAGTTGGTTTATTAAAAACAACCTAATCTGGTTATGTTTTGTAAAGAAGTCACTATCTGTCAACTGGCAAAAGGGAAAGCTACTACCGAATGCATGGGCAGAACAAAAGGGACAGTGCAATGGGGTCTTGTCCTAGAGCAGTCTGGACCAGGGCTTGTTTTGACTACAGAGTAACCTAATTTAGTACTTTAAATGTGGCACATGACAGTGGAATGAACTTATCTGTGATGAAATCTGGCTTACAAGACACATCTGCACATGATTGGACAGTGCTTCTTACTGGGGACTGGAACTTCTGAAATCATAAATTTGCATCCCTATGGGGACAGACATGGCTAAAGACTTGTAAACTTCAGTCTCATTTAAGACCAAGAGGGAGGCAAAAGGAGATCTTGAGAAACTTAAGAAAGGTATTAATAAAGAACATAGAGAATCTTCAAAAGCATATTCTGTCTAGCTTTTGCTACCTGCTCTTAATGGAAACTTTCAACAAGAGACATAAATATGTTAATGAAAAAACTCTCCTGGAAAGATTGATATTCAAGAAGAGGACTCATTTACTTAGTCAATCTTTTTAAAAATCTTTTTTTTTTTAGGTCTTGCTCTGTCATCCAGGCTGGAGTGCAGTTGTGTAATCATAACACACTCCAGCCTTGCCCTCAAGGGATCAAGGCATCCTCCTGTCTCAGCCTCCCGTGTAGTTGGGACCACAGACACACAGCGCCACAGCTGGTTAACTTTTTGCTTTTTTGTGGGGTGGGGGGGGGCAGGGGGGTGGGTGGGTAGATACATGGTCTCGCTTTGCTGCCCAGGCTAGTTTCAAACTCCTGGGCTCAAGCAATCCCCTGCCTTGGTCTCCCAAAGTGCTAGGATTACAGGCATGAGCCACTGCATCTCGCTTAAACTTTTTTTTCTTTTGAGACAGAGTCTCATTCTGTTGTCCCGGCTGGAGTGCAGTGGCGTGATCTCAGCTCATTGCAACCTCCGCCTCCTGGTTCAAGTTATTCTCATGATTTAAGCCTCCCAAGTAGCTGGGATTATAGTCGTGCGCCACCACGCCTGGCTAATTTTTGTATTTTTAGTAGAGACAGGATTTCGCCATATTGGCCAGGCTGGTCTCGAACCCCTGACCTCAAGTGATCTGACTGCCTCAGCCTCCCAAAGTGCTGGGATTAGGCGTGAGCCACCACGCCCAGCCAAACTCTTTAAGTAACTGAACTTTCCACTTTTTGTAACATGAGGGCCTACATGGCAGTTGACAAGATTTTGATTAATTGAAAGTTATGGCACAAATATCCAGACTTACATTTTCTAGAGAGTATATATAGTACATACTACTACACAGGCCAAAAAAAAAGTAAGCAGATTTTATTAGAAATACTTGGGAAAGGTCTGCAGTCTGATTTAGGAAAAGGTCTGTACCATAAATACTTACAAAGAAATCTGGTTTTACTACTTCCAAGTACAAGCTACACTATACAGGGAAATAACAACTATAAACTAAAACCAAACAGGTACTAAAATAAGTAAAATGAGTAAGTTAATGACACCATTACTATTTATAATACATTTACATTATGTAATAATCTAACATGTCTATAAAACATTTTAGGTAATATAAGAATTAATTACTAGATTTATAGGTTGGAAAATAATTATATATAAATGGTAAGTAAACCAAAATTATACAGAATTCCTTGAGCTCCTTGTTTGAAAACAATTATTTATTTTTGACTGCATAAATCTTTATTTATGAACAGAATCTAATCGACAATGGAAGAGATTATTTTGAATTTTATTCTTAAGAATGATGACTTCTGGCCGGGCATGGTGGCTCACACCTGTAATCCCAGCACTTTGGGAGGTGGAGGTGGATGGATCATGAGGTCAGGAGTTCAACCAGCCTGGGCAACATGGTAAAATCCCGGCTCCACTAAAAATACAAAAAAAAAATTAGCTGGGCATGGTGGTATGTGCCTGAAATCCCAGCTACTCTGGAGGCTGAGGCAGGAGAATTGCTTAAACCCAGGAAGTGGAGGTTGCAGTGAGCCGAGATTGCACCACTGCACTCCTGCCTGGGGACAGAGTGAGACTCCCTCTCGGGAAAAAAGAAAAAAAAAAAAAAAAGAATCATGACTTCTTGATCTAAATTGCTGAAAATTCTACATAAATACAGCTTTATAATGCTTTTTCTAGATATATATATATACACACACACACATCATTGAGATACTTTATCCTTAGTTATCATATGAAGTTCAATTTCCTGAAATACAAAGTATAATCATTTTCTACCTTTTTATACTTATCAGTATAGATAAGTATATGAGAATATCACATATGCAAAAGATGTGTCATAAACTCAGTTTTCATTATTTTCTATTATCTAAAGAACTACAAGAACTCCTTTCAAAATGATGACACTGAAAAATCTTTAAGATCCCAAAATGTGCTCCTTGTCATAGAAGACTAAAAAATATTTAATAATATTTATGTTTTATTACATTTTTAGTATGCTCTGATTTTCAAATGACTTAAGCTGGTTTACAGAGCTATTATGAAAAGTCATGGCCAGGCACAGTGGCTCACGCCTGTAATCCCAGCACTTTGGGAGGCGGAGGCGGGTGGATCACTTGAGGTCAGGAATTCAAGACCAGCCTCAGCAACATGGTAAAACCGTGTGTCTATTAAAAATACAAAAATTAGTCGGGCATGGTGGCATGTGCCTGTAATTCTAGCTACTTGGGAGGCTGAGGCACGAGAATCGCTGGAATCTGGGAGGCGGAGGTTGCAGTGAGCAGAGATCATGCCACTGCACTCCAGCCTGGGCGACAGTGAAACTCAGTCTCAAAAAAAAAAAAAGTCACAAAACTAACAATTTTCACCAGCATGACCTATTCCATGGCTATTCTAGGAAATTTATTATATGAACACAGAAGTACATTCACTAAATCTAAATATACACTTACAGGTATGGATGTTATTCAACCAATGAAGCCTAAGACATTTACATGACTCTCACTGGGACCTAGTTTTCTTAGGCATGAAATGAGCCTGGAGTAGCTGTTGGAACAATTAGCAAAAACTAACTTTCTGCCCTAATTGTAAAAAAAACGACCCGGTTAGTTTTGATCAAGTACTTCTACCTAAGAGCTTAAGATTACTCATAGCATTTATTTCTCAATTCTTCACAAACTTTTTGTAAAGTGAGAAGGAAAAGGGTTGGGAATAATTATTATTCCTACTTTCTGGATTTCTAAAAAACCACTAAATCATAAGCTTCCCCAAGCAGACAGGAAACAAACACTAACAATTCAGTTGATAATAGATTTGTTTTGTGTCATTTATTAGATAAGACTGCAGCATGCCTTCATTCAAAACAATAAAATTTAGCTTACCTAGAACACAAAATAATCAATTTTAGGCATTCTCTAGACACTTCATACAAATAATTTATTCTTCACTTAAATATGAGACAAGCTTCACTATCCAATCACTTAAGAGGCCAATCTAGTTAGAATAAAAACATCTTCATGCATCTATACTGAAAGTCAACTATAGTAGAGATGGTTAAGTTTCTAAAAATGCCACAATATCTAACTGAACAATAATAAAAATCCAGTCATTCAAGTCCAAACAATTAAATGTTTCTTCAGGTTTACCTCCACCAAATTAACTATATATTTCACACAACCTCACAATATCCTTAGAAAATTTTGTTCAAAGTATTTTTAAAATGCCACATTGTTACTGTTTTGTTAATGTCCTAAACTGTTGAGAAGATACAACTGAAGCTGATCCAGCAGGTTGAAAGGCAGGTAGGCAGGTGTTTTTCTTTCTTTTCTCTCTCTCTTGCTTTTCCTTCCTTTCTTCATTTTTTTTTTCTCTCTCTCTCTCTCTCCCTCACTCCCTCCCTCTCTCTCTCTCTCTCTCTCTCTCTCTCTCTCTCTCTCTCTTTTCTCCAGTTTTTCAAGAGCTAAGGTCTTGCTCTGCCTCCCAGGCTGGAGTGCAGTGGTGTGATCATGGCTCACTGCAGCCTCAAACTCCTGGGCTACAAGGATCCTCCTGTCTCAGCCTCCTGAGCAGCTAGGACTACAAGTGCAAGCCAACATGCCTGGCTAATTAAAAATTTTTTTTTGGTAGAGATGGGGTCTTGCTTTGCTCTCCGGGCTGGTCTTGAGCCCTTGGCTTCAAGTGATCCTCCTGCCTCAGCCTCCTGAACACCAGACATGAGTCACCACACTTGGCCTGGTGTTTTTCAACCTCAAGGTAAAATGCAGTCACTACCCCTGCCACTGCCTCTGACCCAGCATCAATAGGCATGGAAGAAACAGAAAACTGATGGTAAAAACTTCTCCAGAAAGTGAAAAGTATGACTATGTAAAAACCAGAACACTTCACATTCTTTTAAGAGGCTCCTGTATCTTGGCCATTGTTTATAATAAGGTAATCTCCATAGTATTAAAATGTTTTTGTTTGCTTGTTTTTAAAAACTATTTAGAAATAATTTTACATTAACAGAAAAGTTCCCAGAAAAATACAGACAACATCTATGCAACATTTATCCAGATTTACCGTTTTTTAACATTTTGCCACATTTAGTTGATCATTCCTCCCATATATATACACATATATATAACATTATTTATTCTTTCAAACTTTTTTAGCATTTGTGGTATATATTATGCCTTTTACCCCTTAATACTTCAGTGTGTATTTCCTAAGAGTAATGATATTCTGTTAGCCAGGTTATAGTTGATAAACACAGAAAACAACATTTTAATCTATAGTCCAGTCCAATTTTCTTAATTGTCCTAATGTATTTTATAGCAATATTTTTAATCTGGTAGAGAATTCAGTACAGAATCACATATTACTTTTTTTTTTTGAGATGGAGTTTTGCTGTGTTGCCCAGGCTGGAGTGCAGTGGCGCGACCCTGGCTCACTGCAACCTTCACCTCCCAGGTTCGAGTGATATCTTTCCTCAGACTCCTGAGTAGCTGGGACTACAGGTGCGTGCCACCATGCCCGGCTAATTTTTGTATTTTTAGTAGAGACTGGGTTTCACCAAGTTGGCCAGGCTGGTCTCGAACTCCTGACCTCAAGTGATCTGCCCATCTTGGCCTCCCAAAGTGCTGGGATTACAGGGCTGAGGTACCACACCTGGCCACATATTACTTTTAGTTGTACTTGTTTTTAATTTAACTTTTTGAGTAGGTAATGCATTCATATGATTCAAAAATATAAAACGTATGAAAAGCTATGCTATAAAATCTCTCTCTGCTCATCTCTCCCATTCAGCTGGTTTCTGCTCCTCTACTTCCCAATCTGTTTATCACTGTTATTGCTTTCTTATATATCCTTCCAGAATTTTTCTATGCATATACAATCAACTACATTCTTATTTTTTTCCTCCCCTCACCTACACACAAAAAGGTATCATACTATCCAGGCTACTCTGGATTATATTTTAAAATACTGGATATCTTTCAATTTTGGTAAACAGAGAATGTCCTCATTATTTTTTATTGCTGCATAATAGTCCACTACATGGATATACTATAATTTATTTAACCAATCCTTTACTAATGGACTTTTAGGCTATTTTCAATCTTCTGTTATCATAAACAATGTCACAAAACATTAATGCTTTTAAACAGACCTTAAATTTAATTATTTTGCTTACTAGCCAGGTCAATAATATCATTCCAGCTTTATATAGAGAACGGATAGAAGGAAACTAAATTGTTATACTAACAGCATGAATTATGCCTATATCAAGGAATAGGGAAAAAATGAGAATCCGGAAATGCTTTTCTTTTCACTAGGACACACATATCAGGATATGAGCAAAGACACCCTGCTCAGGCTGCCCTAATAAACAGGGCAATAAAACAGATGATGAACTCTGCTAATAATAGAGATTTATAGAACAATCCTAATTAACAAGGACTTTTGGGGAATAAAGAGCTCTGAGTTAATTTAATTTTCTAGTTAACTAAAGAAAAAGCAGAAAGTCTTTTTATTTGGAAATCTTTCTAAATGTATTAATATAATAATATGCCATGATATCCCTGCTTTAATTAGTTTAGCTTTTTGAACTGAATAAAATTTTTCTTTGATAATAGAGAATCCTCCTGCACATCTTAATGTCATTGTTCTGAACATCAATTCTTACTGTAGTTCCAAACGTATAAGTACTTTCACAAAAAGTAGGAAAAATTAAATGTTCATGGGAAGTACACTGGATTAGGAACAAAAAAGCCATAGTTTTAGTCTAGTTTGGGTTTAGCTATTTTATTTAATAAATATTTATTAAGACTACCATGTGTCAGGTACTTTATTAGGGACTGGGAATACAGATGTGAATAGGATAAAAACTCTGGTTGTATGAGGCCAACATTCTACTGGGGATAGACAATACACAAGTAACAAATATATAAACAAGCTAATTTGATATATATATATATATTTTTTGAGATAGAATCTTGCTCTGTTGCACAGGCTGGGGTACAGTGGTGCGATCTTGGCTCACTTCAAACTCCGCCTCCTGGGTTCAAGCTATTCTTGTGCCTCAGCCTCCAAAGTAGCTGGGATTACAGGCGTGCACCACTACGCCCAGCTAACTTTTTGTTCTTTTAGCAGAGATAGTGTTTCATCATGTTGGCCAGGCTTACCTTAAAATTGTGAGCTCAAGTGATCCATGATCCACCCGCCTTGGCCTCCCAAAGTGCTGGGATTACAGGCATGCGCTACCATAGTCCGGCCTAACTTGAGATATTAATAGGTGCCAAAGAAAAAATAAAGCAGGATGATATGATGAAGTGTGACAAGGGAGGAGAGTTAATTTACATAGGTGTTACTTTCTCACTGAGGAGGTGATATTTGAGTTGAGATTTCAAGGGCAAGACGGAGCAAGCCATGTAAAGTTCCAGGGGTAGAACATTCAAGTGCAGAGGCCCCAGACTAGCAACAAGCTTGGCAAACTAAGACTGCTGAAGCTAAAGAAGGCCACTGTACCTGGAGTATAGTGAATGTGGGGGTTTTGCAGGATTTCATTCTATGTAAAATGGGAAAGTGTTGGAAGGTTTTAAAAAAGGGAGTGATGCAATCTCATCTTTGATTTGAAAATATTACTGGCACACTGGCTCATGTCTGTAATTCCAGCACTTTGGGAGGCTGAGGCGGGAGGACTGGTTGAGCCCAGGAGTTTGAGACCAGACTGGGAACATGGCGAAACTTCGTCTCTACTCAAAATGTAAAAATTAGCTGGGTGTGGTGGTGCATATCTATATTCCTAGCTACTCAGTAGGCTGAGGTGGGCTTGAGCCCAGGTGGTCGAGGCTGCAGTGAGCTATGATTGTGCCACTGCTCTACAGCCTGCGTGACAGAGCAACGCCCTGTCTCAAAAGGAAAAAAAAATATTTTGGCAGCCTGATAGAGAATGCACAATGGACTGGAATGGCAGGGGTTGGGGGTGGGGTCAATAATGCTGCTTATCAAGAATCCTTGGGCAAGCCACAATGTAATTTAAACTCAGTGTTATTACCTAAAAAATGAAGATAATATCTGTTCTACCTATTTTCTGTGACTATTATATGGATTAAGTATTAACAGTGTTATAAAAACACACTGACAATATGAAGACCTATATAATATTATAAGGTATTTTTAGGAGCTTATTTTCTTCAATCAGGTAATAAGTATTTGTTGAACAATAGCTATGAGCTCATTAGATCTCATAGAACAATAGTTATGATACTCTGTTAGATCCTCTGGGGGAGATACAGAAAAATATTAAGACATGATCTGTCTTCTCAAGGAGCTTAGAATCTAGATGGAAAGAGAAACCTAGCATATATCAAAGAATCTGTGAAATGTCACACAATGTAATATCTATTATAACTTCAACAGGAGTTCAAAAAAGGGAAGAAACAATATGAGTTTAACTGGAGATGCTTTCACGGAGAAGACTGAACTTAAACTAGGTCTTAAAGATGTGGATAATGAAGAAGAGAGGAAAAGAAAGGTGTGTATGTCCCAAGAGGAACAGAGACAGAAGAAAGTTTATATATCAAGTAAGGCAAGAAATAAATCAAGATGAGTGGGATCTAGCCATTTCTAGGGAGAATTTGAAAGCTAGGCAAAAGTTTGGATTTGATACATCAGGCAATGGAATGCAACAGTAGTTATCTGAGTGAAAAAGCACTGCACCAAATGCTTTGTATACTTTATCTCATCTAATTCTCAAATGAGTAAGGTATCACTAATCTTATTTTATAAATGATGACACTGAGGCTCACAGAGTTTGTCAACTGCCTAGGGTCCCATGGCAAAGGCAGGAATTTGGGACAAATGAATGAAAGAGAAGTAGTAAAATGTGATCCCAAAGTTGTCATTCAAGTAATGTTACAACTACTTTTCTGAAAAAAAGGTGATCATGGAATAAATAGATTTTGATTCATCGTTATACAGCAGTTAACTGACATTTAAATTCCCGTAAGCCTGGTACTGATAACCAAATTTGACTAAATTAAGTTGATAAATTCTCCATAGAGAATAGAGGGAGTATAATCGTGGTTAAGAATATAAGTCAGAATGCTTGGGTTCACATTCCAGATTTGCCATTTACAATCTGGTAATCAAATTAAATTCTCCTTTTTTTTGCTTTTATTTTTTTCTTTGAGATGGAGTCTCACTCTGTCACCCAGGCTGGAGTGCAGTGGCACGATCTCGGCTCACTGCAACCTCTGCCTCCTGAGTTGAAGCGATTCTTCTGCCTTAGCCTCTTGAGCAGCTGGGATTATAGGTGTGCACCACCACACCTGGCTAATTTTTGTATTTTTAGTAGGGATGGGGTTTCACCATAGTGGCCAGGCTGGTCTCGAACTTCTGACCTCATGATCCACCCGCCTCGGCCTCCCAAAGTGCTGGGATTACAGGCATGAGCCACCGTGCCCGGCCCCCTTTTTTTTTTGAGACAGGGTCTCACTTTGTCACTCTGGCTGGAGTGCAGTGGTGCGATCTCGGCTCACCACTACAGCCTCAACTTCCCTGGCTCAAGTGATCCTCCTACCTCAGCCTCCCAGGTAGTTGGGATTACAGGTGCATGCCACCATGCCCAGCTAATTTTTTGTAGAGATGAGTTTTCGCCATGTTGCCCAGGCTGGTCTCAAACTCCTAAGCTCAAGTAATCTTCCTACCTCGGCCTCCCAAAGTGTTGGGATTACAGGCACGAGCCACTGTGCCAGGCCAATTTTCTCATATTTAAAATAGGAGGCTAGACATGGTGGCACATGTCTGTAATCCCAGCATTCTGGGAGGCTGAGATGGGCGGATCGTTTGAGCTAACAAGTTCGAGACCAGCCTGGGTAGCATGGCAAAACCCCATTTCTACAAAAAATACAAAAACACTAGCCGGATGTGGTAGTGCATTCCTGTAGTCCCAGCTACTCGGGAGGCTGAGGTGGGAGGATGGTTAGAGTCCAGGAGCAGGAAATTGCAGTGAGTCAAGATCATGCCGCTGTACTCCGGCCTGGGTGACAGAGCCAGACGTTGTCTCAGAAAGAAAGAAAAAAGGAACAATAATAGCATTTATAGGTACTTATAGGATTTTTGTGAGGAGTAAATTAGTTAATACATATAAAGCACTTAGAGTAAAAGTTGACAGATAATAAGCATTCTTTTTAATGGTTAAATGGACAAGGATATTATTAATCTTGAAATGAAACTTGTGATGGTTAATACTGAGTATCAACTTGATTGGATTGAAGGATGCAAAATATTGATCCTGGGTGTGTCTGTGAGGGTGTTGCCAAAGGAGATTAACATTTGAGTCAGTGGGCTGGGGAAGGCAGACCCACCCTTAATCTTGGTGGGCACCATCTAATCAGCTGCCAGAGAGTATAAAGAAGGCAGAAAAACATGAGAAGTCCAGACTGGCTTAGCCTCCCAGCCTGTATTTTTCTCCTGTGCTGGATGCTTCCTGCCCTCGAACATTGGACTCCAAGTTCTTCAGCTTTGAGACTCGGACTGGCTTCCTTGCTCCTAGCTTGTAGATGGTCTATTGTGGGACCTTGCGATCGTGTGAGTTAACACTAGTTAATAAACTCATATATATATATATGTATGTATGTGTGTGTGTATATGTATGTATGTATATGTGTATATATGTATGTATATGTATATATACTATTAGTTCTATCCCTCTAGAGAATGCTGACTAATGCGAGACCTTTGAGTATAGGAGATTCAGGTCTCACTTAAAATTGCTGCTTCTGAAGGCATGGTTCTGACCTTGCAGACTACCTGCCTCTACATCATTATTTGTGGTAAAATCTCTTAGTTTGTTCATGTTTGCATCTAATTTTCCATAAATGTTTCAAGTTAATTCCAGTTAAGGTCTTCACTTTTGAATGTAAATATATAAGTGAATGAGTGTTGACTTTGAATACAAAAATAGTTTTCCATGGAAAAATGACCAAGAAAACCATGATAGATGGAATTACTGCTCTAAAACCTTATTTCCCCTTGGGTTAGTGTATGTGAGTGCATTTAAGAAATTTTTTAGAGACAGGATCTCTCTCTGTCACCCAGGCTCCGGTGCAGTGGTGCCATCACAGCTCACAGCAGCCTTGAGCTCCGGGTTCAAATGATCTTCCTGCCTCAACTTCCTACGTAGCTGGGACCACAGGCATGCGCCACCATGCCCAGTTAATCTTTTTTTTTTTTAATAGAGATAGGGCCTCCCTATGTTGCCTAGGCTGGTTTCAAACTCCTAGACTCAAGTGATCCTCCCACCTTGGCTTCCTGAAGTACTGGGATTATAGGTGTGGGCCACTGCACCTGACTCTCTCTTTCTCTGTCTCTCTCTAGCTTAGTTTAGTAAACCATGTAAGTAAATAAACTCAAGTTTCTAGTTGTCAATGATCCTGCCATTGGGATTTAATAATTTAGCATTTCAGATGCTCTCTCTCTTTCTCTCTCTATATATACACACACACACAATATGAATTAATGAGGTTTCTGTTATCTTTAATAAGTTCACTAAATGAAGCATATCACTTTAATCTTACTATAAAGCTGTTCATTTCAACCTGGTCTCTACTTCTTTAAATGTTATCTGCTGCACTCTCTTATCTGAAGAACTGGTTTCCAGTCAGGCATGGTGGTTCATGCCTGTAATCCCAGAGCCTTGGGAGGCTGAAATAGGAGAATCACTTGAGCCCAGGAGTTTGAGACCAGCCTGCACAACAGGCTGTATCTACAAAAAAAAAAAAGTCAGCTGGGCATGGTGGTGCGTGCCTATAGTCCCAGTTACTTGGGAGGCTAACTAAGGTGGGTGGATTGCTTTAACCCAGGAGGTTGGGGCTGTAGTGAGCCATGATAGCACCACTGTACTCCAGCCTGGGTGACAGAGGGAGATCCTATCTCAAAAACAGACAAACAAAAAACTAGTTTCCTCTGCTGTATTAGCTCATAGTTCACTGATCATCTATGGACTGTCTACCTTTGGTGAGGTTTCTAACCCTGATTCACTCAGTTGAGCACAGGAAAGGAGCTAGGGCTCAGGGCACAAAACTTGGCTGCCTAGGTAAGAGGAGTTATAGAAAAGGCAGTATTTTTTTCTGATGATCGCTAGCATCCAGAACTATGCCTGGTATATTATAGGGGCTCAATAAATATATGATGAATAAATGGAGTAATTTTTCATGAATACAAATCTGATGTTATTCCCCTGTTAAAAACTCTTCAATGGTTCTATATTGAATGAACTCTTAACTCTAGGATATGAATCCAGCCTTTGTTCAAACTTAACCTTTCCCTGACCAAAAGAGTAACTTTAGTCAAACAGTTACTCTTTGGTCATACTCATGATTTCCCAAATGTGCCATGATCTTTTATTCTTATGTATATATCAAGTCTACATTTCAAATTGTTTTTCACTCTTAGTTCCAAATAAGGCATGTCTTCTTGGCTATAGTCCTTGGCCTCCAAGCAGAACTGATCATTCTCTTTTATGCCATCACTTATAACCTTCACATACTTTCAGGAAAGTATCTATCATAGTTATAATTACTTCTTTACAAATGTCTTCTCAACTAAACTTTGAGCTCCTTATGGGTAGGAATTATGACTTAATCTTATTCCCAGCTCTTAGTACTGTATCTGGTAGAGAGTAGGTGCTCAATTAACATTTATTGTTAAATATAATGATTCTTCCTACTAGATTTTAAGTTCCTTGAGACTGGTGTATGTTTTACATTTGATTCTCTCCCAGAATCTAGTATAGTATGAACTCACTATACATTTTCTGGCTGATATTAAGTAGTAAATAACTGTACTATGTTTCTCTAGCTTAGTTTAGTAAACCACGTAAGCAAATAAACTCAAGTTTCTAGTTGTCAATGATCCTGCCACTGGGATTTAATAATTTAGCATTTCAGATGCTTATATAAAAGTAAATCATACAATTGCTTGAAATTTAGAAGGAATGAATAAATTCAACCTTGCACAACCTTTCCCAAAAACCTTTCCAGACCTAACTGTGCTGAACACATTCTGGAAATAATGAAAATATTATTTGATTGGTGCTTTCACTTTCTATCATTCCATCATTTTAAAATGAGGACATATTTATGAGTTGATGAATCTAGATTCAGATCCTGTTTAAAGATAGAAGGCTGACTAGGTGCAGTGGCTCACACCTGTCGTCTCAGCCAAGGTGGGAGGAACACTTTAGGCCAGGAACTCAAGACCAGCCTGGGCAACAAAGCATGATCCCGTTTTGACAAAAAATTTAAAAAACTGTCCACAGAGGCAGTCTACAGATTAAAAAAAGTTAGCTAGGTATGGTAGCACATGCTCATAGTTCCAGCTACTCAGGAAGCTGAGGCAGGAGGATCCTTTTGAGTCCAGGAATTCGAGGATGCAGTGAGTTGTGATTGTGCCACTGCACTTCAGCCTAGGTGAAATAATGAGACCCTGTCTCTAAAACAAAACAAAACGAAAACCCCAAAACATAGAATGCTCTCGTGGGACTTTGAATTAACACTTGATTATTTATTTATTTACTTAAAAGGAAATTAACATTTATTGAGTGGCTACTGGTTCTGGCCTTGTGCAAGGAGTTTTCATCTATAATATCCCATGTAATCCTCACGTCAACCCTGCGAAGTAGGTATCATCCCCATTTTTGTTAGATGAGGAACAGGAGGCTCAGAAAAGTTAGGTAGTTTTTTTCATCAGCCAGGAACTGATGAGCTGGGACCCCATGCTTAAGTCTCAGACTCAATCCTTGCTCTCTCTCCTACGCTGCCTCTGGGAGGAAGAAGGGAGCACCTGCAAAAGCTGCAGTCCTCACACTTCCTGCCTGATGCCCCAACAGCCACCAAAAGCCTGCACCTTCCCACAGATCCTCCCCCCTCCCTTGGGAGGATGCAGTCAGTTGAAGAGATTAAGACACAAATACAAAAATAAATAGCATGGACAAGTCCCCAGCAGCAAGGATGTGCCATCTCCACACTGTGGGAAAGTCACTGTGCCATTCACAGTTGCTGTGGAGGAAGCCCCGTGGGCTCTGGGGGAAACTGGGACAATGGCTGCCAAAGGTTGGAGTGGGTGGGCTCAACTGGCCTCTCCTGGGTTGCAGAGATCCGAGAACAATATGTCTGGAGCAGACAGCAGCTGCCCGCCATCCTCCTCCATCTGATCATTTTACCAGTGTTTGTGATCTAAGAGGGATTCAAAATTGGGGGAACACACAAGTTTGTGCTTCACATGTCTCCCTGGTCCTACCTCCAAGGCCCACAGACACCCTCTCCTGCAGGAAAGAGCAGGCGGTTCCCATGGTCACATCCAGAGTAACCTTGCCCAGGAGGGGTTGCACCCTTTTGGATTTGTGGATGGGCAGCTTGCCAACCTGACCCTCTGTCAGGTCAGCTAGGATAGAAGCATTCTCTGCCAGCCTGGCTTCCTGGTCTTTCTCCTGCTTGATGAGTACCACCTGTCTATCCTCGCCCTGCACCTCTGCCTTGATGAGCTGGGTGGTGGGTGGCCAGGGAGAGTTGTCTGGCAGCTGGAGGAACAGCAGTTCCTCCTTGGTGAGGCTCAGCTCCCTGAGCAGCTCTGCCACAGGTATGTCCTTCGGGAGGCCAGGGAGCCTTCCTGGCTGCTCTGGGAGGAGCCTTCATCTTGGCCTCCTCCTCCTCATCTTGTGGCTCCTCTTTCAATTTCACAGTAGGTACACCTACCTCTTCCTTGGGGCCAGCCAGCCAAGGTTTAACAACTGGTTCATCATTTTCTTCCTTAAAAAGCCACCCTGAGTGAGCCAATGACAGCTGCACAGGCATGTTTCGAGTGTCATTCCTCAGCCTGGGGTCATCGATGAAATCGTCCTTTTCCAGCATGGTGAGATGTTTCGTGTCTTCATCCATCTCTTTCTTCTCTTTTTTGATGTTGATGATGAGAAGGTCCCATGTCTGACACATCCACTATCTTATCCCAGTTCCCTTTTTTCTTCATTATTTCAGCTGGGCCTGCTCAAAGATGGAGTGGGACTGGATCACTTCTGGGCGGCCTCATCCCTGTCCATGAACCTCTCTCTGTCCATCTCTCTCCCTTTCACGTTTCTCCTTCTTGACAGCTACTTCTTCCTTGGGTTCTTCTGACTGATGATATTTGGGGTGAAGGTTTTCTTCTTGACTCCCAACTGTAACCCCCAGAGTAAGGTTCCCAGAGTTGATGAAGGGAAGGCGGCCCAGGGTGAAGGGGTTGCCGGTCACTGCCTGTTGAGCTCCTGGGCCCCAGTCAGGAGGGGTCAGGGCCCTCGCAGAGTGCTGGGTTCGCTCACCCCATTTTCTTCACCTGTGACTAACCTGCCGCCAGCCCTTGGTCTCCACAACAAGCAGAAGTCTGAATGGCAGGCCCTGGGCCCATATTGGCCCCCCGCCTTTTTTTTTTCTATTGAGACAGGGTCTCGCTCTTGTCACCCAGGCTGGAGTGCAGTGGTGCAATCTTGGCTTACTCACTGCAACCTCTGCCTCCTGGGTTCCAGTAATCCTCCTGCCTCGGCCTCCCAAGTTGCTGGAAATACAGGTGCCTGCCATCACACCTGGCTAATTTTTGTATTTTTAGTAGAGATGGGGGTTTCCCCATGTTGGCTAGGCTGGCCTCAAACTCCTGAACTCAGGTGATCCACCCACCTCAGCCTCCCAAAGTGCTGGGATTATAGGCATGTGCCATTGCACCTGGCCTGAATTAATATTTGAATTGGATCAAACCAGGGCAAGCAAATGAATCCTAGTGACATATGCGGGATTCACCTCATGAGGATGCCATATAAATTCAGGTAATATCTGTATGTATATGATTCTTCTTTATAAAGAGACCATGGACTCTTAGGGCTGGGAGAATAGGAAGAAGCATTTATTAAATAATTTGGACCAAGGCATTATAGTTATAGAAAATACTGAAAGGCCAAACATCAGTTGCTGTCTTTTTAGTGGCCTGGTTCCAATTATTGCAGGAGTAGGACATTATTGGTATTCTAAATGTGACCCTTCTTAAAATCATGTATCTTCTTCTGACAATGGTCAAGATTTTCAAAATGGATATGTACATACAAAGTTCTTTATTTTTGAAGAAGCAGCTATTTCTAATCATGGACTTTCCCTCAGTAAGATTGTTATTTGAATTGTTGATGGTGGCAATGGAAAATATTTAGAGTTTACAAAAAACAAAACAAAACAAAACAAAAAAACCCAAAACTGCATTAGATAGGAGGGAACCAAAAGTTCCTTTTTTCTCTATGGCATAGAAGAAATCTTAGAGCAAGAAAGCATTTCAGGGATAATAATGCCACAAGGCAATGTCATAGGTTTATACTGAAAGACAAAGATTTTTTTTTTAACAGTGTATACTGTACAATAAAATTAAAGTTCCCTAAAGTATGAAGTCAATTTCAATGGGCACCCTGACAATCAAACACTGATAAAAGTTTTGAGTACTATTTATTGTCCAATAAACTAAACTAGATTCACAGATTACTTGTCTACTTGGAATACAGCAATAAACACCAGTAAACAACCATTTTATCCAATTTAAGCAGAAGTCTTTTCTTTATTGAGTCATTTGCCAATCTCTCTTGCACTTAAAAGCAGATTAAAATGTGTAACATATGGTTAATTACCTGTAAAAACAACAACAACAAAACCTCTCAAGTACACTGATTTTAAAGCTTGGTTGTATTCCTCACCATTCTTTATGAATAGAAGCTGCAGCACCAGGGGGAAAAAAAAGTTGCAGAAATACTTGAAGGATAATACTCATGTTATTCCTTTTCTTTTTTTTGGAGACAGAGTCTAGATCTGTTACTCAGGCTGGAGAGCAGTGGCATAATCTCGGCTCACTACAACCTCTGCCTCCTGGGTTCAAGCAATTCTCCTGCCTTACCCTCCCATGTAGCTGGGATTACAGGTGCCCACCACCATGCCCAACTAATTTTTGTATTTTTAGTAGAGATAGGGTTTCATCCTGTGGTCCAGGCTGGTCTTGAACTCCTGACCTCAAGTGATCTGCCAACCTCAGCCTCCCAAAGTGCTAGGATTACAGGCGTGAGCCACTGCACTCAGGTCCTCATGTTCTTCCTTCTGTTAAAGGATCTAAAGTTGAGTTACAGCTTAGTCAGACATCTGAGGTTCAATAAAGTCTCTGGGCAAAGACACAGCTCTGGGAAAGATTGAATAATCTAAAGAATTAAACTAAAACCAAGAAAATTTAGTCCCTCAATAATAGTGATCGGTAGAAGCAGTTCAGAAATTGAGTTCACACCGGCTTACGAATTGATTGTACATTTCTCTTCCCAACTCACCATTCAATGCCTTCATCTTGGTAGTTTGAACGGTGAGTCATGGTGGGAGTATTTACACCATGGAAATTAGAAAACACAACAAACTAGGGCTTGGTTTGCTATGAACTGACTGTTAAAAATATATACTAGCATACTGGGTTCCATCTTACAATTAGGCTTTTTTTTTTTTTTTGAGACTAAGTCTCACTCTATCACCCAAGCTGCAGTGCAGTGGCGTTGATCTCAGCTCACTGCAACCTCTGCCACCCAGGTTCAAGTGATTCTCCTGCCTCAGCCTCCCAAGTAGCCTAGGTTGTAAGCGCCTGCCACTACAGCTGGCTAATTTTTGTATTTTTAATAGAGATGGGGTTTCACCATGCTGGCCAGGCTGGTCTCGAACTCCTGACCTCAAGTGATCTGCCTGCCTCGGCCTCCCAAAATGCTAGGATTACAGGTGTGAGCCACCACACCTAGCCTACTAGGCTATCTTTAAATTGCTGTTTGGTTTTTTATTTTTCCCAAGCAAGGACTGAAAATACAATTGTTACGCTGATAGTTCTGTAGAAAGTTCTATTGGGTAATGCTGCTATGAATATTTTTATCTAAGAAAGTTCGCAGCCAGGTGCGCCGTCTCATACCTGTTATCTCAGCACCTTGGGAGGCCAAGGTGGGTGGATCATCTGAGGTCCTGAGTTCGAGACCAGCCTGGCCAACATGGTGAAACCCTGTCTCCATTAAAAATACAAAAAGATTAGTTGGGCGTGGTGGTGGGCACCTGTAATCCCAGGTACTTGGGAGGCTAAGGCAGGAGAATTGCTTGAACCCGGAGGCAGAGGTTGCAGTGAGCCGAGATGGCACTATTGCACTCCAGCCTGGGTGACAAGACCGAGACTCTGTCTCAAAAAAAAAAAAAAAAAAAAAGAAGAAAGTTCCTTCATATCCCTTCATAGCCAAATTCTTTCTCAATAAAACAAAAACCAAAAAGCTACTGATCCGATTTCTATCACTGTAAATTAATATTGCCTGTTCTAAATTCAAATAAATGTAAACATACAGTATATGTTCTTTTATATCTGGCTTCTTATCTCAGCACTTTTTTTTAGCATAATGTTTTTGACATTCATTCACGTGGTTGCTCACATCAGTCATCCACCTCTTTTAACTGTCAGTGGTGTGCTGGAGCCAGAGTAGCTAATGAGAATTAATTCTGCATATAAAAAGCTCTTCTCAAATCTGCATTCAGTGACCTCACATTGATGGTGGGAGTATTTAAAGCATGACACAATTGCTACTAATCTACGTTACTTTTTCCTGAAAGCCAGTCATAAAACATTTGCTACCATACCACTGATTCTCTTTTAAATAACCTGCATCAACAGTGATAAAAACAGAAAGAAATGTTGGTTTGCAGCATCAGGATCTGTTTAGGCAGGAAAGGACAGGGAAGGCTAACTGTTATCAGTTAAAAAATGTAGCTGCATAATAAAATCCCTTAAGTTTTCTCCTTTGGCTTACAACTAGCTGAAAGGGACAATTTTCCAAACAAGAGAGCAGAATGTCCTTTCTGAAATTTTTCATCTGGGATTTCTTCATTTGACTCAAGTGTCTATCAAAAAATTTTAAAGAAGGAAACATTCTTCCTATAACATACGGGATGTCACTAGACAAACCAGTTCTCCATAATTCAGGATAGGCAATGCCTATTAGATTAAGAAGAATGTCACAAGCCTATAAAAAAAATTCAAGATCCTGTGTCAAAATAGGCCATATTTTCTAATACTATACCTAATTTTGGCAATTCCATTCAGAACTGGTTCTAAACTATCCCTAGCTGATGCCTCCATTTCCCCTTCACTGCCCCAAACATCATTCTAAATGCCTACAGCTCTTCTTAAGCTACATACTAATTCTAACTCTCAGAGAAAAAAGAAGTCATTAGGTGTCAAGTCTTTATACTTTGCTAGTTATGTTGAACAATTAATAGTTTTCCATCAAACAATACAAGAATCAGTATTTTTGTTTCTGAGAATGAAAGAAGATGGGAGATAATTCATTTTAGGGACATTACATCATATAGCTTTAGAGGATACTATTTATACTCTAGTCTATGCAAATGGCACCTGCTAGACTTGGCCTGTTCACAGATCACAATACTATTTTTACTTCCTCAGATGACCCAGACACCATATACAAACTGGGCATAATATCGCTGTCAGTACTACAAGGTTGGTGTCTTTAATTGTGCGTGGTATGTGAAGTCTCAACACTGGTTATACCTAGGCACAAGAAATTTGTGCTGTGCTAGTTAATCTTGTAAAAAACAAAGTAATGCCAAAAAGTCTCTATTTTTAATGTACTGACAAGCTGTGCTAGTGGTACCCCAAAGAAATAAAAGAAGGAACAACTCCCTCCCAGCCCAGATATCAGTTTGTTCATCTATTTTAATACCTCATTTTAGATAATACAAAATGTTCTATGTGAGCTGTAAGGTGCAACATTAGGCATTAGCAATTACTTTTTTTCTTTTTTTTGAGACAGAGTCTCATTCTGTCGCCCAGACGGGAGTGCAGTGGCGAGATCTTGGCAGCCTCCACCTCCTGGGTTCAAGTGATTCTCCTGTCTCAGCTTCCTGAGTAGCTGGGACCATAGATGCCGGCCACCACACCCGGCTAGTTTTTGTATTTTTAGTAGAAGCAGGGTTTCACCATGTTGGCCAGGGTGGTCTCGAACTCCTCACCTCAAACGATCTGCCCGCCTCAGCCTCCCAAAGTGTTGGGACTACAGGCATGAGCCACTGTGCCTGGCCAACAATTACTTTCTATAATATTTTACCACAGTGGCCTCTGATAAGGAAGGGGGAAAGCCTAAATTCTGATTCGCTCAATCTGAAAATCTAGGATTTGAGGGGCAAGTTCACATTTCTGATAGCAATGGCAATACTCTAAACATGCTTTGAGATTGAAGACAACATACTCTGGACCATATAGGAGTTTTCTCCTCCTCACAATCAGGTATCTTGGTTTTGAAGGGATGGAGACAGAAATATCTTTTAGACCGTCAGGAAAGTCACGGGGACAAGTTTTCACATTTTTTGAGTTTAAATGTGGCTGGGGAATCTGAAAATGTGAACATTTTATCCAGCATTTCCCAACACTAGAATGTCACTCTAGACTTCAGATAGCTCTTCTTTCTTGACTATACATTAAAAAATTTAGTGGGAAGAAATGGAGACAATTGTTGAAACTTAGCAGGAAGTCTACCATATTAAATATTTAAGTATTAGCTGATTGACTGACAGATTTTTTTTCTTTTTCTTTTAATAGAATCTCACTCTGTCGCCCAGGTTGGAGTACAGTGGTGTAATCAGGACTCACTGCAGCCTCAATCTTTCAGTCTCAAGCGGTCTTCCCACCTCAGCCTCCTGAGTACCTAGGACAATAGGTGAATGCCATCATACCTGGATAATTGTTTTAATTTTTTCTAGACAAGGTCTCCCTATGTTACAGAGGCTGGTCTTGAACTCCAGGGCCCAAGTGATCCTCCTGCCTTGTGCTTCCAAAGTGTTGGAAATATAGGTGTGAGACACTGCGCCCAGCAGACAGTAGAATTTAAAAGACTTCTAAGCTAGCAATTAAGTATATTTTCTAATAATCTAATTTTTATATACTACTTTAACAAAAATAGAGAAAACTTTATTATTTCTTATTTTCTTTCTTTTTTTTTTATTTTTTGAGACGGAGTCTCGGTCTGTCACCCAGGCTGGAGTGCAGTAGTGCGATCTTGACTCACTGCAACCTCTGCCTCCTGGGTTCAAGTGATTCTCTTGCCTCAGCCTCCCAAGTAGCTGGGACTACAGGCAGCGCGCCACCATGCCCAGCTAATTTTTGTATTCTTAGTAGAGATGGGGTTTCACCATGTTGGCCAGGATGGTCTTGATCTCCTGACCTTGTGATCTGCCTGCCTTGGCCTCCCAAAGTGCTGGGATTATAGGCGTGAGCCACCGTGCCTGACCTATTTCTTATTTTCTTAGTGGTTACTATGGGAATTACAATTAAAATCCTAAATTCATAACAATCTAGTTTGAATTAATACCAACTTAGCCTGGAGAGTATTAAAAGCCTTGCTCTTATACAGCTCTGTTCCCCTCTTTATGTTGTTGTCATAAATTACATATTTTACATGTCTTTCCATTAACATATAATTTGTTTTTAGGCATTTTTCTTCTTTTTTTTTGAGATGGAGTCTTGCTTTGTCACCAGGCTGGAGTGCAGTGGTGCCATCTCGGCTCACTGCAACCTCCACCTCCCAGGTTCAAGTGATTCTCCCGCCTCAGCCTCCCAAGTAGCTGGGACTACAGGCGCGTGCCACCATGCCCAGCTAATTTTTGTATTTTTAGTAGAGATAGGGTTTCACCATGTTGGCCAGGATGGTTTTGATCTCTTGACCTCATGATCTGCCTGCCTCGGCCTCCCAAAGTGCTGGGATTACAAGAGTGAACCACTGCGCCCGGCCTAGGCATTTTCCTTTCATGAATGAAAGAAGAGTTACAAACCAGCAATACTGGTTTTTATATTTACTTATGTAGATACCTTTACAGGAGTTCTTTATTTCTTCATATGGCTTTGAGTTACTGTCTAGCATTCTTTCATTTAATCCTGAAACATTCCCTTTTAGCATTTCTTGTAGGACAGGTCTATTAGCAATAAACCTCTTTATCTTTTATCTGGAAATGTCTTAATTTCTCCTTCACTTCTTAAGGACAGTTTTGCCAGATTATAGAATTTCTGTATTCTTAAGCCTGTTTTTTCACATGGCAAGACACATACATACATACATACATATATGTATGTGTATATATACATATATGTATTTTTTAAACAAAGAAGCTAACTTACCTAGTAGATTCTCCACAATTCACAATGCATTTTAATCTACTGAAGATGCAAGAAGATAAATTGTAGTGTGGGCTGAGATCAGTGTTGAACTGAAGATAGGAAAGCTTTTCAAGAAATTAGTTGCTGATTGTACCTTGATAATTAAATACACAAACCTATGATCCTTTTAGGCTTACTTAATTAGTATCAAATGAGCTTACTTAATTACAGCTGTAAATTAAATGCACAGCGTTTGCCTCATCTCAAAATAATTATATGTGCATTATAATGTGAATTATAGAACATTAATTTGTAGTTTATCGATTACTCCCTAAACAGAGACTGAAACTCATTAGGACAAAGTTATTATCATAGCAGTTTTGATAAATAGCTCCTAGAAGAGGTTCCTGAATAACGTTTGCATACAAGTTCTTTAAAGGAGAACTATACATGTGTCAGAGTTAGTAGTACACACATTTATTGCAAAGCCCTGGTTCAGAAAAGTGTGCTCCCTGAGGTATTCAGATAAGAGGCATATATGCTTATATGTATGTATACAGTAATATCTCCCCGCTCATTCTGCACAGAGTTAGAACAACTTTTTCAAGTTTATAGTAGAGGCTACAATTACCTTTTAAAAAAATCTTTTAACATAAATAACTACAGATCAAACTATTACCTCTAGTAAACCAGTTCTTAGCATCCCCCAATAGAAAAAATAATAGATTATCATATTAAGAAAGCTTCTGTTATGTCTATTATACTCAAGAACCACACAAAGAGGGACATAACTCTATATCATCTGTGGATAGTATACTGTGGGTAGCTATCTTTTTTTTTCTTCCTTCTGCAATTTAATCTGAGAACAAATATTTGCTGCTAGAAAATGAACAGATAATTATTAAAGGCATAAATACAGACTAATTAGGGAGAGAAAACATTCTAACTCTAGAGGTTTGTTGTTTTTTTTTTTTTTAAAGGAAATGACTATGTTTATCAATTGGGAAGAGCTGAGTACAAATGGAGCTCACTCAAAATGCAATTTAATACCTTTTAATTTGGGAAGGAGATTCTAACTGTAAATTAAAATATTTCAAGTGCAATTTCATGAACAGGCCTTAGATTTTTCCTTAAACATAATGGATTTAAGTCAAAATGTGAGATTTTCATGATTAAAATAGACAAACTTTTCAGACTAGCCGGCCCTTGTCTTACATGCTTTAAATGTACCCATTGTTTTTCACATTTTCCTTTTCCTGCTCTCTTGTGAGACAACTCCCACTGACCACACCAATAACCGTGGCTGAGCTTATATTGTTTTCCTTCGTTTTTTCTTCAATATTTTGCACTGTGAAACTGCTGCCACAAAGCCTGAAGACTGCACTTGATTGCTTACTGTAATACTAACATTTGCTAATTAGGAGTAGCGGCATTATCAGGCTTAAAAAGCAACAGCAGTGAAGGCTGAGCAGCTATGTCAAGGCTTTCCTCAGCATGTGGTATTTTTAACTTTGGCCACCATAGCTTTTTCCTCACTATATTTGTAGTTTTCTGCCATTTTCTCTTTAACTACAGAGACTGAAGGGAAGACCTAAGCATAATAATCCTGTTTTAATTCAGCTCAATTTGGGCCTAAAGCAAACATTGAATTACTCATGATTAATTCTAAGGAACATAACCTACTCTCATGTTCAATGGGTCTATGTTTGAATCTAACTAGTGGCTTCCCCTCATCTTTCACTGCCTTTCAGTCTTTCATTTCCCTGTGTTAATCCCCAAAGTAAAAGAAAAATCATAACTTGTCATTCTCCTACTACACAAAATTTTTGTATTCTGCAACTCACATTTCAAGGAACTTATATTATTATCCTTGTATCATGTGTTCAAATTCAAATTAAATTCAGACCACTCTATAATAAGTGACAAGATGCATGAGGGCACTGTGATCTAGGCAACCATAATTATACAATTATTGATAAAGTTGCTGTTGATAAACAATGCAAAAATTAGGAAATACTATTTTGCAATTAAGTGATGAAGAAAGCTGTTTACTGCCTTCCATTCTATCCTCTGTTAATAAGATTGAAGTTGCAGATGTTCATGTATGCTGCATTGATGTTAAATGGTGCATGATGCTCTAGGTGGTTCCCATAACCTTGCTTTGTCTACTCTGAACTGACTCAATTGATATGATAATATAGAAAAATGCGGGGCTGAACTGGCACAGTTTCCATAGCCTTGAAATCTGCCATTGGACAGCCAACTGCTTCTAAAAGTTCTTGTTCAGTTGTCACTGACAACAATGTATTAGACAAACAATATTTTGAAATTAACCACACAGGTGGTGATATCACTTACTGAAGCTTTTATCTCATCAAACAAAGTACACATCAATGTATTTACAAAGCTAGCAATTGGGGACTTTGTGATCTTTTTGGGAGTTCAATTACTATTAGAGTAAGTATTAACATAAAGAAAGCAGAAATCATTCAGGGGTCATAAACAGTGGTAGTAGCACTTGCAGCTTTTCGACACAGGTATAATATTTAGAGAAACACCTTTCTCCCTTTCACAAAACCTGTATTTTCATCTCATTATTAAATAAATGTTTTAGATTAATAAATAAAATCTTCAATGTTGCTCAATATTGCACTTTACTCATAAAAAAATCATCATGTAAGAGACTCCATATAAGACTGGTAGGAATCACTCTGATGCATGAAAATGAAATGACACACTAGAGAACCTTGAACACTGAAGAAAACTGAAACACTTGCAAAAATATACTGAACAGAGAAGAAGTAGAAAAATACCATAAATATAAGGGACAACCAGAAATCTTTGAGTTTAGAATTTATGGGCACATATGGATTAAAGACAGTACATTTGCCTTGGTGCAGGGGGTAGGGGATGGACAATTAAACAATTAGAAGAGAAAGAGAAAAACTGCAAATAAACTAGAGGAATACAATTTTGAAACAAAAATTCTAGAAAAGCTGATATTGAAAACTTAGTGCTAATGAAGGTAGAATACAAAAGTGAAACACACTGGGCTGCTCTGTACTACCTAGAAGTTAACATTCAATATTTAACTCCCCAAAGAGCAAATTCCCACATGACTAGTTAGATAAGACATGGGCTAAAGGAATTTAGAGAAGCACCAGATAAAAAAAAATGTGCATACATATAATTAATGTTTTAAAGAAGGGCAGCACAAGTGTTTTTTAAAATAAAACCAGGCTAGGTATGGTGGCCCATGCCTGCAATTCCAGCACTTTTGGGAGGCCAAGGCAAGAGGATCATTTGAGGCCAGAAGGTGAGACCAGCTTGGGCAACATACAAAGCCCCATCTCTACAAAAATTTTTAAAAATTAGCTGGGTATGGTGGCGCTTGTTCTCCTAGCTACTCAGCAGCCTTAGGTGGGAGCATTGCTCGAGCCCAGGAGTTCGAGGTTACAGTGATCTATGATTGCACCCCTACACTCCAGCCTGAGCGGCAGAGCAAGACCCTATCCCAAAAATAAACACATAAAAAAACCAATTCTTTCACTTAAGTCAAAGTTGGAACAGTAAGCTTGTTTTAACTTTTTGTTTATACTTGGCTTAAATCCTAAATTGAGACCTTTCATTCTGAGCATTAGTTTTATTACAAGACTAGAATATAAACATAAAGGAAAATGGGGCCACTGTACACTGTATCCATCGCCCCTCTGAACTGCACTCATCTCTGTGGGAAGACTGAATCTGTTCATAAGGACTGTACTTCCTATCTGATTAATATCAGATTAAACCTTCAAGAGGAGCTCTTAAAGAACATCTGGTTGAATGTGGTACAGATGCCCCAGTCAGGGTTATCCCTGCTCTCTAACAGTTTCCCAAGCAATCCAGAAGGACAGAAAAATATTAATATGGATTTAAGTAGGTTGCAGGGACTAATGGCAGCCTAGGTAATTCAGACCAAGTGTCTTATCAAGAATTAGAACATCTGGACATATTTAAAAAAAATTTGTTTGAAGGCATTGAAGTCCTAACAAAAGAATGAAGAATTACCAGGCTATAATACAGAGGACGACAGAAACCTAGAGAAGTGAGTCTGGTGTTTGATACTATGAAGACAAAGTCTGGAACCCAGAGTCTGTCAAGAGAAATGGACCTAGTTAAAATCTCCTTATCTCAGGGTGGGAATCAAAAGGATTAAGGGTGTGTGAACAGGCAGTAGAAAGACCTAGACAAGGGATTGTAGCTTAGCCTCTAATAATCTAAATCCTTAAACTTAAGATTAAGATAAATACAGTGTGCCAATGTCCCCATGCCTGCCAAAAGCAAACATGAATCATCCTATACCTCAAATTATTTCTATAAGCAATTTAGCAAATATAACATATCACCCACAATAAAAAATAAACAGTAATATAAAGAGGCAAGCAGGAAGTTAAAACCAGCAGAAATTACAGCTTAATAAAGCAGTTCCAGATATTGAACTTAACAAACAGAAACTTTGAAATAACTATGCTTACTGATCAAGAGTTAAAGATAAAATCGAGAATTTTAACAGAGTACTGGAATACAACAGACAGGTTTAAATGGAAATTGAAAATAAAAATTTTTAGTGGATAGTTTTAATAGAAGCTTAGACGCAACTTAAAAAAGAAGTAGTGAACTGGAAGACAGAACAGAAGAAAATACCAACAATGAAGCCCAGTGAAGACAGATAAGATGCATTCTATATAGTTTCCCAAAGTAGAACTACAACCTGTGGGTAAAAGTGATCAAGAAGGCAAATTTATATCCAAGAGAAGGAAAAAGTTTCTAACAATTTAGGGTTTATAAAACCAAATGAAATGGACCTCTCTGGTTATGAATGTTTTAGAGAGGGTTTCTGACTTGAGTTGGGAATGGGATAAGATGATCCCTCTGTCCCTTTCAATTTTAAGACCTTAGGATTTAGGTTAAGCATGGTGACTCATGCCTGTAATCCCAGCACCTTAGGAGGCTGAGGTGGGTGGATTGCTTGAGGCTAGGAATTTGAGACCAGCCTGAGCAACACAGTGACATAGTGAGACGCCTGTCTCTACTAAAAATAAAAAAATTAGCCAGGTATGGTGGCACATACGTGTAGTCCTAGCTACTTAGGAGGCTGAGGTGAGAGGATCCTTTGAACCCAGGAGTTTGAGGCTGCAGTGAGCTATGATCATGCTACTGTACTACAGCCTGGGTGATAGTGACAGAGTGAGACCCTGTCTTTTTTAAAAAAAAAAAAAAAGAACTTAAGATTTTATAAGAATTCAGAGAGTGATCAGGTAGAAAAATTAAACTCAGGAGAATAAGTTTTTAAAGACCATAGTATGATCCAATGAATGTAAAATTATATAATATGTGTGAATGTAAGCACTCAGTAGAGATGTCCAGAAGTAATCACTAAATTGTTAACAAGTATTATCTCTGGGGAGAATTTTAGTAAATATTTTATAAGAGGGAATATGGTGAAGATGATAGCAGTAACCATGAGATCAGAATATTGCAACTAAGGGTATTACATTAGAGGAGGGGTTCTCAAACTTTTTCTCTTAAAAAATTATTGAGGCCAAGTGCCGTGGCTCACACCTGTAATACCAGTACTTTGGAAGGCCAAGGCAGGAGGATTGCTTGAACCCAGAAGTTTGAAACCAGCCTGGGCAACATAGTGAGACCCTGTCTCTTTTTAAGTTAAAAAAAAAAAAAAAATTGAGTCCATCAAAAAATGTAAGCCAGGAAAAAAAAAAAGAAAAAAAAAAAGAAAAAAAAATTGAAGACTCCAAATAGATTTTGTGTGAGTCAGGTTTATTAATATTTACTTTATTAGAAATTAAAATGATCTTAAAAAATTTCTGAATAAACCTACATTTTACATATTTTAATAATTATATATTCCAAACAAAAATGTTAGTAAAAAGTATGGCATTTAAGTTTTTGCTTATCTCTTTAATATCCAGTTAACAGAAGTCAGCTAGATTCCTATGTCTTTTTCAGCATTCAATCTGTTGTGATATCATACATTATGTAGTCTCTGGAAAACTCTACTGCCATTGAGAGTCAAAAAGGCAAATAATATATTTGAATTACTGTGAAGTAGTTTTGACTTCATAGAAGAGATTCTGTGAAAAAGCCTCAGAGAGGGCACCCCCAATGAGTCTATACTTTGAGAATCACTGCATTAGATTAAGGGCTGTAGTTGTCACTATGCTGGGAAGGTGGCCTTGTTCACTCTAGATAAGGTATAATTACTAGGAATGTGTCGGTTCTGTTGTGCTCACAGCTGTGGCTAGTGGGATAGGCCAATAAGGAATTCACGTTCTGCAACTTAGAAAAGATCCCAAACAGGCCGGGCATGGTGGCTCACACCTGTAATCCCAGCACTTTGGGAGGCTGAGGTGGGCGGATCACGAGGTCAGGAGATCAAGACCATCCTGGCTAACACAGTAAAACCCTGTTTCTACTAAAAAAAAAAAAAATACAAAAAATTAGCTGGGCGTGGTGGTGGGTGCCTGTAGTCCCAGCTACTTGGGAGGCTGAGGCAGGAGAATGGCGTGAACCTGGGAGGTGGAGCTTGCAGTGAGCTGAGATAGTGCCACTGCAGTCCAGCCTGGGCGAAAGAGCGAGACTCCGTCTCGGGGAAAAAAAAAAGTGAAAGCAAGCTGGCCAACAAAGAATATTTTAGACTTCCCTACTCAGATAAAGTACCACTGTGCTGATCCTTTTATGTAATAATGGGCCTGAATTACATACATATCCCAACCTGTAATTTCTTTTTCATTGTTAGAAACAAGTTTTATGTAAATGCATTAGACAAACTATACTAGCTGAAGCCTGACATAGAAGAACCAACAAAGGTCTCCAAAGTGAAGACAGACTTATCTCCATATTAGAATACTAATAACTTAAGACCAAGATAGAAACCCAACCCAAGATAGATGGGGATCTGAAACCTGCAGAGCATGGCAGCTGCCCCTTTCTGGACCACCAAAAAATTATTTATTTTTAATTTTTTAAAAAGTTATTTTTTTAAGTAGAGATGGAGTCTTGCTATGTTGCCCAGTGTGGTCTCAAACTCCTGGGCTCAAGGGATCCTTCTGCCTCAGCCTGGGATTTTAGGCATGGGCCATTACGCCTAGCCAACAGAAATTTAAAAAAATAAAATAGTAAAGGGTCCACAGCCTACCTTCTACTATGAAAGGCATGATTTAGCCCATTTGATCAGAAAGAAAATTAACAGGCCCTTGAGACTCTCTCCCTAACTTTTGAAGACTTAAAAGAACCCAGTCACAGGTGTTGCAGACACCATTTTCTTCCTTAATTGGGAAGTCAAAGGCTCTATTTCAGATAATTTACTACAACAGTTTGGTGCCAGAGTATTTTTAATCTTTTTCCCATGGTATTACATCCTAGCAGTGAAATAATATTTTATATTTGCCTAGTCTTTAAAAATAAAAAGTCTGAGAGAATGGTCTCTATGAAATAAGAATTATATCCTATTCATCCAATAATTCTTTTAATACGACATTCCTATTACATTAACATCTAGACCTGGGCTTGTTAAAATATGGCCTGTGGGCTACATCTGGCTAGCTGCCTATTTTTATAAATAGAGTTTTATTGGAATACAGCCACACCCATTTGTTTACATAGGGCTGTTTTCACGCTACAGAGGGAGAGTTGAGCACTTGCAACAGAGGTAGTATGCCCTGCAAAGCAGACAATAATTACTATTTGACCCTTTACAAAAAGTTTGCCGATTCTTGATTTAAACATGTAGTCTATTAGAACTGAAAGATACATTAGAGATTTTTTAGCTACTCCTTTCACTTTACAGTTGAATAAAATGAGGCCCAGAGAATTGAAAAACGGAGCACACAGAAGACAAGTGGAAGCTTCCTAGCACATGGGATTCCCTCTTTGTTATTTTCCAGCTTACTCATTCCACACGAGGAATGCTCTGCCTAAAGCAAGAGTCCTGCCGAGTCTCTTAAAAGCCACATATGGTGTTGGCACAGAAATTGTTTTTTCAACACCTGGGTAACCAGGCTGTGTGGGTCCCAGGAGTGCACCAGTGCCCTCAGCTTCAGCTTTAGCCAGTCCCTGAGGAGTTAGATCTGAGAGAGAGCCACTTTCAAGGCCCTGCCTCATTAGTTCCTGCTGCTACCGATCTAACTCAGAGAAAACTGGTCCTTCCCTCATGCCTACTGCACCAAGGCCAGTCTTGGGTAAAGAGGCTTTGTTCATAGAGGATTTGTTAATTAAGTCATCACTGTACTAATAAACCCCCAGAGCTTCAGCCAGTAGTAGTCTATGCTACTTAAGGGTTGCTGAATTTGTATGTTTGTAACTAAAAGGAATATATTATTTTAGAAACAACTGATACGTTTTTTAAAGTATGAAAATAAGATATGGAAAATACAAGAGTATCTAATACCTTACCCCCAGCACACTGGCATACCCACTCTTGCTACTTTGTTTTTTTTGTTTGTTTGTTTCTCCTTGCTTGCTTGCTCGCTTGCTCGCTCTGTGGCACAGGCTGGAGTGTAGTAGCAAGATCTCGGCTCACTGCAACCTCTGCCTCCCAGGTTCAAGCTATTGTCCTGCCTCAGTCTCCCATGTAGCTGGGATTACAGGCACATGCCACTACGCCTGGCTAATTTTTGTAATTTTAGTGGAGATGGGTTTTACTGTGTTGGCCAGGCTGGTCTTGAACTCCTGACCCCTCAAGTGATCCGCCCACCTTGGCCTCCCAAAGTGTTGGATTACAGGTGTGAGCCACCGTGCCCAGACTCTCTTGCTACTTTGTAATAGCAGGTAATTTTATATTCTGATTTGTTTATACTTAAAGTCCTCAAATCCTAAGTGATGAAGTTTCACAAAGTGAATGAACCCACCGTGTTGGTTTATTTTTCATGTAACGTAATATATACAGTTTCAAGTTGCTACATTATTTTTAATGATGGCTTGAGTAAACAACACACTTTACCTATTATTTTTAGTTTGCTTTCATTTTTTTCACTATTGTACATAAAAGTGACATGAATGTCTTCATATGTAGATGCTCCTAGATTTTTGATTATTTAGATTAAATTCCAAGAGCTGAAACTGCTGTATAAAAGGATATGAAAAGTTTTACCAATTTATACTGTAGCAATATTAAGAGTATATGTCTATACCCTAAGCATCAAATAACAATTCTTTTAAAAGATTCTCCTATCTCACATATTCCAATTTGAACTTCTTTATGAAAGTCCCCTATGTCTTCTAACATATCCAGGTTCAACCTATAGAGTAATCTTCAGTATCTAGAGCTCTGCTGAGCGTGGTGGTTCACGCCTATAATCCCAGCACTTTGGGAGGCTGAGGTGAGTGGATCACTTGAGTCCAGTAGTTCAAGACCAGCTTGGGCAACACGGTGAAACCCTGTTGCTACAAAAAAATAAAAAAATTAGCCAGGTGTGGTGGCATGCAACTGTAGTCCCAGCTACTCAGAAGGCTGAGGTGGGAGGATCGCTTGAGTCTGGGAGGAAGAAGGGGTTGCAGTGAGCCGTGACTGTGCCACTGTACTCCAGCCTTGGCAACAGAGAGAGACCCTGTCTCAAAAAAACAAACAAAAACAATAACAAAAAAACACAAACTAGAGCTCATATTAGTCTCACCCACAAGCAGGATGACACTGCCAGAAAGCCATTAAAAGTCTGATTTTAAAAGAAAAGCTCATTAATAAAAGCAAAAATGTACAAAGGTTCAAATAAGTTTGATTGATTGAGACATGGTTTCACTCTATTGCCCAGGCTACAGTGCAAGTGGTATGATCATAGCTCACTGTAACCTCGAGCTCCTCGCCTCATGTGATCAACTGCCTCAGCCTCCTGGGTAGCCAAGACTACAGGCGTGTGCTACCATGCCTGGCTAATTCCCATATTTTTTTTTTTGCAGGGTCTCACTATGTTCCCAGGCTGGTCTTGAACTCCTGGTCTCAAGTGATTCTCCAGCCTCAGCCTCTCAAAGTGTTGAGGTTACAGGTGTGAGTCACCCTACCAGGCCAAAAAAGCTTTATTGAAAGTATTTATTAATGATATGGAGCATGTAAGATATTGATCTTTCTGCATCTCTCGCAAAAAAAAAAAAAAAATCAAGCTTACGTGGTATTGATACATTATATAAAACCTGCTTAAAACCCACTTTAACATTCAGTCCATAGAAATCAACTCAAGAAAAAAAAATCATTCAGAATTAGCATAAATTTACAAATCTATATCTTAATACAGTGTTTAACGTCAAGACTCTACTTTAAACATCATGACACTCAATTTATTATACCTCAGGTAACCTACATTGCTTCAAGTCCTGTATACATATTTTTAAATGGCCATCTCTTCTTTATATGAATAATGGTGTAGGACTTAAAATAGTATATCTGACCATTCCAAGATGAAAGTCATCTCTTTTGCTAACATCTTTATTGAAGCATGATTGACATAAAATAAACTGTACTATTTAAATGTACAATTGGAAAAGTTTGAATAGGTATTACTCATGAAGCCATCACCACAATCAAAATAACAAACATACACATCAATTCTAAAAGTTTCTTCATGTGTCTTTGTAGGGTCTCAGCCCTTCCTGCCCTCTATCCCTAGGCAGTCACTCATCTAGATTCAGCAGTCTCAAGGTTTGATTTGGATTTCGAATCAATTATCCTTTAGTGATTCAGGTAACACTGCCTATACCCAGTGGGTTTTGTCTTCACAAATGACCATCTAATTTGAACAAGAGAGGCTACTTTCTAGGAAAATTTCTGAGCTACAGATTTCCTAAACCAAAAGCAGCCTCAACTATTCTGCTAAGCACTGCACCAGTCTTCTGTAGAGACTGACAGCCTTCTCATATATCAATGCATAATTATAGACTTCCAGCATAGCTGATGGTTGGTGGTTCTTGGATCAACAATATTTTAAAACAAATGAAAGAGGAATTAACTTGATTATTTAGAACCAGGTCTTTAGAACATTCACAGCAATTCTGTTTCTTCTTCAGTTATGCTATACATATTTAAAGATTTTTCTTTTCTTCTGAGTTAAGAAAAACATTCGTTCAAGTAATTTTTTTTCTTTTAAAGTTTGTCATTTTTGAAAAAAACTGTGCCAATGGTCAGTATCAATTCTTGGTTGTTGACTGGCTTTAAGAAGCTATCATGATTATTTTATATTCAGAATTTCATTGATGAAACACATCTAGTGCTATTCTTCACACACATACAAAAAGACCTCCTAGGTATTTTATGTCCACTCAGATGAAAAGTGTCTATAAGTTATATAATTCTTAATATTGGGTTTATCATTATTCTTCTAGTCACTTAAATTCAAAATATTAAGGTCATCCTTGTCTTCTTATAAAGTCACTAAATCCTGTTTCATCTCATATAGTCACCATATCTTTCATGTCTTTTGCCCTTAATGATGTGATCCTTATCTTTCTAACTTCTGTACCTATGCTTATCTTGCACATACAGACATACTGAACTATGTCCCCCAACTCACCATGCTCTACTCTTCTCTGCCTATGACTTTATATGTGCTGTTTCTTCTGGCTAGAATGTTGCTCTTTCCCTTCTTTGTTTGGTAAACTGTAATTACTCATGTAAGATTAAATCTTATCTAAAGCATGTCTTAGACTCCTCTATATTATTGGCTGCTTCCACTTCTTGTGTCCTTAACACCCTAAACATTCATCTATTATAGTTCTTATTACAACAAATAGTCATTATTTTTTCACACTTCTATATTTCATATATTGTGAGTTCCTTGAATACAAAGACAAAAATGTATAGTCCTTTACTAAGTACATAGAACACAGTAGGCCCTCAATATCTGTTGATGTAGAATCAACAAATTTTATTACCTTTTTTTTTCCATGAGCTTGCTATCATTTGAATTCAATTCCTATTGGTGCTTATCTAAATTGTTTCCAAATTGATCCATTTGATAACAGTCTCTACCTCCTCTAGTCTAATTTGTACACTAGCATGGGATGATATTCCTAAACCACTGTGTTGAATATATCATTTCTCTGCTCAAAACCTTTCAATAGTTTCCCACTTCCCTTCAAATAAGACCCAGCTCTGTAGCCAAGCACTCAAATCTCACTGTAATCTAACCCTAAGTTATCTTTTTTACTTTAGAAATACTTACTTTTCTGGAACATTTTATAGTTTCTATTATTATTATTCTATTTTTGTTGGATTTTAACTAAAAAATAATTATCTATTGCCCTTTGAAAGTAGACTTTTCTTTTTTTTTTGAAACACGGTCTCACTCTGTTGCCCAGGCTGGAGTGTAATGGTGTGATCATGGTTGACTGTTGCTGCGTTGAACTCCTGGACTCCACAAACCCCCTTGCCTCAGCCTTCTGAGTAGCTAGGACCACAGGCATGTGCCACTGTGCCCAGCATTTTTTTTTTTTTTTGTAGAGATGGGGTCTTGCTGTGTTGCCCAGGTTGGTCTCAAACCCCTGGCCTCATACAGTTCTTCTGCCTTGGCCACCCAAAGTATTGGGATTACAGGTGTGAACCACTGCACCTGGTCTGAAAGCAGACTTTTAATTGAGGTATGACATATACAGAGAAAAGTACAAATTGGAAGTCTGACCCTGGAAGTGTTGGCCTTTAGACTAAATAGAGAGTTCTAGACATCCCTAATGAGTCTAGCTTGCAGCCAACTTACTACCTTAATGTAGCCAAAAAGTGACCACTGTCAAGACCAGTAGAACTACTCAGCTGAGCCTAGCCTTGATTGGAGAATCATGAGAAAATAAACTGCTGTTTTTTATGTTACAAATTTATGGAGTGGTTCGTTATGGTGAAAAAGGCCCTCCTTGCAATTACTAATCACCATCAAAAGTCACTTGAGGCCTATTTCCATTGACTTTATACAAATGGAATCACATAGTACATACTCTTATGTTTATATAAAATGTTTTAATGTCACCTTCATCACTGAAGGAAAATATTGCTGGAGATAGAATTCTGGGTTGGCAGTTTCCTTTCAGCACTTCAAAGATGTTCCACTTTCTTTTGATCTCCACTGTTACTGATAAGGAATCTGTAGTTGCTCATATAATTTCCCATTCTATGCAATGTGCTATTTTGCTCTTCAATATCTTCTCTTTATCTTTTGGTTTCAGTAGTAGTCTAACTATATGTTTAGGTGTGGTTCTCTTTGTATTTATTCTGCCTGTGGTTCACAGGGCTTCCCAAATCTGTAAGTTCATGTCTTTCACCAGAAGAGGGAAACCTTACAGCCATTATTTATCAAATATTTATCTTGCCTCATTCTCTAGCTCCTTTCCTTTTGAGACTCCAATTACGGACATGTTAGGCCCTTTGTTACTGTCCTAAAGGTTACAGAAGCTCTGTTCACTGTTTTTTTTTTTCTTTTTTTTTCTTTTTTTTTCTGAGATGGAGTCTTGCTCTGTTGTTTAGTCTGGAGTGCAGTGGCACTATCTCGGCTCACTGCAACCTCAGCCTGCCAGGTTCAAGTGATTTTCCTGCCTCAGCGTACCAAGTAGCTGGGACTACAGGCATGTGCCACCATGCCCAGCTAATTTTTGTATTTTTAGTAGAGACGGCATTTCACCATGTTGGCCAAACTGGTCTTGAACTCCTGACTTCAGGAGATCCACCCACCCTGACCTCCAAAAGTGCTGGGATTACAGGTGTGAGCCACTGCATCCCGCCATGTTCATTGTTTTTTCCTCTTCATTTTCCACACTTGATAATTTCTACATACCTTTATTCAAGTTTGCTCCTTGTCATATTTAAATTACTGAAAGAGTACCTAGTTAATCTTTTATTTCAAAAATACTTTCAGTTCTACAATTTTCATTTTTTAAAGTTTCTATTTGTCTGATGAGATTTTTCTAATTGTTTATCCATTATGAGCATACTTTCCTCTACATCTCGGAGTATAGTTAAAATAACTATACAGAATTGCTTTAAAGTCCTTGTCTGCTAATTCATACATGAGCATCATTTCGGAGTTAATCTCTATTGATTGCTTTTGTTCTTCAGTATGTATATTTGTTTGTCTCATAATTTTTTATTGTACCTTAGATACTGTAATTGAGATGCTATAGAGCAGGAACTGTCAAACTATAGCCTGTGGGCTAATCACTTGTTTTTCTAAATAAAGTTTTAATGCTATGCAGCTAACCCCATTTGTTTACATATTGCCTGTGGATGTTTTTACACTACAACTGCATTGTTGAGTAGTTAGAACAGAGACCACATGCCCTGTGAACCTAAACTATTTATTCTCTGGTCCTTTAAGAAAAAAATGCCGGCCGGGCACGGTGGCTCACGCCTGTAATCCCAGCATTTTGGGAGGCCGAGGCGGGCGGATCACGAGGTCAGGAAATGGAGACCATCCTGGCTAACACGGTGAAACCCTGCCTCTACTAAAAATACAAAACCAAAATTAGTCTGGCGTGGTGGCGGGTGCCTGTAGTCCCAGCTACTCGGGAGGCTGAGGCGGGAGAATGGCGTGAACCCGGGAGGCAGAGCTTGCAGTGAACCGAGATCGCGTCACTGCACTCCAACCTGGGCCACAGAGGGAGACTCGGTCTCAAAAAACAAAACAAACAAAAAAACAAACAAAAAATGCTGACTCTGTTGTAGAGTCTAGTCAAATATGTTTCTAAAGAGAGATTATTATTTTTTTAAGTAGACAAGTGAACTTGGCTAGAATTAAATTGCAAACTCTGCACCCCAGCAATGGACAATGAGACATCTTTACTAAGTTCTTTAAGTCTTAGCTGGGCTGCTAGGAATCCACTCTGCATATGCATAATTCAGGGGTCATCCAGAGATTTGGACAAGGTCTGTATGTAGAATTTAGGGCTACCTCTGTATGGTTTTTCTCCTTTCTGAAATTTCCTTACTCACTTTTTACCTAAACTCTTCCTCTGGATCTTCAAGTCAGTAAGACCGCATATTTTCTACCAAATTTTAGGCATGCTACTTGGTGCCAACTTGGGCTGTCCCTAGAGAAAGAGTCATAAAAATAGGAAATCTACTCAAAGCCATTCACCTCCAAGTATAGACTCTCCTTCAGTTTCTGCCCGATTTTCATTCTTCTCCAGTGTCTCCAGGTAGTTGGTTTTGTAATATTTTGTTAAGAGTTATAATTGCTACCTGAAGAAGGACTGGTCTGACATGAGCTATTCCTACCTTATTTAGTTTGGAATTCTGTATATACTCTTTTGGGTCTGACTTTGTTCCACATTATGTTTGTTATATTCATTCATATTGTTGAGTTGAGTGGTAATCCATTCATTCTCTCTTCATTATGAATGCTATCACATAAATATATAATATATTCAGTTTACTCTTTATGGACCTTTGGAGTTGTTTCCAATTATTTTGGTCATTGCAAATAGTGCTGATATATTTGTTGTAACAAAAGACTAGAAATACCAAGATGTATATCAAAAGAAGGTTAGTAAAATAAAGTATGATATGACAAGAAAATGAAATACTATGCAGCTATAAAAAATGGAACCATCTCTAAGATATATTAAGCAAAAAGGCAAGGCATGGAACAATATGTATAGCTGACATTCAGTGGAAGCATTGGTTCACTCTGGGAAAGGGCTGATTAGATGGGGAACATCTAGAAGGAGGAATTTCATACTGTGTGAATATAATGCCTTGAAAACATAGATTAAAAAACCTATAGACGAAAACATTCCCAATATATTGTGTACATCATTCCATGTTCATAAAAATTAAAATACTAAATCAATTTCCATCTTATGTATATATTAATAAATTCTCTATCACTGAACATTTAGATTAGAATGAACTAGAGCTCTGTGAAGTGATATGAAAAAACTTCCAGAATATATTATAAAGTGAAAAAAGGAAAAAACATATCAACAGTATGTCACTTTTCAAATAAAAAGGAAGGAGAAATAAGAAAATGCTCATGTATCTACTCATTTGGGCATAAATAAATACAGGAATGAAATTCCATTAACTGAAGAATAGGTAAATAAAATGTTATATGTCTATATGTAGAGAGCTGAATAGTGTTGCCCCTGAATTCATGTCCATCTGGAACCTCAGAATGTGACCTTATTTGGAAATAAAGCCTTTGCAGATTAATTAGTTAAGATGAGGTCACACTGGATTAGATTAGGCCCTATATCCAATTATTGGTGTCTTTAAAATAAAAGGAGTTGGCACAGAAAGATACACACGGGGAAGAAGGCCATGTGAAGACAGAGGCAAATACTGAAGTGATACAGCTACAAGCCAAGGAATGCCAAGGATTGATTGCCAGGAGCCCAGTAGCTAGTAAGAGACAAGGAACAATTTCCTAGAGTTTTCAGAGGGTGCAAGGCCCTGCTGATACCTTTTATTTTGAACTTCTAGCCTTCAGAACTGTGACATAATACATTTCTGTTCTTTTAAGCCACTTACTTTGTGGTAATTTGTTATGGCAGCCCTAGGAAATGAATAAACATGCAATAGAATGTTATATGGCAATAGAAGGAAGTAAAAAACTGACACATGCTATAATATGGATAAACCTTGAAAACATTATGGTAAGTGAAAGAAGCCTAACACAGAAAACCGTATATTGTAAGAGTCCATTTATATGCAATTTCCAGAAAAGGCAAATGCATAGAGGCAGAAAGTAGATTAATGGTTGCTTAAGGTTGGGAGAAAAGATGGGTGAAGCTGGAGAGAGACAGTTTCTGGGATGATGAAAATGTTCTAAAATTGATTGTGGTGATGGTTGCACAACCTATGAATATACAAAAAAAATGAACTGTATACTTTAAATAAGGAAATTATATGGTGTCTGAATTGTATCTCAGTGAAGCTGTTAGGAAAAAAAAAAAAAAAGAAGAAGAAATACAGAAAAGCCAAAAACTGAGATTGGTTACCTATAAGAGGTAGGTGGGAACAGGGTGGGAAGAACATTAAAACAAGAACGGCGAAAAAGTAATGTCAGGGAAGTGACACTTCCTTTACTGTATCTTTGTGGATAGTTCTTGACTTTTAGAACCATGGTAATTTTCTATATACTTAAAAAACTTAATTAAAATTAACCATGATGTGTGGTTGTGTGAGTTCCTCATTTTGCTCTGCTTGTATCTTTCCCTGGTCTTGATGGTTCAGACTGCACATACAGAGTTGGGGTAACAGTTCTAAGCCAGTCCTGAACTCTGTGGTGTTGGATTGCAATAGGTGATACTACTGTGTACTCATGTTTTAAAAATATATACACAGGGCCAGGTGCAGTGGCTCACACCTGTAATCCCAGCACTTTGGGAGGCCGAGACAGGTGGATCACCTGAGGTCAGGAGTTTGAGACCAGCCTGATCAACATGGAGAAACCCTGTCTCTACCAAAAAAAAAAAAAAAAAAAAAAAGAAAAAAGAAAAAAAAAATTAGCCAGGCATGGGTGGCTGAGGCATGACAATCACTTGAACCTGGGAGGCAGAGGTTGCAGTGAGCTGAGGTTGCGCCATTGCACTCCAGCCTGGGCAACAAGAGTGAAACTCCTAAAAAAAAAAAAAAAAAATTATACATATACACACACACACACACACACACACACACGTTAAATATAGACATAGATATAGATAGATATAGATATATGTATAAATTCTTAGTATACAATAAAAGAAACCAGGGCTTCTTGGAGAAATTCCTATTTCATAGCTGGGGCAAGGAAAACACAATATGAACCTGGAGATCTTATGGTGTCAGAATGTAAGGAAGTCAGAAAATAACTGTAGTACATTGGAAGTTCATAAGAACCAATTTGAAGGCACTTCCAATGGTCAAATCTAGGACAATCTGAGGAACACAATAAATAGTTATAGTAATATATTTTAAATAATAGAATAAAATATTCATGAGTCCATATGATATAAATAAGTAAATGAATAAACAAAAAAATGGGGAAGAAAAAGCTCTTCTCTATTAATAAGTGTATAATTTTGAATTAAGAAGTTTATAAGGAATGATAAAAGTAACATAATTCTTTGGCTAATAGCACAGGAATAATTATTTCAGGCAAGATTAATCAATATATGTATGGAAGACATATCTTGAAGTACCTCCTCGTGAGGTATTTATTCATTAAGAAGGGAAAAATACTAACTTTACAATGGAGAAAACGGGCAGGCATCACTTTAACCAAGTAAAGTGAGTCAATGTCAACATCACTACTATCGAGGCTAATTGGTAATCACGTATCTTTGAATATGATTCACTGAGAAGAGCATTATTTCTATTATTTCTGTGGTATTCTTGTCAAAAATGCATAATGTGAATTTTATCACAGGAAAACATTAGTCAAACAAAAATTGAGAGACATTCTATAAAATAACTGGCCAGTACCCTTCAAAAGTGTTAATGTTAAGGAGGAGAAAAAAGGACTGAAGAATTATGCCAGATAGCAACAGAATAAAAGAATATGATTACCTACTAAGCACAGAGTAGAATCCTAGACTGTATCCTGGACCAAAAAAAAAAAAAAAAAAAAAGTGGGATAATTGGGAACATCTGAAAAAGGTCTGTAGCTTCAATAACAGTATCACATCTATAGTAGTTTGCTGGTTTAAAAATTTTATTATTTATTTATTTGAAAAAAATTCTACCTATTTATTAACTCCTTGGTTTTGATAAATGTACTCTGGTTATATAAAATGCTAATGTTTGGGAAAGCTGGATGAAGGATATATGGAAAATATCTACTATTTTTACAACTTTTTTTTTTGCTGCAAAATGAGAAGTTAAAAAAATTAAAAAATTTAAGACCAATGCTATGAAGAACATTCTTGCATGTAAATCTTTGTGCATATGTTAAATTATTCCATAGGATTAATTTGTAAGTAAAGTTACTGAGTCAAAGGATATGCATATTTTAAGGCTTTTGATATGTATTCTCAAGCTGTCACCAAGAAAAACTGTACACCAACATTTATCCCACTAGTAGTGGGTCTTAATGTTTCTCAAATTTCTAAGATGTACCAGCTGATATCTAAGGTCATTTCTAGTTATATTTTGCATCAAAATCTCATTTGTGTTTCACAAACCAGTTTACATGTCACTTTTAAAATATATTGTTTCTCTGATCACCAGTGTGATGTGAAGTCATGCATTATTTCTATAGTACATTTTTTGGTAAAATTCACATAATCCTTTCTACATACTGTCTTCTAGTGTACACTTCACAAGTATCAGCTCTTTGAAGTAAGGGCCATATATCTTTGTATCCAATTATTACTTCAAATATGGTATGCATAGCAGTGGTTTAATTTAGCACTGCAGTAGTTAAGTTGCAACTGGTTTCCTATCATAGACATGTTCAGATACCTTATCTGCTGACATTTCAAGTCTTAATTTTGCTTGCGTGAGCTCCTTATTTTGCTTTGCTCATATCTTTCTTGGGTCTTGATAGTTAAGGCTGCACTTACTTACAGAATTGGGGTAACAGCTCTAAGCTAGTCCTGACAAGGGAAGAATACAAATCAAGCAGAGGGTGCCCTGTAATCCCAGTGACTCAGGAGGTCAAAGCAGGAGAATCACTTGAGGTCAGGAGTTTGAGACCAGTCTGGACAACACAGCAAGACCTTGTCTCTAAAAGAATTTTTAAAAATTAGACAATATGGTGGCATGTGCCTGTAGTCCTAGCTATATGGGAGGCTGAGGCAGGAGCATTGTTTCAGCCCAAGTGTTCCAGGGTGAAGTGAGCTAAGATCACTCCACTCTACTCCAGCCTGGGAGACAGAGTCTCTTTAACTTAAAAACAAAACAAAACAAAAAAAAGTGTAGGGTGCAGAATTATTTCTGACATCCAGATGTAAGTTGTGATGATCCAATTGTGACTGCAAAGCTTCTGTTCTAGCTTAATAAATTGTATTCTGCATTAATCCTAGGAACTGGGATGAGCTTTGGTCTAGATTCCCTGTCTTTAGCTATGATTGATTATCTCTCCTAGTGTCTGCCTTCTAAAACTAGACTGCTCTAACTCCGAGGTGTTGGTTAGGCATTTTAATGCTTGCCAGTTCCTGACAACCTTTCTTCTCAGAAGACCAATATAACTCCTTTTATATAAGAATAGACTTCTCCAAGTGACACTGGTTGTCTAAGAAAGAGCTTTTTCTAGTTTTCTTCTGCCACTCTCAGCTCACACAATATCTTGGTTGTATTCATACTAGAAGTGATGAGGTTGTTGTATGCCTTTGGAGTTAGATTAGTGCTCCAAAAAGGATGCATAGTGGTTTGGTTGAATAGCAAAGTCAGCAAAGTGGAGCCAGCAGGACCTGATAAAAACTTAATCTAGGTGAGACGGGTGAGATACAGAACATCTGCCTCACCTGGATTAAGTTTTTTTCGGGTCCTACTGGCTCCACTTTACAGACTTTCCTATTCAACCAAAGCACTATGCCTCATTCCTGGACCATTAATCTAATTTCCATAATCCTATTTAGTGCAGCTTTGGCTTGTGAACTACTAAAACAGCACAAGAGGTCAACATCCAAGAACCATGACTGGCATGACTCATCTGAAGAGAAATGATCACCTCAATAGAAAACAGGTATTTCTATTTTCCCTTGTTAGGTAAAATCTAGAAAAACTAGAAGAAAAAAGCTGATGCTTTGAGCCTGAATTGAGACTATCAAATACATAGTAACACATGGAAAGCTGAGTTGCAAATAGATCCCAGATTAAATGTCAGAACTGTCAATGGTGACAAATGTCTCTATGTATAGACAGTTTACAAGTGGTATGCTGGGTTGGGTTCTTAATATCACCTGTCAAAGAAACCTAATGATCCCCATTATGATCCACCTCATATGCTCAAATACCAACACGTAGGCTTCTAAAAGCTTACTGCAGCCAACTGTTCAGTTAAAAAACATTGTGGTAGGCTGGGTGTGGTGGCTTACGCCTGTAATCTGAGCACTTTGGGAGGCTGAGGCAGGGTGGATCACTTGAAGTCAGGAGTTTGGGACCAGCCTGGCCAACATGGTGAAACCCCACCTCTGCTAACAATAGAAAAAAAAATTAGCCAGGTGAGGTGGTGTATGCCTGTAATCCTAGCTTCTTGGGAGGCTGAGGTGGGAAGACTGCTTGAACCCGGCAGGGCAGAGGTTGCAGTGAGATGAGATTGCGCCACTGCACACTCCAGCCTGGGTGACAGAGCAAGACTCCGCCTCAAAAAACAAAACACAACAAAAAAAAAATTGTGAATTTCTTTCCCCTGCCGAAAACACTCTGTACTTAAAAAAAAAAAAAAAAAAAAAAGTCAACAAAATAAATCTGAATATGTAGAGCAATGTTAAAGTAAAAATCGATAAACCTGAGGCCATTTCAAAAGAAAGCTTTTTTTCTTTAGATAGGGTCTCACTCTATCACCCAGGCTGGAGTGCAGTGGCACAATCATAGCTCACTGCAGCCTCAAACTCCCTGGCTCAAGTGATCCTCCCACCTCAGCCTCCTGAGTAGCTGGGACTACAGGTGCGCATCACTATGCTGGGCTAATTTTTTACTATTAGTACAGATGAGGTCTCGCTATGTTGCTCAGGCTGGTCTCGAACGCCTGAGCTCAAGGGATCCTTCTGCCTTAGCCTCCCAAAATGCTGGGATTACAGGCATGAGCCAAGAAAGCTTTTTTTTGATTACCCTGTGTGCCAAATTCTCAAAGTAGTGAGAGCCAAGTCTCCAAAAAGCTTATATATATATATGCTATAACGGCCTAAGGTCTAAATGCTTTAACAGATCCCTGAATAGTCAACTGCAAAAATACTGTTTATTTGATCATAACAAATAGCAATGTTGATCCTTCATAGTAATCATGTAATGATCTCTAATTTATGGTAGAAATAAAATGATAAATCTTACTACAAGACACAGAAAATCGAGGCCATGGATTATGTTCCACAATTTATGGGAATATTCAGATTAACCAGCAGTACAGACAGAAATATGAACCTCGCTAGGGATCCATATAACTGTTGCAGGAAACTACCCTTGTTCTCTAGGCCTCCACTCATTTTCCACATGCAATCTTCCTTAAGCCCTATATACCCTCTAGATATTTAAACAACATCCAGAGGGAATAAGATAATTTTAAAATAATTCCTTCATTAAAATGCAAGCCACTGAAGCAAAAATGTTCCATAGAAAATTCAATCACAAAGATTTATTTAAATGTTCACAGAAGTCACTTTCAATCATATACATCCTATAAATTTAGACTCTTGGGCCAGGCGCAGTGGCTCATGCTTATAATCCCAGCACTTTGGGAGGCTGAGGCAGGTGGATCACTTGAGGTTAAGAGTGAAGACCAGCTTGGTAAACATGGTAAAACCCCATCTCTACTAAAAATACAAAAAATTAGCCAGACGTGGTGGCACACACCTGTAGTCCCAGCTACTTGGAAGAGATTGAGACAGGAGAATTGCTTGAACCCAGGAGGTGGAGGTTGCAGTGGGCCGAGATTGTGCCACTGCATTCCAAACTGGGCACAGAGCAAGACTCCTCCAAAAAAAAAAAAAAAAAAAAATTTAGACTCTTTAGTGAAGACATATTTCTACTGCTTTAAATTTCAGGTGATTCTACCATTGATTTCTGAACCCTTAAACCATGACTACCTCCTGGAAGAGGACACAAGTTTTTAATGTTAACTGCTGCTTCTATGTGGATTTAAAATGGGGTGAATATGATTTTCTTTAAAATATTATTTTAAACATCTATTTCAAACATCTATTTCTAGAGTCTATTATCAGAATTTCTAGAATGTAGTATCAGCTACAGTATCTCCTAATTTAGAATCAACTACACATTTTATTAATGAGTTACCCTTTTTCGTTAAATAAAAAAATGCTTAATAAAAATCCCATCTAGTAGTAATTCTTTTAGCAAACACTATAGTATAAACTTTCTCCATGACTGAATTCATTAGCCTTTTGCATTAGTCTTTATTTACCATCTTTAAACCAAGCCAATCTTTATTAATTTTCTAAGACATCTCCCTAGTGCTTTTATCATAATTTTTCTCTACAATTTTTCTAACCCTATCACATTTGTCTCACTATAACCCCATGGGATTGTTCATCACTAATACTTTTTAGAGGGATTATTGCAGCTTTTATTCTTTAGCATTTAATTAAAAAAAGGATTTTCATCTTTAGTATTTGTTGATCCCTTGAAATAGGACTTTATAAACAAATAGAAGTGTGATTCCTTTCTTTTTATGGGATTATGGTAAACTGACCACAAAATGTTTCTCAGTCCAAAGGATGTCTTCTCTCTCTATATATATTTTAAGCACTTAATAATGTATTGCCCAGCATAGCATTTAAATCCCATCACAATTACCATTTCAGAGATGCTTGCCCCATATCTCCCTTCTGCCATTCCTTGTAACAAATCATAGGAAAGACTCTGCCTTTTGCTCTTATTACCTCATTAACTTTGAATACCTTTGTAATCTCAACTTGCCAAAATTGTAAGGATTCCTCAAGGCCTAGTTCACACATCACTTGCTTTGAAAATCTTTCCCCAACTTCTTGTTCCTTTTGTTCTATAAAAGTTAGTTCATGAAAGTAATACCATTTTTTCACATCATATTATTTAAGTATATGTCTCTTCTTCTAGATTTCAAGAAATGGAGTTTTTGTTTTGTTCGTCTTTATAACCACAATTCTTGACATACAGTAGCACTCGATAAAACCGTAATGAATTGAATTTATTTGTGCTGTTACATTACTGCATTATCTATAAGTGTCTTGCCTCTCCAACTTGTCCTGCTTGAGATTAGAGATTCTCACTTTTTTTTAAGTTCTATATTACCTGGTATATACTTAGCACATGATCACGAATCTTTTCACTGGAAGAAATGTTAGAAATAAACACAGCCCAAAACCTCAACCAATACACAAATTCATTTTACCAAATATTTTTGTTTAAATATCTGTAATGATTAGTGTGACCATATGGGCTGGTTTGCCCAGAACTGTCCTAGTATTATTAATAGCACCCCTGTCTTTCACTCTCAAAAGCATCTGAGTTTTTCTAATAAGTTATATGGTCATTCCAGTAACGAAAAAATTGCTTACTTCCTCACAAGTACTGACAGCTGAACAGCTCTGATAATTGTACTTTTTGCATACTAAACCACGTGAATTACTTACAAAACACCTGTTTTTTAAACTGCCCCTTCATTATGGTAAGGGGTGGAGTTCTAGGACTAGAGGAAATAATTGAGTATAAGCAAAATTTACCATGATAAATAAATTGAGTAGATGGCTAAGTGCCAAATTATTAACAAAAGAATTTGGATATTTTCTTGAGATTTTAGAATTGTTTATTAAACCAGAAAGGCTTTAAAAACACAGAAAGGTTTAAAAACACAAAAATTTAAAATTCAAAATACCTTAACAACAGCAGAGAAAAGCTAAACAAATCTTCTGGGCCAAGACTCAGCAAAGTTGGGGTGGAACCTTAGAAATGATGGCTTCTATTGGGATACTTAAAAAAAAAATAAGTGAATCAAAAATGATATGAGTTCTATCTAAAGCAGTTGAAATAGGATAAGCCAGCTTGGTTAAGACTTAAAAGAAATAAGGCAATAGTTAACTATCCTTTTAAATACAGTTTTTAATATTTCACGTGTAACCAGTTTATTCCTATTAAACAAGGAAAATTTTAGCCATTCAGTTATCTGAATCAGAGTTTTCGGCTATATTTCCACAGATTTTTATCTGAGCCAAAAGCTTGCACGCAGTGTTTCAGCCAAAAGAAAATTTTGCCGCCAAGTTGTAATGCTTTGAAAAACGAATTTTAGAGTCTAATTGAATTTCTGAAAGAAATACTCACTGGTACAAACAACAATTATTCTGAAAAACATTTGGTAATATACCTCTTTAATTAAATATCTATTTGTATTATATTTTCAAGAGCTTTTGATTATAGAAATTGATCAGAGTTAGAAACCAAAATGAATACATTTCTCTAAGAACCATTAAGACTAACGTGCATATATATACACATACATATACATGCCTAGAATACATATATATTATGTATATGTGTATATATATAAATAAAATCTATAAATGTGTAGGTAAATGTCACTATCATCTAGATATCCATTCATGCATACAAAATGCATTTATAAGATATGCATGCACAATTCTATACCAGAAAGTTTTCCAGCTCTAACAAATTCTAACTAAAGAGAAGTCTTAGAATTGGAGCTTATTTGGCAAAAGTTTTGAGAAACACAGTTAACCAAGTATGGACTAGATCATATATGGACATTTTCTTGGGTCAAAGGGCCTCTGGATGTATTTCTGCAAGAAGCTTTATCCTACTAAAGCCTATTGGTGTTGACCTTATGATTAAGTGTAAAGAGGAATCAGCCAGTGATCCTGTAAATATATACATTTTGAGAGATACTGTAAGACAGGGCTTTTCTAACCTTGATGCAAAATTAATAATTTGGGCCAGATAATTCTTTGTTGTTAATTGGCTGTCTTGTGCATTATAGGATATATAGCAGAATCCCTGGCTTTTACCCACAAAATGCCACTGGAAGACCCAACTCTTCCACACCAGCCAGTTGTCATAACTGAAAGGAAGGGGGAAAGTTGTTTCTGGTTGGAAACCACAGATGTAAGCAAATGAGTTAACATGGTATAGAACAGATTGGACTAGTCTGAGATTAAGAAGCTGGGTTCTTTTTTTTTTTTTTATAGATGGAGTTTCACTCTTGTTGTCCAGGCTTGGCACGATCTCGGCTCACCGCAACCTCTGCCTCCCGGGTTCAAGCGATTCTCCTGCCTCAGCCTCCTGAGTAGCTGGGATTACAGGCATATGACACCACACCCAGGTTATTTTGTATTTTTAGTAGAGACAGGGTTTCTCCATGTTGGTCAGGCTGGTCTCGAATTCCTGACCTCAGGTGATCCTCCTGCCTTGGTCTCCCAAAGTGCTGGGATTACAGGCATGAGCCACTGCACCCGGCCAAGGCTGGGTTGTAATCTAGCTGCTTTTGTTTCTAATTTTGAGACCTTGGGAAAGTGACCTAATCCAGCAGTTCCCAAAGTGTAGTATGAAGAACAGTATTCCTAAATCACCTAAGTACCTTACATAATACACATATAAGCCCACTTAACTTTCTCGGGCTATGTATCCATTTAATTAAAAAAAAAATGTATTCAATAGGGAATTTTTGGTTAGGCTCTAATGACATAGCTTGTAGTAAACCAATTCCCAGACCATAAAAAGGCAAAAAAGCTTAATTTTTTTTTTTTTTTTAAAGAAGGGATAAGAGAGTTGACAACGTAGTCAAAATTTGACAGGAGAAGGTCTCAGAGAGAAGAGAATCTTAAAGAGCTAAACTGACATTCAAAAAGTCGTTTTCCCCCTAGGGCATTTACAAATTCCTGTGTTGGGTAAGAGGCTGAGAATCTGGGCAATGGACTACTACTAAGAGGCAGAGAAGCCAACATAACTTTTTGTAATCTCTAGTGGGTGGTGAGACAAAAATTCGAGTTTGGGACTGTCAAGACAGACAGAACTGAGGGTTATGTTCCTGAAGAGGAGGGGAAAACAATAAAGTAGGCCTGAAACTCAGGAAATACTCTACTCAAGGTATTTGCAAAATTTGTCAGGAAGCAGGACAAGAGGCAAAGACACCAAGTATAAGGCATCCATAAGGCAGAGTGGTGATTTTACTAGTTGTATGGTACACAAAACAGATAAAATTTGGAATTCAGAACCCAATAATGAGTAGGGATCTCGTACACACATTAGGATTTCAGTTGAGATTCCAGGAGGGCCACGGTATAGAAGTGGAAGCAAATGAGAGGTAGACTGGGTCTACCAAAAATTATAACCCAACCTTGAGTTAGCTTAGTCCTAGATCTAATTTTACTCTACACTAACAGAAGCTCTATAATTTATTATGGACAATGTTTAACATTTGATAAAAAATTATCAGGCAAACCAAGAAAGAAGCCCCAAAAGGAAACACAAATCAAACGAAACAAAAACAAAAAAACAGACCTATATACTACACAAAGTGATGTGCCAATTCAGTACAATCCTTATCAAAATATAAAAGACATTCTTCACAGAAATAGAAAAAAAAAATCCTAAAATTTGTATGGAATCAGAAAAGATCCTAAATGGTATCATACTATCAGACTTCAAAATATATGACAAAGCTATAGTAACCAAAACTGCACATTACTGGTATAAAAACAGACACAAAGACCAATGGAACAGAATAGAGAACCCAGAAATTAATCCATATATCTACAGTCAACTGATTTTTGACAAAAGCGCCAAGAATAGTCACTGGAGAAAGCACAGTTTCTTCAATAAATGGTGCTGGGAAAACTAAATATGCATCTAGCCATATGCATAAGAATGGAACTAGGCTCCTAGCTCTAACCCTCTGCAAAAATCAACTCAAAATCGATTAAATGTAAGACCCAAAACAATAAAACTACTTGAAGAAAACATAAGGGAAATGTTTCGAAACATTGGTCTGGGAAAATGTTTTACGAGTACAACCTTTAGGAGTACAACCTTTAGGAGCACAGGAAACAAAAGCAAAAGTAAACAAATGGGATTATGTTAAACTGAAAAGCTTCTGCATAGCAAAGGAAACAATCAACAGAGTGAAAAGACAACCTATGGAATAGAAAAAAAAAATTTACAACCTACTCATCTAATCAGACAGGGAATTAATATCCATAATATACAAGGAACTTAAACATCTCAACAGTAAAAACAAACAAACAAACAAAAACAAACAAAAAACTACTCTGTTTAAAAAATGGGCAAATGACCTGAACAGGCATTTCTCAAAAGAAGATATACAAATGGCCAAAAAAATGGGGAAAAAAGCTCATTATCACTAATCATCAGGAAAATGCAAATCAAAACCAGTGAGGTATCATCTCACCCCAATAAGAATGGCTATCATTTAAAAAAAAAAAAAAAAGCAAATGCTGGTGAGGATGCAGAGAAAAGAAACAAACAGAACTACCATATGATCCAGCAATCCCACTACTGGGTATTTCTCCAAAGGAAAGGAAATAAGTATATTAAAGAGACATTTGCACCCCCATGTTTACTGCAGCATTATTCACTATAGTCAAGACATGAAATCAATCCAAATGTCCAACAACAGATAAATGGATAAAGAAAATATGGTATATATACATGATCGAATACTACCTATCCATAAAGAAGAATGAAATCCTGTCATTCACCATAACATAGGTGGAACTGTAAGACACTATGTTACACGAAATAAGCCAGGAACAGAAAGTTAAACACAATGTGTTCTCACTCGAATTTGGAAGCTAAAAAAAGTTGATCTCACAGAAGTGAAAAGGAGAACAGAGGATATTAGAGGCTGGGAAGGGTAAGAAGAAGGAGAAATTAGGGAGAGATTTTTAAAAGTATTCAAAATTAGAGCTAGATAGGAGGAATAAATTCTAGTGTTCTACAGCACTGCGGGATAACTACAGTTAACAATAATACATTACATAGTTTCAAATAGTGAGAAGGAGGATATTGAATGTTCCCAATACAAAGAAATGATAAATGTTTGAGATGATGGATATGCTAATCGCTCTGCTCTGATCACCATACATTATATATATCAAAACATCATGAGGGGCAGGGTGTGGGGGTTCATGCCCTAATCCCAGCAATTTGGGAGGCCAAGGTGAGAAGACCGTTTAAGCTCAGGAGTTTGAGACCAGCCTGGGCAACACAGCGAGACCTCACCTTTAATAAAAATAAAAAAAATTACCCGGGTGTGGTGGCACATGCCTGTAGTCCCAGCTACTTAGGAGGCTGAGGTGGGAAAATCGCCTGAGCCTGGAAGATACAGGTTGCAGTGAGCTGTGATCATGACACTGGACTCTGGCCCTCTGGCCTGGGTGACAGAGCAAGACCCTATCTCTTAAAACACCAAACCCATCACTATGTACCCCATAAATATTTGCAATTATTATGTGGAAATTAAAAAAGTCTTTAAAAGCCAGATCTACAAATGACTGAGATATTGTAGTTTTCAGACACAGAATTTATTACTACCATGATTAATATGCTAGATAAAAACAGATGACAAAGTAGAGGATTATACTATAGAACTAGGATGAATAAGAAATAATCAGATACTTTAGAAAATAAACAAAGGGACTATTGAAATAAAGTATCCACTAGATTTTTTTTTTTTTTTTTTTTTTTTTTTGAGACAGACTTGCTCTGTCTCCCAGACCGGAGTGCAGTGGCGCGATCCTGGCTCACTGCAACCTCTGCCTCCTGGGCTCAAGCAAATCCTGCCTCAGCCTCCCAAGTAGCTGGGAGTACAGGCACCTGCCACCATGCCCAGGTAATTTTTCTACTTTTGGTAGAGACAGGATTTCACCACGTTGGCCAGGCTGGTCTTGAACTCCTGGCCTCAAGTGATCTGCCCACCTTGGCCTCCCAAAGTGCTGGGATTACAGGCATGAGCCACTGCACCCAGCCACACTGGATGTTTTGAAACGCAGATGGGACAAAGCAGAAGAGAGAATCAGGGAACTAAATGCTAGGTCAGTGCAAAATATACAGCCTGAAGCTTGGAGAGGAAAAGGGGTAAAAATACAAAAAAAAAAAAAAAAAAAAAAAAAGAGCATAAAAGGCATACGAGATACAATGAAAAGACCTAGTATATATATAACTTATAACTAGATCCCCAAGTATAAACAATTCTAGTATCTAAAGAGATAATGGCTGAGCATTTTTCAAATCTGATTAAAGTCATCAATCACAGATTCAAGAAGCACTAAAAATCCTAGCAGGATAAATAAAAGGAAAACCAGAACTAAGGATAAAGTTAAAGTTTGACAAATTCTAAAAAGCAGCTAGAGCAAATACAAATATTATATACAAAAGAGCAGGTTAGGAGTAATAGATAACTTCTCAACAAAAATAAGAGAATCCAAAAGATAATGGAAGGCCATTTATAAAGAGCTCAAAAAAAATAACTCCCAACATAGAGAATTATACTCATTGAAAGGCAAAAGGAAACATTTTCAGACAAACAAAAACTGAGAATTCAGGATGGGCACAGTGGCTCGCACCTGTAATCCCAGTACTTTGGGAGGCCGAGGTGGGCAGATCACTTGAAGCTGGGAGTTAGTGACCAGCCTGGCCAACATAGCAAAAATGTCTCTACTAAAAACACAAAAACTAGCTGGGTGTGATGGCGCATGCCTGTAATCCCAGCTACTCAGGAGGCTGAGGCATGAGAATTACTTGAAACTGGAAGGTGGAGGCTGCAGTGAGCTGAGATCACACCACTGCACTCCAGCCTGGGCAACAGGGAGAGACAGACAAGCTAAAAGAGAAGAAAAAGAAAAAAATACTTGATTAATCCAAAAACAGCAGGAAAGGAGAGAAAAAAGAAGGTACGCATGTGAGACAGAACAAAAAGAGTAAGATGTAAGATATGAACACAAATACAATAGTAACTTATATTAAGTATAAACAGGCCAATTAAAATATGAAGATTGTCAGAATGAATTAAAAAACACAGAAAGGATGAAAATAAAGGAATGAAAAAAGATACATCATGTAAACACTAACCAACAGAAAGCTGGCATAAGATATTAAAGCAAGATGCATCATTAGAGATTAAGAAGGACATTTCATAAGGTAAAAGGTTCAATGCATCAGGAAGACATGAGAATTCTAAATTGATATACACTTAGTAAGATAGCTTTAAAATACATAAAGCGAGGCTGGCATGGTGGCTCACGCCTGTAATCCCAGCACTATGGGAGCCCAAGGTGGGTGAATTGTTTGAGCCCAGGAGTTTGAGACCAGTCTGGGCAAGACAGTGAGACCTCATCTCTTCAAAAAATTTTAAAAATTAGTGTGGTGGTAATCCTAGCTACTTGGGAGGCTGAAGTGGGAGGATTGCTTGAGCCCAGGAGGTGGAGGCTACAGTGAGCCTGGATAGTACCTCTGCAATCCAGCCTGGGTGACAGGACGAGACACTCTCTCTCAAAAAAAAAAAAAAAAAAAAAAAAAAACAAAAAACCAGAAAACAAAATAGCATCAGATCAAATACAGTAAGACATTAAAAAGATATGTCAATGTGGGCATTATTCCAAGAATGCAAAGGTGAATTATCTTTCCATAATCAATCTGTAAGTCACGCATTAAAAGAAAAAAGGGAAAAAATCATATAGTAATTTTACATGCAAAAACATCTGATGAATTCAACAACAATTCATGATTTTAAAAAAATCTCTTAACAAAACAAAAACTCTTAGCAAACTATTAATGGAAAGAAATTTCCTTCATCTGATAGAGTATCTACAAAGAGACTATAGCAAACATTATCCTTTTTGATAAAATACTGAAGGTTTTTCAACTGATATTGGGAATAAGACAAAGGTGCTCACTATAACCATTTCAATTTACTTGTATTCTACATGTCTTACTGTGCTAACTAGTGTAGCAAGAAAAAAAAGTGCTGTACGAGAATTGGAAAAGTAGAAATGCAACTATCTTTACTCACAGATGGTGTAATTCTATGTATAGAAAATCCAAAATAATTATCTGATATGTTATTACAGTTAATATGTGAAAAAAGGTCATTATTTAAAAATCTATATACCAGTAAAAAACAAATAGAAACCTAAAAGGATGCCATTTAAAAATAGATAGCATTGAAAACCTAAGAATCTTACAAAAGATATACAAGACCTGGGGGGCGGAGCAAGATGGCCAAATAGGAACAGCTCCCAGAGCGAGCAACACAGAAGACGGGTGATTTCTGCATTTTCAACTGAGGTAACGGGTTCATCTCACTAGGGAGTGCTGGACAATCGGTGCTGGTCAACTGCTGCAGCCCGACGAGAGCTGAAGCAGGGTGAGGCACCGCCTCACCCGGGGAGCACAAGGGGCAAGGGGCAAGGGAATCCCTTTTCCTAGCCAAGGGAACTGAGACACACAACACCTGGAAAATCGGGTAACTCCCACTCCAATACTGTGCTTTACCAAGGGTCTTAGCAAACGGCACACCAGGAGATTATATCCCACACCTGGCTGGGAGGGTCCCACGCCCATGGAGCCTCCCTCATTGCTAGCACAGCAGTCTGAGATCTAACTGTAAGGCAGCAGCAAGGCTGGGGGAGGGGCGCCTGCCATTGCTGAGGCTTAAGTAGGTAAACAAAGCTGCTGGGAAGCTCGAACTGGGTGGAGCCCACAGCAGCTCAAGACTGTCTCTGTAGATTCCACCTCTGGGGACAGGGCACAGCTAAACAACAACAACAAAAAGCAGCAGAAACCTCTGCAGACGCAGACGACCCTGTCTGACAGCTTTGAAGAGAGCAGTGGATCTCCCAACACAGAGGTTGAGATCTGAGAATGGACAGACTGCCTGCTCAAGTGGGTCCCTGACCTCTGAGTAGCCTAACTGGGAGACATCCCCCACTAGGGGCAGACCGACACCTCACACCTCACATGGCGGGGTACACCCCTGAGACGAAGCTTCCAAAGAAAGAATCAAACAGGTACACTTGCTGTTCAGCAATATTCTATCTTCTGCAGCCTCTGCTGCTGATACCCAGGCAAAAAGGGTCTGGAGTGGACCTCAAGCAATCTCCAATAGACCTACAGCTGAGGGTCCTGACTGTTAGAAGGAAAACTAACAAACAGGAAGGACACCCACACCAAAACCCCATCAGTACATCACCATCATCAAAGACCAAAGGCAGATAAAACCACAAAGATGGGGAAAAAGCAGGGCAGAAAAGCTGGAAATTAAAAAAATAAGAGCGCATCTCCCCCTCCAAAGGAACGTAGCTCATCACCAGCAACGGATCAAAGCTGGATGGAGAATGACTTTGACGAGTTGAGAGAAGAAGGCTTCAGTCCATCAAACTTCTCAGAGCTAAAGGAGGAATTACGTACCCAGAGCAAAGAAACTAAAAATCTTGAAAAAATAATGGAAGAAAGAATGGATAACTAGAATAATCAATGCAGAGAAGGCCATAAACGAACGGACAGAGATAAAAACCATGACATGAGAAATACGTGACAAATGCACAAGCTTCAGTAACTGACTTGATCGACTGGAAGAAAGAGTATTAGCGATTGAGGATCAAATGAATGAAATGAAGCAAGAAGAGAAGTCTAAAGAAAAAAGAGGAAAAAGAAATGAACAAAGCCTTCAAGAAGTATGGGATTATGTGAAAAGATCAAATATACGTCTGATTGGGGTGCTTGAAAGTGAGGGGGAAAATGGAACCAAGTTGGAAAACACTCTTCAGGGTATCATCCAGGAGAACTTCCCTAAATTAGTAAGGCAGGCCAACATTCAAATTCAGGAAATACAGAGAACGCCACAAAGACACTCCACAGAAGAGCGACTCCAAGACACATAATTGTCAGATTCACCAAAGTTGAAATGAAGGAAAAACTGTTAAGGGCAGCCAGAGAGAAAGGTCGGGTTACCCACAAAGAAGCCCATCAAACTAACAGCAGATCTCTCAGCAGAAACTCTACAAGCCAGAAGAGAGTGGGGGCCAATATTTAACATTCTTAAAGAAAAGAATTTTAAACCCAGAATTTCATATCCAGCCAAATTAAGTTTCATAAGTGAAGGAGAAATAAAATCCTTTACAGATAAGCAAATGCTTAGAGATTTTGTCACCACCAGGCCTGCCTTACAAGAGACCCTGAAGGAAGCACTAAACATGGAAAGGAACAACCAGTACCAGCCATTGCAAAAACATGCCAAAATGTAAAGACCATTTAGGCTAGGAAGAAACTGCATCAACTAACGAGCAAAATAATCAGTTAATATCATAATGACAGGATCAAGTTCACACATAACAATATTAACCTTAAATGTAAATGGACTAAATGGTCCAATTAAAAGACACAGACTGGCAAATTGGATAAAGAGTCAAGACCCATCAGTCTGCTGTATTCAGGAGACCCATCTCACATGCAGAGACACACATAGGCTCAAAATAAAGGGATGGAGGAAGATCTACCAAGCAAATGGAGAACAAAAAAAAGCAGGGGTTGCAATCCTAGTCTCTGATAAAACAGACTTTAAACCATCAAAGATCAAAAGAGACAAAGAAGGCCATTACATAATGGTAAAGGGATCAATTCAACAGGAAGAGCTAACTATCCTAAACATATATGCACCCAATACAGGAGCACCCAGATTCATAAAGCAAGTCCTTAGAGACTTACAAAGGGACTTAGACTCCCATACAATAATAACGGGAGACTTCAACACCCCACTGTCAACATTAGATAGATCAACGAGACAGAAAGTTAACAAGGATATCCAGGAATTGAACTCACCTCTGCACCAAGCAGACCTAATAGACATCTACAGAACTCTCCACCCCAAATCAACAGAATATACATTCTTCTCAGCACCACATCGCACTTATTCCAAAATTGACCACATAATTGGAAGTAAAGCACTCCTCAGCAAATGTAAAAGAACAGAAATTACAACAAACTGTCTCTCAGACCACAGTGCAATCAAACTAGAACTCAGGACTAAGAAACTCAATCAAAACCACTCAACTATATGGAAACTGAACAACCTGCTCCTGAATGACTACTGGGTACATAACGAAATGAAGGCAGAAATAAAGATGTTCTTTGAAACCAATGAGAACAAAGATATAACATACCAAAATCTCTGGGACACATTTAAAGCAGTGTGTAGAGGGAAATTTATAGCACTAAATGCCCACAAGAGAAAGCTGGAAAGATCTAAAATTGACACTCTAACATCGCAATTAAAAGAACTAGAGAAGCAAGAGCAAACACATTCAAAAGCTAGCAGAAGGCAAGAAATTACAAGATCAGAGCAGAACTGAAGGAGATAGAGACACAAAAAACCCTCTAAAAAAATCAATGAATCCAGGAGTTGGTTTTTTGAAAAAATCAACAAAATTGATAGACCGCTAGCAAGACTAATAAAGAAGAAAAGAGAAAAGAATCAAATAGATGCAATAAAAAATGATAAAGGGGATATCATCACTGACCCCACAGAAATACACACTACCATCAGAGAATACTATAAACACCTCTATGCAAATAAACTAGAAAATCTAGAGGAAATGGATAATTTCCTGGACACTTACACTCTCCCAAGACTAAACTAGGAAGAAGCTGAATCCCTGAATAGACCAATACCAGGCTCTGAAATTGAGGCAATAATTAATAGCCTACCAACCAAAAAAAGTCCAAGACCAGATGGATTCACAGCTCAATTCTACCAGAGGTACAAGGAGGAGCTGGTACCATTCCTTCTGAAACTATTCCAATCAACAGAAAAAGAGGGAATCCTCCCTAACTCATTTTATGAGGCCAACATCATCCCAATACCAAAAGCCTGGCAGAGACGCAACAAAAAAAGAGAATTTTAGACCAATATCCCTGATGAACATCGATGCAAAAATCCTCAATAAAATACTGGCAAACTGAATCCAGCAGCACATCAAAGAGCTTATCCACCATGATCAAGTGGGCTTCATCCCTTGATGCAGGCTGGTTCAACATACACAAATCAATAAACGTAATCCAGCATATAAACAGAACCAAAGACAAAAACCACATGATTATCTCAATAAATGCAGAAAAGGCCTTTGACAAAATTCAACAGCCCTTCATGCTAAAAACTCTCAATAAATTCGGTATTGATGGAACATATCTCAAAATAATAAGAGCTATTTATGACAAACCCACAGCCAATATCATATTGAATGGGCAAAAGCTGGAAGCATTCCCTTTGAAAACTGGCACAAGACAGGGATGCCCTCTCTCACCACTCCTATTCAACATAGTGTTGGAAGTTCTGGCTAGGGCAATCAGGCAAGAGAAAGAAATCAAGGGTATTCAGTTAGGAAAAGAAGTCAAATTGTCCCTGTTTGTAGATGACATGATTGTATATTTAGAAAACCCCATTGTCTCAGCCCAAAATCTCCTTAAGCTGATAAGCAACTTCAGCAAAGACTCAGGATACAAAATTAATGTGCAAAAATCACAAGCATTCTTATACATCAGTAACAAACAGAGAGCCAAATCATGAATGAACTTCCATTCACAATTGCTTCAAAGAGAATAAAATACCTAGGAATCCAACTTACAAGGGATGTAAAGGACCTCTTCAAGGAGAACTACAAACCACTGCTCAGTGAAATAAAAGAGGACACAAACAAATGGAAGAACATACCATGCTCATGGATAGGAAAAATCAATATCATGAAAATGGCCATACTGCCCAAGGTAATTTATAGATTCAGTGCTATCCCCATCAAGCTACCAATGAGTTTCTTCACAGAATTGGAAAAAACTGCTTTAAAGTTCATATGGAACCAAAAAAGACCCCACATTGCCAAGACAATCCTTAGTCAAAAGAACAAAGCTGGAGGCATCATGCTACCTGACTTCAAACTATACTACAAGGCTACAGTAACCAAAACAGCATGATACTGTTACCAAAACAGATATATAGACCAATGGAACAGAACAGAGTCCTCAGAAATAATATCACACATCTACAGCCATCTGATCTTTGACAAACCTGAGAGAAACAAGAAATGGGGAAAGGATTCCCTATTTAATAAATGGTGCTGGGAAAAGTGGCTAGCCATAAGTAGAAAGCTGAAACTGGGTCCTTTCCTTACTCCTTATACAAAAATTAATTCAAGATGGATTAGAGACTTAAATGTTAGACCTAATACCATAAAAACCCTAGAAGAAAACCTAGGCAATACCATTCAGGACATGGGCATGGGCAAGGACTTCATGTCTAAAACACCAAAAGCAAAGCCAAAATTGACAAATGGGATCTAATTAAACTACAGAGCTTCTGCACAGCAAAAGAAACTACCATCAGAGTGAACAGGCAACCTACAGAATGGGAGAACATTTTTGCAATCTACTCATCTGACAAAGGGCTAATATCCAGAACCTACAAAGAACTCAAACAAATTTACAAGAAAAAAACAAACAACCCCATCAAAAAGTGGGCAAAGGATATGAACAGACATTTCTCAAAAGAAGACATGCATACAGCCAACAGATACATGAAAAAATGCTCGTCATCACTGGCCATCAGAGAAATGCAAATCAAAACCACAATGAGATACCATCTCACACCAGTTAGAATGGCAATCGTTAAAAAGTCAGGAAACAACAGGTGCTGGAGAGGATGTGGAGAAATAGGAACACTTTTACACTGTTGGTGAGATTGTAAACTAGTTCAACCATTATGGAAAACAGTATGGCGATTCCTCAAGTATCTAGAACTAGAAGTATCATATGACCCAGCCATCCCATTACTGGATATATATCCAAAAGATTATAAATCATGCTGCTATAAAGACACATGCACACGTATGCCCATTGCGGCACTATTCCCAATAGCAAAGACTTGGAATCAACCCAAATGTCCATCAGTGACAGACTGGATTAAGAAAATGTGGCACATATACACCATGGAATACTATGCAGCCATAAAAAAGGATGAGTTCGTGTCCTTTGTAGGGACATGGATGCAGCTGGAAACCATCATTCTCAGCAAACTATCGCTAGAACAGAAAACCAAACACCGCATGTTCTCACTCATAGGTGGGAACTGAACAGTGAGATCACTTGGACTCGGGAAGGGGAACATCACACACTGGGGCCTATTATGGGGAGGGGGGAGGGGGAAGGGATTGCATTGGGAGTTATACCTGATGTAAATGATGAGTTGATGGGTGCTGAAGAGTTGATGGGTGCAGCACACCAACATGGCACAAGTATACTTATGTAACAAACCTGCACGTTATGCACATGTACCCTAGAACTTAAAGTATAATAATAATAAATAAATAAATAAATAAAGGTATGATGATAAAAAAAAGATATACAAGACCTTTACACTGAAAAGAAAAAAAAATCCTGAGAAAAATTAAAGACTGCATAAATAGAGGAAAATATGGATTGGAAGACAAAATACTGTAAAGAAATAAGTTCTCTCCAAATTGACTTGGAAAAATTCTAGAAAGGAATTTAAAAAAAAATTTCTTTGGTGACAATTAACAGGCCAGTTCTAGAATTTAAGTAGAAATGCAAAGAGCCAAGAAAAGCCAGGATAATCTTGAATAATAAAAAACTCAGAAGACTGACATTGCCAGATAAAAAGACTGATTATAAACCTAAGCTATCAGGAGAGTGTGCAATTGGTAAAGGATAGAGAATGAGGACAATGAAATAGCCTAGAAAAAGACTCACTGATATAAGGTCATCTGAAACACGACAAAGGTGTCAATGTAATGCAGTTAGGGAAAGGATATTCCTGTCCATGAATGATGTTGGGTCAATCGGTTATTCATATGGGCAAAATAAATGAATCATTCTCCCTATCCTATACCTTATATATATATAAATTAATCTTAGTTGAATTGTGCTAGTTGAAAAAAGTAAAAGAAAAGAAGTTTTAGAAAAAAAACAACAGAAGAATATCTTCACAAGTTTGAGATATGCTATGATTTTCTTTAAAGGGATATGAGAAGCACTAATCATAAGGGGAAAACATTATGAATTGTACTATATTAAAATCAAGAACTTTTGTTTATCAGAAGATACCATGAAGAGTGAAAAGGCAAGTCACAGAGTAGCAGGATATATCTACAATACATTTATCTAACAAAAGACTTGCATACAGGCTGTAAAAAGAATTCTAAATCAATAAGACAACTCAATATGGGCAAAAGACTCCAACAGCAATACCATCAAAGAAGATATCCAAATGCCAGTAAGCAAGTCCGGGCACAGTGGCTCATGCCTGTTATCCCAGCACTTTGGGAGGCCGAGGCGGGTGGATCACTTGCGGTCAGGGGTTCAAGACTAGTGTGGCCAACATGGTGGAACCCCTGTCTCTACTAAAAATAAAAAAAAAGAGCCGGGCGTGATGGCAGGTGCCTGTAGTCCCAACTACTCGGGAGGCCGAGGCAAGGGAATCGCTTGAACCCAGGAGGTGGAGATTGCAGTGAGCCAAGATCGTGCCACTGCATTCCAGCCTGGGTGACAGAGTGAGGCTCCATCTCAAAAAACAAAACAACACAAAACAAAACTACCCACAAAAAACCAAATGCCAGTAAGCAAATGAAAAGGAGCTCCATCTCACTACAAATCAGAAAAATTCCAATCAAAATCATTATGAGGTCTATTATATACTCATCAGAATGGCTAAAATTAAAAAGATGGATAGTAGCAAATACTGGTAGAGATGTGGAACAATTAGCGCTGTCTCATAAAATTGGGGGAGTGTATATTGGTACCAACCTTGCAAATCTGGAACTAAAAAATGTAACTCTTTGGTATCATGACTATGGTGGTGGTACATGATCTTCTGCATTTGTCAAAACCCACAGAACTTGACACTACAAAAAGTGAATTTTATTTATTGAGAAAATAAAACCCCAATCAGGATGTGAAAAGAAACCAAAATGGAATACTCTTAACAAATGACCCTACCTCTATTACAAATGAATAATGTAACCACAATGAGTGGATGAAGTAAAAGAGCTAATTTATTTTGGATAACTATATATTGACTGGACACTACTGGGCTACAGAAAAAAAGAACTGTAAGCAAATACTATATTCTAAAGGGTAAATCTCTTTCTCATACAAGGGTATGGGTGAGCAATTCAAAACTGCTTTAGGATAAAACAAATAAGTAAATACATTTTAGATAATGAGAGCCAGAATTTTCAATGTCAAAGGAAGAAGTAAAAAAGGAAGAATGAAGGCTAGAATGAACCTTGTGTTGCTGGACTGAAATAAAATTTATCAGTATGACTCCACGTTTTAAAAATATATAAATATACAGATATAGACATAAATATAGATGAGTGAGTATACATAGGTTATTGCCAAGTTTTGTTTGCTAAGAGGGCCTAGAAGGAAAGACACTCAGGGAACAAAGAGCATATCTAGAGCACAGTTACAGGTTTCTAAAAACCATTCTTCAATAAAGGGAATCAGGGTTCTGTGGAGAAATCGTTGATTATAGGACTGAAGTGGAGAAAATACAACATGAGCCTGGGGGATCTTATGTTGTCAAAAAGTAAGAAGGTGCACAAAAATGGATGGAGACAGAGCAGATAAAGTCTACATACTGCGTGGTTCCATTTCAAAAACAGGCAAAGCTAATTGTCAGTAGTAGAAGCTAAGACAATGGTTACCTTCGGTGGGGATAATGATTAGGAGGGGGCACAAGGAGAAGCTTCTAAAGTGCTATAAGTATTGTATTTCCTGATGTGGTTATAGCTACACAGGTCCATCCACTTAATGAAAAGTTGTATCAATTTTGTATGCATATTATACTTCAATACAAACTGTACAAGGTGGTCTACAGTCTGTGGTGGTTGTTATGTGTTACTTAGTAACATATTTGTGGATTTTACTATATGTAATCTGTATCTCAACAAATCTGACTTAAACATCCCTCCCGAAATCAGTGCTATAATAGGGTTTTTATCTGTTTAGGATAGGCTGCCTCTTATTTTGCCTTCTAGCAGGGTCCTTTTCAATAAAAAGGTGGGAGTTGAAAGAAGTCTCATTTCTTCAGGCCTGAGATCACTGAACAAAATGAACCACATCTCAAAGATACTACTTTGTGAAAAATGTGACAGTTCCACATGTTATTCTAAATTATTTTTAATCTATTAATTAAAGAAATTTATCTTTTGTGATTACAATAATCTAAAAATGGAACATGAGCTAATAACTTAGTAACTTACATTCATAGGTAAGAAATATATTTTCTCTATTAAGTCTTACCTGGTAAGAACTTTTTTCTATGAATGCCATACAAGACATTTTAAAAGAATGCCACTTCATTTATTCTATCCTTACCATCACCAACCTATGCCAACAAGATTATCATTTAAAATTGATTTGGCTGTAGTAGAGACATTTCAAAAATGATTTATACTAATATTTTGAGTTGGGATCATGTGCTGACATTATTCTTCTGTGCTGAGATTGTTTTCCTTTAGAGTTTGCATTTTCTAATGCACATTTTCTGAACTTTATGTCTACCAGAATTGCAAATCACACTGACCTTTTCTTGCAGAGTAATGGGCAGCATACAGTGTTTTCATAGAACATGAAAACTTAACTAGCAGATGAGGTAACACGTTTCTTTAAGGACTCAGGAACAGGAAGACAAGTAACATCAATACCCCCATTTACTTAAAATAAAATGACAAAGAGCATTGGGATATAACTATGTTAAATTATAAGCACCTCAAAGGTAGGAGACTATTTAAAGTAAACTGTATATTGCCTGTAAGTGTAGATAGATTTTGAGGGATCGAAAAAAGAAGCATTTCCCAAGGCCTGAGTTATTGAAGAACTAGACTCTTAGCTGTTAAAAGGTTCTGTTTTCGTTATTCCACCAGATCACGGAACTTGCAGCATTATTAAATCATCTAATCCAGTGATTCTCAAAGTGACAGGTGGAGGATAGACAGCATTGCTGTATCACCGAAGGGAACATTTTCAACCATACACAATCCTACACTCCCCTTGCCCCAGACTGTACTGCCCGCATTCTCAAACATCTCCTTGAAGATGTATTTTCTAATACTCCTCACAGGGTTGCATCAGATTGAGGGAAAGGTGCTTTTAAGAAGGCAGGGCAGCTGAATAGCCAAAGCCATCCTAAGCAAAAAACGAAGCCAGAGGCATCACATTACCTGACTTCAAAGTATACTACTAGGGTATAGTAACCAAAATAGCATGGTATTGGCACAAAAATAGACACATAGATCAATGGAACAAAATAGAGAACCAACCCAGAAATAAAGCCACATACCTACAACCAACTGATCTTAAACAAAGTCAACAAAAATAAACAGTGAGGAAAGGACACTCAATTCAATAAATGATGTTGGGAAAACTGGCTAGCCATATGCAGAATAATGAAACTGGACTCCTACACCTCTCACCATATACAAAAATTAACTCAAGATAGATTAAAGAACTTACACATAAAACCTCAAACTATAAAAATCCTAGAAAGAACCTAGGAGAAACTATTCTGCACATAGGCCTAGGCAAATAATTTACGACTAAGATCTCAAAAGCAAATGCAACAAAAATAAAATTGACGATTGTAACTTAAGAGTTTCTGCACAACAAAAGAAACTATCAACAAAGTAAACAGACAACCTACAGAATGGGAGAAAATATTTGCAAACTATGCAACCAACAAAGGACTAATATCCAGAATCTATAAGGAACCTAAACAAATTAACAAGAAAAACCCAAATAACTCCATTTAAAAAGTAAGCAAGGGGCCGGGCGCGGTGGCTCAAGCCTGTAATCCCAGCACTTTGGGAGGCCGAGACGGGCGGATCCCGAGGTCAGGAGATCGAGACCATCCTGGCTAACCCAGTGAAACCCCGTCTCTACTAAAAAATACAAAAAACTAGCTGGGCGAGGTGGCGGGCGCCTGTAGTCCCAGCTACTCGGGAGGCTGAGGCAGGAGAATGGCATGAACCCGGGAGGCGAAGCTTGCAGTGAGCCGAGATCGCACCACTGCACTCCAGCCCGGGCCACAGAGTGAGACTCCGTCTCAAAAAAAAAAAAAAAAAAAAAGGTAAGCAAGGGACATGAACAAACACTTCTCAAAGTAAGACATACAGCTGGGCATGGTGGCTCACGTCTGTAATCTCAGCACTTTGGATGGCTGAGGCAGGAGGAAGAAGTATGAGATCAGCCTGAGCAATATAGCAAGACCCTTTCTCTATAAAACACAAATAAATAAATAAAAATTTTAAAAATGGGACATACAAGCAGCCAACAAACATATGAAAAATGTTCCACATCACTAATAATCAGAGAAATGCAAATTAAAACCACAATGAGATATCATCACATTAGTTAGCACAGCTATTATTAAAAAGTTAAAAAATTACATGTTGGCGAGGATACAGAGAAAAGGAAACACATACTGTTGGTGGGAATGTAAGTTAGTTCGGCCCCTGTGGAAAGCAGTTTGGAACTTCCTTAAAGAACTAAAAACAGGATTACCATTCAATCCAACAACCCCACTACTGGGTATCTACCCAAAGGAAAAGAAATTGTTCTGCCAAAAAGATACCGGCACTCTTATGTTTATTACATCACTACTCATAATGCCAAAGTCATGGAATCAACCTAAGTGTCCATCAACAGTGGACTGGATAAAGAAAGTGTGGTACATATACATCATGGGATACTATGCAGCCATAACAAAGAAGGAAATAATGTCCTCTGCAGCAGCATGGATGCAGCCAGAGGACATTATCCAAAGTGAATTAACACAGAAACAGAAAACCAAATGCTCCACACTCTCACGTATAAGTGGGAGGTAAACAATGGGTATACATGGACATAAAGGGGGAGGCAGGAAGTGGGTGGGGGTGAGTTGAAAAACTACCTATTGGGTACTGTATTCACTATTTGGGTGATGGGTTCAGTAGAAGCCCAAACCCCAGCCTTATGTAATATATCCATGTAACAACCCTGAAAAAGTATCGCACCCTCCCCTAATTCTAAAATTAAAAAAAAAAAAAAAAAAAAGAAGAAGAAGGTAGGACTGTATTTACCAAAAACTCACTAGGTGATTTTGATGTGATAGCACCAGTCTTCCAGTTGAAAATATCTGACTTAGTACATTTTCTCCCTTTGTGAAAAATTACAATTCAAACAAGAATTCTGAGTGTTCAGAAAAGTCTACAATTTAGGTCGGGTGTGGTGGCTCACGCCTATAATCCTAGCATTTTAGGAGGGAGGCCTAGGAAGGCAGATTACTTGAGCTCAAGAGTTTGAGACTAGCCTGGGCAACATGGCAAAACCCATTCTCCACCAAAGAAAAAATACAAAAAAAATTAGCTGGGCAGGGTGGTATGCGCCTGTAGACCCGGCTACTTAGGAGGTTGGGAAGAGAGGATTGCTTGAGCCTGGCTGAGGTTGTAGTGAGCCATGATTGTACTCCAGCTTGGGCGACAGAGCGAGGCCCTGTCTTAAAACAAACAAACAAAATAGAAAAATCTACAATTTATTTTTCAGAGAACCTATTTAATTGGAAACACATTATTTCCAGTTCAGAACAAAAGTCGTATTGCTTTCTCCAATTTTTGGTGATTTATTTAGTATAGAAACTTGGGGAAGTTTAAACTTTCTGTAAAGCACTATCTATGTATTTACATGCGTATAAATATATATTTACTTTTTTACTACAATGCTTAATATAATAAGGTGTTATTGTATGAAGATCTCATTAGTAGTTGCTCTCCGACAGATAAAGAACATTGTTAGTTTTTCCAGTTTATAAATGCAGAAATGATTTCCTTCACCTGACCGCCATGTAATTCAACAAATTCATTCAACATTTATAAAGAGGATCAAAATGAACAGTCATCTTTTCTACCTTCATCACCAGCATCTTACTCTTTAGGTTATGTTTAATTTTGTAAAATTGAAAAATAAGCTTAAAAAATAAAAATATACATAAAATTTACCATTTTAAGCATTGTTGAATATACAGCTCAGTGCCATTGTACGTTCATATTATTGTGCAATTATCACTACCCATCTTTACAACTTTTTCATCCTGCAAAACTGAAACTTTTTATCCATTAAACAATAACTTCCCATTCACCCCTCCCTAAGCCCCTGGCTACCATTATTCTACTTTGTCTATAAAGCTAACTACTCTAGGTATGTCACATAAATGGAATCACACAGTAATTATGCCATTGTGTCTGGCTTATTTCACTTAGCGTAAGGTCTTCAAGGTTCATTCATGTTGCAGTACATGTTAGGATTTCCTTCTTTTTTTAAAGCTGAATAATATTCCTTTGTATGTATATATCAATTTTTATTTATCTGTTCATCTGTTGATGGATACTTGGATTGCTTCTACGTTTTGGTTATTGTGAATAATGCTGCTATGAAGATGGGTGGACATATATCTGTTTAGGTTCCTGCTTCAATTATTTTGGACATATACTCAGCTGTGGAATTGCCCAGCCTGTTACTCTTAATATTCTTCAGTGTCCAGCACTCCCTTGAAAATTTTTTTGGAACTCAATTAACCTGCAAGGACTGAAACAATGATTGGTATGTGACAGAACCTCTAGGGTAGATGGAAACTCAATCTGAAAGAGGTATGACCCATAAAACAGGTGAGTGGAAAATACTTTAGATTCACTGGCAATTTAAAGAATTAAATTTATAAAATAAGAGAAAGTAGTTTATAGATATCATATCTCAAAAGGAGATAGGTCTGTAGAATAAAATTCCAAGGAAATATTTTGATACATTATCGCTAAGTACTGCAAACTTAACAGTGTGATCATTTAAAAATAGGTTTGGGTAGCTGGCAAGATGGCTGAATAGGAACAGCTTTGGTCTGCACCTCCCAGCAAGATCAACGTAGAAGGCGTGTAATTTCTACATTTCCAACTGAGAGACTTGGCTCATCTCATTGGGACTGATTAGACAGTGGATGCAGCCCATGGAGGGCGAGCGGAAGCAGGGTGGGGCGTCACCTTACCAGGGAAGTGCAAGGGGTCGGGGATCTCCCTCCCCTAGTCAAGGGAAGCCATGAGGGACTGTGCCGTGAGAAATGGTGCACTCCGGCCCACATACTATGCTTTTCCCATGTTCTTCACAACTCACAGACCAGGAGATTCCCTCTGGTGCCTACACCACCAGGGCCCTGGGTTTCAAGCACAAAACTGGGCGGCTCTTTGGGCAGACACCGAGCTAGCTGCAGGAGAGCTTGTTCATACCATAGTGGCGCGTGGAACGCCAGTGAGACGCAACTGTTCACTGCCCTGGAAAGGGGGCTAAAGCCAGGGAGCCAAGTGGTCTAGATCAGCAGAGCCCACTCCCACGAGCCCAGCAAGCTAAGATCCACTGGCTTGAAATTCTTGCTGCCAGTACAGCAGCCTGAAGTTGACCTGGGACACTCAAGCTTGGTGGTGGTGGGGAGCGACCACCATTACTGAGGCTTGAGTAGGTGGTTTTCCCCTCACAGTGTAAACAAAGACACAAAAGCTGCTGTAGCCAGACTGCCTCTCTAGATTCCTCCTCTCTGGGCAGGGCATCTCTGAAAGAAAGGCAGCAGCCCCAGTCAGGGGCTTACAGATAAAACTCCCATCTCCCTGGGACAGAGCACCTGGGGGAAGGGGCGGCTGTGGGCGCAGCTTCAGCAGACTTAAACTTTCCTGCCTACCGGCTCTGAAGAGAGCAGCGAATCTCCCAGCACAGTGCTCGAGCTCTGATAAGCGATAGACTGTCTCCTCAAGTGTGTCCCTGACCCTAATGCCTCCTGACTGGGAGATACCTCCTAACAAGGGTCGACAGACCCTTCATAATGGAGAGCTCTGGTTGGCATCTGGCAGGTGCCTCTCTGGGACGAAGCTTCCAGAGGAAGGAACAGGCAGCAATCTTTGCTGTTCTGCAGCCTCTGCTGGTGATACCCAGGCAAACAGGATCTGGAGTGGACATCCAGCAAACTCCAGCAGAGCTGCAGCAGAGGGGCCTGACCGTTAGAAGGAAAACTAACAAACGGAAAGGAATAGCACCAACAAGAACAAAAAGGATGTCCACACAAAAACCCATCCGAAGGTCACCAGTATCAAAGACCAAAGGTAGATAAATCCACGAAGATGAGGAAAAACTAGTGCAAAAAGGCTGAAAATCCCAAAAGCCAGGATGACTTTTCTCCTCCAAAGGATCACAACTCCTCGCCAGCAAGGGAACAAAACTGGACAGAGAATGAGTTTGAAAAATTGACAAAAGTAGACTTCAGAAGGTGGGTAATAACAAACTCCGCCGAGCTAAAGGAGCATGTTCTAACCCAATGCAAGGAAGCTAAGAACCTTGATAGAAGGTTAGAGAAATTGCTAACTAGAATAACCAGTTTAGAGAAGAACATAAATGACCTGATGGAGCTGAAAAACACAGCACGAACACTTTGTGAAGCATACACAAGTATCAATAGCCAAAGCGATCAAGCAGAAGAAAGAATATCAGAGATTGAAGATCAACTAAACGAAATAAAGCATGAAGACAAGATTAGAGAAAAAAGAATGGAAAGGAATGAACAAACCTCCAAGAAATATGGGACTACATGAAAAGACCAAACCTACATTTGATTGGTGTACCTGAAAGTGATGGGGAGAATGGAACCAAGTTGGAAAACACTCTTCAGAATATTATCCAAGAGAGCTTCCCCAACCTAGCAAGACAGGCCAACATTCACATTCAGGAAATACACAGAACACCACAAAGATACTCCTTGAGAAGAACGACCCCAAAACACATAATCCTCAGATTCACCAATATTGAAATGAAAGAAAAAACGTTAAGGGCAGCCAGAGAGAAAGGTCGGGTTACCCACAAAGGGAAGCCCATCAGACTAACAGTGGATCCCTCTGCAGAAACCCTATGAGCCAGAAGAGAGTGGGGGCCAATATTTAACATTCTTAAAGAAAAGAATTTTCAACCCAGAATTTAATATCCAGCCAAAGAAACTATATAAGCAAAGGAGAAATAAAATCCTTTACAGACAAGCAAATGCTGAGATTTTGTTACCACCAGGCCTGCCTTACAAGAGCTCCTGAATGAAGCACTAAATATGGAAAGGAAAAACTGGTACCAGCCACTGCAAAAACATACCAAATTGTAAAGACCATCAAGACTATGAAGAAACTGCATCAACTAATGGGCAAAATAACCAGCTAGCATCATAATGACAGGATCAAATTCACAAATAATATAGTCACCTTAAATGTAAATGGGCTAAATGCCCCAATTAAAAGACACAGACTGGCAAATTGGATAGAGTCAAGACCCATTGGTGTGCTGTATTCAGGAGCGCCATCTCACGTGCAAAGACGCACATAGGCTCAAAATAAAGGGATGGAGGAATATTAACAAAGCAAGTGGAAAGCAAAAAAAAAGCAGGGGTTGTAATCTTAGTCTCTGATAAAACAGACTTTAAACCAACAAAGATCAAAAAAGACAAAGAAGGGCATTACATAAGGGTGAAGGGATCAATGCAACAAGAAGAGCGAACTATCCTAAATACATATGCACCCAATACAGGAGCACCCAGATTCATAAAGCAAGTTCTTAGAGATCTACAAAGAGACCTAGACTTCCACACAATAATAGTGGGAGATTTTAACACCCCACTGTCAATATTAGATCAATGAGACTGAAAATTAACAATGATATTCAGGACTTGAACTCAGCTCTGGCCAAGCAGACCTAACAGACATCTACAGAACTCTCCACCCCAAATCAACAGAATATACATTCTTCTCAGCACCACATCACACTTATTCTAAAATTGACCACATAATTGGAAGTAAACACTCCTCAGCACATGCAAAATAATGGAAATCATAACAAACAGTCTCTCAGACCACAGTGCAATCATATTAGAACTCAGGACTAAGAAATTCACTCAAAACCACACAACTGCATGGAAACTGAACAATCTGCCCCTGAATGACTACTGGGTAAATAATGAAATTAAGGCAGAAATAAATACGTTCTTTAAAACCAATGAGAACAGAGACACAATGTACCAGAATCTCTGGGACACAGCTAAAGCAGTGTTAAGAGGGACATTTATAGCACTAAATGTCCACAGGAGAAAGCAGGAAAGATCTAAAATCAACATCCTAATATCACAATTAAAAGAACTAGAGAAGCAAGAGCAAACAAATTCAAAACCTAGCAGAAGGCAAGAAATAACTAAGATCAGAGCAGAACTGAAGGAGATAGACACAAAAAACCCTTCCAAAACTCAATGAGTCCAGGAGTTGGTTTTTTGAAAAGGTTAACAAAATAGATAGACTGCTAGCCAGACTAATAAAGAAGAAAAGAGAGAAGAATCAAATAGACATAATAAAAAGTGATAAAGTGAGATCACCACTGATCCCACAGAAATATAAACTACCATCAGAGGATACTATAAATATCTCTACACAAATAAACTAGAAAATCTAGAAGAAATGGATAAATTCCTGGACACATACACTCTCCCAAGACTAAACCAGGAAGGAGTTGAATCCCTGAATAGACCAATAACAGGCTCTGAAATAATAAAAAGCCCAGGAGCAGATGGATTCACAGCTGAATTCTACCAGAGGTACAAAGAGGAGCTGGTACCATTCCTTCTGAAACTATTCCAAACAATAGAAAAAGAGGGACTCATCTCTAACTTATTTTATGAGGCCAGCATCATCCTGATACCAAAACCTGGCAGAGACAACAAAAAAAGAAAATTTCAGGCCAATATCCCTGATGAACATTGACGGAAAAGTCTTCAATAAAATTCTGGCAAACTGAATCCAGCAGCACATCAAAAAGCTTATCCATCACGATCAAGTCGGCTTCATCCCTGGGATGCAAGGCTGGTTCAACATACACAAATTAACAAACGCAATCCATCATATAAACAGAACCAATGACAAAAGCCACATGAGTATCTCAATAGATGCAGAAAAGGGCTTCGATAAAATTCAACATTCCCTCACGCTAAAAACTCTCAAAAAAATAGGTATTGATGGAACATATCTCAAAATAATAAGAACTATTTATGACAAACCCACAGCCAATATCACGCTGAATGGGCAAAAGCTGGAAGGATTGCCTCTGAAAACCAGCACAAGACAAGGGTGCCTTATCTCACCACTCCTATTCAAGACAGTATTGGAAGTTCTGACCAGGGCAATCAGGCAAGAGAAAGAAATCAAGGGTATTCAAATAAGAAGAGAGGAAGTCAAATTGTCTCTGTCTGCAGATGACATGACTGCATATTTAGAAAACCCCATCGTCTCAGCCCAAAATCTCCTTAAGCTGATAAGCAACTTCAGCAAAGTCTCAGGACACAAAATCAATGTGCGAAAATCACAAGCATTCCTATACACCAGTAATAGACAGAGAGCCAAATCATGAGTGAACTCCCATTCACAATTGCTTCAAAGAGAATAAAATAACTAAGCATACAACTTACAAGGGATGTGAAGGACCTCTTCAAGGAGAACTACAAACCACTGCTCAAGGAAATAAGAGAGGACACAAACAAATGGAAAAACATTCCATGCTCACGGATAGGAAGAATCAATATTGTGAAAATAGCCATAATACCCAAAGTAATTTACGGATTCAATGCTATCCCCATCAACCTACCGCTGACTTTCTTCACAGGATTAGAAAAAAATAAATTTCATATGGAACCAAAAAAGAGCCTGTATAGCCAAGACAATCCTAAGCAAAAAGAACAAAGCTGGAGGCATCATGCTTCCTGACTTCAAACTATACTACAAAGCAACAGTAACCAAAAGAGCATGGTACTGGTACAAAAACAGACATATAGATCAATGGAACAGAACAGAGGCCTCAGAAATAATGCCGCACATTTACAACCATCTGATCTTTGAGAAACCTGACAAAAACAAACAATGGGGAAAGGACTCCCTATTTAATAAATGGTTTTGGGAAGACTGACTAGCCATAGGCAGAAAACTGAAACTGGACCCCTTCTTTACACCTTATACAAAAATTAACTCAAGATGGATTAAAGACTTAAATGTAAGACCAACAATCATAAAAACCCTAGAAGAAAACCTAGGAAATACCATTCAGGACATAGGCATGGGCAAAGACTTCATGACTAAAACACCAAAAGCAATGGCAACAAAAACCAATACTGACAAGTGCGATCTAATTAAACTAAAGAGCTTCTACACAGCAAATGAAACTATCATCAGAGTGAACAGGCAACCTACAGAATGGGAGAAAATTTTTGCAATCTATCCATCTGACAAATGGCTAATATCCAGAATCTACAAAGAACTTAAACAAACTTACAAGAAACAACCCCATCAAAAAGTCGGCAAAGGATATGAACAGACACTTCTCAAAAGAAGATATTTATGCAGCCAACAAACATGAAAAAAAGCTCATCATCCCTGGTCATTAGAGAAATGAAAATCAAAACCACAATGAGATACCATCTCACGTCAGTTAGAATGGCGATCATTAAAAAGTCAGGAAACAACAGATGCTGGCGAGGATGTGGAGAAACAGGAATGCTTTTACACTGTTGGTGGGATGTAAATTAGTTCAACCATTGTGGAAAACATTGTGGCGATTCCTCAAGGATCTAGAACCAGAAATACCATTTGACCCAGCAATCCCATTACTGGGTATATACCCAAAGGATTATAAATCATTCTGCTATAAAGACACATACACACGTATATTCACAATAGCAAAGACTTGGAAACAACCCAAATGCCCATCAATGATAGACTGGATAAAGAAAATGTGGCACATATACACCATGGAATACTACGCAGGCATAAAAAGGATGAGTTCATGTCCTTTGCAGGGACATGGATGAAGCTGGAAACCATCATTCTCAGCAAACTAATACAGGAACAGAAAACCAAACACCGCATGTTCTCACTCATAAGTAGGAGTTGAACAATGAGAACACACGGACACAGGGAGGGCAACATCACACACCAGGGCCTGTCGGGAGGTGGGGGGTGGTGGTTGGGGAGGGATAGCATTAGGAGAAATAGCTAATGTGGATGATGGGTTGATAGATGCAGGAAATCACCATGGCACGTGTATACCTATGTAACAAACATGCACATTCTGCACATGTATCCCAGAACTTAAAATATAATTAAAAAAATAGGTTTAAGGCACAATGATTCCTAATTAGTCTTTTAATATGTGTGTTAGCACTGCCTTGTGCCATTCTGGAATGTCACTTATGGTAAATTAAAGGACACTTTCCCTCTCTATCTTCCATTAGTATTTTAATGCTAGGAGGTGGGAAAAAGCTGATCCATATTCAAGAGGAAAGGAGGGAAAACAATAACAAATTGGCATCTCTTTTGTGAATTGCCCCACAGGCCAAGCATTTTTATGTTCTTAATCATTATTAAATGGCTTAACATGACACCCAGAGCCTGGCGAATGATTGCATCCTGACATGAGAACGAATTACAAATGAAATGAAAGATCAAGCCGTATTAGAGGACTGCCTCTGGGAAATGAAAATCTTTAATTCTCTTTTATTATTGACATTTATTTGGCTGCAATGAATAACAACATAGCAAAGAGATTCAGCTACGCTTGTGCACTGAATAGCTTATCCCAGGGCTCAAAACTGCATTAACATTTATCATGTTTGCTTTTGTAGCTGACACCACTGAACAGATTCTCTATCCATCTTGTATTTATCATGCATTGCAGATATAGTGCATCCTCTAATTTAAGTTCATTTTCATATGGTAGGAACAGCAAAGATTAGCCAGTGTCTTTCCTCAAATAAATTCCAGCTTGCAAGCATTCCTAAGAATGGCTTAATAGATTTAATAAAGAATAAAATGAGTTCACAAGGAAATACAGTCACAAGATGGGGAGGTTAATTTTCAATTTTGGGAGAACTGCAAATTCACAATGAGGAAGACACTTGTACAGTATGTATATCTAGAATATACAAAGACTTAAAATGAATGTCTCCACAGAGAGCAACCAAAGAATATTTTGTAAATCTGAAGGTAGTACTACAATTCCCACAAGAAGCCTGCATGTTTTTCACTTTTCTAAACTGTTTACTGCTAAGACAGGAATAATCCTTATACTATAGGAAGAAAGCAATTCAGATAGTTTGTATCAATGCAGGGATACCTTTTCATGGTTTCTTTTCTCTCTTGTACAAATTAACAACCTGGTTCTTTCTGCCACCACAATAAAATATTGCTAGTACTTGTGCCTTTGCTTACTTGATCCTCTTTGACTCCATTGCTCTCCGTCCTTTTTTTTTTTTTTTTTTTTGGAGACAGGGTCTTGATCTGTCACCCATGCCGGGGTGCAGTGGAGAGACCATAGCTCAACACAGCCTCGAACTTCTGGGCTCAAGTGATCTTCTTACATCAGCCTCCCAAGTAGCCAGGACTATGGTATGTGTCACTACTCCCTCAGCTAATTTTTTTTAAAATTATTTTTTCTAGAGATTAGGTCTTGCTGTTACCAAGGCTGCTCTCCAACTCCTGGGATCAAGCAATCCTCCCACCTTGACTTCCAAAAGTGCTAGGGTTACAGGTGTGAACCACTGTGCCCACTTTCTTTAAATCCTCCTTTCTTTAAATCCTTCCTAGAATTTAAGGATTAGCAAGGATATCAATGTATCTTGGGAAAGCCATTCAACATTTCTGAATCTTGTTTGAAATTTTTTTAAAAAAACTTTTCTTTCTTTTTTTAAAGTTTTAATTATGGATAATTTAAAACATATCCACAAGTGGAGATAATAGCATAATGATGCCCCCATATATCCACTGTCTAGCTTCAACAATTCATTCATTACCAGTCTCATTTCATTTATACCCTCACTTTAACACTCACTGAATTACTTTGAAGCAAGTATTTTTTGAAACAAATCTCTGAATCTTGCTTTTGACTATTCTGAAATAAGAAAGTTGATCTATATGTATCTATTTATCCTATAACATCATGTTATAAACCTCAAATATAAACAATAAAATTTATTTTAAAAAAGAGAGAAAATATCTTTGACCTGTTTCAGGCTTTATATTTAATTCAACACAAATGTACTTCATATTCACTATAACATCTTTTTTCAAGATTTACTGATCTCCTGAGTCAATACAATCCATATAGTTTGCACCAATAGATAAGAACTATAATTATATTTTACTTTGTACTTATATTTTATGAATATTATTTTAATTCCCAATTAGGTCTTTAAGATTCCTATTTTATATTTCAGTGTTCAGCAGAGTACTGAACAAACACATAGGTAATACTAAATTGCTCTGGTTTACAATAATAACTAATCAACTGATTGGTTTTAATCTGAATGGTACAGACAGAATTAAAACATTTATATTTTGGTTTTAATAGTGAGTAGCTCCACATTAACACTATTAATCATTTTAATCAATAACATGTTTGCTTACTAAATGAAATTCCTGTTTTACGAGTGCTATAAAATAGATGGTAAAATAAAACAAAAAATGAGATTTTCTTCTTGAAGGAAAAATGGAAAATGTAACTTAGTTCTGGATTGTTTTTGTTCATAATTGAGTAAATTTATTTTACTCTAGTGCAGGTATTTTATAAATGAAATGTATCCTTTTTTTTAGGAAAGATATTTCTTGATTGACAAAATCCCCAAAATAACTAAGTAAATTATATCCAAGTGGTTTATTTAACTAAATTTTAATAAATTATCTTCTTGAACATGAAATCTTTTCTACTGAGATACAGGGTAGAAATATTTATTAAAGTAAAATATTTTATTTTATATATATTGTACATGTATATTGTATATATTATAATAGAAAGAAAACAGAATTCTTTTGTAAATGATTAATCTCTGTAATACTAGATTCATCACAAATTTCCCACATGTACCTGTAGCCATTATAGTGTCATCTCTCCCTTGGGTGAAGATCACGATTCGCTGCCTCTTTGAGTTCATCTTTGGCAGGGCTTGTGTCTTTTTGGCTATCTCTTTAATGTCTTTAGTCTATTAACAGAAGGAAGGAAAAAATTCTCATGACCAATAAAATAAAACAAAACTTTATTAGTAGTTTAACAATTTAGCTTCTGTTGATCAAAATAAGAGATCTGCATATCTATTAAGAGACATTAAATTTTTTTTAAGCCATATACAAAAGTAAATAGAATAGCACAGTGACTTCCAAGGAACCCATCAATGATCTACACAAATTTAACATGTATGATGAATCTTATTTCACCTATATCCTTATCCACTTGCTTTTCAGAGTATTCTAAAGTAAACCCCAAGAACTATATATAATTTCATCTATAAATGTTTTAGTATATATCTTTGAAAGGTAATGATAAACATAACCATAAAACTATTACCATACTTCAAAAATTATTAATAATGACTAAATATCAGCAAATATCCAGGCAGTTTTCAAATTCCCAATTAAAGAGAGGTTTTTATAAAGAGGAAAATTTAATAATTTTAGAGGGTTAAAGAACAAAATTATGCTGACTTTGGAAAAAATACAGTTCTTATAATGCCAATTTTTCAAAGGACTGATTTGAGAGAAAGAAATGCTAATCCTTTCCTACAAAGACTTAATTTTCTTTAAAAAATATAAAGTTTAAAAAATGACAAACTAATTGTCAAACCCTGATGCTGTTTTTCACGCCACACAGGCCATAAAGTTTTACTAAAATCTTTATTGAAGTTTTCTGAAATCTTGAAACCTAACTCTTGAGCTAAAGGCAGAAGTTTTAGAATCATCTTTTCAACCATTTTGGATAATTTGAAAATCCATGTCTGTATTCAGTGGGCTTCTAAAACGGTCCATATTTTTGGGCTTTGCTAACAAAACTAATTTATTCTATCACTATGCAAAGTTTCAAATAGTTACAGAGAAAGAAACACCTATCAGAGGGGAAATACAGCTGAGTGGCATAAATGAAGGCTATATAAGAGAACAAATAGAATATATGAGAGAGAAACATTTAGGCAAGCAAAGCAGACAGGTCACAATGGTTTGCAATGGTTACAAACATCACCAGAAACTGGTATTTTTAAAGGGATGACAATCTGTAGTGAAATATTTTTATATTGTTTGTTCACTCAATATTTAATAAATTCTAGATAATACATGAAGCTAAGCTTCTAATATACATAACAGGATGACTTCTAGAGGACAGTTGTTTCTGAAAAGAATAGCCATTTGTAGTAGGACAGTGCTGCTGACTTTTCAAACATGCTGACTATTTCGCTTTCGGTTGCTTATTTTAGAACAGAACTAAGCCTGAACTCTGATAAGATGAGAAGAAATTCCCTCAGTTTCAGGAGACAGACTTTTAGAAATGACTAGTGACAGCTGAAAGGACTGAAAAATGCCATGTAATATCTTCACTCACCTAAATAAATGTACGCATATAATTAAAACAACTCATGTATATTTTGGCAATTTCCTCAGCACAAATATATTTTACTACTATGGTATTTTTGCTTGTGATTAAGTACAGCTCATATTTAATAAAGATAAGAGACAAACACATTCACTTTATCATCCTGAAAGCAGAATCTTATGAATGTACTAGATGTTCTTTAAAAGAAAGTCTTTCTTCAAGCTGGTATAAGGAATACATTAAGAATAAGATTCCGGCCGGATGTAGTGGTAATCCCAGCACTTTGGGAGGCCGAGGCGGGCAGATCATGAGGTCAACAGATCAAGACCATCCTGGCCAACATGGTGAAACTCTGTCTCTACTAAAAATACAAAAATTAGTAGGGCGTGGTGGCATGTGCCTGTAGTCCCAGCTACTCCGGAGGGCTGAGGCAGGGGAATTGCTTGAACCCAGGAGGGAGAGGTTGCAGTGTGCAGAGATTGTGCCACTGCACTCCAGCCTGGTGACAGAGCGAGACATCATCTCAAAAAAAAAAAAAAAAAAAAGGTTCCATGGTTGCTTTCTACCAAACTTTTGAGAAGATATATTTTGTTGAGAGCTTTGGTAATTTAATCAAAGAAATGTTTCTTATGTCTCAAATTAAACCTCATAAAATGGCAATTAAAGGACAAAATAAACTTTCCAAGTACAAAACATAATTCTTCCCAGATGTATGTAAAACTTTATTTCTCTTTCTACAGTAATTCCTCTCCTTTGTCCCCAATAGGTTCTTCTCCCTTACAATTAAGCTCACACATCTTAACAAACAATGAAATTACAAGGACTTTTAGAATATGACAGGCTTGGATTTACTATTTGTGTGATTTGGGCCAGGTTAATAAACCTCTCGAAGCTCCATTTCTTCATCTACAAAACTAAGAAAATGTTCACATTAAAAGATTTTGGGGGATAAGTATGCTAAGTTTAGTGGGCAAAAGGTTAAAGAAAACAGGATATTTAGTCTCAAAGCATGTCCCCCTAAGATATTCATTACAAAAGAAAAAATCAAAATGTTATAGTAGAGAAAATTGACAGACATCACCTTAACCCAGATAGATCAGTTTAGTAACGCTAAAATTAGTGGATAAAACAGAATGCTTCCATAGTCCCAAAGTAGTATCTCCTCCAAGATATTTATTAAATACAATGGGAAAACAGTAACTTTACAGAGGATAAACTAGCAAACACCACCTAAACCTAGTGATCAAAGTTTAGCATCACCAACAATAAGAAACTGTGACACTGTGTACCTCCTTGATATGATGCACCAAGAAAGGAATATCACTTCTGTGGTTTTCCTGCCAAAAATGCCTAATCTCAATGTAATCATGAGAAAACATCAGACAAACTCAAATGGAAGGACATTCTACAAAAGTGATTGACCAGTACTTTTCGAAAGCATAAAGTTCATGAACAACAAGAATGAGGAACTGTCACAGATTAGAAGAGACAAAGGAGACATGACAAATATGCAAATTGGGATTCGATTCTGAAACAGAAAAAGGAAATTAGAGAAAAAACAGTTGAAACCAGAATAAAGCCTGTATATAGTTCAGTTATTGTAGTTCAATGTTAATTTTCTGTTATTCTTTATACTTTGGTTATGTAAGATGTTAATATTAGGGGAAACTGGGTGAAGGGTATGTGGGAATTCTGTACTATTTTTGTATTTTTTCTAAGACTTAAGTTATTTTAAAATAAAAAGTTAAAAATTGTTGTGAGGATGAAAGAAGATGAGGTAAGTGAAATAGCTTAATGCAATATTCAGCATATACTAAGAACTTAAATACTAATTTCTTTCCTCTAATTACTCTCATTTTAATACTCTTTAAAATCGTTACATCTTTAGGTTGCCCCAAAATCTCTAGAAAAGGCTTCAAGAGTTTTGAGTATGGAAAATTCAATTATAGTAGCTATAAGGGAGAAGACAAAGACAGGGAGGAGTAAGAAGTATGAGTTGAAAGCTCATAAAATTGAGATATGAGCTATGTATATAGCTTTAAAGTGCTCATTAAATCTTAACTTCTCTAGTCAGTAGGTACTATTATTATCCCTATTTTATAGATGAAGAACTAAAAGCCATGTATAAAGCTCTAAAGTATTCATTAAGGTAAGGCGTGGTGGCTCATGCCTGTAATCCCAGCACTCTGGAAGGTGGAGGTGGGTGAATCGCTTGAGCCTAGGAATTTGAGACTAGCCTGGGCAACATAGTAAAACTTCATCTCTACAAAAAAATACAAAAATTTGCTGGGTGTGGTGGCATGCGCCTATAGTCCTAGCTACTTAGGAGGCTGAGGTGGGAGGATGGCTTGAGCCTGGGAGACAGAGGTTTCAGGGAGCTGAGATCACACCACTGCACTCCAGCGTGGGCGACAAAGCCAGATCCTGTCTCAAAAAAAAAAAAAAAAAAAAAAAAAAAAAAAAAAAAAAAGAGAGAGAGAGAGAGAGAGAAAAAAAATGACACTGGAATTTTGATAGGGATTGCATTGAATCTACAGATTGCTTGAGCCCAGGAGGCAGAGGGTGCAGTGAGCTCAGATCGTACCATTGCATTCCAGCCAGGGCAACAGAGTGAGGCTGTATCAAAACAATCAATCAATCAATCAATAAAATAAAGTACTCATTAAATCTGAACTACTCTAGGCAGTAGGTACTCATACATATCCCTTTTTGTGAATGAAGAAACTGAGTCACAGATGCTAAGTAATGTGCCTAAGGTCATAAATATAAGCAGTGGAGAACAGACTAGCACCCAGAGTCTGACTCCAAGGATAATACACTTAACCATTATTACAGTGCTTCTATAAATGCTAGCAATGTGTTTTTGTTGTTTTTATCACAAAACTATAGCATGTTCATCCTAAACCATTTTCCTACCACATTCACAAATCATTTCTCATCTTGTGTTTAAGTCTGCTATTTTTTCTTAATTAATTTGGCTGATATTTTTACTCCAGAGAATTTCAGTGCTTTTTTTTTTTTTTTTTTTGAGATGGAGTTTCGCTCTTGTTGCCCAGGCTGGAGTGCAATGGTATGATCTTGGCTCACTGCAACCTCCGCCTCCTGGGTTCAATCAATTCTCCTGCCTCAGCCTCCCAAGTAACTGGGATTACAGGTGCCCACCACCCCACCCAGCTAATCTTTTTATTTTTAGTAGAGACAGGGTCTCACCATATTGGCCAGGCTGGTCTCGAACTCCTGACCTCAGGTGATTAGCCTGCCTTGGCCTCTCAAAGTGCTGGGATTACAGGCATAAGCCACCGTGCCTGGCTGAATTTTAGTTTTTTGAATTTGAGTTTCAAGGTATTTTTCATTTCTCTCCGGGAGCGGTGGCTCATGCCTGTAATCCCAGCACTTTTGGAGGCTGAGGCAGGCAGATCACGAGGTCAGGAGATCGAGACCATCCTGGCTAACACGGTGAAACCCCATCTCTACTAAAAATACAAAAAATTAGCTGGGCATGTTGGCGGGCGCCTGTAGTCCCAGCTACTCGGGAGGCTGAGGCAGAAGAATGGCTGAACCCGGGAGGTGGAGCTTGCAGTGAGCTGAGATCGCATTACTGCACTCCAGCCTGGGCGACAGAGCAAGACTCCGTGTCAAAAAAAAAAAAAAATAATAATAATAATAATAAAATAAAAAAAGATATTTTTCATTTCTCAAAGTCATTTTGAAATCTAATCTCCTCTTCCAACATGTTACAATGTGTGAGAGAAAGCTGTGTGGTTTATAGTAAAGAGCACTAGACATAAGAGAACTGAGTTCTGGTTCTGGCTACATAATATATTAGCTATGTGACTCTGAACAAGTCATAGAGCCTTTTTTTTGGGGGAGGTTGGAGTTTCGCTCTTGTTGCCCAGGCTGGTGTGCAATGGCGCGATTTCAGCTCACTGCAACCTCCACATCCTGGTACAAGCAATTCTCCTGCCTCAGCCTCCCAAGTAGCTGGGATTATAGGCATTCGCCACCACACCTGGCTAATTTTTTGTATTTTAAGTAGAGATGGGGTTTCACCATGTTGGCCAGGCTGGTCTCGAACTCCTGACCTCAGGTGATCCACCCACCTTGGCCTCCCAAAGTGCTGGGGTTACAGGCGTGGGAGCCACCACGCCCGGCCATATAGCCTATTTTTTAAAATCTGTTGTTATCTATCTCTCAAGGTTTGTGCAAGTATGAATGTATTAATGATATGTTGGGAAAGGTTTTATAAACTGTGAAGCATTTTATAAATGTAGAATTATGCTTTTATTGTCATTGGTGATCACATTGTATTCCAAGTCAAAGAACATACTCTCTTCATTCTTTTTTTTTTTTTAACCTACTTGTATCTTTGAATTGAAGATACATCCCTTTTAGACAGCATATAGTTAGACCTTAGTTTTTTTATCCAGTCTGAGAATGTCTGCCTTTTTATCATATTATTTACTCCAGATTAACATTATTATTAATATAGTTGAATTAATATCTGCCATTAGCTATTTGTTTTCCATATGTCATATTTTAAAAAATATGTTCTATCCCTTCTTTACTGCCTTGTTTTATATGAAATAGGTATTTTCCAACGTAGCATTTTAATTTCTTTTTTTTAAATTTTTTCTGTTACACACAACTTTATTATTTTGGTAAAACTACATTTCATTTTAATTACTAGTAGTGTTACTATTACTAGAAATTTTTTTTTAAAATCATACTTTAATTTCTGGGACACATGTACAGAACGTGCAGGTTTGTTACAGAGGTATACACGTGCCATGGTGGTTTGCTGCAGCCATCAACCTGTCATCTACATTAGTTATTTCTCCTAATGATATCCCTCTTCTAACCCTCCACCCCCCGACAGACCCCAGTGTATGACGCTGCCCTCCCTGTGTCCATGTGTTCTCATTGTTCAATTCCCACTTATGAGTGAGAACATGTGGTGTTTGGTTTTCTGTTCCTGTGTTAGTTTGCTGAGAATGATGGTTTCTAGCTTCATCCATGTCCGTGCAAAGAGCATGAACTGGATTCCTCAAGGATCTAGAACAAGAAATACCATTTGATTCAGCAATCCCATTACTGGGTATATACCCATAGGATTATAAATCATTCTAATATAAAGACACATGCCCACATATGTTTATTGCAGCACTATTCACAATAGCAAAGACTTGGAACCAACCCAAATGCCCATCAATGATAGGCTGGATAAAGAAAAATCTTCATTCTATTTTTAACCAGCTGATTATACAAAGGTTAAGCAATCCTGTCACAGTCTACCTAGTTCTGTAGAAAACCAGTTGTAGTGTTTCCACACATTGAGTCATCTAGCCGTACCATTTTGTTTTGTTTTCCAAATAGAAACTCCTTTAATAGTTATGCTGTTTATATGATGTGTCAGTGCCAGCTTGATCTCATATTCCCTCCCCACTCACTCCATTCCAGTCACACTGGCCTTCTGTCAGTTCCTGGAGTACTTAGTACATTAAGTACTCTCTCGTTCAGAGGCTTTTATAGTCCTGTTCTTTCTGTTTGAAATTTGTTTTGCTGTTTGTCTTGCTTTTTTTTTTTTTTTTTTGTCATTGCTAGATATTCATATTTTTAGGGTCATTCCATAGCCATCATACCTAAAATAGGAACCCTTCCTGCATTCTCTTTCATGGTACACTCTCTGGTCACTTCCACCTTGTCTTGGGGTCTATCAAAGTGGTATGGTACTAGCTTATCGCTTTCCCTTAACTGAACTGCTAAAATTGTCCTCTTTTCGGGTTCAGGCACCTACAAAAAAACACTACACTCTCTTAGCCAGCAGCGCCTGATTTAGGCTCTTATTTTCAGAAACTCTGAAACTCTGGGTGATCATTCATTGCATTATTTATATTTGTGAAGAACACAGGAACCTAAAAATCACCTAAGGTAATTCTTTGGTAATCAACACCGCCTGAATACATTCTCTGTAGACTTTCTACCCATGCTAATCAATGAAACTTTCTGTGATGATGTATATGTTCTATCCTGCATTAACCAATAAAGTAGTCACTAGCTACATAGTCTATAGAGTACTCAATATGTGCCTAGTATGACTGAAGGACTGAATTTAAAATTTTACACTTGATCTTAGCCAAAAGGCCGAAAAGCGATGAATTTTAAATTTTATTTAATTTTAATTAATCCTAATTTAAATAGCCACATGTGGCTAGTAGATCCTATATTGGATAGCACAATTCCATACTTTTCTCTTTCAGCAGTGTGAGATGAAAGAATCCTCATTGGTCAGAGAAAAACTACAAGTCTAGGATCTTCTGGGTAGTCAGGGGTTATGGAAGAAGTGAAAAAAGGGAAAAGGATTGCATTGTTTCCCCTGTGGGCAGAAGTATTATTCTTAGAGATCTAAAATAAAAAAAAAAAAGAAAATTTGTTACTTGGGGTAAAATGAAATAAATAATCCAATAGAGAAGGTATGAATTCTCATCATTTGGCATTTACTCAGTTGCAGACACAATGAAAATACAGAGAACATATATATATATTTAGGTTTTGAGGTGTTTTCTTTTTTTTAATCAATTTTCAATAGTTTAAAAAAGGTTTTATAATGAAACATGCTTTTGAGCACCTTATTTTTATTTATGTTCTAAAAATACGAACATTAATCAGTTCAGTTCAGCTCAAGAAAAGCTAGATTTAAAAACACACTCCAGTCTGAACTGATTTTCTAGAATAATAAAAGGCCTTATAAAACTTTTTACCCCAAGAATTGTCATTTTAAATTCTTAGCAGGTCTGTCATTTAAATCAGGCACTATGCAATTTTCCATCACCTATATATATATATATATAAAATCCTCTCTCTTCTGCTTTGTGTTCTGCCCAGCTCCAGTTTTTATCTCATTCTCTAGTGCCCTCCTAAGCTGCTGCTTCTAACTGAAAATTACCCACTTCAGTTTAAAGATTTTTTTAAAAATAAAGATTATTTAAAATTTGCAGAGAAGCTAACCAGAATAATAATAAATAAATAAAAAAAAACAATGCCAGTGAGAATATTTCCTGATGAATAAACACTGGTTATTTTAAGATGCGCTTGGATTGGTCTGTCAGCAGCCAGATCACTAGTGGCAATACTCAGTGGCTTTTGGAACTGATTGGGATTTATAGTAGAAAATGAGGGTAGGACAACGGCACTGATGGAAGGAAAAAACACTCACCTTTCCTTTCTTTTAATCTTTTCACTTCTTTCTTCTCATTCATGCTCCAAATTTAGAGTCAAAATTAAAGTTAGGAGGGATAAACTGTAGATTTTTGTCTAGTTTGTCATACTAGCCAAGAGTATTAATGCATTTTCACACAGAAAACTATTAAGATAAAGTGATTTACTTTTGTTTTATTCCTTAAGAATACCACGTTTCAAACCTATGCTTTCCCATTTCTGTCTAATGGCCTGGGAAACTTTAGTGACATTATAAAATCATTGAATTTCTCTAGATAGTGTTCCATACATGGATTACATTTGATTAAAAATACCTATTTGAGGGTACCCTGCTCATGGTTCAAATATATTCTGCAATGCTTGTGATGGTTTTGGGAATCTATGAAGAGACACATCAAGACACTATGTGCTTTATTTAATCTAACATATCACTGTCAATATCACTGACAGAGCAGTTTTGCTATGTCAGGAGGTAATAAGGTATGTGATTATAATCATTATCATTTTGCTTATATGCTGTAATCAATTATGGCAGATTTATGGCAAAAACAATTCTAGAATCAGTAAGTAAGAACTAATGGAAAGGTTAATACAGTGCTAGTTAGTAGAAAATAGAAAAAGTAGTTTGTTTCTATGACTGAATGTAAACCAGGCATATGAAAAGCAAGTAGCTCAAGGGGGAAATAAAAGTATTAATCAGGCTTAATAAACTATTTTTTAAAAACTGCTATGTAGACACTACAGGATCATGATTATTTGTTACACAAGTTATATTTCTAAGTATCTACAAAATTGGTTATTTTATAGAACCAAAAATACATTTTTTATGGTAATACAGTAAACTGACAGGATACAAATGTATATTCTGAAAGTTTTTTCTATGGGGAATTCTGATGTATCAACATATAATATAATTTTTTAAATATTAAAACTTAAAATAAATAAAACTTTAAAAAACTCCTGAAAAGTTTTATTTATATTCTTATGATCAAAACATTTGACTTTTTAATTGAATATTCCCGTGATTACATTTTGTTCTACATATAATTACCATTTTGGGAAATTAAAACGTGAAACTTAAATTAGAAAAAAACCCACCACTTGGAAATCCTTTTTCTGTATGTGACTTAACCCTAGATTTACTATAATATGGTAAAGCACAAAAGAGCAAACTTGTAAGAAACTATCGCAGTTCCTAATAATTGAATACTGAGAAGCAAAGTTTTCCTATTCTGGAGTAGTTCTTTTATAGGGTCTTTCAAATGGAGTGTCTGTATCACATGTTCCTTGCCTTCCTCTATGAAGGGGAAGCTCTATGTCTGGTTTGTCAAGTCTGATGACATGAATAACATGCACATGTATTACTTTGTTGCTTGATAATCTGCCTTTACTACATTTAAACAAGAGTTTCACAAACTCACATAATATCTTTCTCTAGAGTTCAAAGTGAGCTTACTAGTCCTTACCAATACTATCCAATCACCACTCACCTCTTCCCTACTTGATAGACAATACTGAATAAGCAAATAAAAAGAAAGTTCCTACATTTCGGCTGTGGTTAGATTAAATTTTTAAAAATTACTACCCTGAAACATTTTAAGTTGCTGTAAGAACACAGCATTCTACATAGTTCACTCAATAAATATCATACTCATAAAAGACTCCAACTTAGTTAATTCTCTGTCAGTTAACCTGGGTTCATATTAGTCAGTGTTTTCTAACAATCAGTTGGAAGAGGGGTATTATACAGATAAAAAACATGGTTATCTCAATTTTGCCAACAACGACCACATGGAGTTTTGAATCTTGACAGGATAATACTTGTATCAGGAAAACAGAATTAGGACCTAGACATTAAATCCAATTATTGATATTTTATTTCAGAAAATGTGTGTATATTTTATGCTACCTCCCTCTCCCCAGAAAAAAAGAGGGAGAGAGAAGAAAAGATAGGTTCAAACAGTAAGTTTATAAAAGCAGGATTTAAATTAATCAGTTCCTAACAACTGTTAAGTACAACCTTTTAGAAATTAATTTGCATAATGATAATCTACATGTGATGGGGCTGAAATTATTTAAATGACATTATATTTCATTATTTGGTCTTGTTCCACCACTGCTTTAGCAGTGAATCCTTATGAAATGTAATGCAGCTAATGAGGTAGCTTTTTAACTGAACAAACTGACAGGCCCCGTATCTGCAGAGGCAGCTTGAAACCGTGCCCAACCTCTTGGCTTCCCAAGAGGCTTTTCAAAATTCAATAAATAACATCTGTAGGCGATGTTGGGTGCAGACCTAGCAGAGTGCGTCATAACACTGTGCTGGCAGAACAAAGAAACCATGACGACTGCCAAGTTTCCATGGCAACTGCTGCGAGGCTCTGAGAGTATAATAGCACATCAATCACTGTCCAAAAGAACTTCATTATCAGCTAGAAAAAACCTTTAGGATCTGTTTAGTGTGCAATTGTGGGTTAACTCACCTCAAAGCCTTGCTCTCTAGCAAAAGTGGCAGCTTCCTGAAATAAAAAAAAAAAGAACAGTTAATTATAAAGTGCTCGGTAATGAAGAAATAATCCATTTTTTGAAACTCATTCAGTCTTCTTTTTTATACAATTATCTCAATATACCCACATAGTTCAATTTTTATTCTTACAGCAATAAAGATTTCTTTTTTCCCTTGGAATAATAATAATAATAAAAAGGCAGCCTAATGTCAACACACTTCACAAGTTGGAATAAAGAAGATGTAGTACATGTTTTTACTGTAGCTGCCACAGTGAGTTCAGGTGTTCTGACCTCAGCAAAGAAAGACAATCCAAGGAATACGCTGGTGGTTGTGTTTTTAATTAAAACAATACCTCTCAAAAAGCTCTTATGTAGAGAAGAATGCCTGCTAATAAATGTATAAATTCAGAAAAATCATCTTTTTGCAATCCTCATAATGAAACTTACGCAGGCAAGGATCCTCAGTAGATGTTAAATTCATTGGGTAAAAAGGATGATAGAAAACTGGGTATTTCCATGGAATCAAAGTATCTCAGATTTTATGCTGGTCACGGGAGCAAAGCATAACTTTATAATGGAAGGATCAAGCTGTCATCACTTTAACCCAGTGATCGATGCTATCACTTATCATCACTAATAGTGGGATCACCAAATATTCTTTGCCTTCTGTTATGATGCGGTGTGAAGTTCACAGCATCACCTATAAAGTATTCTGACTTAAATACTTAAACATGAATTAATCAAAACCTTAGTCCAGTAACTTGCAGCCTATAAGAAATACAGAGGATAGGGGAACAAGTTAAAGTATATACAGAAAAAGCAATTGAAAAAATTTCTAGGGTAGGATATTCTGCAGGACAACTAGCTTAATGTTTTTAACAAGTCAATGTAATGATAAAGGAGAAAAGGGAAAATGACCAAGAACAATGTATAAACCTTAATTGGTTTATACAAACTAGCTACAAATGATATTTTTGGGACAAGGGGAGAAATCTGAATCTGAAATGGAAATTAGATAATATTAGGAATTATCAGGTTGATTTTAAAAGTCCTTAATTCTTAAGATGAATCCTGAGGTATTTAGGAATGAAATGTCATGATATATGTAATTTATTTTAGAATACTGCAGACAAAAATTAAAGTGAAGCAAAAGTGACAAAATGTTAACAAGTGTTAAATCTAGGTGTATGTGCTATGTAGGGGTTCAATGTCTCCTTTTTTGTTAGAATTTTTTTATAATAAACAGTCCAAAAATCCTCTTTAATATAAGATGACAGGGTAACAATAGTTGAGCATTAAAAATTCATATGGTTAAAAAATTTTAGTACACGAAGTTCTTCTAGATTTTAAATATCTCAAGGACACCATCTGATGATTATTATATACCCTAAGGCTCTTATAACAGGTTACTGAATGACAAAAATACATATGTGTAATGAAATCCTTTCCTTTTCTTTACTCTTTGTGCATATACTTTAATTTTGGGACTGATAGAAAGGGAGGCAATATTACTTTTCAACTCTACTTCCCTCTTGAAAAAAAAAAAAACTGCAGACAACTGTCAAGAGTCTCTACATCTTAACTTACATTCTTCCAAAATTATCTTTGCCAAGAGATATTAATAGAAGGATGGGATTTGAGCCTGAGTAGTGAGCAGATCCAACTCAACTAAAACGACTGCAGCATCAAGCCATGTAAGGCAGAAAGTATAGTCAGTGTCTTCAGCAGAAATTTGGGAAGACATTGGGAAAAAAATACATGTATGCACCTATGGTCCAATGTACTGATAACCTATAGGTTAGAGAACCATTTTGAGGATTTAGAAAGGTCAAAATGTATGATTACAGCTAAACACTGAAGTCAACAGAAAGTGTTAAGCTGAAAGTACAACTCCTTACGCTATTTACTAGAGAAACATAAGCCTGACCAAGTTAGCCTTAGTTCATGTAGACAAAAATAAGCAAATAAATATTGATCTTGACAACTGGTCAATTTGTGCAAGCAAGGTTAGAGCTTTGTACATCACATAGTCAATAACATTTGCTGGCTGCGATATCAAGGAATAGGATAAGGTTCAGAAGCTATTGATGTAGTGCTTCCCAAGCTGTCACTCTGAACCAAGCAAATTCTTACATGAAAAAGACAACAAAAAAGCTATACTAGAACCACTTATTTATATTCATCAGAGACATGAGAGAACCCCTGGGGACTGTAAGACAAAGTTCAAAGGAAGAATCTGTAGGACTAAAATTGCACTAAGCCATAAACACTCAAAATTCACATATAGTAAAATTTTTTTAATGTCCAGTTTTGCTCATACAAATAAATTAACTGTAAAAAATTATGTGTGTGTGTGTGTGTGTATATATATATATATATATATATATTTTTTTTTTTTTTTTTGAGACGGACTTTTGCTCTGGTAGCCCTGGCTGTAGTGCAGTGGTACGATCTTGGCTCACTGCAACCTCCGTCTCCTGGGTTAAAGCGATTCTCCTGCCTCAGCCTCCCGAGTAGCTGGGACTACCCACCATGCCTAGCTAATTTTGTAATTTTAGCAGAGACAGGGTTTCACCATGTTGGTCAGGCTGGTCTCGAACTCCTGACCTCAGGTGATCCGCCTGCCTTGGCCTCCCAAAGTGCTGGGATTACAGGTGTGAGTTACTGTGCCCAGCCCAAAAAAATTATTTTTAAAAATTAACTGTGATCTGTTATGGTATGGAGCTAATTGCAAGAAGACACATATATAAATGTCAAATTATTATCTTTTAAGGAAACCAGGCCCTAGGACACTTCCATGTCTGTAAACTATTTCAAGCAGCAACATATTTCTGACTGAGGAAAGATGTACTTAAGAAAAGTCAACTCAATTTTCTGTCTTAGTGCCCCCTCACACAGGTTTGCTGAGCTGTACCCTATCACCAGAAAAGCTAAGCTTGTTGTTCTGTGGCTTAAAATGATCTTATCTTCTGACTTCCTCCCACCTTCCTTTGATCTTGGACTGGTGCCCCAAGTCACTCCATTAGAGAAGACAGCTGGCTCATATCACTGCAGACTTTCCCACAGCTAACCTCTGATCTGAAGGTGTTTGTAGATACAATGATGGAACAACATTTATTTTTCCCTGTCAGCAAAACAAACAAAACAACACGAGGGAACAGTTTGACCCAGTAAGAATTTTAAGCAGAATTTTAGTTGTCAGATTCATGACATGCAGAGGCAGAAAGAAAAGGCATGAGGTCAGAAAGTAAGCAAGAAAGAATAGGCATAGATGGTGGGCAGAAGAGTAAGACAGGTTCCAAATATCAGAGGTAATTCCAAGTGAACTGATGGCACTAAATTGAAAAGGACTTTTTAGTGTGCCTTGGCAGTAAAAGTGAGAAAAGAAAACAAGCAAGTCCCCATCTGTACTGCCCCAGGGCGCCTTGTACTGAGTTTCACAAATCTAATGAAGCAGTCAGGTTAAAATCCAACCACAGAGTGGATGTGACATGTGGAGAACAGCTCGGGTTAGAATAGAAAAGCAGGGCGGTTCCTAATGCAGGTGATTATCCATGTGATAATCATTATATTTACAGGCTTTCCATTTTAGATCTGACATCAAAAATCACAAAGGAGGAGGGATTAAGGAAATAAACAACCGACACAGAGGCTTTCCTGCTCCCCTGAGAGTATAGCACTTTCATTCATGCATGACAAGCAACAAAAGCAAAACTAAACAGGCCAGGAAAGAGTATTTCTAAGAAGGATGGATTTCACATTAACACTTTTTTTCCATTTTGATAACTTTCACTATTATTCAGTTTCTCAGTCAGGTCACATTTTCAGAATCAGTTCTCATTGTTGTCTATGCTATAATACAGTATCATTTTTGGTTTACAATGAATGATACTCACATAATATGTCCTTTACAACAACAGAGCCATTTCTTCCTTCCTGGAATTGAGTGTTGTGAATAAAATGACATATAATTAAAGTCTTAGACTCTCATCTATACCACACCACTTAGGTTTTGCAGTAGGCTTGCTTTTTCAGCAACCAGGGTAAAAGGGTGCTGGTAAAACAACAACCAAATATAGTTTTTGAATGGAGGTTAGGGAAAAACTATGTTAATCAGGTTAATGAAAACTATGGAATACTTACATTAAGAGCTAAAGGGATTAGCAAGCCACTATTAAAAAGCACAATCCTGAGATTACACAGGAAAGGAAAGAAACTCAAGTGCATGTTTGTGTATATGAAAGACAACTATGGAGGAGAAAACTTTCTCTGCATTTCGTCTGATAACACAAGTTCTTACTTATAAAGTAGAATTATCTATAATCAGTATTAAACTAAAACCATAACTTGCCCATACTCACTGCAATTCCAATTGTTGAAACACAAACAATATAGAAACACAATGATTTCTGTATATTGACAAGCCAAGGGGAAATGGAGCCACCAGACCAGGTCTGTTTTTTTACTTTGCTTGTTCATCTCTCCATGCAACAAACATTTACCTCCTAAGTGTAGTTTTAGGCTGCCAGCATCTGTGTACAGTTGTGTCATTGCTACAGCTGTTGCAGGCCTTATGATATTAGACTTTGACTCAGTAATACTATAACTCCTAAATGGAGTGGTATAGGTGAGAGTTTAAGACAGGGGGGTGTCTGTCTCTCTTTCTCTCTCTCTCTCTGTAAAAAAATCTCTGTATAATAAAAATTCATATAATTGTATATAAATTTAGAGGTATAATATTCTCTTTGAATGGCTTTAAGCGCAACATAGTACTGGTCAGGAGGCAATCATAGCCAATGGAAAGAGTACAGGATCTAGAATCAAAAGGCTTACACTAAGGTCCCAGTTTTACAGATTATTTGCTATGTAATCTTGAGCTAGTCATTCAGTATATCAATTTCTTCATCAATAAAATTGGGGTTAACAATACCTATTTCGTTGCATTGTTGTTAGGAATAAATGAAATACTTTATGTGAAACTGAAATCATTTTGCCTATTGAATTCAAGTACTTGTTAAGATCTCAGGATAAATAAGAGAGTGTCAGAGCACCTAGAGTACATTTAATGATCTGTCCTATCTGTGGATTATATGTGTAGAAGGCAGTCTTCAAAATGGTTGCCAATGATCCTTGAACCTGGTATTCAAATCCTTCTACATTCTCCTCCCCTTGAATGTGCTCTAGACCTAATGACTTGCTTTAACAAATATATGACAAAAGTGATGGTATGTTTTGCTCATCTTCTTGATAACATGCCTTCTCTCTCTGAGCCCTCACTCTAGGAGAAATAAATTGCAGTGTTGTAAGGACTATGGAGAGGTACATGATCAATAATCAGTGAGGATCTGAAGTCTGTGATCAGATACGAGTGGGCTTGGAAGAAGATCCTCCCCTAGCTGAACAGCGAGATGACTACAAACCTGGTTGACACCTTTATTAAAAGTCTTATGAGAGCCAGAGGCACCAAGCTAAGTGAGCAGTGCCTGGATTCCCTATCCCACATTTTATATATGAGGTTAACAAGAAAAATTCAGATAATTTCACATTCAAATTACATTAATAAAATCTTCAAAGTGGCCAGGTGCAGGGGCTCATGCCTGTAATCCCAACATTTTGGAAGGCTGAGGTGGGAGGATTGCTTGTGTCCAGGAATTTGAGACATGCCTGGGCAACATAGCAAGACCCCATCTCTTCAAAACAACAAAAACCGAAACTTCAAAGCAAGTGTGGTTGGCAGATCAGAGGGTAAGCAAATTCTGGAAAGAAAATTTAGATATATGCTATCTCAATGGCTTTGTATACCTGATTGTGGTCAACCATTTCTTCAACACAGATTAACCAGGAGATATCATCTTTGCATGAAATTTAAGTTTCAATTCACGATGTCTTCTGTTATTCTGAAGCAATGATTGTGTTTCTGACACTAAAATATGAGTATTAAGTAGTGCTAGAATCCTCAGGTGAGAAAAACAATACTGAGTCAAAGTCTCCTACCACTAGAATGTCTGCAACAGCTGTAGCAGTGACATAACTCTAAGTCATGCTGAAATTTAACAATAAAGAACTATCCACTGTGTATTTCTTTTCATACAATATATCATAACATAAAGATTTATATTGCTAAAGCCTCTAAATATTTTCTCATGCTGTCCTTCAAACTATGAGTTACCTTTACTTTATGTTATCTATCAAATCATTTATATACTTTCTTATGATACCACATTAGTATTATACTATTTTAACTTATGCATTATTTCTGATAAGGAAAAATTTTAATTTGTAAATAAAGTAACTGAAGGTTGGAGAAAATTGTTGCATAAAATGTGAGTCTGGGAACCCCTTTTAAAAGAAATTTCATTCACAAAAGTATCTCTACTAGCTTTTCCAAGGAATATATCATATAACTTTTTGGAGATTTTCAACCTGTGCTCTGACATTTATTACCATATGCTTCCCGTCTACAGAATGCTGAATAAAAATATTATTTAACATTTTATTGAGTGCCAAAAACTCTATGGGGCAATGTATAACTATAAAGACACTCCTGCCTCTATCCAATAGGTTTATAATAAAAATTAGATAGACAGTATATAAATTATACCTCAATAAACATAACTGAAAAAAACATTAAGCAGCCAAAACACAGGCAAAAAAAAAAAAGTTTAGTTTACAAGAAACTTAACTGTTTCACAAAGTGATTTATTAACTGACTTGTCTATTCTAGCAAGGAGAGTTGTTCATTCCCACTTTTAAGCATACTTTATCTGGTAACTAAAGAACAAATTAAGTTACGAAAAAGTGCTTCATCAAAATGTAAGACAGATGAGTTACTTAGACTAACTTCTTTCAGAACAACCCAAGTTTTTGGTATTAAAGAACAAGAAGAAAGAGGCTAGGATAAGAAAAATGTTAGGATAGTAGCCCTATTATTGGGAATTTTATTTCCATTTTTATTTTTATTTTTTGAGATTGGGTCTCACTCTGTTGCCCAGGCTGGAATACAGTGGCAGGATCATGGCTTATTCCAGCCTCAACCTCCCAGGCTCAGGTGTTCCTCACACCTCAGCCTCCCAAATAGTTGGCACTACAGGTATGCACCATCATGCTCAGCTAATTTTTGTATTTTTTTTGTAGAGACAGGGTTTTGCCATGTTGCCCAGACAGGTTATTTCCATTTTTAATGAGATAATACGTAGTTCGCATAAATAAGACATTCAACAAATGTCAATTCTTTTCCTTTCTATTATTTGACTCTCACAAAACCCCTAAAAATTAGCATTACTTTTATCTTACAGATGAAAATTTGAAGGTTCAGAGAGATTCAAGTATGTCCAAGACCATACAGCAGGTAATTGTTATAGGCAGCATTTAGATCTGAGGCTTTCTGAATGGTCTCCTGCTGATGAACTCTTTCAGGTTTTGCACATCTGAAAAAGTATTCTGCTTTTGTTTTTGAAAGGTATTTTCACTGGATCTAGAATTCTGGGTTAATAATCTCTTTCCTTCTGTGTTCCAAGATCTAGCTTGCATTGTTTCTGTTGAGGAAACTGCTGCTATTCTTATCTTTGTTTCTCTGTATGTAATGTTTGTTGTTGTTGTTGTTGTTGTTGTTTTAGAAACCTAGCTACTTTAAGGTTTTTTTCTTTATTACTGATCTTAAGCAATTTGATTATGTGCCTTGGTGTAGCTTTTCGGTGTTTCTTCTGCTTTTGGTTTGTTGAGCTTTTTGGATCTGTGGGTTTACAGTTACTATCAAATTTGGGAAAATTTCAGCCCTTATGTCTTCAAATATTTTTTCTGTCACCTGCCCCATCCCTAGTCTCTATATATTTGATCACCTAAAGTTGTCCCACAGCTCACAGCTACACTGCTTGTTTTTCTAGTCTTTTTTTCCCTCTAGGTGTTTCATTTTGAATAGTTTCTACTGCTGTCTTCAAGATCCTTAATCTTTTCTTCTGCAGTGCCACATCTTATCCAGTGTACTTTTCACCTCAGACATGGTATTTTTATTTCTAGAAATTAGGTCTTTTTTACATTTCCCACATCACTCTTTAATAGGATCATGTTTTTATTTACCTTCTTGAAATACAGAATATATTTAGAAATGCTGTTTTGATATCTTTGTCAACAAATCCTAATATCTGTATCATCTCTGAATCCATTTCTATTAATATTTCTCATTATGGGTTGTATTTTCCTGCTTCTTTGCATGAATGGTTATATATACATACATGTGTATGTGTGTATTTATTATTGATTGACTGAGACATGGTCTTGCTATGTTGCACAGGCTGGCCTCAAAATCCTGGGCTCAAGCTATCCTCTTGTTTCCGCCTCTTAAGTAGCTAGAAACTACAAGCATTTGTCATTGTGCTTGGCTTACTTATTTACTTTTTAACAATGCCTTTCTCAGGGAATGAAAGGTAATTTTTGATTGGATGACAGATATTATGAATTTTGTGTTTTGGATGCTGAATATTCTATTAGTCCATTTTCATGCTGCTGATAAAGACATATCCAACACTGGGTAATTTACAACAGAAAGAGGTTTATTTGGACTTACAGTTCCACGTGGCTGGGGAAGCCTCACAGTGATGGTGGAAGGCAAAGAGGAGCACGTCACATCTTTCGTGGATGGCAGCAGGCAAAGAGAGAGAGCTTGTGCACTCCTTTTTTTTTTTTTAGATGGAGTTTTGCTCTTGTTGCCCAGGCTGAAGTACAATGGCGTGATCTCAGCCCACTGCAATCTCTGCAGTGTTCAAACAATTCTCTCTGTCTCAGCCTCTCAAGTAGCTGGGATTACAGGCGTGCACCACCATGCCTGGCCAATTTTGTATTTTTAATAGAGATGGGGTTTCACCATGTTGGTCAGGCTGGTTTTGAATTCCTGACCTCAAGTGATCCACCTGCCTCGGACTCCCAAAGTGCTGGGATTACAGGTGTGAGCCACCGTGCCTGGCCAGGAACTCCTCTTTTCAAAACCATCAGATCTCATGAGACTTATACACTATCATGAGAACAGCACGGGAAAGACTTGTCCCCATGATTCAATTACCTCCCACTGGGTCCCTCCCACAACATGTGGGAATTCAAGGTGAGATGTGGATGGGGACACAGCCAAACCATCTCAAATAATTTGTTTCTCATTATATATTTTTGAGGTTTATTCTGAAATTCAGTTGGTTACTCAAAAACAACTTGATTCTTTACAAGCTTATTTATAAGCTTTGCTAGGTGAGATGAGAGCAGCTCTTAATCTAGAGCTAATCTTGTCTCCAACTGATGTAATATTCTTTTGAGTACTAAAAAAGATGTCCAATTTATTAGAGGCTTTTCCACTGTGATTACTGGGGCTGTAAACTATTATTAATCTTATCTGAGTTCAGGAAATGTTCTGCTTATTCCTTTCCAGTGGTTTTATCCCTGTCCCTGAGTAGTTTCCTAGCATACTTATGCGGGTCAGTACTCGGCTTAAAAATCAAGGGGGAGCCCTCTGCAGATATCCAGTGTGTGTGCTCTATCTCTGTGAAGCTCTGTCTTCTCTGGCACTGTCTTATGCACATTCTAGCCACCTTGACTTTGTCTCCACTCAGTTGGGCCACTAGGTTCTGCTTTGGATCTCCTTCCTGCAGACTGCAGACTGGAAGCTATCTAGGCAGAATGCTATGGAAATTGTAGGGATGCCTCACTCATTTTCTCACAGGGATCACTGCCCAGTATTGTCTAATGTCTAAAAACTCTTGTGTTATATACCTTGTCTGGTTTTTGCATTGTTTGAGAAGGGAGGATAAATCTGGCCACTCTTACTCCATTACATCCCACAGAAGTTCAGTGTGGATCCATTTTAAAGTATAGATGCTGAAAGATCCTGGCATATTCAATGAGTCTGTAATAATTTATTAGTTTAAAAAAATGTATCAGGCCAAAGACAAGACCAATTGATCAGATATATTAAATGTGTCTTACCTTGTTCTTTACATATTTTTTTTTTTTTAGACAGGGTCTCACTCTGTTGCCCAGGCTGGAGTGCAGTGACATGCTCTCAGCTCACTGCAACCTCTGTCTCCCCGGTTCAAGTGATTCTCATGCCCCAGTCTCCCTAGAAGGTGGGACTGCAGACACGTGCCACCACACCCGGCTAATTTTTTTTTTTTTTTTTTTTTTTTTGAGACGGAGTCTCGCTCTGTCGCCCAGGCTGGAGTGCAGTGGCGCGATCTCGGCTCACTGCAAGCTCCGCCTCCCGGGTTCACGCCATTCTCCTGCCTCAGCCTCCCGAGTAGCTGGGACTACAGGCGCCCTCAACCGCGCCCGGCTAATTTTTTGTATTTTTAGTAGAGACGGGGTTTCACCGTGGTCTCGATCTCCTGACCTTGTGATCCGCCCGCCTCGGCCTCCCAAAGTGCTGGGATTACAGGCGTGAGCCACCGCGCCCGGCCACCCGGCTAATTTTTGTATTTTCAGTAGAGATGGGGTTTCGCCATGTTGGCCAGGCTGGTCTTTAACTCCTGATCTCAGGTGATCCACTTGCCTCGGCCTCCCAAAATATTGGATTTACATGCCACCATGAGCCTGTACCAAACATGTACATGTAAAACTATGGTGGCTAAGATGTAGCCACTATGTCCAGCTACATTTTATTTTATGAAGGATATAGTTCTTGATGTACTAAACCATGAGCATTCTACTTTACCATAATCTACATTTGACACCCTCTGAAGGAATTACCTACTCAGTTCTGAATCCTCCTTTATTTTACATATTCTATATTACTGTAATTTTCTTGCTTTTTATCTTACCAACTAGAAAGTTCTGCATAGTTAATACATCTTTACTTTTTTTTCCCTCATCCTCTCTTTCCAACCAACAGAGGGCCCTACCATAATGTATAATCAATATATTATGCTAGGATCAGCAACCTACAGCCTATAGGACAAATTCATCCTGCCACCTGTTTTTATAAATAAAGTCTTATTGGAACACAGCAAATGCTATTTGTTTCCATATTATCTAAGGTTGTTTTTATGCTACCACAGACAGAGTTGAAGTAGAGTAGCTTAACAGAGACCATACTACTTGGACTTTCATTAAAAAAAAATGTTTGCTAGGCTGGACGTGGTGGCTGTTAGCCTTAAGATAAGTAAAATGTGTATCTTTTGATAGGACTTCCTTCATTCATTGGCAAAACAATTTAAAAACCAAATAACTTATATTAATAAAAAGGCACTAAAAGACAAGATAACCAATTTTTATAAGTTTAGATACCTGTTTATGTAGAATAATGAGAAATAATTCACGGATCAGTGCTTAAAATTAGATGAAAGGAAGAAAGAAGACCTCAGATGGGGAGAGATCAGCACCCTTGTTAAGTGTTTTTCTAATAATTCCTTCTACTCTGTTCAAATGTGAACCAATGTCCTTTATATTTTCCACATCCCATGGTCCTTCCCAAGTTGTCAAGGTATGATAATCATTGCCACTGTAAGTCTCATTCTCCAGGGCTACTCTAATGGCCCTAACTTACTCTACTCTGGAAGTTTTACAAAATTCACTCTCGAAAAAAAAGTAAAAACAAAATGAAAATGATACATAAAACACAAAAATGAACAAATATACACAGTTTTATTTTTTAAACTATTGTGGGTAAAGTGGTAAGAGTAAGGTGTGAGATGGGCTAGATGAATATGAACTTTAAAGAGAGAGCACTAGTTTTTAGCTATTTTGACTAGACCGTATCACAAAAGGTCTACTACTCTTTGGCTCTTTTGATTTTCAGAGGGAGAAGAGGGAATAGAAATAGAAATCCCAGTAATAGTCACAGTCTAAAATAGTACTGGATAAAATAAAAAAAGAAACTTATAGGACTACATTGAAATTTTTTTTAATGTAACAAAATATAGTAAAACAGAGCAGCATCTACTTTCCTACATCTAGTGAAAAATAAAGGTAATTTCCCCCAGGTCAGAATTTTTACCTATCGATAGCACAACCCATCTAAATACTACCAAAAGCCTCTTCAGAGGTAGCAATAGTAGAAAGAAAATAAGAGAAAAAAAAATCTTTAAAAAAGCTAACATATAAAATCAACAGATATTACCAATAACCAATATTATTTTCTTATTTTTTGCCAGCTGATTCATAGTAATTATGTACAGAGTGCATTGTAATGTGGCTGTCTTAGAAACAAGTATAGCATAGACAAGATTTTTCACAATGGCCAGTGGGCATTAGCAAGGACAACCATAGAAATAATCAATACAGGTCTCTTAAGTAAAAAACAAAACTACCCCACAACCACAAAGAAGTCAGAGAGAAAAATCTAACATGCATGAAAAAGAAATTGGTCAAATGTACAAGTTAGACTATTCACTCACACACACACACACACACACACACACACACACACACACACACACAGAGAGAGAGAAATAATACAAAACACTCAGTAGAGCATGTAGTAGATGGTGAATAGATACTAAATTGAAAGTAGATACCACTGCTATATGGAAAAGAAATAGGTTTTAGGAGATACTGAATACTTCTGCAAAGTTCATACTGCATTTAATAATGAAATAGGAACCAATTATCCTAGAAGTCAATTATCCCAAAACAGAATCAAGAAATGTATCTACCACATAGACCCTCCTTTCAGAATGTGAGATAACACATTATCCAACCTCAGTGCTTGCTTATGGTATTCTGTAGTCTCCATGACAAATAATGAGTACTGCTTAGGTATCAACAACACAATGGGAATTGAAGGTAATACACCATGTAGGTAGTTACAAAGTAGTGGCACTTCTACTGTACCGAACATTATACAGCAACTGGGCTGACAGATGAGATGTAAAATTAACTTTTGTTAACAGCCATTTGACTTATGATAAATAACACTACAAATTCCACCTACACTTATCTCAGAAACTGTTTTCTCATGGGTCACCTATCTCAGTCTTTCTTCTTGACCTTTTTGAATAGGACTTGATCTCTTTTTTTCCAGGGAAGAAGGATTTCTGCATAGTGTAACATTTAGAAATATTTATTTAAGATATAAATTGAGTATTCATTCCCTTTTATTCTTTCAGAGATTTAATTTCAACTCCCACCCAAATTTCTTGGCATCTCCAATTACTTTTCATTTTGTGGCTAAATATTTTCTTTCTTTCAAGTCTTTGGTCAATTTTCCCCATGCACTGTTGCACATTTAAATTCTCTCTTTTGGAACTTCCAACTCCACTGGATAATTTAACACATGAAAAATGAGACTTTATCAATATTTTAGGACTTGAATTTCCCTACCCTTTCCTAGGAACTCTCTTCCCTTCTTTTCTGTTGAATATCTTTATTCCCATTATCTCACTTTTCTGTTGCTTATCTTATTTGCTACACTCCCTAAATGCAGTCTTTTTCTAAAAATTGTTTTTAACTTTCCAATCTTTTCTCTTTACTTTTTTTTCTCTGGGATAGGGGGTAATTTCTATTATTTCTTTCCTTTAACATCATAAGATATCCTGCCTCACTTCCTGCATCCTTTTGACACTTTGTCTGTCTTCAAGTTCTGCAAGTCCATTTTATATGCATAAGACCTATAATACCTAAACTCTTGCTTCCAATCCTACTCACTCAAAACTAGGTCAGGCCTGTATTAATTCTTATACAGATTATCGTTGTAGTCTCTTAACCAGTCTCCAGTACCAGTCTAACTCAATTTGAAGGCATGCTTGCACACAACTGTTAGATTCATCTTCCTAAATATCAATTCTGATTAGCCTTTGCTTGAAAAAACTAACTACTGTTTCCCGATAAAAGTTCCAGTTCCACAGTCTGACTTTCAGAGGTCCTTCATAACCTGCCTCTTCTTTTCCTTTCTAGCCAGATCTTTTACTATTCCCTTATACATGTACCAGGTGCCACTCAAACTAGAACACTTGCTGTTCTCTGAACGTGCCCCAGGCTTTTTTGCCTTCATGCTGCCTCGCACATGTAGGCACTAAATGAATTAGAATATCTTCAACCACTCTTGTCAAAATCCTAGCCATCCCTCCAGGGTTAGTTCAGCCATCTTTTGCATAACGGAAGCCTTCCTGAATTGTTCATGTTTTCTCCTTTCTCTACCTCCAGGAGTGGCTTTCTGCATTGTACAAGAATTTGACTCAAGTTGTAAAGGCTTCTTTTATAACAATTATGTGCAGACTGCAGACATAGTTATTTGTGTAGATAGCTTATCTCCTCTACTAGATTATACATTCTTGGTGCAGAAACTCATTTAGTATCCTCAAAGCATCTAACATACTACTCTGCACAGAATAGATAATAAATCCTTGCTGATTTACCAAATAGTAAGGATAAAGCACTCACCTACATTAAGCAAAGAAGAAAAGAGAAGCCCTCAAATAAATCTGCATTAGATTGACACTGACTTGATTTTTTGTGGTTCATACTTAATTTTGGGGATCAGAGTTGACTGACTTTACTGGTCTGAATATTCTTCTATTATGCTATTTCTTATGTTGCATTATAATTTATTTATAGTCTGTTTCCCACCCCCACCTAGTTTATCAGCTTCTTGAAAACAAAGTTTTCTATCACATCCTAAAACTGCCTCACATATAGTATGAATTAAGTACATGTGCATTAGAATAAGTTAATTTGATTATTCTAGTAGTAGAATCTTTGTGTACAAAGGCAAAAAATTTTTCTACTCATACGCACTAAGATTTTCAGGAATGGTAGCAAAGATTTGGCTAAAAACTTCGGAAAGTGCTGGTCTGATGTGTTCTATAAGAGTATTTATGCAATCCATATTTTGTGCCATACCTGCAGTTGTCCTGCTGTGGGAAGTTATCCTCAAGGATTATGGTATTGTTTCATTTCCAATATCAAACAAAATCAGGGAAAGAGATTTTCCCAAAAGAGTATTTTATTTAAATCTTTAATTACAGTTGTATTTTCAAAGATGTATACAGTCCAGACATTACTGATAAATACTGGATATCAAAGAGTACAATAAAGCAGAATAGCAAAGCCAAAGCCAAATGTTTTGCTATGAAAGTAGCAAGAATGGCCAGGTGCGGTGGCTCATGCCTGTAATCCCAGCACTTTGGGAGGCCGAGGCACGCGGATCACGAGGTCAAGAGAGCGAGACCATCCTGGCCAACATGGTGAAACCCCGTCTCTACTAAAAATACAAAAATTAGCAGGGCATGGTAGTGCACGCCGGTAGTCCCAGCTACTCGAGAGGCCGAGGCAGGAGAATCGTTTGAATGCGGGAAGTGGAGGTTGCAGTGAGCTGAGATCACACCACTGTTCTCCAGCCTGGTGACAGAGCGAGAATCTGTCTCAAAAGAAAAAAAAAAGAAAGTAGCAAAATAGCAAAAACTAAACAAAACCAAAAATAACTAAACAAAAATTATAAAACACCCTATGTACAAACAAAATAATGAAATAATGGGTAAATAATTAAGTCCTGACTCAGTTTGAGCACTTGGTAAATTATCAACAGAGAGCAATTTTATGACAAGCTACTGTTCTACTGTACTGACATGCAATATAATTAGAAAATCTACAGCATGTGGGATAGAAACATAAATCTAAATAAGCTTATGATCAGCAATAACCTGCTACAATACACTTTCACAGCTTTAAAATGACTCCTTTTTTTCCATCTAGTAAATAAATGCTAGTATGTATCCAGTGTAATCTATGTCATTTTTAAATGCCAGTATACACATCATTATAGACACCACCACAGGTGTAGCTCAAGATGGCACTGCTAAATTTTCTTACTTCAGAAGAAGAGATTACACACAATACATTGATCTTACTGGTTAGGTGTTCAAAGGACTCAACCTCGTTCACATAGTAAGCCCCTCGGAAACAGAAGCTAGCAGTTTTTATGGTAATAATCCTAAACATCTTGTGAAAGGAATGATCTGAGTTACATTTCTAATGAACATGACTTAATCTTACAAACAAGGAAAATCTATTCTTGATTAGCTAGAGCAGATTAATGATGGTTTAGACACAATGGTGGGGACTGAGATGTGCTCACTATCCCAGTAAATTCTGGTAATTAGGCAGTATTGGGTTAGCAGTAACAGGACTGAAGGAAAGGAGTCTGGATTTAGGACTGGGTTGTTGGAGGGAAGGGCTCCATGTCCCCCATCATCACTTCTAATGGAAAATAGTTAACCTTCACCTGGACAACCAACACTTAAAAGTGGTTTTGTCATTATAGAGATTTTGATTTGTCAGAAACTTCTCTTTCTCCTCTGCTACCTTCACATTATCTTTTGCTAATCAATAGGTGACAGTAACCTATATAATCTACATTTCTTATCTTGGGAAGAAAACAATAAACCATGCATGTGAGAGAATGCCAACAGTCTCAAGGTCTGTTCTAGCCAAGGTTTTCAGAAGCACCGGGAATCTCCAAATGCTAAAAAATATGGCATAGCTTTCTGTGTAATTACCTAAGAAAATATGTACTGTCATTAGTATGTCAAAGCAAAATGTATACACTGTATATTCTGCAGGTAATGCCTAAATGGTGAGATTTGGTAACTGTGCTAGACCCAAGGTAGGTGTTTAATAGTTAATGGATATCTCCAGTCTCCATGAGACCACTGTAACAATATTATTGAGACACTACTCAGTGCTGGATAGGCATGGGAGTACAGGATTTCTCTTGGTTGTGATCACCTGGACAGATTTTTGATTATTTGATGTAGGAAGAAAAGAGGGTAGCAATAATTATCTTTTACCTGCTTCAAGAATCTTAATAACCAATGATCATATCAGACACTATTTCTTCAGTTATGTTACACTCTTTTTTTTTTTGAGACAGAGTTTCGCTCTCGTTGCCCAGGCTGGAGCACAATGGCGCGATCTTGGCTCACCGCAACCTCTGCATCCTAGGTTCAAGTGATTCTCGTGCCTCAGCCTGCTAAGTAGCTGGAATTACAGGCATGCACCACCACGACCAGCTAATTTTGTATTTTTAGTAGAGATGGGGTTTCTCCATATTGGTCAGGGTGGTCGTGAACTCCCAACCTCAGGTGATCCGCCTCCCTCGGCCTTCCAAAGTGCTGGATTACAGGCGTGAGCCACCGTGTCTGGCCTATGTTGCAGTCTTTTAGGCTCATTTGATTAAACAAAAATAAGGTAAAAAAATTAAGGGGAAAGCAAAATTTAAAGTCAGAATATAGTACATCAAGGATGTCCAATCTTTTGGCTTCCCTGGGTCACAACGAAAGAAAAAGAATTGTCTTGGGCCACACATAAAATGTACAAACACTAACAACAGCTGATGAGCTAAACACACACACACACACACACACACACACACACACACACACACACCAACACCCACCTCATAATGTTTTAACAAAGTTTATGAATTTGTGTTAGGCTGCATTCAAAGCCATCCAGGGCTGCATGTGGCCCATGGGTTATAGTTTGGACAAGCTGGTAGTACGCTGTAATTGGAATTAAAAAGAGAGAGAATAGGGCCGGGCGCAGTGGCTCACACCTGTAATCCCAGCACTTTGGGAGGCTGAGGCAGGCAGATCATGAGGTCAGGAGATCAAGAACATCCTGGCTAACATGGTGAAACTCTGTCTATACTAAAAATACAGAAAAATTAGCCGGGTGTGGTGGTGGGTGCCTGTGTCCTAGCTACTTGGGAGGCTGAGGCAGGAGAATGGCGTGAACCCGGGAAGCGGAGGTTGCAGAGAGCTGAGATCGTGCCACTGCACTCCAGCCTGGGTGACAGAGCGAGACTCCATCTCAAAAAAAAAAAAAAAAAAAGAGAGAGAGAACAAAAGAAATGGGAAATGTGAAATTTGATCTAAGTCTCAAAAGATGGGCACAATTTTAGGCAAAGTTGTTATGTAAAGAAGGATAGAGTGGTATGAAAAATGAGACGTGTGTCCTGAGAATAGCAAGTAAGTAGTCCATTTGGCTGGCCCACAAAAGATGAGCAGAGGAGTGGAAAGTACTAAGATTTGAAAGGTATATTTGGTCTGTAATGGGTTAAATGATTGGATTTAATTTATTTAACAATGTGGCTGATAGACAGAAGGGGTGAGACGTATTATGATTTTTGAGTGACATAATTAGGACTATACTGTAGAAAGATTATTTAGCAGCAGTATGCAGACTCAATGTTAAAGGGAAGACAATAAGTGAAAATTCTTAGATGGTAGATCAAAACACAGGTGATAAACATAAAATATTTTAATTTAAATAGTGAAGTACAGAAATGACAAATTCCAAGATACAATGTAATGAACTTCAGATGAACAATCAGCTTGCTCTCCATGTTTCATAAAATAATGAGATAAAAAGAAAGAATCCTGGATTTGGAATCTAGAAACCTGAATTCCAGTTCTTCCTTTGCCTCTTACTTCACCCCTAATGTGACTCTGGGCAAGATAGAAATTCTTTTTCAAAAATGAGAGGCTAATAACATTTTCTAAAGTGTTTTCTAACTCTAAAATTCAATGACCATGAAAATGATTTTTTAGGAGGTCTCCTTAAGCAAAACAGAGATTCACAGAAGCAGAGATTCCATTACAAAATAATTGGCCCAAGTCAGTGAGCATACTTAAATACCTGTTATTTTCTACAGCTATCTTTCTATAAAAAGTAGAGCATCTTTTTAAAAGGTAACAGGAAAAGATTAATTACTTCTTTCTAGAAGCCAAAATTAAGCCAAAATTCAAGTAACCTTTCTCCTCATTCATAGATACTTAAACTCTCATCAAGAACAACAAATTGTAAAAGCACAAATAAGAATTTCTGATTTTATAACTGGCATTTAAATGTATTCAGAAATAGAAACAAAAACCATCAGTAGATAAGTGATTATTATTAGAATGAAAAGAAAGAGAAAACAGGCCCAGGTATGGTGGCTCACGCCTGTAATTTCAGCACTTTGGAAGACTGAGGAGGAAGGACTGCTTGAGCCCAGGAGTGCAAGACCAGCCTCTCACATAGTGAGACCCTGTCTCTACAAGACATCAAAAACGTAGCCAGGCATGGTGGTGCCTATGTGTGGTCCCAGCTACTCAGGAGGCTGAGGTGGGAGGATCACTTGAGCCCAGGAGTTGGAGGCTGCAGTAAGCTGTGATGGTGCCACCGCACTCTAGCCTGGGTGACAGAATGAGACTCTGTTTCCAAAAAAAAAAAAAAAAAAAAAAGAGAAAGAGAAAATAAAAACATGAAGAGGCCAGATGTGAAGTAGAGAAAGAACATAGAAACAAGTTGAAAGTGAACGTACTATGATAATGATTCTGTGGTTAAATCGGGAGGCAAATGCTTATAAATTTATCTTTTGTATCATGCATTGTCTTATTTGATGGGATTTAGAATTAATACCACAATAAAAGATAAGGCATCTGTCACTTAAGAGTCAGAAATTATTTCAGCAGCACTTGTACCAAGTTCCTAAGGAATTTTAGAACATATGGAAAGATGCAACATGTGTCTCAAAATAACAATTTGGTCTTCATTATACAACCAATTTGTATTTTATTTAATTGTCTTAATTTTTATTCCATCTTAATTTTAATCATATTCATTAATCTGAAAAATAAAATTGCAAGTGGGGTTATAATACATTGCTCTACTTCCTAAAGGAAGGTTTATTTTTTTATTTTTTTGAGATGGAGTTTTGCTCTTGTTGCCCAGGCTGGAGTGCAATGGCACAATCTTGGCTCACTGCAACCTCCGCTTCCCAGGTTCAAGCGATTCTCCTGCCTCAGCCTCCCCAGTAGCTGGGATTACAGGCATATGCCACCATGCCCAGCTCATTTTGTAGTTTTAGTAGAGACGGAGTTTCTCCATGTTGGTCTGGCTGGTCTCGAACTCCTGACCTCAGGTGATCTGCCTGCCTTAGCCTCCCAAAGTGCTGGAATTACAGGCGTGAGCCACCGTGCCCAGCTAGGTTTATTTATTTTATTGATATGACAACTTGTTTAAAAATCATAAGTATCATAGGCAGCAATCTTGAGTTGTTAAAAGCTTTAACTTTCTCATTAACTTGTTAAGGGAACAGTTATGCCAAAATTGTTTCATGAACTAAAAAAGGACATGTTAAAGATATAGTAGTAATGTTTCAGGAGTGCTACTAGAGTTCAGCTGAATTTGAAGATTTGTGACTTAACTAGGCTCCAACTCCTCCTTCTCCTCCTTTCTGAACACATTTTTAACTTTCACCCAACTTTCCCAGAGCTTTAAAACTATGCTTTATATAATTTAGAGTCCCACAAACTCTATATCCTTTTTTTCTCCATGTTACTAATACTTAGCAATTTTCTTGGGGCCCTTGGGCACAGAATAGGGAAAGAAAAGACTAAAAAGTCTATCTGGAGATGCCAGGAGAAAATATCCAACACAGAAAGCTATTGAAGCCTTGGCCAAGATGCTCATGTTGCATCAAGAAGCAACAGAGCCACTGAACTTCAAGGGATTATGTGGTTTAACAGTGGACAACTCAGGCGAGCCAACATAGACAGAAGATTAGGGTGGGGTGGGGCAGGGACGATTAATTATCTGAATGTTTTACTTTGTGTGAGATTCTGGGGGAGGTGAAGGAAAGCACCCCCAAAATGACTTACATTTAATTCCCCAGGAAAGGGATTTAAAATTGGATTATTTCATTTAAGAAAAATAAGATTAAAGTGACTTTTTGCACATGTAAAATGAGGAAGAATGCAAACACACAAAAAACCTACTTCTAACACAAAATAAAGTTATACATGACTGACTGTAATATAGTATTGTATACAAACGTTGAAAAATACTAAAAACTTTAGAAAATTCAAAGAATTTAAAAAAAGGAAATAGGGTTAGTCAGGAGAGATTTGTTGAGAAAAAGGATTTCTGTGTTGGACCTTGAAAGAGAATTCTAGGAAGAAAAACAGAGTAAAAGGATGCTAAGAAAATCATAGGAATTATGGGCCATCAAAGAGAATAGATGGAAATACCATTAGTTTTCCTGGGTTTGAGGTTTTCAGGTTTTGAAAATTAAAAGTAGAATGTAATATAGTGCTTTTCTTTTTTTAAGCAGCCTTCCTCCAAACTTTGATGGGTGCATTTAACTTAAATAGTCTTTCTGGGGGATTTCTGAGATTCTGGCTCTTGACTCTCAGCAAAGAACTCTTAGAAGCCAAAGATGCAGTCAGCAGGGAGATGTCTGGGGAAACTGGTAAGTAAAACAGGTTGTTTTCTAGACGTGCTTATTTAGAGATTATTATACAACAGTATCCACTAACACAGTGGCTTTCAAGGTTTATGACAGCAATCATGGTATTCATGTTACTTTGCAACTTGCCATATTCAGACATATGTATACATGCATGTATATAATGTACATGCCTATATTTTTAATTCTATTTCATTAAAAAAATGCTGATTTTTTCCCTAAAGTAAAATTAAGAATATTATTAACAAAACAACATGGTCCTTTGGAACTCAGATTTAAGAAAGTTCCTTGAGGACATTTTATAATGTCTAGAATATAGTATGTGCTCAATATGTCAATCCATCCTTTCACTTGCCACACATCCACTATATGCTAGGAACTAGTAATACAGAAGAGATTTTTAAGGGAGATCTAACTGAGATATGGAGGCATGGATGTCGAAAGAATCTCTGAGAAAATATTTGCAACTTAATAAATTAGTAAGAGTAAGTTGGGTGAGTAACACTGAACGTGGTGTAAAAATAGGTGAAGGCAGAGGATAGAGCATGTACAAAGAGTTTGAGGGGACAGGTGAAAAAGCTCAATTGTCATAAAAACAGAAAGAAGTCAGGTGTGGAGGTGCAAGCCTGTAGTCCCAGCGACTTGGGAGGCTGAGGCAGGAGGATCTCTTTAGCCCAGGAATTCAAGGCTGTAGTTGTGCTATGATCATGCCTAAGAATAGCCACTGCACTCCAGCCTGGACAACACAGTGGGATGCCATCTTTAAAAAAAAAATAAAAACAAAAAATTCCCAAACTGAAAGCAGGCCAGTGTGGCTAGGGAATATTTAGTAGATTTTGAATTTTGTTCTAAGTGAAAACCAAACCAAAACCAAACCAAAATAAAACAAATACCCACAAGACAACACAACACAAAGAAAAAACGGTACTTGTTGAATGTAAAACTAAATACAAAAACCAAATTTAATTTTACCCTTGACCTTGTTCACAAGGACAGTTTAAAAGTTACAGAGTACAACAGCTGGTACTTGACACAGAAAACACTCGTTTTATTTTTTGACAAAGGAGGCATTTATTGAAAGCACATATACTATATTAAAAAAGATCCTAAATATTTTTGTGCCAGATTGGATAAGGTATCTAATTTATATTCTGGCATTTAGCTGGAAGCCTGAATTAGTGATTCAGCAACATAGTAAAGACTTGATTTTCCCTGTTCTTCTATATGTATATCATATTCACTTGGTCACTGGCAATTCCACTTAGTACAAACTGCTGAACTAATCTGAAGCAAAGGTTAAAAGTTAGGACAAGGAGAGTAAGACTATCCTTAAAGGAAATATGCAAACTGCTGATCAGTGAAAGTGTGTCTGTACCCATCCCAATATACTCTTGAATCCATCCCCAAATCAGAAAATTCTTTGCTTTTCTACCAGCTCCAGTTACCCTAGTTCTGTAGCAAGACTCAGACTCTAGTCTTCTCATCGTCTCTTTCCTTCCCCATATATACATATTTTTAAAGAGGTCCTTACTCCTTTAAAAATGCCATGTGGTCTTATTTATTAAAAAGGCATTTATTAGGCATCGACTCATGTCCTTCTCCTTCCCCTGTAACTATGTTTTCCACAGTAATGTTGGTGTTTCCCTGTCTCACTTTTCTACTAGATTGTCTTGGTCACCACTCTATCAAGAGAAGTGCTTGGTACATAGCAGGCATTTAAATATTTTTTGAATTAAGAAATGATTTTTAGGGACCTAGAGAAGGCGAGAAGGTTGTGTATGTGCTCAAGAGCACCAGATGTAAACAGTTAAGAATATAATCTCCCAACCAAATTTCACTTAAATGTAACTCTAGACCATCATATCAGTGGGTAAACTCTAGGAATCCATTATAGAAAATTATAAGGCAAAGTTAGGTGAGCCCTTTGAAAGGCAGCTTAGGCTTTCCCTGAGTTGAGGGACTCTAAATAGCTTATGCCCATGGGTTTCTAGCCTGCTTTCCTCTTGACTGGGCTTTGGACTTGCTGAGCCAGCCTCCATACTTCCATCAGCCAATTCCTTGTAACAAATCTCTAAATCTATATTTTCTACTGGTTCTGCTTCTCTGGTTTAACATGAACTCATATAATGATGTTATAAACAGTGAACATCTTAAAATATTGTAACCGTTCGTATTGAAAGTACTTATCAGTTTCAATGAATCGAACAGATTCGGGGATTAGGAACACATACATTAGACAGATAAAGTCTACATTTAAATAAATGTAGGTTATCTTGATGCCTGATCAAGACCGATAAAGTCTACATTTAAATAAATGAAAGGTTATCTTGATGCCTGATCCCTTGATTCATATTCTTCATCATCTTCTCTCACCTCAGACTCCTAGTCTTTTCATTGTCTCCTTCCTTCCCTATCCAAAACAAATGAACAAAGAATTTTAGCCTATCACACTGTGCTATCAGGTTTGACAACATCTAGCAGGCTAAAATTTCCAGGAGTTACCTCTCTTTAATAATGGTGAAAGCTTTAACAAGAAGGAGTAACTGCTGGAATAAGCAAGAAAATAAATATATTCTGGCAGATAAATTCACAAACCCATAGATGGCCACTTGTTCCATTCGACTAGTAAAACTGGCCACTCTCAGTTTTTTGGATGATTTCATTTTACATTCTAGGAATGACTGCAGCCAAAGCTCTTCGACCAGTAACATGTCCTTAGCAGATAATACTGCTCACAGAAGAGACTGACACTTTTGTTGTTCTGTTTTGTTTTGGTTTGGAGAGGGGGGTCTTTACACATTGTTGAGCAATTATCATTTGTTTTATTATTTACCTTTGGATGTACTTATGCCAAATATTCCAAACTAGATTATGAGCTCTTTAAAAATAGGATGATAGTGCACACCTTAAAAAAAATCCCACCACTCTCTCTTTCTCTTGCAAGAGCTTAGCAATAAAACAGGCACCCAATAAACATTTACCGATTTTGTAATTTGTAGAACAGTATGTAGAATGAGGCTAATTGTGATTTGGCTTTTATCTAAAGGAATTTTTTCTGTTGGGTGAAATGCCACTAGCTATGTTTCTCACAATACTATAACTTGGAAAGATGTACACATTTTAGCCACAAAACTAATATTTATAAATATAAGGACATATAAAAGACTAAATTAATAAAATTTTAGGAAGGAACAAACTGTTACATGTGTTTACTATTGCTGTACATATTACATGCTACTATGACTCTACAGCAATATTCAGGAGTAGCTGCTAATCATCCTAGAGAATCTGGTCTGTTGCGAGGCTAAAGCATCATTGTTGCAAATAAGATTCTTCTTAGATTGTACAGTCAGCAATGACCCATCATCTAAGATACTTGGTACACCAGGACTCAAATGATTAGCTTCCGTAAGTAAGTGAATGAATGCATAAATTAGACCCATACGAAACACATCATCTGATATTATCAAATAAGGTAAAGGCTAGAAGGCGTAAAGGACAAGACTAACAAATATGACTAAACACTAATAGAAAAAGTTCCATGTACACAAAAAGCACCAAAAATAAAATCAACAGACAGGCAACAGACAGAAAATAAAATCATCAGAAGTCCAGCCCGGGCTCACCAGGGTAAAATCAAGGTATATGGAGGGTTGATTCCTTTTGAAGCTCCAGGGGATAATCTTTTCTTGTCTTTCCAGCTTCTAGAAGTGCCTGCATCCTTTGGCTCATGGCCCATCCCCACTTCAAAGCCAGTCAAATTACTTTTCAGAAACCAGGTGGATTAGCCTGTTTTCACACTGCTATAAATAACTACCGGAGACTGGGCAACTTAAAAAGAAAAGGGTTTTAGTTGACTCATAGTTCCACATGACTGGGGAGGCCTGAGGAAACTTATAATCATGGCAGAAGGTGAAGGAGAAGCAAGGTACATCTTACATAGTGGCAAGAGAGAGACAGCATGAGTAGGAAACTGCCACACACTTTTAAACTATCAGATCTTGTGAGAATTCACTCTTATCATCACAACAGCATGGGGAAAACTGCCTCCATGATCCAATCACCTCTCACCAGGTCCTCCCCTCAACATGCCAGGACACCCACCAGATAGAAAATGATAAGCTGGGCACAGTGGCATGTGCCTGTAGTCCTAGCTACTCAGGAGGTTGAGGCAGGAGGATTGCTTGAGGCCAGGAGTTTGAGATTGCAGTGAGCTATGAATGTACCACTGCACTCCAGCCTGGGCAATAGAATGAGACACTTCTTTAAACAAATACATTACAAAAAAAAAAAAAAAAAGAAAGAAAATGTCAACTGCTGTCACATAGACCTTTGATAAGGGGAAACTGAAGACCGAACTGACTGCTGCTCTTTGTTCTAAATTGGTTCCTGAGGGGCCTCGAGAGAGTCACACCTGTGGACTTTCAATTTCCTAAACTGGTCACTCTGACCCAGTGCATCATGGCTTGCTCTCATACCTTGACCCTGACATAGCACCCCATAATGATTAGCAGGTTTCCTTATCCTAACTAACCTACGTTAAGGCCAAACCTTAACACTCCTTTCTGCTGACCCCAAGTTTTTAGACAAAGCCTTTCTTCCTTAACCAACTGCAAATCAAAGAATCTCCTAATCCATCGATGACCTGTAAGCCCCCACTTCAAGATTTTCCTCCTTTTTGAGCCAACCCATGTATAACCTCCATGTATTGATTAATAATTTTGCCTGTGACTTCTACTTTCCTGAAATGTACTCCTGCCTTTAAAAACCCATGCTTGTAAGCCAGCGGGGAGGCTGGGTCTTAAGCATCAGCTGCCCATCCTCCTTGCTTGGTGCCCTACAATAAATGCCCTTCTCTCTGTTGCTACAATAAAATAAAGTGAGTATTTTAAATACTGTTTACAATAAAATATGTCTAGAAGGACATATTTTAAAACTAATAACAAAGATTGAGATTATGAAAGAATTTTCTTTCTGCATTATCTATTTCTATAATGTCCAGATTTTAAATAATGACCAAGAAAAAAGGAACAACATTCAAGCATAAGAGTACAATAACATTTCTGGCCATTTAATCTACTTTGTTGCAAATTATATAGAGATAGAAGTATCCAATATTACATAGTTTATGTAGTATATAAATGGTTTTTAAATTATAACTGAGATGAAAGGGTAGATAAAAATATTACACAATCAACGTAATTGCCCCCATCAGTAGTTAAATATATATGACTTTTTAGTTTCCTAAATTTACTAATTTGTGTTTGAAGACCTATGAATCACCTCTTACAAGTTTCAGTCAAGAATATACAGCAATAAGAGAATAAAGCGCTGGTTTCCTCTACTATATATGAAACAGTTGTTCCTAGTAGTTTCAAGAAAGAATATTTAAAATTTTGAATTTGTAGTGCCACTTGACAATAGGTGTAGTATAGCCAAAAGCTCAAATTGAAATTTATTTTGCTTATTAATGGTTAGAAAGGGTTACATAGTAGCACCACTCCCTAATATGCCATAGTGCTTAGAATGTTTCAAATAAATATCAGGTAAGAGTCACAGTAAGAGGGGTATGTTGCTACTTTATTTGTGGAGGTCTGACAGCCTACAACATACTGTAAATGTGACAGTAAGGCATAAATAGGGCCTGATATCACCAGGCACAGAAATCTGAAGTCCTTTTCTACAGATAAACTGCTATATAACCCATGCATTTTAAAATCTTACATGACAATAATGGACCTAAAAGGAACTAATAGCATGCCTCCAGTTGTTCCTGGCATCTTCCTTTCCTCAAATTCTAAAACAGACTCCTATATTTTTAAAAACTTGAAACATTAAGGGAGACAGTAGGAGAAAAGCTAAGATTGGTTAAGAATTGCTCAATAAGACTTACAAAATGTGTCCATGAATGCTATATATGCCTCTCCCACCAATTGTCTAAGTGGCACTGCTATTCCATAGACGATCTATGGGTAAATATACAACAGCAGAGTCCCTGCTGGTCAAAGCTAGTGAAACTGTTCTTTTAGCTCAGTGGCAAAGAACAGTACAAGAGAAGCTAGAGACCTGAAATATACTACTGCTTATTGCTTTTTACTTTGAAAGCTTTCTAAATCAATGATAAGCTATCTGCATTGAGAAGGTTATGGAATAGCCTCAAGTTGTATATGCAGTCCTTACGTAGAAAATAAGCAGAGCTCATATGGCATATTGCTGTTCTCTGTTTTAGAACTAGCACAGGAACCATGTGATGTGTTCATTGCTATGGTAACAACATTTCAATAGTGAACAGGAGAGCAAATGGGCATGTAAAACATTTATAAGTTGTCAATATATAAGTAATTGCTGTCCCAGAGCTGCAATAACAAATTTCATTGATGTATCACTTATTAGAATAAAAATCTACTATTTATATCTTTAAAAGTGGCATTAATAAACCTTCACTCCCTTTAATGCTTTCCCCATTTAAGAAAATAAGTGAATAGTGTCTTTCATCCCAGTTTGCTTCTTAGAGAACTGCTATTATTAGAGACCTAAAAAGTATATGCTATGTCTTATGTGACACAAGAATGAATGGAGTCTCAGATGTAGTCAATAGGAAAATTGCTCTGCTCTGCCTAGTCTTTTCTAAGGGATTGAGTCTACTGTTAGGACCAACTCAAGTTTTGAGGTTGTTTACATGGGGGGAAATCTCTGATTTTGCATCAAATTATCTCAACCTTCTAGGTGCCTTCTGCCCAAAGCAACTGAGAAACAGGATACTCTCAAGACATGATCATCCCTGATTACTTTTAGATCAGCCTCTGATTATCCTGCATTTTAATAAGATATTTATAACAGTATACATTTAATTTTAAACTTTCTGTATGATGCCACTTAGTTTTTTTTTTTTGTTTTTTTGTTTTTTGGTTTTTTTTTTTGAGACAAGGTCTTGCTCTGTATCCCAGGCTGGAGTGCAATGGGATGATCATAGATCACTGCAGCCTCAAACTCCTGGGTTCCAGGGATCCTTCCACCTTGGCCTTCCAAAATGCTGGAATTACAGGTATAAGCCACCGCACCTTGCCAGGATAGAAATCTTAATAAGTTTTTCTGACAATTCTCTCTCTCCCCCACTTCCATCTATAATTCTGACTTATAGGACTGCTAGCTGGATCTGACACCTATGACATAAAAAACCAGCAAACAGTTAATCAGTTTAATCAGTTAAATATAGAAAAAGAAAGATCAGCCCTTAACATAAGTTATTATTATTATTGTTATTATTATTGAGACAAGGTCTTGCTCTGTTGCCCAGGCGGGAGGGAGCACAGTGGCATGATGATGGCTCACTGCAGCCTCAACCTCTGGAGAGCTGAGACTACAGGCATGGCCCATGCAGGGCTAATTTTCTTTTTTTGTAAAGACGGGGTCTCCTTATGTTGCCCAGGCTGGTCTTGAACTCCTGGGCTCAAGTGATCCTCCTGCCTTGGACTCCCAAAGTGATGGGATTACAGGCATGAGTCACCGTGCCTAGCCTAACATAAACTATTTTTTAAAAGTTAAAATCTACTCCAAATTTCACATTATTATATCTGAAACCTGTAGTCACATTAACTAAATTGCTTACCACAAAGACTTATTACAGTATGGTTATATGTAAAATAAGCTACATTTGCATGTATACCAAATTGTATTTTTATAAATAAATACTTTGGGGTTCTTTTATGAAGAACCATATTCTGTGGGAAATAAAACACTGCTGCACTAAGACGATTTTTTTTTTTTAAATAGAGACAAGGTCTTGCCATGTTGCCCAGGCTGGTCTTGAATTCCTGAGCTCAAGAGATCCATCTGTCTTGGCTTCCCAAAGTGCTAGGATTTCTGGCCACAACAAGAAATATTAATATCAAAATGGACTAGTGAAAAAAGAAACCAACAATAGAATTGCAGCTATTATTTATAGTGAATGACAATGTTCTAAGCGTTACCATTCTTGTAATTTGGTATTCATTTTGTCCTGGAACATTTTTTAAAATTGTAATAACTTTCTAATTTAGAAAATATTTTATTGGAACTTAAAGAAATATAACCCATTAAATAAACAGGATATATTTGCAATTATTATATATACAACTATTCATGATATACATATGCATACACCTACTAGGGCTACATATATAAGGGATATATGAAAGGAAATGAAAACCCCAAAGTCAGAATAAGCATTAGCTCTGCAGAGGATTGGCAGGATCTTCAAATGAGGAGGGAGGTAGAGGATATACTTTGTAATATACATATGTTAGACATTCTTTGATATATGAAATATTTCATAATAAAAAAAGGACAGGAGAGAAAAAGAGTACATTAATATATAATTACCCTTTCATGGGAAGAGCATCAGTTTCCATTTTACCACAAGAAAGAATAAGAGAATAGAGTGTAAGAAGCTACCATGGGAAATCACTTTGGTTTTACTCAATATAAAAGCATATGCAATAAGGCAAAAGATTCACCTTCTTCATGAAGTTTCTTTAGCCAATTTGTTTAAAAGATCTTTTCACAATTTATATGTCATATATAAGCATATGTTAAATAGCATTAAATAAAATTATTTTTTCTCAAAATAGAGATGTAGGATTTACTATTCTTTTAAAAATGGTAAGATTTATTAGTAGAGATGTTGAGTTGACTTACAATTGGCTTTTGTAGCATTTTTCATTCGTATTACTGGGGTATGATCACATAAAATATGATGCACAGATCTTAAATGGTTATCCAAAACAAAACATAGAACATTTCTATTATCCCAGAAAGTTTTCTACTTCTCTTACAGGTAAATCCCTACATTCCCCAACAAAAAGGAAACTATTTTCTGATTTCTATTATAGATTGTTTTTGTTTGTTTGAATGGTATAATGCAGAACACAAATACTGTTTTGCATCTGACTCTTCTTGTTCAACATAATGTTCCTCAGATTTATCCATGTAGTTGGGGGTAGTAGCAGTTCATTTATTTTTATTGCCTAGTAGCATACTATTAAATGAATACACAGGCCAGGCGTGGTGGCTCATGCCTGTAATCCCAGCACTTTGGGAGGCTGAGGCGGGCAGATCATGAGGTCAAGAAATCAAGACCATCCTGGCCAACATGGTGAAACCCCATCTCTACTACAAATACAAAAATTAGCTGGGCATGGTGGCACGTGCCTGTAGTCCTAGCTACTTGGGAGGCTGAGGCAGGAGAATTGCTTGAACCTGGGAGGTGGAGGTTGCAGTGAGCAGAGATCATGCCACTACACTCCAGCCTGGTGACAGAGTGAGACACTGTCTCAAAAAAAAAAAGAAAAAGAAAAAGAAAAAGAAAAAAAGAATACACAATGTGCTGAAAATCTGTCTTTTTAATGAACATCTCTGTTTGTTGCTATGAATCTTCTCGTACAGCTCTTTCTGTGGATATTATGCTTTTGTTCTTCTTAGGTAAATGACTTGCTGGATCATAGGGTAGATGTACAGTTAATTTTTATTGGGAAAAAAATAAAAAACTACCATACAGTTTTTCAAACGTGTGGTCCCACTGCATGGTCTCACCAGCAAAGAATGAGAGTTCCAGTTGTTTTGCATCCCTGTCAACAATTAGTAGTCCTTTTGATTTTAACTATTCAAGTGGATGAGTGATGGGTCAGTATCTCACTGTGATGTTAATTTGTTTCCTAATGATTACTAATGTTCAGCCTCTTTTAGTGCGCTTATTTGGCCATTAGATTATTTCCCTCTATGAAGTGTCCAAGTCTTTTGCCCAATTTTTAAAAATTATGCTATTTGTCTTACTATTGATTTGTCTCATTATTGATTTCTGGATACAATCCTTTGTCAGATACATGAATTGTAAATGTTTTCTCCTAATCTATGGCTGCACGATTCATTATCTTAATGGTATCCTTAAAAAAAAAAACTTTATTAAGGCATTCATTTACATACTACAAAATTGATATGCTTTCAGTGTATAGTTCAATGCTTTTGTGCAAAGTTTGTGCAAACATCACCACAATCAAGTTTTAGAACATTTACATCACCCCCAAAATATACCTTTAGGCCTATTTACAGTCAATCCCTCTTCTACCCTCAGTCTACTATTTGAACTGCCCTTAACCGTAGGGGACCTTTTGAATTAACAAACCCTTTTAAATGTAAGGTCGTTTAAAAATAAAGAACTACAAAATGTTTTAAAATCTCAAATAAGTGCTGACAGCAGTGGCTTATGAAAACTTTTTTTTTTTTTTTTGTTAGGTTTATCCACCACTTTTTAATCTTTTCTATCAGTATAATCAGTGGGAAGGACTAAGACATTTCACTAATCAGGACAAATGTGGCATATTTCATAGTTGGCTGTGAATTAACAGAAACAGTTGGGGAAAACCAAGTTTTACTACCTACTAAAAAGATCCCCAAATATGTATACAGTTGGCCCACTGTATCTGCGTCCACATGCAACCAACTGTGAACTGAAAATATGAAAAAAAAATCCAACAATAAAAAATAACAGTAATACAAAATAATACAAAAAACTATGGTATAACAACTATTTACATAGCATTTACATTGTATCAGGTATTATAAAGAATCTAGAGATTATTTAGAGTACATGTGAGTATATGCATAGGTTATATGCAAATACTTTGCCATTTTATGCAAGGGACTTGAGTACTGGTATCCTGTGTATGTGTGAGAGGGGTCCTAAAACCAATCCCCTGAAGATACCAAGGGAGGACTGTATATTATATGCATGAATCTATAAGTCTAAGGTATGTATATTTACTAAGTAAATGGCATAAAATGAGAACAAATATGGCCTCAAAATATTTTCTGCCTTTAGTTAAATACAGGGTTTTCTATTCTTAGTACTGGTTATAGGGCAAAAATTTTGAACAAACATATTTCCTTCCACTAGTCCTCCGTGCTGAACTTCTCATAATTCTCAAGCTCACTTTATATTTTGCCTTTTCACTTTCACAATGTCTTCTGGTGAAAGGTTCTCAATTTTGACATGTCCAATTTATTTTTCCTTAAAAATTGTTTTTTCCTAAGGCTAGTCAAGTAAAGCAGTGGAAGTGGAGAAGGAACAAAGAAATCTGTAACTGGTTGTGATCAATTAGTTGTAAATACCACTGCATTTGGACCAGACTATATTTTCTTTATTGTTAGCATTTTAAAATTCTTTGTAAGAAAAGTTTTGCCTACCCAAGACCATGATATTTTCCTACGATTTCTTTGAGAGGTGTTATTATTCTATTTTACATTTATGTACAATCATATAGAATTAATTTTGGTGTGTGGTATAAGGTAGTAGTAAATTTTTTCCATATGAATATCCACTGACCCCAATACTATCCTTTCTCCTCTATATCACAGTGGCATCTTTGCTGTAACTGTATGACTGTATGTGTGTGGGTCTGTTTTCTATCCTTTGTCTATTAGTACATCCTTGAGTCAGTACCACACTGTCTTAACTACTCTTGTGTACAAGCTTGTCTTCATCTAAAAAAAATTTTACTTAAAAAATAGTTCGGAACTGGGTATGATGGTGCATGCCATGCCTGTAGATCCAACTGCTTGGGAGGCTGAAACAGGAGGATTGCTTGAGCCCAGGAGTTCAAGATCACCCTGGACAACATGGCGAAACCTGCAACATAGCGAGACCTTGTCTCTAAAAATTAACTCAATTATATTTGAGTATAGCATATGATTATAGCATATTATAAACTAAGATTCAAATTAATAAGTAAATTGATATAAATCAAATAAAATTAAAATTACAAGTAGTGGTAGGCCTATATTCTTTACCAACAAAATGAAATGTCTTTAAGAATTGATTGTTGGACTGTCTTGACTACCTACTATATCATGTAAACCCACATTTACTATGCCTCTATTCCAATCTACCAAACACTACATAGCTAGATGTGTCAAAGAACAGATCCAACGAGACTATCATGCTTACTTAAAAACTTCCAATATTTCCTATTACTGTTGTGGGGAATGGTCAAAACCAGAGGCAGGGAGAGCAATTATGAGATTACTGTAATAATCTGGGCAAGTGATAATGGCATCATGAACTAGAAGGGAAGAAGTAGAGGAAGTAGAAGAAGGGAACAAGTAGTTAGATTTTCAATATATACAGAAGGCAGACTCAAAAGTGATTGGGTTCTTGGCTAGACGTGGTGGCTCACACCTGCAATCCCAGCACTTTGGGAGGCTGAGGCAGGAGGATTGCCTGAGGTCAGAAGTTCAAGACCAGCCTGGCCAACATAGTGAAACCCTGTCTCTACTAAAAATACAAACATTAGCTGGGCTTGGTAGTGGGTGCCTGTGATCCCAGCTACTTGGGAGGCTTAGGCAGGAGAATCTCTTGAACCCGGGAGGTGGAGGTGGCAGTGAGCCAAGATCACGCCACTGCACTCCAGCCTGGGTGACAGAACGAGACTCCATCTCCAAAAAAAAAGTGATTGAGTTCTGATTTATGCTAATACGTGACAGCAGTTATCAAAGCTCCCTGACTGCAAATCATTAGACATCTATCCCCGACCTAATATTGCCACACAAGGTCTAAGGACCCAAGAATAACAACATATAGGCATCATAAACTTCTTTAAGAAGGTCAAAGAATCCAGAAATCGTCTTTTATGTGCTCATGGCATATATATAGCTATTAAAAGCCTCATTATAATTTCAATGAATCAACATGCAAGTAATTAACACCTGTGCATATTTTACATACATGAAACAATAGAGGCCAAAAGTAAACTGAAATACCCCCTGGATCACTAAAGAACTTACAATCTAGGCTAGGTGCAGGACTCAGGCCTGTAATCCCAGGATCTTGGGAGGCCGAGGCAGGTGAATCACTTGAGCCCAGGAGCTCGAAACCAGCCTGGGCAACATGGCGAAACCCCATCTCTACAAAAGATACGAAAAATAAGACAGGAGTGGTGATGTGCACCTGAAGTCCAAGCTACTCAGGAGGTTAAGGTGGGAGGATCACCTGAGCCTGGGAAGTTGAGACTGCCACTGAGTGGTGATTGTGCCATTGTACTCAAGCCTGGGTGATGTGAGTGAGACTCTGTTTCTAAATAAATAAACAAACAATCTAGTAAGTAAACTAAATTGCCCATATAAAAAGATTTTTTTAAATGTATAAGAATAAGTGTCATAGTCCAAAGAGTGTTCTATAAATTCAGAGGAAAAATTAGTGAAAGAATGAAGATTTCAAAGGAAAGACTGGATCTATCCCCAAGACACACCACCATTCACATTTAGCTTGATCAGGTTCTTTCAAGAATACTCCCTCACTGTGTGTGATTTTAAAATATAAGTATTATATACTTTTCCCTCACAGTATTCATATTTCTAATTATAAATTGAATGATTAAAAATTCAATTTTATAAGTTGCTAAGTTATAATTGAATTGAAATTTATTGAATATTAAATGAATAATTGAATTATAAATTGAATGTCTGCCTCTAATACAGACTATAAAATCCATGAGGGTAGAAGCCATGTCTGTTCTTGTTCTCCAAAATATCCTGTGCATGTGACATATAACAGTCACTTAATGAATCATTATAAAATAAATAAGGGAAGGCAGGAAGTCCAAATTCTTCTGCCAAGTTTTCCAAGTTCATGGAAATTTTATCTTTATCTACTTAGTTACAACAGGTAATCTTTGTCCCAAGTTGCCTGGTTTTATTTATAGTGCAAATTCATTTACTTGTTCAACAAATATTTATTGAGTGACTACAGTGTACAGATTGTTTAAGGGATTGGGGATACAGCAGTGAATGAGACACAAAGTCTTTATCTTTATGGAGACTATTTCACATAAGCTATGTTCACTCTTGTTTTGGAGATAATCTCAACCATTCCTTTTGTGTAAAACATCTTCTTTACTCCCTTCTCTACCATGAAGTCTTCCTGAATGCTCAAACAACTGGTAGGTAGAGCTGCCAGATAAAATACATGATGCTCAGTCATATTTAAGTTTCAGATATGCAATGAATAATTTTTTAGTATAAGTATGTCCCAGATATCATGTGTCCCATCTGAAATTCAAATTTAAATGGACATCTTGTATTTTTATTTGCTAAATCTGGCAAACTCTTTATCTGGCAATTTTCCCCTTTTCCAAATTTCCATTCTAATTGTATTCAAAATCAAAAAGATTAACATTTGATTATTCTCTTCTGTAGGATTTTTGTTTTGTTGCTCTATGTTTTAACAAATACTTGATAGATTCAGAAATTAAAATTACAACAAAGATTTACAAAGTTTTTTTCCCAATTGTACTTGCAATACTGAAAAAAAAAAACAAATGGTAAAAATTTCCAACACTAGAAGACTAATGAAAATAAATTATATTATACAGCACTCCAAAATTATAACTGACATAATTAAAGACATTGGAAAATGTTGAAAATATATTAAGTGGCTGGGTGTGGTGACTCACGCCTGTAATCCCAGCACTTTGGGAGGCCAAAGGCAAGCAGATCACGAGGTCAGGACATGGAGACCATCCTGGCCAACATGGTGAAACCCTGTCTCTGCTAAAAATACAAAAATTAGGTCAGGCGTGGTGGATCATGCCTGTAATCCCAGCACTTTGGGAGGCCAAGGTGGGGAGACCACCTGAGGTTGGGAGTTCGAGACCAGCCTGACCAACAGGGAGAAACCCTGTCTCTACTAAAAATACAAAATTAGCCAGATGTGGTGGCATGTACCTGTAATCCCAGCTACTCAGGAGGCTGAGGCAGGAGAATTGCTTGAACCCGGGAGGCGGAGGTTGTGGTGAGCCGGGATGGCACCATTGCACTCCAGCCTGGGAAACAAGAGCAAAACTCCGTCTCTAAAAAGCAAAAAAAAAACAAAACGAAACAAAACAAAACATTAGCTGGGCATGGTGGTGCGCATCTGTAGTCCCAGCTACTCGGGAGGCTGAGGCAGAAGAATCACTTGAATCCAGGAGGTGGGAGTTGCAGTGAGCCAAGATTGTGCCACTGCACTCCAGCCTGGTGACAGAGCAAGGCCTTGTCTAAAAAAAAAAAAAAAAAAAAAAATATATATATATATATATATATATATATATATTTTTTTTTTTTTTAAATACATATATATATTTTAAAAAATATATAAATATATTTATATATATATAAAGTGGGAAAAATGATATAAAATCTATTTCAATTGGTTAAGAATTTACATACACAGAACGGTTGACCATACTCCTTATAAATGCAATGGCATGAAGGAGAAAGACCAAGGAACTCCAGATTAAGGAAACCAAAGAAACATGCCAAGTTAAGGCAATGCATGATCCATGATCCTGGAAAACAAAATCACTAGAAAGAATATTCTTGGGACAACTAGACAAATCTGCATATGTACTATGTTTAGGCACATATATTTAGAGAGACAGGGAGAAAAAGCAAGAATGCTCAAAAGTGTAGTAGCAGAGAACTCTGTACTCTTCTTACAGTTTTTTCCTAGATTGTCAATCATATCAAAATAAAAAGTGTGTGGAATAAAAATAAATATGATAAAAACAAATAAAAATTTGTGGGAAAAACCCTACAAGGAAACACAGGAAAAATTATAGAGTAGTTAATGCTGGGTGATATGATAAATGTTAATTTAAATTTTTTCTTTTGCATGTTTTTGTATTTTTAACGCTCCACAATGAGCATGCATTGTTACGGTTGGAATTTTTTAAAAAAAAATCACTTAAAGGTACCTTGATGAAACATATAACCCATGAATTTTTGTCAATTTTGATGTCTACAGACCTCCAGAATAAGGAATAATTTTTAATGTTTTACTAAATAATCATTATATAAAATATACTCTTCTCAATATTTTTTCCAACTGAATACATTCCCAATTATTTTCCTGAGAGGTACCAAAAATGAATATCAAAGAAGTTTTTCCATCTGCCCTACTGTATAAGACACTCAATAGACTTATAAGTAATTTTTAAATGATCTAACTTAAAATTTAGATACAAACAACCTTTTCAGATATATTTCCTGTACTCACATTACCTATTATACACAGAAATAAAGCAAATCTGATAACTAAATCAGTGACATCGTGAAGTATTTTTCTCGTTGTTTAAAATAAAAAGAAATGAAAATCTGGAGCTGAGTTAATATAAATCTACGTGAGAGCAACTAAAAAAACAGATGAGAATATTTCTAGAAAAGGCCTATCTCTTACCGTGCCCATGCCACACAGTAATTACTGCATTGAAATCACATTAGGTCAGTCTGGTCTTACAAATCTTCCATTTGTTATTTGAAAAATACTAAGTCCCAGTGAGCTGTGACAACATTCTTTGGTAAGTTTATATTACTGTCACCCATTTTGCAGTCAACTAAAAATTCTCAGCATCAAGCAAAATTTCCGCTAGTTTATTTTTCAGTATTCCTGGTGGTATATTTCTAGGTTCCACATAACAAGAAAGATTAACTCTGACTTCAGCATAACAGATGTGAAGTTTGATTGTAGAGTAAATTGAATTTACCTCCTAACCAGCATTTCCCTTCTGGAAGGTGGCAGGAAATTAAGAGGTCATTTTTGCATTAATACCTTGCTAAGAGAAAGAAAACCTGTCTTTCCTCATGTAAGAAATTATCTTTCTATGAACAATCAATCCAATTGGACTGATGCTGTAATATAAGAATTCTATTTATCAAATTAAGAATTCTATCTTAACTTGAACAAATTAGTAATAATACCCACTGTATTAACTTAACAACTCCCATGTTTAACATTTACTTTTATTCAGGTCAATTACTGAAAACATATATTGCCTCTCAGAATGAATTATTCATTACAGCTCAAAAGGAATAATAGTTTAACAATAAAACAGAAATGGGAACATCATATCCAACTGGCCCTGAAAATATCTAACACAAACCCTATGAGAAGTCATATTTCCAAATGAAAACTAGAATGCCCTTCAAGGACAAGAAGTTAAAGATAGGAGAAACCAATCAACTCTGGAATAAAAGACAAAATGATAGATTTAAATCTTCTGTTTCTTAAGTAGCAAAATTTGACAATTTGGGGCTGAAGTTCCTTAGTTTTCTTTCTGTACACTATGGACTGAAACCAGAGAGGATGAGAACAAAATATTTTTGGTGGAAACTGGAGTCCATGGCTTGTTAAATTTGTAAAAGGGTACCACAAATTGAGGCCCTTAAAACTATTCACATTGTCAGGGACCCCTAGCCTGACCTGAACTCCATATGTGAAAACATACTACAGATTCCTATTTTGAAAACAGTTGAGAGGAAAAGAATGTGATAAGTAACTGACTATGTAACAGCAATGTTAACATTCTTCTTAGAAATCCCTGAATATCTAGGGCAGAGTGCAGTGTCTGACACAGAATATGCTCTCAATAAATTGTAGTCAAATTTAAGTACATAAATCTCCAAGAGAATACCTTAAACAAAAAGGAAAAAGTAGAATCTGTATGACCCTGAACACAGACATAAGTATGGAAGAATAAATATCCTTCACAATTTTGGTGAAACCCCAATTGTTTGCTTTAGCAAAGTGATCAATATGAAAAAAGCATTGTTGGGTGATAGATATTCAAGAGAAGAGAATTGAAAGTTTATTTTAACCTGGCAACAGAGCAAGACTCTGTCGCAAAAAAAAGAAAAAAAAATTCCTCAGTTTTCATTCTTTTTTGAGACAGAGTCTCGCTCTGTCCCCAGGCTGGAGTGCGGTGGCACAATCTCAGCTCACTGCAACCTCCACCTCCTGGGTTCAAGCGATTCTCCTGCCTCAGCCTCCCGAGTAGCATTCACCACCATGCCCAGCTAATTTTTGTATTTTTAGTGGAGAAGGGGTTTCACCATGTTGGCCAGGATGGTCTCGATCTCTTGACCTTGTGATCTGCCCGCTTCAGCCTCCCAAAATGCTGGGATTACAAGCGTGAGCCACCGTGGCCGGCCGTCATTCTGATTGCTCCCTTATGATTTCAAATTTTGTTTATCTGTGCTTTCTTTCATTTTTAATAGATTATATCACATGATTCTGTACCACCTCCCACCACATTTATCAAGTTTCTATAAATAGTAATCTACTAATAAAGTTGTTACACGGTATCATTACACCCTTAAAGTGGTATAGTAAAAAATATGTTGAGTCCTTGTCTGGATTCCTAGCACAGAGCTTCAAAAACCCTAGGAATTTCCTGATTGTTAAAAGTGTCTTTGTTATGCTGATGGAGCGACTCACTGTCAGCCCCAGGATGGGAAGTGGTCACCAGAAAGTCTAACCTTGTGATTACATAATTGGAACTTTCAGTCAGAAAATGACCACCTATCAAGTGGGCAGAATACAGTGAAGAATGAAAGTCACTGCTGTGAAGGAACACGTTCTAGTGTAAGAGAAACCATGTCAGCATTATAATTATATACACAAGATCACAGAATCACATTTATAAAATAACCAAATGAATGGGAGTGGAGAAGGGAGGGAAAGGAGGGGAGAATGTGAGGTAGGGAATATATGAAATGAGTATTGATGATAAGAAAACATGAATAGTTAGGCAGTACAGGAGAAAGGAAGAGATGCTTGTAGGAGAGAAGTATAAGATGAAAATACAGGGCCAGAAAATGAAACTAAAGAGTGTATAATGGGGATTAATTCATATTCCTCTAATGTGTCTGATAAAATAAAATAAAAAAAAAAGATAAAAGAAACTTTAAAGTCTGTACCTTAAAGAATGATCACTTTTTAGTTCTTGGATTACTTTTACTGTGCTAAAATGAGTTGGCTGGTGCAACTAAGTATTTGAAATAAAGCTAGAATTTTACACTCTTAGAATTCCATTTGATAGCAATGCTTCATAAATAATTGATAACCAAATATTAAAATAACCCCATTAAAAACAGGCATTTACCTACACTGCTGCTGAGAATGAAAACATTTCTAATTATTTTGGAGAGGAATTTAGCAACATCTAACAAAATGCTATATGCACTTATCCTTTGACCCAACGATTCCACTTCTAGGAATTTACTCTGAAGAAATACCTCTAGCAACACAAGAAATATGTATGAACAAGATTATTCATTGAAAGATTGTTTTTAAGTGTGAGACTCAAAACAGTCTTAATGTCCATACATAAGAGAGTGATTGGATAAAATATGGTACATTCACACAATGGGGAAAATCCAACTATAAAAAATGAGGATGATTGTGGCTGGATGTCTGTAATCCCAGCACTTCGGGAGGCCAAGGCAGAAGGATTGCAGGAGGATTGCTTGAGCCCAGGAGTTCAAGACCAGCCTGGGCAACACAGTGAGACCCTGTCTCAGTTTTTTAAAAAAATGAAATAGGCCAGGCGCGGTGGCTCACGCCCGTAATCCCAGAACTTTGGGAGACCAAGGCAGGCAGATCATGAGGTCAGGAGATCAAGACCAGCTTGGCTAACACAGTGAAACCCCGACTTTACTAAAAATACAAAAACTTAGTTGGGTGTGGCGGCGGGCACCCGTAGTCCCAGCTACTCAGGAGGCTGAGGCAGGAGAATCCCTTGAACCTGGGAGGTGGAAGTTGCAGTGAGCCAAGATCGCACCACTGCACTCCAGCCTGGGTGACACAGCGAGACTCCGTCTCATTAAAAAAAAAAAAAAAAAAGAAAGAAATAAAAATGAGGAAGATCTCTGTGAGCTTTTATGGAACGATTTATAAGATATACTTGATTGAAAAAAAGCTAAGTTCAAAGAGGATCTATCTATAGTGTGCTACCTTTCATGTAACAAAGATGCAATAAAATATGCATTTAGCTGCTAATTTGTGCTAAAAGAAATTTAGAAATGTGAGCCAGAAACTAAAGAGATTATTTATAAAGGGTAGGTAGGAATAAACAGGGTAGGAATAGAGAGAGAATGGGGAATGAAGAAGATGAGGGATAAGGGAGGAGCGACACTTCTGAGTAAACCTTTTCATATAGTTCTGATGTTAAGAACCACAAAAATGTTTCACATACTTAAAAAAAATTAAAATACTTGGAGGGGAAAGGAACTAACTTTAACTAAAAATTCGTGTTTTGATAACATACACAAAGGCTAAAGACAAAAAGAATTGTACACAGATATTAAGCTCTACTTAGTAAATTTGTTTTTCACAGCATATTAGTTATTACTGCATAACAAGTTGCTCCAAAACTTCGTGACTTAAAATGAGAAACACTTATTATCTCCATAGTTTCTGTGGATAAGGAATCCAGGCATGGCTTAGCTGAGTGCCTCTGACTTAGTATCTCACAAGACTGCAATTGAGATGTAGACCAGGGCTGCAGTCATCTCGTGTTTGAGGGAGTTATTTGCTTCCAAGGTCACTCATGTGACCTTCTGGGCTCAAGTGATCCTCTTACCTAACCTCCCAAGTAGCTGGGACTACAGGTGCATGCCACTATACCAAGCTAATTTTTATATGTTTAGTAGAGATAGGGTTACACCAAGTTGCCCAGGCTGGTCTTGAATTCCTAAGCCCAAGGGATCTGTCCTCCTTGGCTCCCCAGAGTGCTGGGATTATAGGCGTGAGCTACTATGCCTGACCAGAAACAGTAACTTTGAAGTGAATAAACTGGGCCAACATTTTCTTAACCATGTGATCAAAGTCAGTATTACCAGTAATGAAACGTACTAAAATCTTAATATAATGCATGAAAAAAGACACAATAGCATTTCTGTGTTGTGTGTGGTTTTTTTTGGGGGGGGGGTGGGGCGGTCTTGCTCTGTAACCCAGGCTGGAGTCCAGGGTTGCAATTACGGCTCACTGCAGCCTCAAACTCCTGGGCTCAAGCGATCCTCCTGCCTCAGCCTCCCAAGTAGTTGGGACTACAGGAATGTGCCATCATGCCTGGTTAATTTTACTTTTTGTAGAGACAGCATCTTGCTCTGCTGCCCAGGCTGTTTCTATGGTATTCCTATCAAAAATGTATTGATAATGAGGAAACTCCACACTGAAGGGCATTCTACAAAAAAACCAGTCAGTACTCTTCAAAATTGTCATGGTCATAAAGACAAACAATGACTGAAGAACTGTTCTAGATTAAAGAGACTAAGGAAATGTGATAACTAAATGTGATGTGAGCATCCTGGACTGGATCTGGATTAGTCAAAAAGGATATTAGGATTGAACCTTCTAACTAAATGTGAACTAAATGTGAACCTTCTATATAGCCATATTAAAATTACCAAAACTAAAAAATTAATGTTAAGCTGGGTGCAGTGACTCATGCCTGTAATCCCAGCACTTTGTAGGCCAACGCAGGTAAATCACCTGAGGCCAGGAATTCAAGATCAGCCTGGCCAACATGGCGAAACCCCGTCTCTACTAGTAATACAAAAATTAGCCAGGCATGGTGGCAGGCGCTTGTAATCCCAGCTACTCAGGAGGCTGAGGCAGGAGAATCGCTTGAACCCGGGAGGTGGAGGTTTCAGTGAGCTGAGATAATGCCACTGCATTCCAGTCTGGGCGACAGAGTAACATTCCATATCAAAATAAATAAATAAATAAAATAAAAATTAATGTTGATAAAATACCATGGACTAATAGATGGCACCTATTTAAATTTTGCTAATTATTTCCCTCATGTCAGAATTTTGGCTTCTTGGCTTCTGTTTTCTCTGTGAAATACTCAAGAGCTAGGTCAAAAGACAGGTTTTCTAAATTTAGGTCTAGCACTTTTTCTACTGTGATATCAATTTACAGTTTTTATTTATAAGGATAAGTCAATGTAATTAAATGATTTTTAATAAACAATAATTTTTGGCTGGGTGAGGTGTCTCATGCCTGTAACCCCAGCACTTGGGAGGCCAAGGTTGGCAGATCACTTGAGGCCTGGAGTTCAAGATCAGCCTGGCCAACATGGCAAAACCCCATCTCTACTAAAAATACAAACATTAGCCGAATGTGATGGCGCATTCCTGTAATCCCAGCTATGCGGAAAGCTGAGACTTGAGAATCGCTTGAACCTGGGGGAGGCGGAGTTTGCAGTGAGCCGAGATTGCATCACTGCACTCCAGCCTGGGTGACAGAGTGAGACCTTGTCTTGAGAAAAAAAAAAAAAAAAAAAATAAAGGCATTAAATAAGAACATTAAATATGTATTTAATATTTTTCATTTTTTTATATTATGGCATACTATACAAATAATACCAAAATCATCACTTACAAATTTATAGTACAGTAACTGAAACAAATAAAGATTAATAGAAATAGTGAATAAAATAGAAAGGCATTACTGCATAAAATATGATTATCTCCACAGTAATTCAAACTATTTCAAATTACACAGTGTTTTTCTTGAGTGTATTTATTTTCTCCTTGCAATTAAAAACATTTAAATACTCTTCTTGATTTTCTTATAATTTTTTTTTTAGTTTTTAAAAATCAACACACAATAATTAGACGGCTTTTTACCAGTGATGGATGTTAGGTTGGGGATGATTTAAAAGCATTTCATCTTCAGAGAGGCAATATAGTTGACATAAAGAGGGAGAATAAGGAGTAAGAAAGAAAGGAGAGAGCTATGTAGAAAGGCAGGGAGATGCAGAGCACATAGTTAAATAGCCTTTGCATTCTCTGAATCTTTCCCATAGCACATCTTTACAACATGCCACTGACATTAGAAGTCTCCCTTAAGCCGGGCGCGGTGGCTCACGCCTGTAATCCCAGCACTTTGGGAGGCCGAGGCGGGCGGATCACAAGGTCAGGAGATCGAGACCACGGTGAAACCCCGTTTCTACTAAAAATACAAAAAATTAGCCGGGCGCGGTTGTGGGCGCCTGTAGTCCCAGCTACTCGGGAGGCTGAGGCAGGAGAATGGCGTGAACCCGGGAGGCGGAGCTTGCAGTGAGCCGAGATCGCGCCACTGCACTCCAGCCTGGGCGACAGAGCGAGACTCCGTCTCAAAAAAAAAAAAAAAAAAAAAAGTCTCCCTTGTGCTACAGTCAATCTCACTTTTTCAGATGAGTAAATATATCAGAAAAACCCTAGGGAGAAAGTTAAATCTAGGAGTGAGCAGCAATTTTACAAAGTTACAATCCTGTGTTAACTGAAATTTCATTATCCTCCTCAGAAAATACAACTATGTCAGAATTTCTTCCAAAAAGCACCATAAGTTTTTGTTTCTTTCTGAAGGGTTATGTATATGCTCCGAAAAAGTTTCTTTCCCAATTCCTTGAGGATTTTATAACCACTTTATATTTTGTCTATATAGCTCCTCTTACTGCTTACAGCAGAAAAAGGGGAATAAAGAGATCTATATGCAGTCTCAGAAAGGTGTTTTCCATCTCTCTTAGGAAGAAACAGGGCATTTCTGTATAGTTTAAAGGGCAGAATTACCAATTTAGATACAGACCCATTCCCTCCATTCATGGGGGAAATATTCTGATATGAAGAAAGGAAAGATCATCTCTTTTGTCAGAATACAGATCTAGGTAACAGTCTTGAATCCCTGGAAATACTTGGAAATCACATCCTTTAAAGAATTAGACTTGGCCAGGCTTGGTCGCTCATGCCTGTAATCCCAGAACCTTAGGGAGGCCAAGGCGGGAAGACTGCTTGAGCCCAGGAGTTTGAGAACAGCCTGGACAACACAGTGAGACCCTGTATCTAACTAATTGATAATAAATAAATTAAATAAAAATTAGACTTGACAAAATTTTTTTAAAATTCCAACAAGAATTTTCTGTGTATATGGACTTGACAGAAAGTTTCTTTTTTTCCTCCCAAACATGTGCTCCAGTGCACAGAAAAATAGTTCTAAAAATTAAAATAATACCTTTACAAAGAAAAAGAAGTGTCTTAACCAAAAGGAGAATATCTGAAATAAATTGTATGCATGTATAGCACTATTTGGTGTACATAATTACATATAGATTCACACAGATTTTTTATCTTAAAATAGCAAATGACTTCTATTTTACAGAAGTATGGAAACTGAAAAATTACTTAAGATACCTGTATCAAAGTTATTTACAGTTTAAAGAATTGATGGTTTCAAATTATTAATTCACTATTAGAAACATTAAAATGGATTTAACAGTGTAAACAAAGTATCAATAAAGTCTCCTCCTATCCACATGGCAGTAAAATATATAACAGAAGAAAAAGCCAATGTATCCCATCTGGTTTAGTAAAAAGATGATGATAGTTTACTTATAAAGAGATACAAGCATCACTCAGGCTTAGAAGACATGGACAACAAACCTAAAGACATTTTTATATTTTCTTTCAAAATGTCCTGATCTATCTAGTAGTATTTCTGTTTTTGGCACATCCTGTCCAAATATGAGTAAAGCTACTCAACAACAAAAACAACCACAACAAACTGCAGAATTTTGTTCACTGTTTTGTAATTCACTTGTTGATAAACTAGATTTTTAAGCTAAATCAACACTCTGTAAATAAAGTAATTTCAATTTTCTTGGTGTATATTAGAGATTTTTAATATATTGAATCCTCTGTGAGATTAATAGACAAAATGGCTTTCCCTATAAGAAACTTTGCAATGTGGGAACATTGCCAGCAAATGGACTAATGAAGCAGAGCAATATATTCTCTCTCTCTCTTTTTTTTTTTTTTTTGACAGAGTCTTGCTCTGTTGCGAGGCTGGAGTGCAGTGGCATGATTTTGGCTTACGGAAACCTCCACCTCCAGGGTTCTCAGGATTCTCCTGCCTCAGCCTCCCGAGTAGCTGGGACTACAGGCGCATGCCACCATGCCCAGCTAATTTTTATATTTTTACTAGAGACGGGGTTTCACCATGCTGGCGAGGCTGGTCTGGAACTCCTGACCTCAGGTGATCTGCCCACCTTGGCGTCCCAAAGTGCTGGGATTACAGGTGTGAGCCACTGCACCCGGCCTATATATCTTTATAAATTGAAATCATTTGTGAGATTCAAAATACTAGATATGAGGGGGAGCTTTGTCTAAAGCATATCATTCTTATCCCTATGAAAAAATTCAACTGAATTCTTCTACCCCATTTCAAACTGCTGTTTTATTATTGCAACTATCTTAAAGTGCATGGTATGGGTGATTTGACTTTTCACTGTGGAATTAAGCGGTAACTCTTGACAAAGCAGTTATTATCATGAGATAATTGACCGTATTTGAGAGTTAAGCATCCTGAGGCAAAGTTGAGTGTACTTAATCCTGGCAGGTTAATTATCTAGTGATTATGGAGCCTTGAAAGGTATTACTCCTAAGAACCATTTGCAAAATGACATAATTTTAAAAAACTTCTTAATTTAATAAAAATGAAAAACAAGAATAATCAAGTTCTTTAGTCATCTACTGATAGATAATGACTACAAAGCAGCTTGCATTAAGGGGCATCAATGGATTATAATTACCTTTGTGTAGAATGTCCTTTATTAAGCTGATTTCGTGTGAGTGTAGCTAACAAATGGTTGTTGCTGAAGGGAAAATTTCAAACTTCGAAGATGTCAGAAACAAATTAAAACTACAACGTAATATTAAAGAGTTTTTATACTGCAGTAATTTTGGAACTACTTTAACAAGGATAACCAATCAATTCAGATGTGTAATCTAAAAGTACAAAATGCAATGTAACAGCTTACCCAAGATTTTAAATTAAAGAAACAGAAATTTGTCACTATGTATTTCTGAACCTTGGCTGAAAGTAAACCACACAAATCAAAACCAAAGTGAGATGCCACCTCATGCCCAGCAGGATGGCTATTACTTTTTAAATGCAAAATAAGCATTGGTGAGGAGGTGGAGAAATTGGAACCCTTGTGTATTGATGGTAGGAATGTAAAATGGTGTACCTGTTGTGGATCCGACAGTTCCACATCTAGGTATATATCCAAAAGAGTTAAAAGCAGGAACTCAAACAGATACTTGTACGTTAACATTCACAGTAGCACTGTTCATAATAATCAAAGATGGAAACAAATTAAATGTCTATCAACAGATGAAGCAATAAAACAAAATTTCACACATACAATGAAATATTATTCAGCCTTATACAAGACAAAATTCTGATAACACACTATAACATGAATGAAGTTTAAAAAGATTATGCTAAGTGAAATTAAGTCAGACAACTTTTGTATGATCCTATTTGTATGAGGTACCTAAAACAGGCACTTTTATAGACAGACAGTAAAACAGTTACGAAGGGTGAGGGGGGAGGAGGAAATAGGAAATAGCGAGTTATTATTTAATGGGTACAGAGCTTCTGCTTGGGTTGATTTAAAAAAAAAAGTTCTGGGGAGGAATAGTGGCAATGGCTACACAACATTGCAAATGTACTTAATGCCACTGATTTGTACACTTAAAAATAGTTAAAATGGTATAAATTTTATATTGTGTATGTTTTTTACCAGAATTTTAAAAAAGTAAATTGTATCATTTAGTAATTATAATTTGGTTATGTCACAAGAATATAGCAATGGTATTACTGTGGATACTTCACTTTTTGTCCCAGCATGTGTCTAACCAAATATTTTCAGATATTTTTCAGAGAGAAATATCATTTCCCCTGGGTTCACTAACAAATAAGGCATACTGGGGTCACATATGGGGAGAATTCAGCTTAAAAGGCACTACAGTTAAGGGTACACTCAATAAAAAAGAAGAACTACCTAAAAGAAATGTCAGGCATTATTTTAGATTTCAAGAGGAACTTTACTAATTTATAATAAAATCTAACAGTATTAATCTTAGAATGTGGGAAAAAATGAATCAATTTCATAACACGTTTAAGCTACGAGAAAAAATTTACAAGATTATCTAGTATTTCTATGCAAATCCCCTCAATTTACAGATGAGGAAACGGAAGAAAAAGTAGTTGATAAGTAAGTCAGAGAGATGATTTAAATTAAGGGAACAAAAAATAGCTTTAATAATCTAAACATTTTATTTTAATATATAAAGATACATCATTTGCTAATATTTAAAATAGGGTCAGCTGGGTGCAGTGGCTCACACCTGTAACCTCAGCACGTTGGGAGGCAGAGGCGGGCAGTTCAAAATCACTTGAGGCCAGGAGTTCAAAATCAGCCTGGCCAATATGGCAAAAACCCATCTCCTCTAAAAATACAAAAATTAGCCGGGCATGATTGTGCATGCCTGTAGTCTCAGCTACTCAGGAGGCTGAGGCACGAGAATTGCTTGAACCTGGGAAGTGGAGGCAGCAGTGAGCTGAGACTGCACCACTGCACTCCAGCCAAGGCAACAAGAGCAAGACTCTATCTCAAAAAAAAAAAAAAAAAAAAAATAGGGTCAAAACCTTTGAACATGCCTACATACTGACATTCTAGAGATTTTCTTGTAGAACCACATCTAGAATTCATAGTTCATGAATTTTCATTTTGCTTTCTTAAAAATTTTATTTTTAGACAGGGTCTTACTCTGTTACCCAGACCAGAGTGCAGTTGCATGACTGTGGCTCACTGCAGCCTCAACCTCCCAGGTGCAAATGATCCTCCCACCTCAGCTTCCTGAGTAGCTGGGAATACAGGTGTGTGCCACCATGCCTGGTTAATTAAAAAAAATATAGTTGTAGAGATGTGGTCCAACTATGCTGCCCAGGCTGGTTTCCAACACCTGTGCTCAAGCGATCCTCCCACTTCAACTTCCCAAAGTGCTAGGATTACAGGTGTGAGCTATGGTGCCCGGCCTAGTTTCAACCTTTTTAAAGCATAGAGAAAACATAAAGACACCTATGAAGCACTCCTGAATACAGATGTCTACAGCTTTTTACTGCCTTTAATCTTTTACACTAAAAATAACTCATATGTATTTAGTTTTAGACCCAAATTTAACTAATTAAACTAATTCTCATTCTACTTGCATTCATATTTCATCAGAATATATAATGTTAAATAAATAATGAACACAAATTTCACAAAGTTTAGGAAAAACAAAATTAACTTTTTGTAAGCAAATAACTTTGTTGGAACAGAAGTAAGGTGATATAGCAGAAAGCAGCCCAATAGCCATGAGTTTTCCCTCATGTACTTCGTACTATTCATTATGTTTTAACAGGGATGAACGGAGAGTGTGAGTTATCAAAGCAAGTTAAAGTGAAGTGAAACTCTATAGATAACATGATCAACACTCCTAACACTACTAACAACATTACCTAACAAAAATTGTGTATATATTCTATGAGCCAAGCTGAAACTTTACATGCATTAGAAAAACGACATGGAATTGCCTTGTAGATTACATGATGGTTTTTATGAACACCCTTTTTAACTTTAAAGCATTATTCAATAGTAGGGTATGATAATTTTTAGTTGTCTGTCATGATTAGAACCCAGGACTATCAAAACCCTCTTCCTCTGGCTTGACGTTGCTACTTAAACATAAGGGGATCTTCCATGGAAATAAAAGATGTTTAATATATGGTGATCAAAAAATAAGAAATTGGCCCTTCTTTATTTTAGCAATGTATTTTTGGAACTTAATGGCTCTAGAATAATGTTTCCTACTTTTAAGCATATAAATGGAATCATAAAGTTTACATTCATTTTAATAGCTTTACTGAGGTATAACTGACATACAATTATCTGCACAAATTAAAAGTGTATAATTAGATAAAACTTGACATATGTATAAAGTTCTGCAACCACAACCTCAATCGGAACACATCTATTGCTCCTAAAAGTTTCTTCGTGTCCGTTTGTGATCACTGCCTCATAGCATATCCCTGTCCCCAGACAACAATGGATCTGCCAACACTATAAATTTGTTTGCATTTTCTAGAATATAAATAGAATCATATAGAATGTACTTTATAGTATCTTTCACTCAGCATAGGTATTCTAAAATTCTTCTATGCTGTTGGTTCATTTCTTACCAATAGTACAATTCTTTTATAGGTGAGTAGTATTTTATTCTATGGAAATATCACAATTTGTTTATCTAGTTACTAGTTGGTGGATGTTTGGTTTATTTTCCAGACTTTGGCTATTACAAATAAAGCTGCTATAAACACCTGTGTATGTCTTTACATGGACAGATGCTTTCATCTGTCCTGGGTGAATATCTAAGAGTGGGATAGCCAGGTTAGGTCATTTGGAGGATGTATATTTAACTTTGTAAGAAACAAGAACACCATTCTCCAAAGTAGTTGTACCATTTTACATTCTAGCAGCTCCATATATCCTTACCAATATTTAGTATGGTCACACTTTTACACCTTCTAATAGCTGTGCAGTTGTTTGTTATATGGGTTGAAGTTTGCGTTTTTGGATATGGATATTTAATTGCTCCAGAACGACTTGTCAAAAAGACTGCTTTCAGTTATTTTGAGTAATATACCTAGAAGTAGAACTGCTAGATCATATGGTAATAATTCTATGTTTAACATCTTGAGGAACCACCAAATTGTCTTCTACGTTCCCATTTTACATTCCCACCAGCAATACACAAGTGTTTCCAATTTCTCCACATCTTCACCAATACTTGTTAGTTTCCATGTTTTAAAACAATTGTCATTCTGATGGGTGTGAAGTGGTATCTAATTTTGGTTTTGATTTGCACTTCTTGACTGGTTATGTTGAGCATCTTTTCACGTGTTTACTGGCCATCTGCATATCTTCTTCAAATAAATGTTTATTAAATTCCTTTGATCATTATTGAATTATGTTGTTAGTTTGCTTATTGTTGAGTTGTTACTGTGTTAAATATTCTGAATATGAATCCTTTATCAGATATATTATTTGCAAATATTAACTCCCATTCTACTAGTTGTTTTTTTACATTCTTGATAGTGTCCTTTGATGCACAAGAGTTGCTAATTTTGATGATGTTTAACTTATCTATTTTTTCCATTTGTTGCTTGTACTTTGGAGTCTTTTTTTTTTTTTTTAAAGTGAAGATTGTTTTGATATCATCAGCATCTGCTGCAAACTTAAACCACTTTTAGGACTATTCTTTTCTCTTTTGTGTCTACCAAACTTTTAGCATCGTTCCCTGGTTCTAAATACATTTTCCACCTTCTTTTTACATGTCTTTTACAGATTTGAGCTTTTTTTTTTTAAGTTTTAAAACTTTTATAAGTTTAATGTTGTCACTGTATGTTTACATATTCATTGGTACAATTTACATCGAGTTTTTTACTTATCCATTTTTGCAAAGATATGTACACAAAGATACATATTCAATAACTGAGAAATAAGTGAAACTTATCTATACTTTCAGGTTTGTTCGATCATGATACTTCTGATAAGGATCATGGGCATATCAGTTTCGCCTCTTCCAGAAGGACGTCGTCATTTTATCTTAAGAGTTTACTCTGGGTTTTATTGCAGAATATAAATTCCCTCAATCGCTTTTTTCTTGCAGGTGCCTTTTTCCATAATTTTTTCTTATAACCAGCCCTTCTCTTCCAAAGGCCACAATGAAGTCTAAGAAACCTATAGATGACAGCTTTCACAATCTTTCTCTTGCCTTTTCGTATACTGAGGTATGTTAGAGATCTGACTGGCAGCTTCAAGATACTTGGAAGCAAGGGGACCACTCTATTAAAGATCGCTGAAGTATGCTCACATGTCAGGTTTCTCTCAGATGTGGTAAGTCTGGGAGTGGAGAAAACAACTGGTGTCTGAATATGACTAAAACGTCCAGTGGACAATGCAGAAATAAGAGGCATTTTTGACACAGTTTCGGTAGGCTGAAGATGCCAAAATATTCAGAGGCCATAAGATTACTGAAGCTACTCTCACTGCACGGGCAAAGGCAGAGGCAGCCATCTTGTCATCCTCCAAATTTGAGCTCTTATTAAAGAGTTTTCTGTGTGCTCTGCAATTTTTTTAAAAAGATCCCTCCACATTCTCTCCTTAATTAAGATCATTTGTGACTATAAAATCCAAATAGCATTTTTTTATGGCATTCAATTTCCCTAAGCTTTCTTTACTTCCAAAGTCTCATTCTTTGGAATCATATTTTATTTATTTATTTATTTATTTATTTAAGAGGGAGTCTCGCTCTGTCGCCCAGGCTGGAGTGCAGTGGCGCAATCTTGGCTCACTGCAAGCTCCGTCTCCCGGGTTCATGCCATTCTCCTGCCTCAGTCTCCCAAGTAACTGGGACTACAGGCACCTGCCACCGTGCCCGGCTAATTTTTTGTATTTTAAGTAGAGACAGGGTTTCACCGTGTTAGCCAGGATGGTCTCAATCTCCTGACTTTGTGATCCACCTGCCTCTGCCTCCCAAAGTGCTGGGATTACAGACGTGAACCACCGTGCCCGGCCCTTTGGAATCATATTTATCTTTTTAAAAAGTTTTAAGATTTGTCTCTTAAACTCTGGAGAACTTATTTAAGTGCTGCCAGTCTGATCTTTCATGACTAAGAACTCTAGACCAAGTGTTAACTTCTCCCAGTGATTCTCAAGACTACTGACACCAATGCTTTAATATTATTCAAAGGGCTTGAGTAGCACTTTTCCCAATTACTTCTTTTACCCTTTGGAAAATAAAACTGTTAATAAGGAAAAAACTAAATGGTAGATTTAGACAAATTAGGCTTCTAGCAGCTATCTGGCACTTCATTATTACCACTATTTCTTGCCGGTATTTCAATTTGTGAATTATCAAGAATATAGCATTTCCTTCCAATGTCACCATTTGTTACCAATGTAACCATTACCTTTGCAGATATATTATGATATTATTTCTATGGATCATCTTTTAATCTTTACCCAGGTGATCTCATAAATTTCCAGGTCAATTTTTATGTTATTCTAGGCAGACAGCAGTTATTAGATATAAAATTAATGAATATATTCAAACTATGTTAGAACTATGGAATTAGAATCAGAATGAACTTCTGGGATGATTAAGACAGTACCTTCATTGTATACATTAAACCATCAAGTGACATGGCCAAGGCACAGGAAGACACACTGAAGGCTTTTTTCCTCTTTCATGGATTTTTCAAAGAGGTATAAACAGTAAATAAGCAATCAAAGTAAATAAGCATTTAAGTAAATAAGCATTTCCATAATTTAGAATGGAAGAAAATACATTCTCGCTAGAAAGAAAAAACTGTAATTGTTGAGATGAAATTCCATTTTATCACCTTCCACTATAACAAACAATATTTAAAAAATGATATTGTTAATAAAGAAATATAAATGCAATATATCAAAATTTACTCATAATTTATTAAACAAACATCAAATGGACTTAGACTCTGAAGAGACTTAAAAAAGTGATGAATGTGCTTTTTATCCTGATTGTGGTCATAGCAACAGGTCAGGTATCCATTTGTAAAAACTCACAGAAATTAGAGTAAAAAGGATAACTCTTACTATAGGTAAATTAAATCTCAAACACCTAAACTTTAAAAAATAAATGTTGGGCCAGGCACAGTGGCTCATGCCTGTAATCCTAGCACTTTGGGAGGCTGAGGCGACCAGATCACCTGAGGTCAGGAGTTTGTGACCAGCCTGGCCAACACGGTGAAACCCTGTCTCTACTAAAAATAGTAGAGGGCATGGTGGCAGGCACCTATAACCCCAGCTACTTGGGAGGCTGAGGCAGGAGAATTGCTTGAACCCGGGAAGGAGAGGTTGCAGTGAACCGAGATCATGCCATTACACTCCAGCCTGGGCGAAGAGAGGGAAACTCCATCTCAAAAAAATATAAATAAATAAATACATATTTCACTAAGAAAGAAGTTAGTATATACTGAAGGAAATATTGAAAATATTGAGAGCAGTCAATTGACATTGAGGCAATTTTGTTGCACAATTCTCAAGGATATTTACACAAAAATTTAGGATTTAATTTATATATTTCTAAACATATATACACAGATCAGAAATAAACAAACAAAAAACCCCCAGGTTCTTTTGAAAAAGGAAAGGTAACTCACTGTCTCATTTCCAAAAAGTATGTCAACATAAGGCATAACTTTCATCAATGATTCCTTGTAGAACTGGCTAATAAATGGTGCAGACAGATTCAAAGTGAAAATCCTGTTGTTTTCAGAAGCATGGTGAGCCACTTTTAATACTGACTCTGGAGAAACTGTAAGAAAAAAGCCCTGAATGAAGAAAAAAGGAGGGAAAATTAGAAATGCCATCTCCACAGTCACTCCTAGAATAAAAGAAACCTAAACAAAATACAAAAGTATATAAAATACAATTATAAAATGCAAGGCAGAAAATAGCAACATTTGACTGGAAGGGTATTTGATTATATGAGTACCATATGCTTGATACATGCCATTACTTCAGAGAATAAAGCATTACTTATTTCATACTAGGTTTATATGCTCAATACTAAAGAATTCTGGAAATTCATGAAAGAAAAAATATTTGAAAGGTCTCATTCAAGAAAATAATTACATTTGAATTAGGGAAACTGTACTACGAAGGCAAACTGAATCCTTTTAGCTTCTTACAAACAGTTCAGAATATATATTTTTTGAGACAAGGTTTCACTATATTGTCCAGGCTGGTTCTGAACTCTTGGGATAAAGCAATCCTCCTACCACAGTTCAGAATATATATTTTTTGAGATAAGGTTTCACTATATTGTCCAGGCTGGTTCTGAACTCTTGGGATAAAGCAATCCTCCTACCTCAGCCCTCCAAGTAGCTGGGATTACAGGTGCGTACCACTAAGCCTGGCTGTTTATATTCTTATAAGTGACTTAAAAATAATCTGTTTATTAAGATCATAACTTCTGGCCAGGCACAATGAATCACACCTGGAATTCTAGTGCTTTGGGAGGTCAACGTGGGCTGATCACTTGGGTCCAGGAGTTCCAAACCAGCCTGGGCAACATGGCGGAACTCCATTTCTACAAAAATTTCAAAAATTAGCTGAGTGTGTTGGTGTGTGCCTGTGGTCCCAACTACTCATGAGACTGAGATGGGAGGACTGCTATAGCCCAGGAAGTGGAGGTTGAAGTGAGCCGAGATCATACCACTGCACTCCAGACTGGGAGACACAAGGAGACCTTGTCTCAAAATAAATCAATAAATCATAACTTGTTACGTTAAGAAATATTTAAGTTGATTTTTGAGGAAGATTCTGAATTAGAATTTTCAAATAATGAGAAAAGGATTCAGTAATGCAAAATAAAAATATTTAATTAAAATTTCATGTCAGGAAAGCTGCATTTTTTTTTTTTTTTGAGACGGAGTCTTGCTCTGTCACCCAGGCCAGATCTCAGCTCACTGCAAGCTCCGCCTCCCGGGTTCACGCCATTCTCCTGCCTCAGCCTCCCGAGTAGCTGGGACTACAGGCGCCCGCCACCTCGCCCGGCTAGTTTTTTGTATTTTTTAGTAGAGACGGGGTTTCACCGTGTTAGCCAGGATGGTCTCGATCTCCTGACCTCGTGATCCACCCGTCTCGGCCTCCCAAAGTGCTGGGATTACAGGCTTGAGCCACCGCGCCCGGCCTGGAAAGCTGCATTTAAAATGCTATTTATCTACAGCTTTAATATTAATGAAAGTCTTATTAAAACACATTTATGCGGCCGGGCGCGGTGGCTCAAGCCTGTAATCCCAGCACTTTGGGAGGCCGAGACGGGCGGATCACGAGGTCAGGAGATCGTGCTAGCCATCCTGGCTAACACGGTGAAACCCCGTCTCTACTAAAAAATACAAAAAAAAAAACTAGCCGGGCGAGGTGGCGGGTGCCTGTAGTCCCAGCTACTCGGGAGGCTGAGGCAGGAGAATGGCGTGAACCCGGGAGGCGGAGCTTGCAGTGAGCCGAGATCTGGCCATTGCACTCCAGCCTGGGTGACACAGCAAGACTCCGTCTCAAAAAAAAAAAAAAAAAAACAAAAAAAACCACATTTATGCTTTCTAGATGAAAGCATAAGCAAAGACATACATGTATATATAGGAAATTAGTTTGGATGGTGCACAAACAAGTAAAGGAATACACAAAGGGCAATAATAAAAGACTTGAAAAGGTCGGCAAAGTTAAGAATACAAAGGGCCTTGGGTGGCAGGGTAGGAATCTATTTGGTAGGCAATGTGTGAGACGGGTAGGGATGGATCATGAGTAATGAATATTTCCTTGAAAGGAAGGAATAACAAGCTTATGGGAAAATATAAAGCAAAGTTTACCTGGGCAGCAACAATTCAGCAATGGTTAATAAATGTCTACATTTGGCTGTGTAAAAGAAAACCACACTAGGAGTACTACATACAGGACTTGGTGATTGTTTAAGATGTGGAAGGCAAAGAAGAAAAGAGTAAACAGATGATTGAGATTTTTGAATTTGGTTCTACCATTAATAAAAGTAGAAAATTCCAGAATAAGATCTGGCTTAGATGGTAAAGAGTGTTTAGTTGTGGTCATACTGCAGTTGAGGTTCTAAGGGATCTCTAAGTATCTACCAGAAAGTTGGACTTAGAGTAAAGGCCATGAAAAAGGAGAGGTCAAAGAGGTATTGTGATTCCCAAGGCAGAGAACACAGAACAAAAGAGGACGAAGGAAAGAATGCAGAATAAAAATTAGAGGAAATAAAAAAGGAAAAGGAGAAAACAAGAGGAGGCCAAATGAGGAGAGTAGAAGTGATGGTGGAGAAACTGAGCAAGGGAAATTTTAAGAAGGTGCTATGGGGAAGTAGAGAAAGAAAGGAATGAGTAAAAGTCGTAAGATTTGATGATTAACAGAAAGCACTTAGTATGATGGTAAAAGTAGTTGTTAAAAAAAGGAATGGTGAGAAAGTAAGGTAAGAATAATTATTTTCAAAGCTTCATCAGTAATGATAATAAAACCATTTGAAATGTAATGAGTAATTATTTGTGTCCCAGGCACTATACTACATAGCAATTCAGTTATTGTTTTTTCCTTACATCAAACCTATGAGGTGGACACTTATTAGTTTCTTTTGATAAATAAAGCAAGATAGAGAAGTTAAGAGATGTTTCCTAGGACACACAGCTTACAAGTGATGAAGCCTGGATTCATATGACTCCAGATATGTTGCTAGTTTGAGCAGATAATAAGAGGAAGAAAAGGAACAAACGCTTTTTTTGCGGGGTAGGGTGGGCAGGGAAAGGAGGGAATAAGAGATTTGCTTTTAACGGCAGGGAAAGTTGGAAAGATTTTGCTTTTCAAAGAAAAGGATCTATTGGAGAAACAGAAGAATGAAGAGGCAAGGGAGGGAGGATAATTGGAGCTAAGAACTAGAGTAAGTGGGAGCACTGGAAAGTAGAAGAGGAGAAGAACTGGCTTGTAAATGGAAGAAATAACCTTGAAAATATAAAATAAACTTCTTCTAAAAGTTACAAAAATGCTGAGATATTCACTTATAACTGAGGGACTAACGATTTCCATAATGCAAACTTTGAAAAGTTTAAAAAGAAAAAAAAAAACTCTTTTAAAATAGCAAAGACTTGGAATCAACCCAAATGTCCATCAGTGACAGACTGGATTAAGAAAATGTGGCACATATACACCATGGAATACTATGCAGCCATAAAAAAGGATGAGTTTGTGTCCTTTGTAGGGACATGGATGCAGCTGGAAACCATCATTCTCAGCAAACTATTGCAAGAACAGAAAACCAAACACCGCATGTTCTCACTCATAGGTGGGAACTGAACAATGAGATCACTTGGACTCGGGAAGGGGACCATCACACACCGGGGCCTATCACGGGGAGGGGGGAGGGAGGAGGGATTGCATTGGGAGTTATACCTGATGTAAATGACGAGTTGATGGGTGCTGACGAGTTGATGGGTGCAGCATGCCAACATGGCACAGGTATACATATGTAACAAACCTGCACGTTATGCACATGTACCCTAGAACTTAAAGTATAATAATAATAAAAAAAAAAATGCTCAGGTTTAACCACTTCTTCAGGTCTTCATTTCCTTATGAAGGCTCCCATGTCATGTAAGGCTTCTATTAAATAAATTGTATGTTTTTATCTTGTTTAAAAATAAAATAAAATAAAATATTACTTTCAAATTTCAAATAGACTATAATAAGACAAAAAAAATTAATTTTGTAGCAGGAGCCATGTGTATTGGGATCCATCTTTGAAGGAAGGGTTTATTGCCCTCATATATTCTGAGACATTAAGAGAGAATCGTCTACTATAATTGTGTCAGGGCCTAGAATACAATACTCCAAAATATGGCCCCCTAGCAATTGAGAAAACCGCAGAAGCAAGGTCACTCTGACCTTCTCCCACCTTTCTGTGTGAAAGCTAGCCATAAAACCCTATTCCAAAGGGGTCCTGCCCTATACCTGGCAGCCAAGAATAATCTAACAGATGGGACTTGCTGGCTTCTATCTCCTCCAACCCTAAGTTTGTTACGAATAGATCATATCACTTTTGTCTAATCATGTTTCTCTACAACTATCCATGTCTTTCATCAGACTTCGCATAAAAATACAGTTTTTGCTGGTCTTTGGGTCTTAATTTCTGAAGGCTCCTGTGTCATGTAAAACTTCGTTAAATAAATTTATTATGCTTTTCTCTTGTTAATCTCTTTCGTTACAGAGGGTTCAGTCATGACCCTTGCGATGGATGAGGAAAATATGTTACTTTTTCTCCCCTACAGCTGCCTCTTATCACTTTAAAGTACTGCTAGTGAAATTCTAAATGTTTTAGTATGTTTAGTGAAATACAAAATGTTTTTGTATAATAACAATATTTTCTCATCATTTAAAAATTCAATTAATTCTTTATCAATATTCAAGTGTTCTAAGAGGCAACAAATCTTAGTCTATTATTTTTAAATGTTTTTATCTTTCTTTTTTAACCAAGTATCCTATCACTTGCAAACTATGAGCATCCAAGCTGCTGCTGTGCTATTTCTGTCACTTGGAGAATTAAAACGAATAGTTTATACAGCATCTTGTCTCCATAGTAATATGGATGTACTGCCTTGCTTTTTAGTCTTTCATTTAATGAGAAGATTTTAAAACTTTCCCCCTCTATTTCTCCCCTAACTGTTCCAGCATGAAATAAAAACCTCCCATAGCTAGCATTCTGCCAGCTGTGGATTAACCACAGCCAGCCACAGAATGGTCTACATAAATAGTAACCTGGTCAAATAATTAGGCTTCTCACCAACTTCAGACTGAAAATTTGATCTGTGCTAAAATACATCTGATTGTAATTTAAGGTACAGAACACTGTGCCCCTGGAGTCTAAATCTGGCCCCAATCCAAATGTATGTATGCTCTGTGTGTGTGTGTTTTCCTTTAAAATACAACACAAGAGTCTTGTGATATGGATAGTATGATGTCAATTTTGTTCATTTTATAAATATACAAAACCATCAACTTTTAAATAAAAGGCAAATTCACTATTTAAATTAATTCTATTTTTGAATGATCTCTTGTTTTTAAGTAAATATTTAGTATTTAAACAATTTGGGGTTTGTGCTCTGTTAGATTGCAAAAGACTGTTAAAATTGATGCCATCCATAATTTTTCTTGCTAGATTTATAACCTTTGCTAGGCCACATGTTCCAGACTATAGTATCACCAAAAATAAAAACAGTGCCATTACAATCTTTATCTACATGTAAGGTTTGCAATAAAATCAAGTCTATAGTTTAGAAAAATATATAACCACTAAAATCCTGTGCTTTACTAATTAGGGATTTCAGTCTGCACAACAGTTAACCAAAAGCAAAGTAGATGCTAACACTTAGAGGCTGGATAACATTAATTAGAACTGAGAATGAAGTGGGACTGTTGTGTTCATTACAGCAGAAAACAACACAACACAAAATGGTAGCAGTAGGATAGATAGGGAAAGACTAAAGTAGAACCAAAGAACCATTTTAGCAGAGCCAGACTTAAGGCTTGGAAATCTAAAAAACTTAAATACATTACACAACCACTCTAAGGATTTTTCAGAGTAGTTTAAAAGTGAGGGAATGTTAGAAGCAACATTGTTTAATATACTGAAGGAAAAAATTGCCCTTTTTGCTTTTTTTTTTTTTTTTTAAACCAGTGTTTACCTTAATTCAAGGTAATCATTTGGGGTTCTTTAAAATTGTCCTTGCCTAAGAGCACCTCTTTTCATTATTTTTATTGACAATTATGTGAGGAATAGGGGTATGTATATGTGTGTGTGTGCATGCACATCTATATACATTTCAGGGATTCATAACTCTTAGAAGTATACATCTACATTAATTCAAAATGAAATAAACCTATGTAAAATAACCATGACTATAATTAATCAACTGTGGATACATGGTGATAAAGACAAAAAGAGCTTTTGTTTTTATTGATATATATGGTATATATCTATATATATGATATATATGGTATATGGATATATGTAGTATTATTTTGAAATATTTGAAACAGTGGATTTTAGTCTATTTGGGTCCATCTACTTCCTGATTATCATTATTATTACTGAGACGGAGTCTCGCTCTGTCGCCCAGGCTGGAGTGCAGTGGCGCGATCTCCGCTCACTGCAAGCTCCACCTCCCGGGTTCACGCCATTCTCCTGCCTCAGCCTCCCCCAGTAGCTGGGACTACAGGCGCCAGTCACCACGCCTGGTTAATTTTTTGTATTTTTAGTAAAGACGGGGTTTCACCGTGGTCTCGATCTCCTGACCTCGTGATCTGCCCGCCTCGGCCTCCCAAAGTTCTGGGATTACAAGCGCGAGCCACCGCGCCCCGCCATTTACTTCCTGATTAAATACACATATGCATAAAACTATGCAGTGGCGGTCAGCAACTATACATAATGAGGCTTTACCTAAAAATAATGGGTAAGCACTGGATTCAACTGAAGGTTAAGAACTTGTAATTTAGTTTCTTTTCTCACAATTACATAATCATATATTCCAGTTTGATAAAAACATCTTTTAAAAATACATAAAAAATTTATGATAGAAGAAAATATCAAACTTCTAGAGTGGGAATAACTTTCAAGCTTACAGAGGAAGCATTATCTAAAGATTTGCTATGGGAAAAGTAAAGGGTTCAGTTGGTACTCCCAGAAGGAAAAAAGCAAACAAATAAACAAAAGATGAGGAGAAACATGACAAAGGGTTAGTATCTTTAGTCCACAAAGAAATTTAAAAGTAGACTAAAAATTAAACAAACATTAGGACACCAACAGATAAACAAACCATAACATAAAGAAGTATTCCATTGAAAGAGAAATACATAGTAAATAAATATGTAGAGAAATAATCCTCTCTAGTAACTAAGGAAACAACATGGTAACAATGATGAAGAAAGGTTGATGAAACAAATATTAATACTGCTGATGGTACTGCAACTGACAACAGTCTTTCAGGAAATAATTTAAAAATACACAAGATGAACCATAAACAAATTCATACTCTTTGACCCAATAATTATACTTCTGAGAGTCTACCTTAAGAAAGTAATCCAACACATGGGAAAATATACATTCAAAAACTTATCAGTGTATTTATTTCATTGAAATCAATGTAAAAAATGACAGAGGAACAGTCAAGAATTGGCTATATACTCTAAAGCTCACTACTGATCACTTAAAATGTGACTAGTGCAAAGAGAGACTTGAATTTTAAATTTAATTTAAATTTAAATGAAGAAGCTACATGTAGATGATAAGCATACTGTGGCTAGTATGATTGTGAAGCTAAATTTTTAATTTCATTAAATGTAAAAATTTAAGTATTTCAAAGTATTTTTCTGCTGGAGCTTTATTGTCTTGGTATTTTGACATTGAAAGTTTAGTGACAGAATTCAATGGTATATATGTAAAATAGGTACATTTCAAAGATGTAGTATGAAAAGAAGAATGTTAAAATCTAATAATTTTTACATCTAATACAGTATATAATTTTTACATGTTGAAACAATAAATATTTTAGAAATATGAGGTTAAATAAAATACATTATTAATCTTTTTCTTTTTACATTTTTCATGTGGGTCCTGGAAAATTTTAAATTATATTTCTGTTGAACAGCACCACTCCAGAGAATATTTTAAAGACATTACAAATGATGATGATGATGAAAACTGAGTAGTAAAGTAGAAAATGTTTATGGCACATAAATACTCAATTAAATAGAAGGCATACAAATAGTGGGTACACAGTATTATTATAACCTACATTAAATCAATAGTAAAAAAGATTAGAAGGGAATAACCAAAAGTAAAACTGGTTAAGTTTAGGTACAAAAATTGTGGATAATTCTAATATTTTCTTTGCTTTTCAAAATTTGGTAATATGGTTAGATGGCTCTTCTGATAAAAAAGTATTGATTACTCATATCTCTTAAACAACTTTTATCAGGAGAGCCATCTAACCACATCACTAAATTTTGAAAAATAAATTGTAAGAAATATCCATAAATTTTCACCCCAATTTAACCATTTTTAGTTTTGGTGTATTTGTGTCTACACAAACAAGAGATGTTTACAAATAGTAAGAAGCTTAACTCAATAAACAGGAGTAAGAGTAGATCATACACAGCTGGGAGTAAGTCTATATTACTTCTTTGAGTAGACAGAAGGCTCAAAAAGGAACAAACTAAATATGAGACTAGTGGCTTTAGAAAGCATAAACCACTATTTATAGAAGAAAAAGAAAATAAAGAAGGATGTGTGGTAACAGAAAAATATTTGGACAACCAGAGAGCCCAACCAAGCCTAGACTAGCACTGATGAGGAAAGGGCTAAGAGTACCAGATGCTTGTGTCTCAAGATGTACCACTGTCATCTGTTCTAAAGAACATAATTAGCTTGTTCTCCATGCCATAACTTAGGTGCCATAGTAACACTAGTCAGAGAACAGGGCTGAGAGAATGAATAAATTACAAGTCAAAAATAAATATAACAACCATATAGCATGCTTTCTTCCTGTTAATGGGTGCTACAGGTTTTGTGAATCTCCCAGAAAGTACAAAATATATTTTGTTCTCAGAGTCGATCAAATATGAGTTATGACAAAGCATAGTTCCTATCTGCCTGTAAGAAAAACGCTGGCCCTGACAACGATTAAGATAATGTATAAATCATTTATAATTACAATGTTATAATATGCAGTATTTCATACAAATGACAGCAACAGAATTACTAAAAGAAGAAAGCTAGAACAAATATACTTGTGAATGCCATAAAGGTTATGTTACCAATGACAGAGGCAATGTAAGAGAATTCACCTGGATCTTCTTCCTGCCTATGTGGTTCCTTTTAGAAGCATAAAATCACCAAGTCTACCTATCATTTAATCTTTTTTTTTTTTTTTTTTTTTTTGAGACAGAGCCTGGCCCTGTTGCCTAGAGTAGAGTGCAGTATTGCAATCACAGCTCAGTGCACCCTTAACCTCCTGGGCTCAGGTGATCCTCCCACCTCTGCCTCCTAAGTAGCTGGGACTACAGGCATGCGCCACCATGCCCAGCTAGTTTTTGTATTTTTAGTAGAAACAGGATTTTGCCATGTTGCCCAGTCTGGTTTCCAACTCCTGAGCTTAAGCCATCCGCCTGCCTTGGCCTCCCAAAGCACTGGGGTTACAGGCGTGAGCCACCACATCCAGCTCATTTTAATCTGTTTAAGGGTTAAAATACTCCCAACTTCAGGTATGTTATGAATGAAGAAGTCCATTTTCTTCCATCCCACGTAACTCCCTCAAAAAAGGAAGTAAAATGAGGAAAAAGATACAGTAGAAAGAAGATGGGCTTTAAGGGAATACATAGGAGCATATTTATTATAGCTCTGTTGAACATAAAACAGTGTGAGGAATCCTAGAAGTCTATTTCTAGGGGAAAAGATGAGAATGTGGTGAATGCACACCGATACGGTTTGGCTCTGTGTTTCTGCCCAAATCTCATCTTTAATTGTGCTCCCATAATTCCCATATGTTGTGGGAGAGACCGGTGGGAGATAATTTGAATCATGGGGGTGGTTTCCCTCATACTGTTCTCGTGGTAGTGAATAAGTCTCACGAGATCTCATGGTTTTATCAGGGGTTTCTGCTTTTGCCTCCCACCATGATTCTGAGACCTCCCCAGCCACGTGGACCTGTAAGTCCAACTAAACCTCTTTTGCTTCCCACTCTCGGGTATGCCTTTATCAGCAATGTGAAAACTGACTAATACACATATTATAATGCAGAGATTAAAAGCAATAAAGGAGTTGGGCACGGTGGCTCAAGCCTGTAATCCCAGAACTTTGGGAGGCTAAGGCAGGCGGATCACTTGAGATCAGAAGTTCAAAACTAGCCTGGCCAACGTGGTGAGACCCCATCTCTACCAAAAATATACAAATTAGTTGGGTGTGGTGGTGGGTGCCTATAGTCCCAGCCACTTGGGAGGCTGACACAGGGGAATCGCTTGAACCAAGGAGGTGGAGGTTGCAGTGAGCTGAGATCACCATTGCACTCCAGCCTGGGCAACAGAGTGAGACTCCATCTCAAAAAAAAAAAAAAAAAAGGCAATAATGGCTGAATAGCAATACCTGGTGCTTGTCTAACCCACAAAAAAAGGATCAAGGCAACAAACAAACAGCTAAGATTTGATTGGAGTGTAAAGGAAGAGTAGAGGGGTGCAGTGATGGAGTGAAGATGCACCTGTGGTGATTGGAAGTCTAGGAAGGCAGCATAGAGGCACTAAAACTCATGGTTTCATCTCCCCCACCTAGATCAGATCTGTCTGGATACAGGAGGGAATTGCTATTGCAGGGGAAAAAGTCAGCAGAAGATCCCTACCAGCCCCTTGGACACCACAAACACATGAAGTCCTTACTACACTAGAATCCCGTAGTCCTCACAAGCCCTGAGCCCATTTTGGAGAGCTGCCACAAATTCATTTAGCTGCACTGCCCTGGATTAAGGGCACAAAGTATGTACTCCCCATCCCACCACTGTGAGCCAAACTGCTGTAACATGGCGCCATCTTGAGACTAGAGCCACCTGTGTAGTATGCCCTCTTCTTGGGGGTCAGTGGCCATTGCACCTCTCCAGAACTGGGTCTCCATCTTCATTATGTCAACCCCAAACAAGTTTCTGAACACAATGATGCCAGCTGGTGAATGTTGGACCCAGGGCTGGCTGCGATTCTGGTCTGGCACAGCAAGAAAACCAAGCCCCATGGCCATACCACCAACAGAGAAACCCGTCTACCAGTCCTACCCACAGCAAGCCTGCTCTTAAGCTGGCCAAACTGCTGGGCTCCCTCCTCTAAGCAGGAAAGTTCCCTGAGCCTCTGAGAAGGTGATATGGCCACGGCCAGCAGAGTAGGGCTACCTGCAAGCAATCAGAACCTGAGAAACAGACACACACCTCCCCCATAGGCACACCTTTGGCCTGCCCAACAGTCCTGTACCCCCAATAAGGAAGGGCCTGAAAGATACTTCCACAGACTGTCCCTGTGCCACAGGGAATATCTCCAAGCCAGCCAAGTGGCCAAAAGCCCATGTCCCAGACCTGAAAGCTGCTCCTGGCAGGCATGTCCCCAGGTTGCCCAAACAACCTTATACTTGTATTTCTGGTCAGAGTAACAGCCTTGTGGACCCAAACTCAGCAAGCCAATCTCACCAACCAAGTTGGCTGACCTACTATGTGCACATACATACCCCAGACCTGAGAAACAGTCCAGTGAGCCCACCCCTGGCAAAGTGGCATCACCATTGCCACAAACTCAGCCCATACCACTGAGAAACTCACAAATGCCACTCGAGTGGATTACAGCTGAAGAAATTACTCAGAGACCACACAACTGCATGCATCTAGAAATAAGGCTAATGTACCCCACCAAACCAACACTGCAAGACTCATTCATATGAATAAGTCTTTCTCTATGAAATCTACTCCATAAAATTAAAAGAGGTGACTTTTCCACCAGATGCATAGAAATCAACATAGTGACACATCAACCATGAAAAAGCAAGAAAAAGCCTGGGCAACATGGTAAAACCCTGTCTCTACTAAAACCCACAAAAATTAGCAGGGCATATTGGTGAGTGTCTGTATTGGGGAGCTGAGGTGGGAGGATCGCTTGAGCATACGAGGTAGAGGCTGCAGTGAGCCGAGATTGTGCCTCTGCACTTCAGCCTGGGCAACAGAATGAGAACTTGTATTAAAAGAAGAAAAAAAAAAAGCAAGAAAACATGTAATGTCAAAAAGAAAACAATAATTATCTAGTAACATACTCCAAACTATAAGGAAATATATGAAATGTGAGAAAAAAATCAAAATAATAATCTTAAAGAAATTCAATGAGATACAAGAGAATACTGATAGATAATTCAACGAAGTCAGGAAAACAGTTTATGATCTGAAAATTTGGCCGGGCACGGCGGCTCACGCCTGTAATTCCAGCACTTTGGGAGGCCGAGACGGGCGGATCACGAGGTCAGGAGATCGAGACCATCCTGGCTAACACAGTGAAACCCCGTCTCTACTAAAAATACAAAAAATTAGCCGGGCGTGGTGGTGGGTACCTGTAGTCCCAGCTACTCGGGAGGCTGAGGCAGGAGAATGGCGTGAACCTGGGAGGCAGAGCTTGCAGTGAGCCGAGATTGTGCCACTGCACTCCAGCCTGGATGACAGAGCGAGACTCCGTCTCAAAAAAAAAAAAAAAAAAAAAAGAAAGAGAAATTCAACAGAGATAGATATCATAAAAAAGAATGAAGCAGAAATCCTAGAGCTGAAGAATTCAATGAATGAAACAAAAAATACAATAAAGAGCTCAACAACAGACTAGACCAAGAAGAATTTCTGAACTTAAAGAATGATCTTTTGAAATAACACAGGCAGAATAACTTTAAAAAAATAAAAGAGAATGAAAAAGCCTAAAGGATTTATGGGATACCATTAAGCACACAAATAACTCCAGAAGGTGAAGGGAAAGGTGAGAAAAACAAATTTAATGAAATAATAATAATAGAGAGAGAGAGAGAGAGAGAGGGGGGGGGAGAGGGAGAGAGAGACATACAAGTCCAGAAAGCTCAAATGTATTCACCTCAAACAGGACCTCTGCAAGGCACATTGAAGTTAAATTGTCAAGAGTCAAAGACAAAGAAATAATTCTAAAAGCAGCAAGATAAAAGCACCAAGTCATATAAGGGAATCCTCATTAGACCAACAGTGAATTTCTCAGGAGAAACCCTATAGTCCAGGAGAGGACAGGATAATACAGTCAAAAGTACTAGAAGAAAAAAATTATTACCCCAAGAATATGCTAGCAAAGCTAACCTTAAGACATAAAAGACAAATGAAATATTTCACAGACAAGCAAAACTAAGGGAATTCATCACCACAAGTCTGGCCTTGCAAGAAATGCTCAAGGGGGTCTTACAGGTGGAAATGAAAAAATAATAATCACCATCATGAAAATATGTGAAACTATAAAACACACTGATAGAACTGCTGTACAAAGGAGAAAGAGAAAGGAATCAAACCTTTTCACTAGAGAAAACCATTCAACTGCAAAAATAACATTGAGAGAAAGTAATGAACAAAGGATATAAAAACCACCAGAAAACAGTCAACAAAACGACAGGAGTAAGTCCTCACTTATCAATAATAACCCTGATTGTAAATAGATTAAGTTCCACATTTAAAAGATACAGACTAGCTTAATGGATTAAAAAAAAAAAAAGACCTAATTATATGCTATCTATAAGAAATTCATGTCACCTGTATACACATACAGACTGAAAGTGGATGGAAAAAATATTCAATGGAAATGGAAACCAAAAGCAAGCAGGAGCAGCTATACTTATATGAGGTAAAACACTCTTCAAGTCAAAAGCTGTAAAAGAAGACAGAGGGATATTATATAATTATAAAGGGATTGATCCAACAAGATAATATAACAACTGTAAATATATATGTACCCAATACTAAAGCACCCAGATATGTAAAGCAAATATTATTAGATCTAAAGTGAAATAATAGATGGGGACTTCAACATCCCACTCTCAACACTGGACAGATCATGTAGACAAAAAGTCAACAAAGAAACATCAGAGTTAAACTGCACCACAGACTAAATATAACAGATATTTACAGAACATTTCAGTCAACAATGGCAGAATACACATTCTTTTCATCAGCCCATTCAACAGTCTCAGGATCAATCATATGTAAGGACACAATAGAAGTCTCAAAATAGCCGGGCGCGGTGGCTCACGCCTGTAATCCCAGCACTTTGGGAGGCTCACGCCTGTAATCCCAGCACTTTGGGAGGCCGAGGCGGGCGGATCACAAGGTCAGGAGATCGAGACCACGGTGAAACCCCGTCTCTACTAAAAATACAAAAAATTAGCCGGGCGCGGTTGTGGGCGCCTGTAGTCCCAGCTACTCGGGAGGCTGAGGCAGGAGAATGGCGTGAACCCGGGAGGCGGAGCTTGCAGTGAGCCGAGATCGCGCCACTGCACTCCAGCCTGGGCGACAGAGCGAGACTCCGTCTCAAAAAAAAAAAAAAAAAAAAAAAAAAGAAGTCTCAAAATATTCTTAAAGAACCAAAATAATATCAAGTACTTATCTGAACACAATGGGCATAAACTTAGATATCTATAACAAGAGAATCATTTAGAAAGATACAATTACATGAAAATTAAACAATATGTTCCTGAATGACCAATGGATGAAGAAATAAATTAAGAATAAAATTTAAAAATTCCTTGACACAAAGAAAAACAGAAACAACATATCAAAACCTATGGGACACAGCAAAAACAGCATTCAGAGTCAAGTTTATAGCAATAAATGCTTATATTAAAAAACAAGGAAGATTTCAAGTAAACAACTTAATGATAAACCTCAAAGAACTAGAAAAGAATAAACTAAACCCAAAATTAAAGGAAGGAAAGAAATAATGATCAGTGCAGAAATAAACAAAATTAAGACAAAAAAATACAAAAGATCAACAAAACAAAAAGCTGGCTTTTAAACAAAATTGACAAACCATTAGCTAGAATAAGAAAAAAAGAGAAGATCTAAAATAGGAAACAAAAAAGGAGACATCACAAAAGATACCACAGAAATACAAAGGATCACTAGAGACTACTATGAACAACTATATGCCAAAAAATTTGAAAACCTAGAGGAAATGGGCACATTCCTGGAATCATAAAACCTACCAAGACTGAAACAAGAAAAAACAGAAAGCCTAAACAGACCAATTACAAGAAACAAGACTGATTTAATAACAGAAAGTCTTCCAACACCAAAAACAAAGTCCAGAACTGGATGGCTTCACTGTTGAATTAAAACCAATTTGTCCCAAATTATTCCAAAAATGAAGCAGAGGAAATTCTTCCTAATTGATCCTATGAAGCCAACATAACTGTGATACCAAAAACAGATAAGGACAAAACAAAAAAAGAAAATGATAGGCCAATATCCCTGATGAACATAGATGCAAAAGTCCACAACAAAATACTAGCAAACTGAACCCAACAGCACCTCAAAAAGATTATGAGCAAGTGAGATTATCCCAAGAATGCAAAGATGGTCCAACATATGTCACTCAATGAATATCTTACATCATATCAATAGAATGAAGGACAAAAACCATATGATCATCTCAATGAAAAGCAGAAAATGCTTTTGATAAAATTTAATATTCCTTCATAAAAACTCTTAATAAATTAGGTATAGAAGGAAAGTACCTCAACACAATAACATGATGAAATCACCTCAACATGACAAACCCACAGCTAACATCTTACTGAGAGCTGAAAGTTCTTACTGTTCCTCTAAGAACTGGAACAGACAATGATGCTCTCTCTCACCACTCTTATTCAACATAGTACTGGAAGTACTAGCCCAGCAATTAGGCAAGAGAAAGAAATAAACCATATCCAAATTGAGAAGGAGGAAGTTAAATTGTCCCTGTTTGCATATGTAATGATTCCACATATTGAAAAGCCTAAAGACTCTACCAAAAAACTCTTACAACTGATAAATGAATTCCATAAAGTTGCAGGATACAAAATCAATTCACAAAAATCAGTAGTGTTTCTGTACACAAACAACAAACTAGTTGAACAAGAATTCAAAAAAGCAACCTCATTTACAACAGTGAGAAAAGAAAACAGAACCTTGGGAATAAACTGAACTAAGGCGATAAAAGACCTCTACAAGGGAGATTACAAAACACTGATGAAAGAAATTAAAGTGCATACAAATAAATGGAAAGACATCTATAGATTCAATGCAATCCCTATCAAAATACCAAAGATACTTTTCACAGAAATGGAAAAAAATTCTAAAATTTGTATGGAAACATGGAATAGCTGAAGCAATCCTGAGTAAAAAGAACAAAGCTGGAGGTACCACACTACCAGAACTCAAAATATACCACAAAGCTATAATAACACAAACAGCATGGCACCAGCATAAAAACAGACATATAGATGAATGGAAAGGCATAGAAGGCCAGAAATTTATCCACATTATCTACAGCAAAATGATTTTTGACAAAAGTGCCAAGAATTATCACTGGGGAATGAATAGTCTGTTCAATAAACGGTCCTGAGCAAACTGGATAGCCATATGCAGAAGAATGAAACTAGACTTCCACCTCTCACTGCATGTAAAAATCAACTCAAAGTGGATCAAAGAGGATGGGCATGGTAGCTCACACCTGTGATCCCAACATCTTGGGAGGTCAAGGCAGGTGGATCTCTTGAGCCCAGGAGTTTGAGATCAGCCTGGACAACATGGTGAAACCCTATCTCTACAAAAAAATACAAAAATTAGCCGGGCATGGTGGCATGTGCCTGTAGTGCCAGCTACTCAGCTGGCCGAGGCAGGAGAACTGCCTGAGCCTAGGAGGTCAAGGCTGCAGTGAGTCATGATTGCACCACTGCACTGCAGCCTGGGTGACAGAGCAAGACCCTGTCTCAAAAAAAGGATCAAAGAACTAAATATAATGACCCAAAAGGATAACCCTCCTAGAAGAAAACACAAGCGAAATGCTTCAGAACACTGATATAGAAAAATATTTTATGAATACAACTTCAAAAGCACAAGCAACAAAAGTAAAAATAAACAAATGAGATTATATCAAACTGAAAAGTTTTAGCACAGCAAAGGAAACAATCAATCGAGTGAAAACACAACCTACAGAATGGGAAAAAATATTTGCAAACTATTCATCCCATCAGATAGGGGATTAATACGAGAATATACAAGGAACTCAAACATCTCAGCAACAAAAAACCGATCTGATTAAAAAATGGGTAAATGATCTGAACAGACATTTCTCAAAAGACATACAAATGGCCAACGAATATATGAAAAAATGCTCAACATCACTAATCATCAGAGAAATGCGGATCAAAACCACAATGAGGTATCATCTCACCCCAGTTAGGATGGCTATTATCAAAAAGAAAAAAACATGTTGGTGAGGATGGAGAAAAGGGAACAAGAAATACATTGTTGGTGGAAATAGCCACTATGGAGAACAGTTGGAGTTTCCTAAAAACCACAAGTAGAACTACTACTTGATCCAGCAATCCTACTACTAGAAATTTATCCAAAGGAATGAAAATCATTATATTTAAGGGACATGTGTACCCCTATGTTTATTGCAGCACTATCCACAATAGCCAAGATATGGAACAAACCTAGGGGTCCAGCAACAAATGAATGGATAAAGAAAATGTGTAATATATACACAAAGGAAAACTATTCAGCCATAAAAAAGCATAAAATCCTGTGGTTCACAGCAACATAGATAAAACTGGAGGACATTATGTTAAGTGAAATGTTAGGAACAGAAAGTTAAACATGGTATGTTTTCACTCATAAGTAGAAGATTAAAAAAAGTTGATCTTATAGAAGCAAAAGGTAGAATAGAGGATATTGGAGCCTGGGAAAAGTAGGGGGAAGGGAGGGATAGGGAAAAATTTGTTAAAGGATACAAAATTACAGTTAGATAAGACAAGTAAGTTATAGAATTCTATACCTCGCAGGATGACTATTTAGTTAACAATAATATATTAAATAGTTTAAATAGGTAGATAGAGGATATTAAGTGTTCTTAACACAAAGAAATGATAGATGTTTGAGATGATGGATATGCTATTTATCCCTGTCTGATTACTATACATTACAGGTATCAAAACATCACTATGGGCCAGGGACAGTGGCTTACACCTGTAATCCCAGCACTTTGGGAGGCTGAGGCAGGAGGATCAAGAGGTCAAGAGATCGAGAACATCCTGGCCAACATGGTGAAACCCCGTCTCTACTAAAAATACAAAACTAGCTGGGTATGGTGGTGCACACCTATAGTCCCAGCTGCTCAGGAGGCTGAGGCAGGAGAATCGCTTGAACCCAGGAGGGGGAGGTTGAGTGCGGCGAGATCGCACCACTGCACTCCAACCTGGTGACAGAGACTCCGTCTCAAAAAAACAAAAACAAAAACAAAAACAAAAACAAAAACAAAAACAAAAAAAACCTCACAATGTACTCCATGAATATGTACAATTATTATTTGTCAATTATTTTTTAAAAAGCAGTAAACTAAGCCAGGCCCAGTGGCGTGCACCTGTAGTTCCAGCTATTTAGGAGGCTCAACTGGGAGGATAGGTGAAGCCAGGAGTTCAAGGCTATCTGCACAATGATCACACCTGTGAATAACTACTGCATTCCGGTCTTGGTAACATATTAATAGCAAGACCTTGTTTCTTTAAAAGAAAAATGTTTGTGTGTGTATAAAAGCAATAAAGTAGAAACATATATATCAAATCAGACAAGCTATAATTTACCCTTTTATATATCATATATAATTTAAACACATATGCATGCATCTAAAATAACACAATACAGTCTTCAAGGACACATCCAAATGTAAAAGCACATACCAAACACATTAAGAGTACCCATGGTGGGAAGAGATCAGGAGTGATATGACAAATAAAAAAACAGAGGAACTATGCCTAAGTCACATGAAGACAATTTGACAAGACCCAAGGAGAATTAACTCTTCTCCTTAGTTTACACCAACTAGTAAACTTATTTTTAAAAATTTTGCTAATCTGTCTACTTATTAACTATGTGACTCTGGACAACACAACTTTACTAGGCTTTACTGTTCTCACCTGTAAAATGGGAATAATAATGTCTCTCAAGGGTTGTGAGAATTAAATAAATGCTTAATATAGTTCCTGGCCTGTAGTATGCATTCCATACATATTTACATTGTATTAATATTATTCTTGTAGAAATAACAAGAAAGTTAGAAAGTCTTCTGCCTCCCCTCAGAAAAGTGAGTTTTATGTTACAGCTGTTAGTTACAGTGCTGAACAAAAGTATGCTCTTTAAAGATCAACAGTTTGGTATTTCCTTTGAAATACAAATACATAAAGCAAAATCCGTCATTCCCTTTTAAAAAGCTATCCCTGCCTCCTTTCTCTTCTTGATTTAATCATCCTATATCTTGCTGACAGATTAATCACTCTTCTTTTCCTAGTAAATTAAATCCAAATGCTTCACACCCCGGCATTCAAAGTGCTCCACAATAGTACTTTAACTTACAGTAAACCAGCTGTAATCTACCTTACTTCATAACATATGTCCTTGCTTCAGTCATATAGAATAATTTGCTTTTCCCAATTTTGACTTTTTATGTTTTTCCTTCTATCTGAAATGTCCACTACCTCTACATGTTAGAACTTACCAACATGTCAATGCCCATTTAAAAGCTAACAAATTCTTTCTTCATTCCCACTAACAGATGTACACATTCTTCTTTGAATGTCCATAATATGTGATATTATGAAATAAATGAGGGTAATTATTTTATTTTACTTAATGATATAAGCAACTTGTATTTGTCTTACCACTCTTACCTGACCATAACCTTAAGGGGAAGAGCACTTCTTACTTTTTTTTGTTTGATACAGCAAAAAGCACAGAAAATTTTTAAATATGTGATTAAATTTTTGTTAAGATGTTACACAAAATCCTATGTCACTAGAATGTGTTTTTAAATTTTTTTTTTTTGCTTTTTTGAGAGAGGATTTCACTGTCACCCAGGCTGGAGTGGAGTGGCACGATCTCGGCTCACTGCGACCTCTGCCTTCTGGGCTCCCACATCACAGCCGCCACAGAAGCTGAGACTATAGGTGTGCACCACCACATCTGGTTAATTTTTGGGTGTTTTGTAGAGATAGGGTTTCACCATATTGCCCAGGCTGGTCTCAAATTCCTGGACTCAAGCGATCCATCCACCTCAGCCTCCCAAAACGGTGGGATTACAAGTGTGAGCCACTGTGCCCAGTCTAGAAAGCTATCTTGAAAAAAAGAGAAAAAAGAAAGACTGCTGCCTTTTCACATGCTTATATGGAAGAATGTAATCATTTTAGAGTTGAACAACTCTCTCAAATTCAGAGGTTCTGAAACTTTCTCAGTTTATAGTGTTTTTAGTGTTTTTGTTATTTTTTTCATTTTTCCATGGTATGCTAACAAATGCCTAACAGTTCTGTTTAATGTGAAATCCAAACAATTTAATAAGTACTATCTTCAGAATGTAATACTCAGTTAAGAAAAATATATATAGATTGAAAAAAGTTTTAAAAATCTCATTAAAAAAATAACTACAACACAGTTGACCCTTGTACAACATGGGTTTGAACTGCATGGATCCACTTGTGTGTACATTTTTTCAATACATGTATCAGAAAATTTTTTGGAAATTTGTGATAGTTTGAAATACTCTACAGAAAAACTCTGTAGCCTAGAAATAGATAAAAATTGTTAAGTACATCAGGAATGCATAAAATATATGTAGATACTATTTTATCACTTACTATCATAAAACTACAAAAATCTATTACAAAAAGTAAATATCTATCAAAACTTACGCAGGCAAACACTTACAGACCATACATGGCACCATTTGAGTCAAGAGAAATGTAAACAAATGTAAAAATTCACTATTAAATCCTAACTGCATAAAATGAACCGTAGTAAATACTGTACTATTGTAACAATTTTGTAACTACCACCTGTTGCTTTTGCAGTCAAGTGTTGTATCCATTTAAAATGCCATGTGATGCTAACCATCTCTGAGTGAACCCTACATCTTACAGTAAGTTGCATATTCCAATAAAAAGTGACCTCTCATGACTCTTGCATTATTTTTCACCGTGTTTAGTGCAATACTGTAAACCTTGAACATCACCATGGGACCCATATGAAGTGTCACTAGTAATATTGGAAGTGCTCCCAAGAAGCAGAGAAAAATCATTACAAGAAAAAGCTGAATTGCTTGATATGTACCGCAGAATGAGGTACATATCAGCTGTGGTTGCCCACCATTTCAAGATAAATGAATCCAGCCTAAGGCCCATGGTGGTGGGGGGAGGACTTTGTGGAGCCATCACTGCAGGTACGACAGCAGGCATGAAAACCTTGAAATTTCTGTAAAATATCTTTTTGTCTTATATTTAAAATACAATGTGAGTACAGAATTGTTATAAGAAAGGCATACTCTAGTAAGACTTGAAGTCATTATACGACAACTTAAAGCAAAAGCAAGGTGAAGAATTTAAAGCTGGAGAATTTAATGTCAGCAAAGGATGGCTTGATATTTTTAGAAAGAGGTTTGGCTTCAAAAAATGGATAACAGGAGAAGTAACTTCTGCTGACAAACAAGTACCTTGTCAGTAAGGGACTGTCTTTTAAAGTTCTTTAGATATTGAACAATACCTGGGGTCACCCAGGCTGGGAGTTCAACAACAAAGGTGTCAAAGTAGTCTACTTGCCCTCAAACACAATATTTCTAATTCAGATCTAGATTAGGGGGTCATAAGGACCTTAAAAGATCATTACACATGGTGATCTATGGAAAAGATTGTCAATGCTATGGAAGTGGACCCCAACTCAGAGAACGCCAAGGATATCTGAAAGAGCCAAATCACGGAAAATGCCATTGTTACAAAAATAGCCATGAAAGCCATCAAGCCCAAAAAAATAAATTGATGCTAGAGAAAAACTGTGTCCAATGGTGTATATAACTTCATAGGATTTACAACAGAGTCAATCAAGGATATCACAAAAGAGACTGTGGATACGGCAAAAAAAAAAAAAAAAAAAAAAGGCCGGGGGGGAAAGTTGAAGAGTTTCAAGATACAGATCTTGGAGAAATTCAAGAGCTAACAGACACCATATCACAGGAATTAACAGAAGATGACTTGATGGAGATGAGTGCTTCCAAACCAGTGCCAGATGATGAGAAAGAAGATGTAGAATAAGTAGTGCCAGAAACAAGCTGATATTAGACAACAGAAGGATTCCAGTTATTAAAAAGACTGCTTTTAACTTCTTTTACAACATGGACCCTTCATTGATATGGGCACCGAAATAAAAGCAAAAGGTGGAAGGATAGGTACCATATAGAAACATTTTTAGAGTAACATTTTTAGGGAAATGAAAAGACAGAAATTACAATGTATTTCTATAAAGTTACACTGAGTATGCCTACCTCTTCTGCCATCCTTTCCACCTCCTTCATCATTTCCATCCCTGCTACCCTGAGACAGGAAGACCAACTCTTCCCCATCCTCCTCCTCCTCTTTCTCCTCTTCAGTCTGCTCAATGTGAAGACTGCTAGGATGAAGATGTTTATGATGATCCACTTCCACTTAATGAATAATAAATGTATTAGTCTATTTTCACACTCCTATAAAGAACTGCCCGAGACTGGCTAATTTATAAAGAAAAGAGGTTTAATTGGCTCACAGTTCTGCATGGCTGGGGAGGCCTCAGGAAACTTACAATCATGGCAGAAGGGGAAATAGGCATGTCATACATGGCAGCAGGCGAGAGAGGGCACATGACGGAGGAACTGTCAAACACTTATAAAACTAATAGGTCCCACGAGAACTCACTCACTATCACAAGAACAGCATGGGGGAAACGGCCCCCATGATCTAATGACCTCCTGACAAGTCCCTCCCTTAACATGTGGATATTATGGGGATTAAAATTCGAGATGAGATTTGAGTGGGGATGCAGAGCCAAACTGTATCAATAAATATATTTTCCTTAGGGTTTTCTTTTCTCTAGCTTACTGTGTTACAAAAATACACTGTATAATACATATAATATACAAAATACATGTTCATCAACTATTAATGTTACAGGTAAGGCTTCTGGTCAACAGTAGGCTCTTAGTAAAGTTTTTGGGGAGTCAAAAGTTATACATGGAATTTTAACTACCCGGGGAAGGGGAGTACCTCTAACCCTTGCACTGTTCAAGGGTTAACTGTATTTACTAAAGGAATAGGTATGCTTATGGGATATTGCACACTCTTCAAGCCTTGTATTCCAAGTGGATACTGCTACCTTCATTTCCCGTTCCGCATTGATTTTTCAGGATTTCCGCATTGTTTAAAAAAAAAAAAAAAAAAAAAAAACAATAATTCTTTAAAAAATGACATCATCCAAAAGGAGTGTATCAAAATGTAATTTTGAAACTGATATAAAATATCCTGTCAGACTCTTGTGAGTCTGCTGCAGTACCCTGGGGTGTCAGTGCACAGTTTGGGAACTATGGCTCTACTTGAATTAAACACCTTGAGATAAGTCTTTTTATTTGAGAGAGCTAAAGCCCTTCTTAAGCATGGTTCAGATGACTTGGAAAATGGAAGTACTTTATTCTGCATGAGGTAGCATAAGTAAATCTGTGTATGAGGGTGGGATTCTGGAGAGCAAAGTAAGAGGATTTTATAAAGAGATGGACCCTGACAAGATGATGGCAGCTGGGTGCCCTGGAGATAAAATATGAAGAGTAAAAAATTGTCTTTGCCTGGGATGAGTGAACAACTTCAGCAATGGTGATAACTAGTAATCAGTTTTGTTTCTTATCCTATGTAGTGTTATAATCCTTCTCCATCAACTTAAACCTTCCATAAAAATTAGCTCTTTACTTTCCTAATATGTATACAAATAATTTTTCTGCCCAATGAAGTTTTAATCTTAGAACTATTATCTCTTTGTCTCAAAATTCAGTGTCTAATGTCCTACCAATTTTAATTATACAGCAACTCCTGGAACTATGTCATCCTTCCTATTAATGTAATTTTAGTTGATAACTCCCATTACTTTGTAAACACTACTGCAACACTTTCCTGTTCTGGCAAAGTTCCTTTGTTCAAAAAACCTTAAATGACTCATTTCCTAAACAACAGTAGCTCAAGTTCCTGAAGTGGCAATAAAAATCCTCTAAATCTGACAGTAATCTATCTTTCCTATATAATCTCTGATGACTGACATCCACAAAACTTTTACTTTGACCATATGGAGTTTCCAGCTAGCCTAAGTATAAATCCTATACCTTTCTGTATCCTTTCCTTTGCTGGTGATATTTATTCACTCTACAGAATCTGCTCTTTCTTTTCTACTTGGTCAACTAAAGAAAGGACTGACAAGTGATTTCTGTAAAATGCCCCAATAAATATTTTAGGATTGCAGGCCACCTGATATCTGTTGCAACCACTCAACTCTGCTATTGTAGCATGTGGCTCACAGGCCATACTTCGTTGACCTCTAAACTAAAAGGAAAGAAGGAGATACACACTACCTTAAGTAGAAATGAAAACAACAACCCAGATAAAAATAACATTGGAGATAAATATTAATAGAAAATCCATTTAGTGTGGTAATGAGAGTGTAGCTTCCTCTTAGTAACGAAGTACATAAAGAAATTAAAAATTAAAGTGGATTTAGAGAGAAAGAAATATATAATTACATTTCCTAAAGTTTTCCCTTAAAATGAGGACATCTGACTATTTTCTGAGGCTAGCACTAAATCAATACAAGTCCTTTACATTTGAGTACCCAATTTCCAGGGGGTACTACGTTATCTTGCTTTAGTTGCGCTGCTTTCTATCTCTAACTTCCAACCTGACTCAAATGTTTCTCCCTAGATGCCTCTGAGGATAGTTTTGTTGAAAACAGATCTTCTAGCTTCACCAACAAGACAAGGTCATTTATATAATTTTTTTACAATCTGAGTGCTTTTGTGTATTGAAAGAAACAAAAATTATCAACTGGTAGAATGTGCTAATAATTACGCAAAAATTATTTTGAAGTTTTTTTAATTTTAAAAAAGTGAATGGTAATCATAGAAGTTTGCAGTTCATAAGCCAGGCAAATGTAGACTACATTTAAGATGCCTTCTGTGATTGTGAAAGTACTGCAGGGAATGAACCTCTTCTAATTTAAGCTCTGGCTTGCTTTTTGGCAAATTACTGCAGTAAACACTCTCTCTGTCTACCTTTCTTATATGTGGCACAAAGGAAGCTATGCTTCTTTTTGTCTTTACTTTTATGTTAGTTTACTTTTAAACTAACACTTGTAGTATGTTCCCATAAAAAATTAAAAAAAATAGCAGTTGATAATAAAGCAGCATGCAATAGTTTAAAAAGAAATCACTGGACTAAAAATCCAGATACTCAAATTCTGGCCTGGGTTTGGACTAGCTACTAGGCAATCTGAGTGATATATAGTATTTAATCTTGATGAGTTTTACTTTTTTCATTTGTGCAAAATAGACAGGAGACTGGGTTGGATGACCCTGAGAGATACCTTCATTTCAAAAATTCTAGAATTCAGTTAAGTCTTTTTTTTTTTTTTTTTTTTTTTGAGATGGAGTCTCGCTGTGTCGCCCAGGCTGGAGTGCAGTGGCCGGATCTCAGCTCACTGCAAGCTCCGCCTCCTGGGTTCATGCCATTCTCCTGCCTCAGCCTCCCGAGTAGCTGGGACTACAGGCGCCCGCCACCTCGCCCGGCTAGTTTTTTGTATTTTTTTAGTAGAGACGGGGTTTCACCGTGTTAGCCAGGATGGTCTCGATCTCCTGACCTCGTGATCCGCCCGTCTCGGCCTCCCAAAGTGCTGGGATTACAGGCTTGAGCCACAGCGCCCGGCCCAGTTAAGTCTTAAATTAACTGATTTCTTTAAAGAATTGAGGTGAAATTCACATAAAAGTATATACACAGTGTTGTGCAACCATTACCTTTACCTATTTCTAAACATTTTCAGCAACCCAAGAAGAAACCCTACCTTCCCATTAAAAAGTTATTCCCCATTTCTCACTACCCACAAGCCCCTGGCAACCACCAGTCTGCTTTTGTTTCTATGGATTTACCTATTATGGATATTTCATATAAATGGAATCATACAATATGTGATATTTTATGGCTGGCTTCTTCCATTTTCTTGATATTGAGGTTCATTCACATTATATAATGTATCAGTACTTCATTCTTTTTTATGAACGAATGATATTCCATTGTATGGATCTATCACAATGTATCTTCCTGCTTGTGGACATTTGGGTTGTTTCCATAATGATTTTTTTCATAATATTTTCAGAAGCCATAAATAACATAAAAACATGTACACATCAAAGGTGCACTTTTAAAAAAGATTTAAAGGGATATTCTGAATAGGGAGTCCCTTTTATCCAGAAATTGGTGAGCCAGAAATGAAACTAATTGTAACTTCTGATTCATGAAACTAATAATTGAGGTTTCAGTGGAAATTTTATAAATACAAAATTTTATATATTATGAAGAAGTTTAAGAAATACATGGATCAGGCTCTGAAAGAGCAGCAGAGAACACAAGTGATCTTGAAGTACCTAGTTGAAGATGATTGTTCTTTTTGGTCATATTTTATCATAAAGTGATCTTAACTAGTTTCAACTTAACAGAACACAAAACAGTGATTTCTCTCCAGTTACTCCAGACACAGTTGTTTCAAATCTGAGTTAAAAATGGCAAAAATGCAATGATTTTTTTCTGGGTAATTGTTTTGGCTCTCTGAAGTTTGTATTGTTTATTTCTACGAAAGTATTACTTTATAAGTGGAAAATGACTAAGCTGAAAGCTATTGTTTATATCATTCAAAGTGGTCAGTGTTCCTGTTTTTGATAAAAGCTAAATTTGAAATCATTTTCTGTAACATAGGAAAGAGCCCAACTGTCAGTAAATGCATTTCTATTGACCCTGACATTTTCTTCTTAGGTACTGCCAACATGTCAAATGGAAAGGATTGCTTTCAGACATCAATAATTTCTCTATTGCTGAAGGAAATCCTGATTGCTGCAGGATTAATATCTATCCATTTGCACCAGTGGCACAAGAAGTCAAAAAGGGATAGACAGCTCTTGACACTAGATAGCAAACCTTTCAAACCTGTTTTTCACTTGCTCCATGACATTGGAAGCTTCGTATGTCATTTAAATATTATTTTTCAAAAACCATATATTACTGAGACATTAATTGTTTTCTGGGCATTATGAAGTTATATGATTTGATATAATTTTTAAAATAAGAAAAGTGACTAAAATACATTTTTAATAATAACATAGGATAGTAGTTCTCAAAGTATAATTTCTGAATCACTCGGAAAGTTGCTCAAAATGCAAATTCCTGGTCACACCCCAGACTTGCTGAATCAGAAACCTGTGTGGGTAGGACACAGCAACCTGTGTTTTCCCAAGCCCTCCAGGTGGTTTTGCAAACCACCATTAAAAAACCACTGAAATATCCATTTATTATCCTTACGATTTTTATCCATCCAGGAAAATTCAGAATCTTCACAAAGATGGCAAAAAGGAGGCCTACTACAAAATGTAAAACTTGGCTGGAGTGGGGGAAAAAGTAGAGTAATCAAGGCTGTAATACAGAACACTGTATTGCAGAAACACAAGAGGTAGTGTTTCTTTGTTCCAAGAGGCAGTTCTAATATGATCTGGATAAAAAATGAGGCTTAGTTTCCCTGCCACTATGGCACTGGCCTGACCACAACAGTTCTGCTACTACTTGTCTTATATTTCAGGCTTCCAAATTATTTCCCATGAAAACAGAGTTCTGCAGCTAAAAATATTTGATCTATTAATCCTCTCATTTTGCAGATGAAAGTAACAGCACAGAAAGGTTGCCTAACTCACCCAAGCTCATACAATTAATGATTTGAGGAGGCAACAGCATTCGTCTATTGACTTATCTACCTGCTCACTCTTTCATACACATCCCTGCCATCGTTCCATAATTAGTTAGACAACCTAAAAAAAAAAAGATCAGAGAAAACCAAACAGTATAAGATTGGGGAGAAAAAGAAACCCATGGCAGAGGCATCTTGAATTAGCTCTGAATTTGTTTCTAATTTCTTGACAGTGAAAGCAAAAAGTAAGACACGCCTAGTTTTCCAGTTTTCACTCTTGAAGAAAATGTCACTTGCTTATAAGAAACACATGATTCTAAAATAAACTTTTCATAGGGTACTTAATATGTTAAACATTAATACAGGAGACAATGTTGTCCTCAACAACTTCTCAACATCAAGTTCAGTCTGTTTATTGTAGTATTCCTCAATGAAAGATTAAGGCTTCAATATAAAAAAAAAACGCAGAAATTAGCCAGGTGTGGTGGCATGTGCCTGCAGACCCAATTACTAGGGAGGCTAAGGTGGGAGGATTGCTTGAGCCCCAGAGTTTGAGGTTGCAGTGAGCTATGATCATACCACTGCAATTCAGTCTGGGTGACAGAGTGGGACCCTATCTCGAACAACAGAAAGCAGCAAACCAATACACACTGGGGTAAAGAGTTTTTCTGTAAACTGTTTTCAAGTAAACAGTTTTTCTGATGGTCTAAGCATAAAATGTAGACTTATTAGAGAAAAGGATAGATTACATGTTCCTCAAATAATCTTCTATCAATATCAGTTCTCTAAAGCAGAATGAGAAGAGTTGAATAGTAGACAGCTTGAGGTTTTACTTTCTGTAAAATTCTTATTTGGTATGAATTCCGTAACACCACATGCCCATTCTACTACAGAAGTTTTAAAACTAAAAAACTTATCATGGAAACCTGATCAGTGGTAAAACCTTAATGATTTACATAAGGTAAATACTAACATAAAAAGATGTACTTACTATCCTATAACAAAACAAAATTTGCTAATGTAACACTTTTTTCAAAGAGGTTTTCCTTGGCCAGGCGTGGTGGCTCACACCTGTAATCTCAGCACTTTGGGAGGCCGAGGCGGGTGGATCACGAGGTCAGGAGATAGAGACCATCGTGGCTAACACTGTGAAACCCCATCTCTCCTAAAAATACAAAAAATTAGCCGGGCGTGGTGGTGGGCGCCTGTAGTCCCAGCTACTCAGGAGGCTGAGGCAGCAGAATGGCATGGACCCAGAAGGTGGAGGTTGGAGTGAGCCAAGACTGCGCCATTGCACTCCAGCCTGGGCGACAGAACGAGACTCCGTCTCAAAAAAAAAAAAACAAAAGATCTTCCTCAACTCTTGTAGGTAGCACTAGAACTTCCCCAAGTTCTTGATTAATATATCTATACTTTTAGAGACAAAGTCTTGTTTTGTTGCTCAGGCTGAAGTGCAGTGGCTATTAAAACTCCTAGGCTCAAGTGACCATCTGTCTCTGCCTCCCAAGCAGCTGGGGACTACAGGAGTGTACCACTGCACACATCTTGTTTATTTTTTTAAACATAGCATTAATCACTACCTAACATAGTATATATTCACTTTTTTGTTTTACTCTTTGTCTCTACCACTGGAATATAATATTTATGAGGGCAAAGACATTTGTTTTGTTCCTTACTATATCCCTGGAACCATGCCTGGCACATAGCACTCACTAAACATACTGTGAATGAATAGGTCTGCTCATAATGAAGAGAGTGGTGGGAGAAAAGATGGTGTATAAAGTTAAAATAAATTGAGGAATTCCAAATAGCTGAAGCAATGGTTGCCACTTAAGCCCTGTCTCCCTCCAAAAGAATACAGAAAAAGGACAGAAAAATAAATCTACAAAAACACCATGCCTTCAGCATAATTTGAAGACAGAAAGAATGCCCAAATTTCAAAACAGCTGTAAGTGAAAAAAGGAAAAGCACTACATCCCAGTGTAAAACTTCTTACACTCAAGCATCATTCCTACTCCACCATAAAGCCATGTGGAGACTAACATACAAATGTTCTTTTGTGGGACAAAGCAGAAGTAATTTAACTAGGGTAAAGAAGATAAGAGAGAGGCGGAGCTAGGCAAGGTGGCGCGCGTAGTCCCTGTAGTCCCTGCTACTTGGGAGGCTGAGCAGGGAGGATCAATTGAGCCCAAGCATTTGAGTCCAACCTGGGCAACATAGTAAGACTCTGTCTCTTAAAAAAAAAAAGAAAATGAGAGAGGAGGAGAAAGAAAACAGAATAGGCTCTGTTTGGACTGCTGTAAAGGCAATAAATGAGACTGAAATGATACCAACCAAAACAAATAAACTACACAGTAAAAGGTTAAACAAAGTAACAGAGGACTTAGCTATTTTTAAGTACTGACACATTTTAATGATGGGTCAATGAATGATGTAGAGTTGATTTTAAGATAGTATTTCTGGCTGGGCATGGTGGTTCATGCCTATAATCCCAGCACTACGGGAGGCTGAAGCAAGAGGATCACTTGAGTCAAGGAGTTTGAGACCAGCCTGGGCAACACAGCAAGATTCTGTATCTACAAAAAAAATTTAAAACATAGTGCAGCATGGTGGCTGTATCTGTCCATTCTTACACTGCTATGAAGGAATATCTGAGATTGGGTAATTTATAAAGTCAATTAATTATTGGGTAATTAATTGACTCATGGTTCCACATGGCTGGAAGCCTCAGGAAACTTACAATCATGGCGGAAGGCACCTCTTCACAGGGTGGCGGAGAGAGAATGAATGCAAGTAGCAGAAATGCCAGATGCTTATTAAACCATCAGATCTTGTGAGATTCATTATCAAGAGAACAGCATGGAGGAAACCACCCCCATGATTCAATTACCTCCAACTGGTCCTGCCCTTGACACGTGGGGATTATTACAATTCAAGGTAAGATTTGGGTGGGGGCACAGAGCCGAACCATATCAGGCGCACATGCCTGTAGTCCAAGTTACTTGAAAGGCTGAAGGTGGGAGGATTGCTTGAGCCCAGAAGGTAGAGGCTGAAGTGAGCTGTGATTGCATTACTGCACTCCAGCCTGGGTAAGACCCCCTCGCCCCCTCCAAAGGTGATATTTCTGATGCCAAAATATAAACATTTCTGCACATTCTCCTCTCAAAAATCATCTCAAGACAATAATGAAAAATTAAAACTAACCATATTAGTAAACAAACTAGAAGATGTTGATAATCCTGGATTCCAATTTCTGAGGTCAGACAGTATATGGAGAAAAGGTAATTAGATTAGCAGGGGGAAGAAAGCTAAAGTATAAAAGCCTACTAAGAGGAGATTCCAACAAAAATCAAGCTGATTCACCCCCCAAACCTTGGAAAATTCAGAAAATGGTGGTACCAGGTAACTAGTAGGGCTGAAAATAGGGAGATAATTAACAGTAGAACTTTCAGACCCCATTCCCACCTCATATAGCCTGACAAGTATCCTTTTCCTAACTCTGCAGAATAATGGAGGGAAGGTAGGCTAGGAAAGAACTGGAAAGGCTTCAGACTCAGGAACTCCAAGCACAAAGGAAGACAGGGTGAAGTGCTGAACCAAGAACAGGCTGGGCAGGTTATGTGAACACTTACATACCAAACAGCCCTTCTGAACCTATTTCTGACCAGTACTCAGGCTTAAGTTCACCCAAAAAGAAAATTAGAGAATCTAATTTTCCTTGGAGAAATTAAATAGCCCTGGAGAAGGCACATGTAAATTACTTCCTCTATGAAAAAGCTGTCTTTTACTCAAATACCCTAAGAAAGTTGAAAGGTCTCATTTTGTACAGAGTCTAGTGCATCACTCTTAAATATAAATGCACAACCAGCATTACCAGACACTTGAGAAGAGTATCCAAAAAGCTGATTTCCAATGAAAGAGAAAAAAAAGGAAAAAAAAAATCAAAAAGAAAGAAAAAAAGAAAAATAGAGGATCAATCCAGGAAGTCAAATTTCATTTAAAAATTCTCAGAACTGACTTACTGTCTAAATTTGTAGGGAATAATGTATTAACATAATGAATTAATGAAAAGACCTACATCATTATTATTTATCATGACACTTTAGAAAACCAGAGAGAGATCATAAATGCTTCTAGAGAAAAGGCAGATCATATATAAAGGCTTAGGAAAAAAAAGAATCAGACCTCTCAAAAAGAATAAATTTAGAATATAATAGAGCAATGGTTTCAAGAGTCTAAAGAAAATCAATTTTCTCCGGCTAGCCATAAGTAGAAAGCTGAAACTGGATCCTTTCCTTACTCCTTATACGAAAATTAATTCAAGATAGATTAGAGACTTAAATGTTAGACCTAATACCATAAAAATCCTAGAGGAAAACCTAGGTAGTACCATTCAGGACATAGGCATGGGCAAAGACTTCATGTCTAAAACACCAAAAGCAACGGCAGCAAAAGCCAAAATTGACAAATGGGATCTAATTAAACTAAAGAGCTTCTGCACAGCAAAAGAAACTACCATCAGAGTGAACAGGCAACCTACAGAATGAGAAAATTTTTGCAATCTACACATCTGACAAAGGGCTAATATCCAGAACCTACAAAGAACTCAAACAAATTTACAAGAAAAAAACAAACAACCCCATCAAAAAGTGGGCAAAGGATATGAACAGACATTTCTCAAAAGAAGACATTCATACAGCCAACAGACACATGAAAAAATGCTCATCATCACTGGCCATCAGAGAAATGCAAATCAAAACCACAATGAGATACCATCTCACACCAGTTAGAATGGCGATCATTAAAAAGTCAGGAAACAACAGGTGCTGGAGAGGATGTGGAGAAATAGGAACGCTTTTACACTGTTGGTGGGATTGTAAACTAGTTCAACCATTATGGAAAACAGTATGGCGATTCCTTAAGGATCTAGAACTAGATGTACCATATGACCCAGCCATCCCATTACTGGGTATATACCCAAAGGATTATAAATTATGCTGCTATAAAGACACATGCACACGTATGTTTATTGCAGCACTATTCACAATAGCAAAGACTTGGAATCAACCCAAATGTCCATCAGTGACAGATTGGATTAAGAAAATGTGGCACATATACACCATGGAATACTATGCAGCCATAAAAAAGGATGAGTTTGTGTCCTTTGTAGGGACATGGATGCAGCTGGAAACCATCATTCTTTTTTTTTTTTTTTTTTTTTTTTTTTGAGATGGAGTCTCGCTCTGCCGCCCAGGCTGGGGTGCAGTGGCCGGATCTCAGCTCACTGCAAGCTCCGCCTCCCGGGTTCACACCATTCTCCTGCCTCAGCCTCCCGAGTAGTTGGGACTACAGGCGCCCGCCACCGCGCCCTGCTAGTTTTTTGTATTTTTTAGTAGAGACGGGGTTTCACCATGTTAGCCAGGATGGTCTCGATCTCCTGACCTCGTGATCCGCCCGTCTCGGCCTCCCAAAGTGCTGGGATTACAGGCTTGAGCCACCGCGCCCGGCCGGAAACCATCATTCTTAGCAAACTATCACAAGAACAGAAAACCAAACACCGCATGTTCTCACTCATAGGTGGGAACTGAACAATGAGATCACTTGGACTCAGGAAGGGGAACATCACACACCGGGGCCTATCATGGGGAGGGGGGAGGGGGGAGGGATTGCATTGGGAGTTATACCTGATGTAAATGACGAGTTGATGGGTGCAGCACACCAACATGGCACAAGTATACATATGTAACAAACCTGCACGTTATGCACATGTACCCTACAACTTAAAGTATAATAATAATAAATAAATTAAAAAAAAAAAAAAGAAAATCAATTTTCTCACTGGAATTCCACATGGAGCCTAATTATTAATCTAGCGTGAGTAAACAGAGATACTTGGAGACACTTTGGTTCTCAAAATATTTATCTCCCTTGTATTCTTTCTCAGAAAGTTAATGAAGGATGTGAGCCATCAGAAGAACCTGGCCGGGCATGGTGGCTCACGCCTGTACTCCCAGCTACTTGAGAGGCTGAGGCAAGAGAACTGCTTGATCCTGGGAGGCAGAGGTTGCAGTGAGCTGAGATCGTGCTGCTGCACTCCAGCCTGGGCAACAGAGGGACACTATGTTTCAAAAAAAGAAAAAAAAAAAAAAAGAGGGAGAGAAAGAAAAAAATAAGAAAAACAAAGTTTTCAGAGGCACATGGTTTATAATTACCTATACAAATTAAAGCTCATGGCCATTTTAAAAAAATTGTTCAAGAACACACAACCAAATGGTAAAAGCTAGGAGGAGACTCCATCTCAAAAATAAATAAATAAATAATAATAAACTAAGGAAGAATATATGGAACTTCAGGAAATGAGGATTTAACATAGGTCAGAGGTGAAGGGAATTTCAGGATGATGGTGAAGGGACGTCCCAGGTAAAAGCTTAGAGTAGAAAAACAAAAAGCTTCAGAAGCAAGGTCTTCAGGACAAACCAACAAAAAATGCTAGTGATAGGTTTAACTGATAACTCACACTTTTAACTATGCACAAAATAAATGTGAGAAGCGATTGGAAGGTATGTGTAGGGAAGTCACCACAGGAATAAAGAAACCTAAGGAAATAAAAAGATGAGGGAATTCTAAACTCCAGGAGAAACTACAAGTTGTAAAACACCATAGAATATAATTTGTCTCAGAAATGAATAACACATACATCTGTATAATATTATTTATGCTGAAAACCAATTTATCAAAAACTCTACTGGAGAATTAGAGGGGAGGAGAAGACAGAATCTATGTGTATAAGAGAGATAAATGTTTATTTTATCATAGTAGGAAGTTGGTAAGTACATAATATCTAACCTGGATGGATTAGGTGATAAAAATACAGAGGTAGATAAGAAATAGCTAAAAGGGTTGTCAAAATACAGGCAGGTTATTGCTCTTTTCCACAGTATACCCTTAAGGACAAAATCAGTAAACTATGTACATATATTATTTTAAAATACTAATTTAAAAAATTTTAAAGAATTAAAATAACCATAAATAATTATATTTCATCATTCAGTATGCTAAATCAAAACTTAATTTACCATGTCTCTATGTTTCTCTCCTATTAAATGACTATATTACAACAAGTATTTAAAGTACTGCATATCATATGAAGTACATTACAAATGCATTTTCTGCATTAAATAACCAAAAACTGTCTCGGGTAAATAAAAAAAATACACATACATATGATGGCTGTTACATCATCTCACTTCTGACCCTACCAAAGATGAGGTAAACCATTCATGGTAAGTACCCATAAAATATTTGATATTTTTAACATTTCCTATGACCTTTCAAAGATCTTTAAAATGATCTATTTCTTTAACTGTAAAGTAGATACTAGCATAATAAAAATTATAATATCTACTATTTTAAAGAGCTATGTGCTAAGAATTGTCCCAAATCAATGTATTATTTGGGAGGCTAAGGTGGGTGGATCACTTGAGCCCAGGATTTTGAGACCAACCTGGGCAACATAGGGAGACCTCATCTTTACATATATATATGTGCTGGGTGTGTTGGTGCACACCTGTCGTCTCAGCTACTAGGGAGGCCTGAGGTGGGAGGATCACTTGATCCCAGGAGTTCCAGGCTGCAAAGATCCATATCACGTCACTCACTGCACTCTGGCCTGGGTGACAGACTGAGACTCTGTCTCAGTAAAGTAAAATAAAATAAAATACATTATCTTATACCCTACATGATTTGGGTGTTATTAACCAATTTTACATTAATTAGGTTCATTTTACAGATGTAAAAATTGAGGCTGAAAGCCAACTAACAAATGCAGAAAAAATGATGGAATGAAAAAAAAATCATTATTTGGCAACCTCCGTAGTAATAACTGTCTCTAGGAAGAATGGAAGTCAAAACTAGCATGTGAACATGTAATGAGAAATAAGATAGTTAGGTACTCTCACAAGAGATCCATTACAAAAGGAAAATGGTAACTTTATGGTAGAGAAATTTGAAAATATAATCTTAAGATCAAAGGGTAACATCATCAGCAATAGGATAAAACAGGTATCATGTACCTCATAATATGATACATGAAGGATAGGTCATATCCATAGTATTTTATGAAAAGGCATAACCTAAATCTAATCATAAGGAAACAAACAAACAAAAAAATTAAGGTACAGTCTACAGAATAAACAGCCTATACTTTTCAAAAATATCAAAGTCATGGAAGATAAAGTCAGATGTGTTAACATCACATCATTCCTTGACCGATCATGAAAATTTGTCAGTACTTACGAATAGCTAAGTCCTCTGTTATTTAACCTTTTACTATTTATCTGTTTTGGTTAGCATCCTTTACGTCACATTTATTACCTTTATAACAGTCCCCGAGCTTATTCTGTTTTCTTCTTCTTCTCTCTCTTTTCTTTTCTTTCTTTTTTTTAAGAGACAGAGTCTTATTATGTTGCCCAGGTCAGACTCGAACTCTAGGGCTCAAGTGATCCTCCCTCCTCAGCCTCCCAAATAGCTAGGACTACCAGCAGTTTCTAGAGATATGACAACTAAACGTAACATGTGATCTTGGATTCAACCTAAGAATAAAATAATTTTTCTTTTGCCATGAAGGGTATTAGTGGCATAACTGAAAATATTTGAATAAGATATCTAGATAAGACAGTAATACTTTATCAATGTTAATTTCCTGTTTTGATAAATATACTGTGGTTATGAAACAAAAAGTGAATTTTCACTAACTGCACCTCAAGTATTTAGAGGTTAAAAGGCATTATTTTTGCAGCTTACTCTCAAACAGTTCGGGAAAAAAACTATACATACATACATATGATAGCTGTGATAAACATTAACATATGGGAATTCATTAAACTATTTTTGTTATTTTTCTACAATTATTTCTAAGTTAAAATTTAAAAAACTAAAACAACTCTGAGACTTGTCTTGCCCACATTCAAAAGGTAAAGTAGTAGAACTGAGATTCATACACATTTTCCCCAACTCCATAGCCCCATATTCCTAACCACAGTAACACTACCATTTATAGTTTCTATGGGGGGAAAAAGCAACACACACACACAAATTTAAAGAATTCAAATAAGTAAACCTACATACACTCCTACTTATCTATTAGTTACCAAAGATAAGTTGAAAATGGAAGGTCATTCATCAAATTTTTGGTAAGACAAACCAAAACATAGTCAATTGCTATAAAGATCTAACAAAATTTAGCTCGTTGTCTATTGGTTTATGTCACAAATTACTAAAGCTTTCTTTAAAATACAGAGTAAAAGGCCAAGAGGTCAAGTATTTTAAAGTAAATCATTCAGTGGAGAAATTTCTTTAAAGACTAAAGCAAGCGTGGCAAAATCTTAGTAATTATTGAATCTCAGTAATGGGTAGATGGGGTTCATTACATCGCTTTTGCTACTTGAAAACTTTCATAATAAAATAAAAATTAAAGCCATGCATAGTGACATATCCCTGTAGTCCCAGCTGCTTGAAAGGCTGAGGCAGGAGGATTGCTTGGATCTAAAAGTTCAAGTCCAGCCTGGGGAACATAGTGAGATCCCGACTCAAAATAAAGTAAAATAAAAAATAATAAAGTGTAAGGAAATGGGATGCAGCAAGTGAAGATATTTTATTCACTCAACAAACACTCATTAAGTATCTTCCACCTACAAGGCACTGTGAAAAAGGGCACTGCATAGCTTATGTGGTAGTGTTTTTTTGTGTGTCCATTTTAAGCTGATCCAGTATTTGATATTTAATCGACATATGGCTGTATATAAAATCTAACTATTAAAATTCTGTAGGGCTAGTATTTCAGGTGGCTGATCAATGTACTACATTTTTTGAGAATAAAAAGACATTAAACCCCAGAGAGAAGTACATAATTATTTTTATAAATAACAAGATAAAGTTAAAATAATCACAGATCTGTGAGTACAAATCTGATCTAACACATGGTACCTAAATGTGTACACCATTACTTCCAACCTTAGAAGTCATCTGTGAGTTACTATGGGGGAAAAAAAATCAATACAATTTTCAAACTAGAGGAAACTTTTGCAAATATCTTATTCAATCCTACCAGGAACAAATTAAGACAAAGATCAACTGACTGGCTCATCCAAGGGTAAAAACAAAAACAAAACACTTTGTTATCAGGCAGAGACGAATGGTATTGAAGTATCTGAACTTTGGGCCACTTTCCTTTAGGAGACCTACACTGAGACATGGGCTCAAAAAGTTTTTTCTCTTATTTACTAGCACCATGGAAATAACCATAACTACTAAAGTTTAAAGTAGGCTCCTAAACTCTGTTCTAATTGCATCAACATATTCTGAGAGAACATATACTGCATAGTGATACAGTATCTCTGGTACCCTCTAGATATAAAGAATGTAAAAAGACATAAGACTGCATTTGTAACTATACTTATCTTCTATACAATTAAATTTGTGGTTGTTGGTAAATCCCTGGCAATATTTTGTGGGTTTAACATCGTTCTCCATTATCATTAATTGCATAACACATACCATATGTTGAACCTATTCAAAGTTAGTATATAGGTATTTTTATAAAAAGACATTGATAAAAATCAGTATCACAATGAATACATAAAGAAGCTTTTATTTCCTCAAACATTTTAATCTAATTTTGAAAATATTTTCTAAAACATTTTAAAAACATGCTTATTTTCTTCCTTATTGAAATTCAGATGTCATGGATTTGGGAAGAAAGAATAAAGGGAAGGAATTTTAAAGCATATAGACTTATGACTAGAACCACGGTTCATTTTCAGAAATACTGGTTAAATGCTCCAATGCTTTCAAAATGATGGGCTCAAACATTATTAAAGATAAAACTGATAGATGCTATTTGTGATTTTTTAAAAATCATAGAAACTCTATTTCACATTATTTTAAACAATCTCTTAAGAGAGCATTCCAAATCCCATTATATTATTCCTACTTACATAAGAATTTTATTTCTTCCCCATGGACATTTAGTGATTTCAGAAACTAGATATAATAATGTGTTCTATGTCTTAAAAAATCTGTGCATTCTATTTTAACTGGAGAAAATAGAAATTGGTTTAATTTTGTGAGTTATCATTAAGTAGTTTTGTACAGAACTTAGGTTGACCCATATTATTCCAGTTGGAATAGTAAAAAAAAAAAAAAAAAATTATGACATCCTGCTTTGTATCTGGAACAGTAACAGCAGCATTTTCAGGGCTAGGTATACGCCTGTTTGAAAGAATGCCTTAGGAAACAGAATGCTAGCAAATATATAGGATACAGGGGGAAAATAAATTCTTAAAATCAGAATTTAATTGAAATGCAAACATTTCAATGACTTTTTTCACATATGTACATACACACACAAATGGTCTAGTCCACTGTGTATACTACATGCATCTGTATCCTTGTTCAAGTCACTGAGCTATTATTCTAGCTGGGAATGTCTCCTTTTCTCACTTCTCTATATTCTGTCCAAAATACATGACATTCCTTTATTTATCCAAATGTCCTGAATTTCTCTAGATAGTATTATTTTGACACTTATATAATCTCTGACAAGTATATTTTTAAGTGTCAGGCTGACATTTCCCTTCCACACTGGAGAACTTATTATCTGATTGAAAAGAAGATGAAGCATATAAGCAAAGTGTTCCATATGAACTTTCTTTTAATATAAAAGGCATAATTACCTTGCCTGTGAGTAAAACATCTTCATTACTCAATGGCTGTCCAGTCTTGTATGCTTACTCATATTTCCTCAGCAAAGATCCACATAATAAGTAGGTATAATTTTTAGAAAATTACTGTGTACTTGGCTCTTTCCTAAGTGCTCCAAATATATTAACTCATTTAAGCATTACTAAAATCCTAAGAAACTGGTATGTACTATTATCCTGTTGAATATTTGAGGAGAATGAGGCACAGATATCTCAAATTACTTGTCCAAGATCACAAAGGTGGTAAGTGATGGGATCAGGACAACCTCAATAGAGAGCCTATAAGATTAGTTACTCAATCTCATCACCTAAATCTTCAATATATAGCTGTTGAACAAAGCTAAACATGAAATCCCACATAGATCAATTAAATGTCTTTAATGTCATAAAAGTCCAGTTTTCATTAGCATTTAGAGATGAAATGGAAAAACAATTTAGATGTCTCCATTTCTGACATCTGAAATTTATGAAAGTTTTATTTAAGAGGAGAAGAATCCTGCTATCTACATAAATATGATTTTCTGAGGAAAGAACTCACAAAAGCTATAAAAAGTTTATCTAGTGTGCTAATTTGTTATTATTATCATACTTTAAACATATTTTCCCTGAAGGTTTTTCAAATTTTCATTTTGAAACCAAGCCTATAGAAAAAATTGAGAGTAGTACAAATGAACACTCCTATACTATTACCTATATGTATCAATTAGAACATGTTCTTTACACACACACACACACACACACACACACACAGACACACACACGTCTTTTTTCCCCTTAAACCACTAGAAAATAAGTTGCAGACATTATGACCCTATTATGATACATTCAGTATGTATCTTCTAAGACCAAGGACATTTTCCTATATAAGCACAAAATGTGGCAGTGATGTAGTATTATCTAACATATAGTCAAAGATCTAGTATTACATTTGCTTAAGTCTCTTTAGTCTCCTTTAATCTGAAATAGTCTCTATTCTCTTTCCTGTCTTTCATGACAGTGGCATTTTTGAAGAGTCCAGGCCATTGTCTTATAGAAACGTTCCACAGTGAAGATATGTCTGAACTTGCTTTATGATTAGATTCAGTTAAGTATCTTAGGCAAGAAAGTATACAATGTTCCATACTTCTCATTGTATGCCATTTGGACACATTAAGTCACTATTAGTTAGGATGCCACACTAAATCACTTGGTGAGGGTGGATTATGTCTCCTTAAAACATTAAATGAATGATTATAAGTACTGATGGGCTGAAAACATATGATTTTTAGATAAGCCAAATAATGCAGGCTTCAATATGCTGTTTTTAACGGTTCTAACATTTTTTCCTAATTTTCGATTGGCATTTCCCTTATTTTCAATATTTAAAGCCTGATACTTTGCATCTTAGGACACAGTACAATACTGTGAGGTCTTTCCCAAAAGCTCTGATGGAAAGCTAAATACAATATTCTGTTGTGATAAGCAAGCTTTGTGACTTATTTATCCTATATTAAATGTGGTATTTAAGAATAAGGTTAAAAAGACAGTGGGAAGCTTCTATAGGTTACACAATTTCAGGATGTTGAGAAAAATATTACTAAATTTGTTTTCAAAATAAGATAGGTTAAAAAAAAATAGCCAAAAAATAAACTGGCAAATTCTACCATCCTCATCTCAATTTTAAAGTGCCCAGAAAAAAACCAAAACGAAATATTTCATAAAATAAATACTAACGATTTTAAGACTATAACTCATAAAGCTTTTTCTGTATAATAAAAAATTAATGTAAGTGCTGTATTTCTTGGAGTTGTTCCCTATCAATCATTCATTCTGAACTCAAGCAACAATCCACACACGATTAACAAAATTCTTAATAGCAATTATTAGCAAGTACAAAAATTAGGTTCTACTCACTTAGATGAATGACAATAGGGTTAACTACAAAATATCTATGGCTAATCCTTTTCTATATTTAACTGCATTATTTTTAAAAATATTAATGATTTTGGAGGCTTTTAATTTTTCAAAACACTATCATAATCAGTGTTTACAAGACTGCTTTATGAATACAGGGCAGCAATATGGCTCTTCCAAAACTACAAAAACTAATCATGATTAGAAAGCCACTCTGAATAAGGAGTTGTACATATTCCAAAAAAGATCCACTGGCAACCATTACCAAGGATACAATTTGATAACCTTAAATATAACACATAGTACACAGAGATCTGGGAAACATGAATTCTCACCAAGAATAAACAGAAGTTTTGTGTTCCTAAGAAACATAATAACAAATTCCCCTCATCAAGGGAACAGCATGTGCCAGCAGGATTAAACTTGTTATGTCAAATTCTCACCATAATCCTGAGAGGTAATTTTATTATCTTGTGTTATTGATAAAGAAACTAAGAACCACAGACCAGTTGAATAACGATGCTCAAATATCTAGTAAGTACAGGACAGAACTGGGACTGGAACTCATATTTGGATCATTATTTGGGTCAAACTCACATTATAGCCTCAGAGGCCATAATCCACAACATCACTTTGCTTCTCAAGTAAATAAATTTTGACTAAAAGTACATATTCATTATAAATTTTTAAACATCTAATGAAAGTAACACGTTTTAAACATTAGCTCCAACACACAATCAAAATGGAAAACTATCTGTTGGTGTGTTTTTGGGTTTTCTATTCTGTTCCATTATTTATCACTGCACCAATGTCACAATATCTTATTATTTTAACTTTATAAGATGACTCAATATCCAGTTGTATTAGTCTGTTCTCACACAGTTATAAAGTACTGCCCAAGACTGGGTATTTTCTAAAGAAAAAAGGGTTAATTGATTCACAATTCCACATGGTTGGGGAGACCTCAGGAAACTTACAATCATGGCAGAAGGGGAAGACACACATATTACGTGATGGCAGGTGAGAGAGAGAGAGCAAGCATGTAAAAGAAAACTGTCAGACACTTATAATATCAGATCTCATGAGAACTCACTCACTATCATGAGAACAGTCTGAAGGATACCACCCTCATGATCCAATCACCTCCCACCAGGTCTCTCCTTTGACACGTGGGGATTATAGGGATTACAATTCAAGACGAGATTTGGGTGGGAGGAAAAGCCTAAGCATATCACCAGTAAATTAAATTCTGCCATCTTATCTGTCTTGAAGATGGTCTTGGCTATTAATATCCTTTGACTTTCCAAAAACATGTAAAAATTAGTTTGTCAATTTATACTCATATATACCCCTACTTGTTAGGATTTTAATTATAATTGCATTGAAATCACAGACTAAAATGGACAATAGTAAGTCTTTACAGTATTGAGTCTTCTAATAAACATCTTTAAAACACACCTCCATTTACATTTTAAGTTGTCATAATTATGTTTTAAATGTTCTTGGTAGAAGCCTTGTTCATAGTTTATTAGACTACGTTCTAGATATTGGATATAATTAGTGTCCAAAAGCAATAAAATTTTGTGGGGAAAGTAGGGAATTTGTATCTTCAAGTGTGTAAGAATCAGTAATTCTAATTTTATGCAGCATTTGAAATTGTTAGACTTCAAATTTTTTATCAGCTGGTATAAAATGATACCTCATTGTGGATTACATTTGAATTTCCCTTATTTTTCAAAGGATTATTTATTTATTTATTTATTTATTTATTTATTTATTCTGAGACAGAGTCTCACTCTGTCACCCAGGCTGGAGTGCAGTGGTAAGATCATACCACACTGCAACCTTGACATCCTGGGCTCAAGCAATACTCCCGTCTCAGCCTCCTGAATTGCTGGAAATACAGGCATGTACCACCATGCCTGGCTAATGCATTTCCCTAATTAATGATGAGGTAGAACAGTTTTTCATTCCTTCTTTTTTTTTTTTTTTTTTTTTGAGACAGATTTTGGCTTTTGTTGCCCAGGCTGGAGTGCAATAGCACGATTTCGGTTCACTGCAAACTCCGCCTCCCAGGTTCAAGCAATTCTCCTCTGGAGGAGCTGGGATTACAGGCGCACACCACCACACCTGGCTAATATTTTGTATTTTTTTGTAGAGACGAGGTTTCACCATATTAGTCAGGCTGGTCTCGAACTCCTGACCTCAGGTGATCCCACTGTCTTGGCCTTCCAAAGTGCTGGGAGTATAGGTGTGAGCCACCACACCCGGCCAATTTTTCATTCCTTCAATACACATGTGATTTTCTTCTAAGGTAAATTTCCTGTTGGTATCTTTTGACTATTTTTCTTCTGTGTTGTCTTTTCTATATTGATTACTAAAATTTTAAAAATATATTATGGATATTAATTCTTTCTTGGTTATGTGTGTCACATATGTCTTCTCCTACTCAGTGGCTTGCCTTTTAGTCTTTTAAAGGTATCTATTGATAAACAAAGGCTCTTAATTTTAATGTAGTACAACTTAGTAGTCTTTGCCTTTATGCTTTTGTGTTTTGCTCAAGAAATTTTTCCACACCTGAGATCATACAGATATTCTCAAAAGTTACCTTCCAAAAGTTCTGTCATTTTACCTTCATATTTAGATCTATAATCCACCTGAAATTGATTTTTGTGTATAGTATAACACAGAAATTTGATTTCATTTTTTTGTTATGAAAAAATAATTATCTCAGCACCATTTATTGAATAATCAACCACTTCCTTATGGAAACGAAGGCATCTGTCTCTGTCCTCTCTGTCCCATTACACTGGTTTACCACTGTCTTAATAGCGAACTGCTACATTACAAAAATCACAGAATGTTCGGATATATGGTAGGCTACATCTCACTTCTCTTTGTTGTCCCTCCTCAGTAGTAGTTTGATTATTCTTGCCTTTTTGCTTTTCCATAGAAATGTATGGTAAAGTTTCACAAAAATCTTGTTTTTTGGTTGGAAAGGCATTGATTCTATGGGTCCCTGCAGGGAGAACTGACATTTTAAATAATATCAAAAATTTCAATTTATAAGCAGAGTATATTAGAAAGCTGAGCTTTGTAATAAAATAATAAAAATAAAAAATGTAAACACTGATATGGTTTAGATGAGTGTTTATTTTAATCCCCAATGTTAGAAGAGGGGCCTAGTGGGGCAGATATCCCTCTTGCTGTTCTTGTGATAATGAGTGAGTTCTCAATGAGATCTAGTTGTTTAACAGTGTGTAGCACCTCCCTCTTGTCTCTCTTCCTTCTGCTCCAGCCATTTAAGATGTGCCTGCTTCCTCTTCTGCCATGGTTGTAAGTTTCCTGAGGCCTCCCCAGCCATATGTCCTGTAGAGCCTGTGGAACTATGAGCCAATTAAACCTCTTTTCTTTCTAAGGTACCCAGTCTCAGGTAGTTCTTTATAGCAGTACAAGAACAAACTAATATGGAAAATTGGTACCTATGACTTGGGCATGGCTATAAAGAGACCTGAAAATGTGGAAGCAATGTTGGAACACGGTAACACACGGAGGTTGAAACAGTTTGGAGGGCTCATAAGAATACAGGAAGATAAGCGTAAGTCTGGAACTTCCTAGAGACTTGTTAAGTGGTTGTAACCTAAATGCTGATAGTGCTGTGGACAGTGAAGTCCAGACTGAGGAGGTCTCAGATGGAGATGAGGAACTTCTTGGGAACTGAAGTAAAGGTCACTCTTGCTATGCTTTAGCAAAAAGACTAGCAGCATTGTGCTCTTCTCTAGGGAAATGTGGAACTTTGAACTTGAGAGAGATGATTTATGGTATCTGGGAGAAGAAATATCTAAGCAGCAAAGCATTCAAGAGGTATCCTGTCTGCTTCTAACAGCATATGCTTATATATGTGAGCAAAGAGATGATCTGAAATTGGAACTTATATTTAAAAGGGAAACAGAATTTGGAAAGTTAGGAAAATGTACAGCCTGACCATGTGGCAGAAAAGAGAAATTTTCTGGGCAGGAATTTAAGTTGGCTGTAGAAAATTGCATAAGTAAAGAGGAGCCAAATGTTAATAGCCGAGACAGTGGGGAAAATGCTGCTAAGGTATTTCAGAGATGATTGCAGCAGCCCCTCCCATCACCAGCCTAGAATCATAAAAGTGAAGAGTGCTTTCCTAGGCCAGGTTCAGGGACCAGCTGCCCTGTGCAACCTTGATACTGCTCCCTGTGTCTCAGTCACTCCAGCCATGGAAAAAGGGGCCCCAGATACATCTCAGGTCACTGCTCCAGAGGGTGCAAGCTGTAAGCCTTGGCAGCTTCTACCTAGTGTTCAGCCTGTGCGTATGCAGAGGGCAAGAGTTGAGGCTTGGGGGCCTCTGCCTACGTTTCGGGGGATGTATGGAAACACCTGATGTCCAGGTAGAAGTTTGCTACAGGGATGAACCTTCATGGAGAACCTCTATTAGGGCAATGCAAAGGAGAAATGTAGGGTTGGAGCCCTCATAGAGCGTCCCCACTGGGAAACTGCCTATTGGAGCTATGAGAAGAGGGCCACTATCCTCCAGACCTCAAAATGGTAGGTCCACCAACAGCTTGCATCATGTACCTGGAAAAGCTGCAGGCATTCAACGCCAGCCCTTGAGAGCTGACATGGGAGCTGAGTCTTGCAGAGCAACAGATGCAGGACTGCCCAAGACCTTGGGAGCCTACTCGTTGCATCAGTGTGGTCTGAATGTGAGACATAGAGTCAAAGATTATTTTGGAGCTTTAAGATTTAATGACTGCCCTGCTGGGTTTCGGACTTGCATGGGGCCTGTAACCCCTCTCTTTTGGTTGATTTATCCCTTTTGGAACAGGAGTATTTACCCAATGCCTGTATCTCCATTGTATCATGGAAGTAACTAACTGTATTTTACAAGCTCAGAGGCAGAAGAGATTGCCTTGTCTCTGATTAGACTTCAGATTGTGGACTTTTGAGTTAATGCTGAGATGAGTTAAGACTTTGGGGGCTGTTGAGAAGGGAAGATTCTATTTTGCACTGTAGGAAGGACATGAGATTTGGGAGAAGCCAGGGGCAGAATGATATGGTTTGGTTCAGTGTCCCTACCTAAGCTGCATGTCAAATTGCAATCCCCAATGTTGGAAGAGAGGCCTGGTGGGAGATGATTGGATCGTGAGGGTAGATTTTTCCCATTGCTGTTCTTGTGACAGTGCATGAGTTCCCAATGAGCTATATAGTTGTTTAACAGTGTGTAGCATCTCCCCCTTGTCTTACTTCCTTCTGCTCCAGCCATGTAAGATGTGCCTGCTTCCCCTTCTGCCATGATTGAAAGTTTCCTGAGGCCTCCCCAGCCACACTTCCTGCAGAGCCTGCAGAACTATAAACCAATTAAACTTCTTTTCTTTATAAATTACCCAGTTGCAGGTATTTCTTCAAAGTAGTGCAAGAAAGGACTAATACAAATACAGTTTAAGACTGACATTTTTAACAACAGACTTAAAATTTGTTTAAATAACCAAAAGCAGGGCAATTTTCTTAATAGCTGAAAGTGTCTAAAAACTACGATGAATCTTCCCTAGATGTCTCCAAGGGTTAAGGAAAAGAAAATCCAATATAAGGTGCCTAGGGATGGTGGTAGGAAACAATAGTTACTATTTGTATTGTCCTGAGTTAAGACCATTAATTGAACTAGTATATGTGTATCATATGGACAGTTCTTCATAGTATGAAATACATGTGTAACCCCTTCCTTAATTAAACCTCATGTAAAATAGCTAGTGTAGGAAAACACCATATTCAAAGATGGGAAATGAAAAAGGAACCAGAACAGAATTTGTATGAGGATAGAAGAAAAAAAAAGTAGCAAAGTAAATGACATATACAAGACATTTAACAGAAATATATAGTAATGGAACACACATCAATTATAAGCAAATGCATGGACAAAATTCATTAAGCAATTATCCCTATTAAGCAGAGACACCAAAGTATAGAGAAGTTATAATTAAGCATATTAACAGATGGTGAAACACAAACTGGCTGGGCTGAAGAGAGTGTGAAAGAAAAATATGACCATCAAAGAAATGGAGAAAAGACATGATAAAAATATAGTAAATAAAATGGAGGTCAGGACTGTGTAAAGCAAGCAAAATGAAATAGGAACTAACAAAGGTAATATAATAAATTACTAAGAAAAGGATAGAACAAGAGGAAAAGTAAATCTAAGATAATATAAATGACATTCCTAAATTACAGTACTAAAGTAGTAGCACAGAAAAACAGTTCAGAATCTATTTCAGGATAATAGCAATAATCTGAAACCACATTTATCTTCATATTCTGTCAATAAGTCATAAGAAGTACAAATAAAACAATATATGACATGTCTTCAACATTACTAGGACAAAGTAATCAGGAAAGAAATGCAACAAAAGGAAAAAAAAAATCCCAGAAATAAATTACAAAGTGCACAATGCAGAATACACTGATAAAGTGAAAATGTAAAAAGGTACACTGAATAAGTGAAGACAACCAACCAAAAGAATGAAAATGAGATAAGAAAGACATAACAAAGAGAGAAAGCAGATGAAATGGAAGACAGGCAAAGAAGATCCAACATAAACACAGAATCCTTGAGGAAAAAATAACATAATGGAATAGTATATTTAAAATATAGTCTAAGAAAACTTTCCAGAAATAGAAGAAAATTTAAATCTACACATTTAAAAGATGTGCTGCTGGTGTAAAAGCATGTGCAGGCATGAGCTACCATATTACTATATAAGCTAGAAACTATATTTCCAGCTTATTATTGCATACCTGGAAAAACTGACCCCAAACAAGAAAGGTCTAAGACACATTCTGGTAAAATTATTAGACCTTAATGATGAAAAAATTTTTTCAGGCCTACAGGCAAATAGATAAAATTACTAATAAGAGTAAGAAAATTAGGCTAGGGACTGGGTGTGGTGACTAATGCCTATAATCCTAACACTTTGGGAGGCTGAGGTGGGAGGATCATTTGAGGCTAGGAGTTTGAGACTAGCCTGGGCAACATAGCAGGATCCCTGTCTCTACAAAAAAACAAAAACAAAACAAAACAAACAAAACCCAAAAAATTAGCCAGGTATGGTGGCACATGCCTGTAGTCCCAGCGACTCAGGAGGCTGTGGTTGGATGATTGTTTCAGCTGAGGAGATTGAGGTTGCAGTAAAGTATGATCATACCACACCGCACTCCAGCCTGGGTGACAGAGTGAGACTCTGTCTCTTAAAAAAAAAAAAAAAAGAAAGAAAGAAAGTTAGGCTGCCTTAGACTTCAAGAGCAATACACAAAGCAAGACAATACTAGAACATTATTTCCAAGAAATAAAGTCAAGGATTTTACCTACAGCCAAGCTGTCTTTGTGTAGTACAAAGTATAAAGTAATAGAAAAAAGAGAACACAGAGGATACTTACTGTACACATACATATGCCTTTCCTGAGAAATGTATTAGAAGATAAGCTTCATCCAAGCATGATTGGGGAAAAACTCAAACACAGGACTATTGTTGGTAAACCTCATTACATTTAATAAGATAATTATAATTATAAATTAAAAGGATGGAAAGAAGATAGTTTTTAAGCACTGCATATTCTGACAAAGCAGAAGTAACACGATTTTAAAACAAAGAAGTGAGAGAAAAATGCAGAATAAAATCACTGTTGTATAGATAATAGGTGAGAATCAAAGGATATCATTTAAAACTGATGGGAGAGTAGAACATTATAAGAAAAAAGGGGATTGAGGCCACCATAAAAAGCACACTTAAAAGAAAAGCTAATGACTAGAAAAGAAATATAAACCTTTCCAAAATGCCAGAATAAAAAATTTAAAAACAGCAAAGAGAATAAACCACACAGAAAAACAGTATACACGTATATTTAGTAATTATAGAATAACATGACAGGTTTGAGGCCAAATATACCAGCAGCTTATTGACATGTAAGTATATTCAGATTGCCTCAGGAAGCAAAAGAAAATTCTCTGCTGTATGGCAAAAAGACACTAAAACAAACCAATTCAAAGTGGCTACGAGAGGGGTGGGGAGAAAAAAAACGAAAAAAAAAAAAAAACCCACAAAAAACCAAGTGACTAACAGAGATAGAGAATGATAAATCAGGCCAGTGGGAATAGTAGGAAACAGAAGCTGCAATCCTAATATAAAGATATGTGAAATATAAAGATGTGAAACCACGTCTTTACAAAAAACACAAAAACTAGCGAGGCATTGTGGTATGTGCCTGCGGTTCCAGCTACTTGGGAAGCTGAGGCGGGAGAAGTGCTTGAGACCCGGAGTGGGAGGTTGCAGTGGGCAGAGATCACACCACTGCACTCCAGCCTGGGAGACAGAATAAGACCCTGTCTCAAAAAAATATTTTTTTAAAAAAGATACATGTGGAAGAACTTTCTAGAAATAGCACATAAAAATACAGTTGGAAAGAGCACAATATTGACACACAGTAGTGAAGACCAAGACACATCTGAGTAAAAGCACAGGAATTCAAAATTTAAAACGAATCCTTTTGTGAGCAATCAAAACGATCAAAGTATTTATAAGGATGGAGAATTGGGCAGAATCATGAATTCTGACCTCAATAATTCAATAAATGTTTATTAGCTATATGCTAAGTATTAAACACTAACTTAAGCTATTTGGAATTCAACACAGAACAAATCAGACCAAATCCCTTTATTATTGATAGTTATATTCTATAGATGCAGATGACAGTAAACAAATAATCCAAGGAATATATACACCAGGTGACAGAAAAATAAAGCTAGATAAGGAACTGAGAGTTACTAACAAAGAGGGAAGAAATATATGTGCGTGCTCAGGTTTTCAAAGTATCATTTAAAGAACTGCTGGGTGCGGTCACTCATGTCTTTAATCCCAGCATTGTGGGAGGCCAAGGTGGGAGGACTGCTTGGGGCAAGGAGTTCGAGACCAGCCTGGGCAACAGAACAACACTCCATCTCTACGAAATTTTTTTTTTTTTTAAATTAGCTGGGTGTGGTGGCACATGCCTGGAGTCCCTGACACTCAGGAGGCTTTAATACTAGGAGGTCGAGGCTGCAACGAGCTATGATGGTTCCATTGCACTCTAGCCTGGGAGTGATAGTGAAACACTGTCTCTAGAAATAAATAAATACAGTTCTAAGATAGGCTAAGTATAGTGGCTAATGCCTATAATCCCAGTGCTTTGGGAGGCTGAGGCAGTAGAATTGGTTGAAGCCAGGAGTTGGAGATCAGCATAGACAACAAAGTGAGACCCTATCTCATTAAAGCAAACAAACCAAAAAACCCTACAATAAAAGAGCAATGTCTATTACCTCCTCAAGGAAAGATAGCCTAGTTAATTTTGTATCTCGTCAAACTACCACGTAAGTATAAAAGAAGAGACAAAATTTAGAACATAAAATAATTTGGGAAATATAGTTTCTATGTGACTCTCTGAAGAAACCACCAGAACAAACCTCACAAACCAAGAGATAAAATGACTATTATGAAAGGCTTAGCTATAAACATTGATTCTGTTTATTGCCTTTTAACTGTTATGAATAAGATCAAAAATTTGCAGGAGGGAGGATGATAATAGGTATGGTTACAGAACAGAATACAAATGTTATAAATCTCGGGAATAAATATATAAAATAGAGTAGTTGGGAGAGGGAAGGTGTGAGACTATGAGGGTAAGAAAGAGTTCCTCATCTTTTATAGTCCGAGGTCAAGGAGATCCTAAAAAGCTGATAAATCATGTAATTGAGGTACAAGTATTCTTAAAAACACTAAGGTAAAGAAAAATTTTCTAGGAAAACAGAATGAAGAATTCCCCAAAAAAGAATACTTAATATCTTTTTAAAAATCTTGGCTGGGTGCAGTGGGTGCACTACAGTAATCTCCGTACTTTGGGAGGCTAAGGCAGGTAGATTACATGAGCCTAGGAGTTTGAGACCAGCCTGGGCAACATGGAAAAACCCTATCTCTAAAAACATGTTTTAAAACAATAGCCAGGCCTAGTGGCGTGCACCTGTAAACCCAGCTACTTGGGAGGCTGAGGTGGAAGGATTACTTGCACCTGGGAAGTCATAGCTGCAGTAAGCTGAGATTGTGCCACTGTACTCCAGCCTAGGTGACAAGGTGAGACCATGTCTCAAAAAAACTTTTTTTAAATAAAAAATCTTAATCATGTTACATGAAGTTACAGATCTAAAGGTGGTCACTTGAATAAAAATACAAGTCTCACAAATTATTGGAAGAAAAACATACACACAAACCAAAGTCGGGGAATATGGCAAAAGACAGAAACAAATTAAAAAATCCTCATAGAACAGAAAGCATACCATACAATAACATAAATCAGTCCCAAAATATCTGGTTTAAACTATATATTTTACATAATAAACACAAACTTGATTCATACCGTAAGAATGAATATTAAATGAATTTTGCTAAGTAAAAAAAAAAGCCAGAACTACTAGTCTACATATTTTATAATTTCATGTATGTGACATTCTAGAAAATACAAAACTACAGAGATGAAAAACAGATTAACTTTTCCCATGGTTGGCAGGTAGAAAGGACCAACTACCATAAAGGAGCAGTATTTTAAATTACTTTTAGTGAATACTAATTTTAAAATACCAATTAGTATGTTGAGGGAACCCAAGATGGAATGCAAACTGTGACAAATTAGTCTAAGTGTATTAAATATGTACGATATAACCTTACTGAAAGTGGTGGGAATAAAAAGACCCTAAATAACTGTAGCCAACAGTATTTTGTATACACACTATAGGGCTAAAGACAAAAAGAACTATATATGAGCACAGTACTCTGGTAAATTGGTTTATCACAGAGGTATGATTTAGCAATTTTTTTTTTTTTTTTAATACGGAGTTTCTCTCTTGTTGCCCAGGCTGGAGTGCAATGGCGTGATCTTGACTTACCGCAACCTCTGCCTCTCAGGTTCAAGCAATTCTCCTGCCTCAGCCTCCCAAGTAGCTGGGATTACAGGCATGTGTCACTACACCCGGCTAATTTTGTATTTTTGTTAGAGACGGGGTTTCTCCATGTTGGTAAGGCTGGTCTCAAACTCCTGACTTCAGGTGATCTGCCTGCCTCAGCCTCCCAAAGTGCTGAGATTACAGGTGTGAGCCACTGTGCCCAGCCAGCAATTTTTACACTACTTTATATGTACACTAGGCTTGCACAAATAAGTAAATACATGTCAAATAATGAGAGGCAGCTTTCTCACTATCAGAGAAGGAAGTTACAATAAGTCAAAGGGAAATGCTAGCATGAAGTCTGTGGTACTGAATTAGAGTCAGAGATATCATTATAAACTCATGATTTTATATATATATTATAAACACACATAGGTAACAAGATTAAATACAATGTGTGTCTATGTATACATGAGTTAGCAGACATGAGTATATTTCCTAATTCTATCTGCTGAGGGAACCTACAAGCAATTACTGCCAGTAGCTTACGAGCAAACAGTGCTCAGATGCTGGTTTTGAAACACCTTCTCACCTCCCTCCCTCCCTCCCTCCCTCTCCCTCCTTTCTCTCTCTCTTCTCTTCTCTCTTTTTTCTTTCTTCCTTTCTTTCCTTTCTCTCTCTCTCTTTCTCCTCTTTTTCTTTCTCTCTCTTTCTTTCTCTCTGTCTTTCCTGCTTCTTCTTTTATTTCTCTCTTTCTCTCTTCTCTCCTCGTTCTCTGTTCCTCTCTCTCTTTTTCTCTGTTTAGAGACAGGGCCTTGCTCTGTCACCTAGGCTGGAGTGCAGTGACATGATCATGGCTCACACAAGCTCAGCCTCCTGGGCTCATGCAATTCTCCTGCCTAAACCTCCCAAGTAGCTAGGTCTCAGACACATGTCACCATGCCTGGCTAATTTTTTTTTTTTTTTTTTTTAGAGATGGGGGTCTCACTACATTGTCCAGGCTGGTCTCAGACTCCTGGCCTCATGTGATTCTTCTGTCTCAGCCTCCCAAAGTGTTAGGATTAGAGAATTGAGTCACAATGCCTGGCCCTTTTCTTTGATAAAAATGAACCAGTGATCCTTGGAGAAACAAGCTGGGGTCTAGAAAGTCTAGATGATCTTGTAGTGCCAGAAAGTAAGAAAGTAATAAAAAGATGAGAGGTCTGTCACAACGATACAGAAGCCAATGTGACAAAGCTCTCAATAGTTAAATCTGGAATTTGAGTAGTAAAAGTGACACAGTTTTAGATTATAACCCAAAGAACTAAATAAATATCCATGAGCCCTATTGATATAAATGACAATTGAGGTTTTTTTTTTTTTTTTTTTTTTGATGGAGTCTCACTCTGTCACCAGGCTGGGGTGCAGTGGTGTGATCTCAGCTCACTGCAACCTCTGTATCCCGGGTTCAAGCGATTCTCCTGCCTTAGCCTCCCAAGTAGCTGGGATTACAGGCGCACGCGACCATGCCCAGTTAATTTTGTATTTTCAGTAGAGACGGGGTTTCACCATGCTGGCCAGAATGATCTCGATCTCCCGACCTCGTGATCTGCCTGCCTCAGCATCCCAAAGTGCTGGGATTACAACAGGCGTGAGCCACCACGCCAGGCAGAATTTACGAAAAATGGAAACAAATCAGGTGTAGTGGCTCATGCCTGTAATTCCAGCACGTTGGGAGGCTGAGGTGGGAGGATTGCTCGAGCCTAGAAGGTGCAAGAACAGCCTGGGCAACACAGTGAAATTCCATACACACACACACACACACACACATACATATATACACACACACACGGGAGGCTAAGGTGGGAGATCAATTAAGCCCAGGATGCCGAGGTTTCAGTGAGCCATGATGTCGCCACTGCACTCCAGCCTGGATGACACAGAGAGAATGCGGGGGGGAGGGGGAGAAAGGGAAGGGAAAGGAGGGGAAGGGAAGGGGAAGGGGAAGGGGAAACGAAGGGGATGGGGAAGGGGAGGGGGAGGGGGAGAAAAAGAAAGAAAATAAAGGAAAAGGAAAGAAAGAAAAGACAAGACTACTGAATTTGTAAACAACGAATACAGACTGGGTGTGGTGGGTCACACATGTGATCTCAGCACTTTGGAAGCTGAGGAGGGAAGATCACTTGAGTTCAGGCATTTGAGACTAGCCTGGGTAACACAGTGAGGCCCTGCCTCTTTTTTTTTTTTTGAGACAGTCTCCCTCTGTCACCAAGGCTGGAGCGCAGTGGCGAGATCTCGGCTCACTGCAAGCTCCGCCTCCCGGGTTCCCGAGTAGCTGGGACTACAGCCACCTGCCATTATGCCCGGCTAATTTTTTGCATATTTAGTAGCGACGGGGTTTTACCATGTTAGCCAGGATGGTCTCGATCTCCTGACCTTGTGATCCACCCCCCTCGGCCTCCCAAAGTGCTGGGATTACAGGCGTGAGCCACCGCGCCCGCCAGGCCCTGCCTCTTTAAAAAAAAAAAAAAAAAAAATTAGTTAATTGGGTGTGGTGGCAC